>NC_056624.2:14648227-15289477 GCF_002870075.4 Lactuca sativa
AGTATAATCCAAATTTCTTCAAGTCTCCTTGATGCAAGCTTCTTGATCTTTAAGATCCCTTCACAAATCACTCCAATTTGCTTCCAAGTCTTCTCACAAACGAAATTATGGCTTCTAGATCTCAAAAGGATAGCAAAGAGGCTGAGGGTGAGTTATAATGTGCTTTATATAGGGCACAACCCCTGGGATTAGGGTTTTCTCCCTTCAGCACCAACTCGTCGAGTACAAGCCGCCGACTCAGCGAGTTGGCCACTTAAACCCGCGACAAATCCTGCTCCGACTCGGCGAGTAAGCATGCCTACTCGTCGAGTCCCTTTCCTTAATTTACAATCTACTCCCTTCAACAGCACCTCTGGAATTGGGGTGTTACAACTCTCCCCTATCTAAATTGGTGGTGGAGGTTTTATCAGATCTCCGATCTTTTTGTGGGTTAGAGTGATAAAAACTATTTATGGTTTAGATGGTGCTTGTAGGAATTTGATCTCTCCTACTAGTGGGCTAGGCCCTTGGATTGGGGTTATTCGTATGTTATCCCAGCTGAGACAGATAGATATTGACCTTCATTCTTTTTTCCCTATTAGATTTGGAGATAGGACACTTACTTCTTTTTGGCACGATGTGTGTGTATGTAGGGGGGGGGGGGGTTGATGTGCCTTTGTCTTCCACCTTCCTTATAGTTTATCTTCTGGACTTGCACATACATGTTTCTATTAGCGAAAAGTTATCTATGGGTTTTGTCACACCCCGAACTGTCAGAAATAACGACGGAAACGTCCGGGCGGTCGACGTCATGCGTAGTATCACAACAATCGTTTCATAGCAATCAAAGTAAACACAACCATTACATTACAATAAGAATATTTATATTTGTTTGAAAACATAGTTAGTGTACATCAAAATAAACAAAAGATAAAGATTAGACTCCAAAATGCTATGTCTTCTCCAAAAGCTAGCGAAGGTACCTATCTACCGTTGTCCTGAGAATACAAGCGGTTTTGAAAACATATCAGCATAAAGCTGGTGAGTTCATAAGAATGTTTTTGTATGGAAAACTAGTCACTGAATTTGTACAAATGGTTTCTTTTCATCATAAGTAAAATGTCGTTTGTATAAAAAACCATTGTTATCAAGTTCTGAAATATGTACGGATGCTTTCCAAGAAATCCAATATTTTCTAACATGTTTGTTGATTACTGTATGAAATGTATGTTCTGTTTGGAAACCATGGCTACCACCAGTATGTAGTGTATGTTCTATTCGAAAACCTTGGCTACCACCAGTATGTAGTTTATGTTTTGTTCAAAAACCCTGGATACCACCAGTATGTAATGTAAGTTCTGTTAGAAAACCCTGGCTACCACCAGTATGTAATGTATGATCTGTTTAAAAACCCTGGCTACCACCAGTATGTAGTGTATGTTATGTTCGAAAACCCTGGCTACCACCAATATATATAGTTATTTTATTACATAAAATAAAACCAAAGGTTCGATCCCTAGATTACCCTCCAGTGTAGTAAGTAGGTAGTCTTATTCAAGGTTCTAAATGGCGTGAGGCGTGGCGTGGCGGCAAGGCCAAGCCTCAAGCTTAACGAGCCATGGCGAGCCACGGCGTTTTTCAAGGCGTGATGTAAGGCGGCGATTTTGTATTAATTTAAAATTATATTACCACATAAATATAAATTTATATTAAATATAACTACTTTTTAGAAGTGTTAAATCAATAACTAATAACAAAAAGTTAACAAAAACCACAATACTTGTATCTCCGGTTTGAAAAGACATAACAAAGAGAAAAAAACTGTGTCTTAAACAAAAAAACACGCGCCATAACACGCCATAACGCGCCATGGCGCGCCATATCACGCCTTGCCACGCGTTACGCCTAACAGCAACGTTATGAAGCTTTTCGTAACAGCGAAGCCACGCCTCACGCCATGGCGCGCCTTGGCGCGCGCCATGGCGCGCCTTTTAGAACACTGGTCTTATTAATTAAAATAAAACTATTGAAGAATAAATCTCGTAAACAAAGGTTAGTTGATACTATTGTGAGTTCGTATAACCATGCTAATATGACTGATGACCTCATTGAGGTTTCTTCAGGCATCGTACGATTACAAAATTTGTTACCCCAGGCGTGCCCTCCTAACTGTAGCTAACAGTTCTGGTGTGGGATTGTCGGTCCCGAATAGATCTATTCACAAATTTCACACTCTGCCTCCAGGAGACTCTAGTTATACTAAATGTGAGGATTTACTCGTACCCCGTAGGGCATAACGATGATAGATCTCACAATCCAATATTAACTAGTTTATGTGTGGTTCAGTTGTTCTCGTGTTCGAAATCGTTGTATACGGTGTAGAGTATAAATAATTATACACAAAATAATCATTCAGTAAGATACTCTTGTTATCTTAATGTAGTAATGGATAAACTAAATCAGTCATAGTTTATATGTTTGACTTTGTACGTAGTTTGAACCTGTAAGACTGGTAATGAAATCCCCAAACTATACATATTATAGTTTGAATGGTAAGTTGTGATCATGTATTGTTCTAAAAAAACTATGCAATTATGTTTTAGAAAAACGTCCCTTATGCTCCGCATATTACAAAAGGGATAAAGTATCTAAATGTTTGATGTAAGATCGTTGTAATTGCATCAGTTTTTAAGTTGTGAAAACCTTTATGTTTGGCTTGTATCCACCCCTGAAAATGTTTTAAAAACTATAAAAGCATAGGGGTATGAACTCGCAGTTGGTTGGTCGAAAAGGATTGAACCGAGAGATCCTTGCGTCAATGCGTGTGTCACTTAACGAAATCCTAGTATCAAATAAATACATATATGTATCTAAATTAGCGATTTCGTTAGATAAAGTGTTAGATAAACACTTGGTTTTGGTTAAGGAATGTTACCGGGACTTGGTTGAATTGAGAAAACAGGATTTTCCCCACGAAAAAGTTGTTTATGGTCGAGAGGAGAGTTTATGGTCGACAGGCAGTTTACGACCGTGAACTAGGGTTTACGGTCGTAAGCTGAGTTTATGGTCCTTGAAGATTTGACCGTAAACGGGTTTACGGTCCATGAAGATTGACCGTTTATGGTCTACGAAGATTGACCATAAACTCAAGAACAGTGATGCTGATTTTGATGAAAATGTGTTTTAAATGCTCCTACACTACCTCCAGAAGTGTTTCCTGATGGTTTTTCAAGAGAAATGAGGGTGTTTCGGAGTTTACGGTCAGAGGTTCTAGAGAGAGGATGAGAGAGTTTCTGGTCCAAAGTCTTCAAATGAGGGTGGGGGTCTCATATTTATAGGGAATTTTGTGGCCGCTGAGTGGGGTCCACCTGACTCCGACCGTAAACAGGGTTTACGGTCGTACACGAGTTTACGACCGTAAACTTGTCGTGGACCATGAACTCGGTGTTTTTCGAGGATATTCATATTTTTCGCGTGATTTCTGGTTTATTCCGACTCGTATAAAATACATTTTATTTATTTAAAACGTAAAGTCTTTCCCAAACTAAGAAATTTGACGGAATTTAAGAAAAACCCAAATTTTATTATCGAAAATTGGGTAAGGATAACGGAAAAAGTTTCGGTTGTCACATCATTCCCCTGTTAGAGGGAATTTCGTCCCGAAATTCGAACATAGACTACCAATCATGGATTAGGAAAGAGGTGCGGATACTTTTTTGTCATCTGATCTTCGTGATCCCAAGTGAATTCCGGACCCCGCTTTGCGTTCCAACGAACCTTCACGTTCGGGATGCAACTTTGTTTTGTTCGTTTGATCTCTTTATCCATGTTGTAACACCCCAAATTCCATAGGTGTCGTTGAACGACTTAAAGTGTAAATTAAGGAAAGGGACTCGACGAGTAGGCATGCTTACTCGCCGAGTCAGAGCGGGATTTGTTGCGGGTTTAAGAGGCCAACTCGCCGAGTCGGCGGCTTGGACTTGACGAGTAGGTGTTGAAGAGAGAAAACCCTAATCCCGAGGGTTGTGCCCTATATAAAGCACATTATAACCCACCCTCAACCTCTTTGCTACCCTTTTGAGATCCAGAAAACCCTAGAGCTTTGGAGGAGAAAATCTTTGAAAGGGGCTTAAAGATCGACATGCTTACTACAAAGGAGTGGTGTAGATCCGGGATCTACTTCAGTTGCAGCATATATTGGAGGTAATAATATGTTGCTTGGGCTCCTTTGTATCTAGATCTATTATCATTTGAGATTTGGGGTATTTTTGGTATGATTGAGAACTATTTCGAGTTAGAGGCTTAGATCTGAGGTTGCTACTTTAGATCTAGGCTTGTGATGGTCCAAAATGTCATAAAGCTTCTGTCTAAGAGTTATTGGTGAAGCCCCTTTGTCTTAAACCCAAGCCTTAGTGTGTTTTGGGCCTATATCTCCTTGGTTTCACGTAAAGTTTGCAACTTTATGTGAGGGTTAGACTGTAGAAGAGTGGATCTTTGGATTGGAGTCCCTGCATGGCTCGAAAATCCACTGTATGCGTTAAGAACTGGAGAGAATCGGCAAGTCACATGGGTGTACTCGACGAGTTCTATGAACATAATCATGGACTCGGAGAGTTGGAAGAACAACTCGGCAAGTCAGTTGAAGATTGCCTTGGACTTGGTGAGTCTGTTCTTGGACTCGGCGAGTCTGGTTGCAGAACCCAACCTCTTTTGGTTAAGGCTTTGGATTAGCGAGTCGGTTGGTGACTTAGTGAGTTGGAGAGGATGGAATTCCGAGATCGTTGGACTCAACGAGTCGTGGGGCGACTCGGCGAGTTGAGTCGTGTTATGGGAGTTTCTGAGTATAGGGACTCGACGAGTCGACGGGTTGACTCGGCGAGTAGAATCAACCAGGAAGGTTAACTTTGACTGAGGACTTTGACTTTGACCAAGAGTTGACCAGTTTGACTTCCAAGGGTATTTTGGTAATTTTGGTATTTATGGAATTGGTTCTTTGGTAGTGTTCTGTGGTGAAGTTCGTGTCGATGGTCGGAGCAGCTCGGTCTTATCTCTTCAGTCGAAAATTGCAGGTAAGTTATCCTCATTATATCGACAGGGTCTACGACACCAAGGTCGGCCCTTTATCGGATGGAAAGTTGGGTATTGTTTGTTATGTTATTGCTTTGCTAGATCTTCATCTTGGTATTTAGGATGGTGTTATATTAGTGACCTGGTTAAGTTCAGTACTCGGTATATAGGGTAATGTTACGCTAGTGACCGGTTAGGTCGGAATCCTGGTTAGGATGTTGATATGCTATGTGATCTGTTAGACTGTTTGTCTGGTTAAGGATTTGCTATGTGATAAATTGTTTTGTGTGCACATGGTTGTTTGACGGGGGTTGGGTTGAGGCGGGTCCTGCTTTGTGTTGTAGGTCAACATACCCAGGGAGGACCGGATATTCCGAAGGCCTAGCGAGCTGTCCGGATAGGCTGAAGGCCCCAAGAGTGCAGACTAGACGTGCCGAGGCTCGGAGAGTGGACCAGGCCGACTGAAGGCCCGGTGTGGGTGGACCAGTCATATTGTAGACTCAGAGAGTGGACCAGGTAGATTGAAGGCCCGGTGTGGGCGGACCAATCACACTATAGACTCGATGTACATGACTAGACTCGGAGGGTGGACCAGGTGGACTGAAGTCCCGGTGCGGGCGGACCAGTCACACAGTAGACCTGATGTGCATGGTTGTTCTATTTGTGATATGTTATTAGTATGTTTATGTACGGTTGGTATTTTGGGGGTAACTCAGTAAGCTTTCGGGCTTACAGTTCAGTGTTTTGTTTCAGGTACTTCAGGAGATCGTGGCAAGGCGAAGGCGTACCGCTCCTCATGTTTTATGATTTATGTGATGTGGTTCTGGGGATACTCTGATGTTTAAACTATTTTGAAAACAAGATGTATGAACTTAATGATTTTTGAATGAATTAAAATGTTTTAATTTGGCTTAAATTTTATGGGTGTTACACATGATTTCGACCGGTTCTTCCACGAAGTTAAGGTTCTCGTTGATTTCAATCTCATCGAGGGGAATTACAAAGGTTTTGTCAGACAAACATTTCTTAAGATTTGAAACGTGGAAGACAGGATGAATGTTGCTATGTTCGTGCGGTAAACGAAGTTCGTAGGCTACGGGACCGATCCTAGCAAGGATCTCGAATGGTCCTATGTACCTCGGATTTAGCTTTCCACGCTTTCCAAAGCATATCATGCCTTTCCAGGGCGAGACCTTCAGCAGCACATGGTCTCCGACCTGGAACTCCAAGGGTTTTCGTCGTTTATCGGCATAGCTCTTTTGTCGATCTCTCGAAGCTTTTAGTCGCTCCCAGATTTGTATGATATTTTCAGTGGTTTCGTGAATGATTTCTGGACCAGTGAGAGTGCTATCAGGGACTTGCCCCTTGGCTAGTTGCATGTAGCTCACCTCAGCCAACATAGAGGGGATCTGCACTTGCGGCCATAAAGGGTTTTGAACGGTGTAGCCTTGATGCTGGTTTGATAACTATTGTTGTAGGAGAATTCAACTAAGGGAAAAGGGTGTCCCACGATTTAACGAAGTCGATGACACATGCTCGCAACATGTCTTCCAAGGTCTGGATGGTCCTCTTACTCTGCCCATCTGTCTGAGGATGGTAAGCTGTACTCATGTCCAACTTAGTTCCAAGAGCTTTCTATAGGGACTGCCAAAATCTCGAGGTGAACCTGCTATCTCGATCAGAGATAATGGATACAGGTACCCCGTGTAGTCGAACTATCTCTTGAATGTAAATTTGTGTGAGCCTCTCCATTTTGAATATTTCTTTGATTGGTAGGAAGTGAGTGGATTTTGTCAATCGGTTGACTATTACCCAAATGGTGTCGTACCCACTTGGAGATTTGGGTAATTTGGTAATGAAATCCATGGTAATCCTCTCCCACTTCCACTTAGGTATCTCTGGTTGCTGAAGCGAACCTGAGGGCTTCTGATATTCAACCTTCACCTTGGTGCAAGTCATACACTTGCCCACAAAGGTAGCGATTTCTGCTTTCATCTTTGGCCACCAATATAGTTTCTTGAGGTCGAGGTACATCTTATCTGAACCTGGGTGAACGGAGTATCTAGTCTTGTGAGTTTCGTTCATGACAACCTCTCTGTAACCACCGAGCTTTGGGGTTGAGATCCGATTCATGAAATAGTAGACTCCGTCTCCTTTCATCTCTAATATCTTTTCCATTCCCCTCAAGGCTTCACCCAACACATTTCCTGGTTTCAAGGCTTCCAGCTGAGCCTCTGTAATTTGTGCGGATAAGTGGGAATGAATGGTCATTGCCAATGCCTTCACTCTACGGTCTGAGCATTCCTTTCAGCTAAGGGCATCCGCCACCACATTGGCCTTGCCGGGATGGTAGCGTATTTCGCACTCGTAATCACTGAGTAGCTCTAGCCAGCGTCGTTGTCTCATGTTCAATTCCTTTTGGTCAAAAATGTGTTGTAGGATTTTATGGTCAGTGAAGATAGTGCACTTGGTTCCGTAGAGGTAATGTCTCCATATCTTCAATGCGAAGACCACTGCTCCCAACTCTAGATCATGAGTTGTATAATTGACTTCGTGTGTTTTCAGTTGTCTCGAGGCATAAGTAATAACTTTTCCTTGCTGCATGAGCACACAGCCTAAGCCCTGATTGGATGCATCACAGTAGACAACGAAGTCCTCCGTCCCTTCGGGCAGAGACAGTATAGGTGTGCTGCATAGGGCCTGCTTCAACGTTTGGAACGCAGTGTCTTGTTTTTCACTCCAATAAAAGGGTACGCCTTTCTGATTCAGAGTGGTTAGGGGTTTAGCAATTTTTGAAAAATTCTGGATAAACCTGCAATAATAGCCAACGAGTCCCAAGAATTGACGGATTTCTGTGGGCGTCTTCGGTGCTGACTAGCTCTCTATCGCTTTGATGTTGGAAGGGTCCATGTGTATGCCTTCCTCGCTTACCACGTGACCCAAGAAAGTTACTTTTCGGATCCAGAATTCGCACTCGGAGAATTTTGCGTATAGCTTCTCCACTCTAAGAGTTTCCAACACTAATCTCAAGTGTTGTTTGTGATCTTCCTCATTTATGGAGTAGACAAGTATATCGTCGATGAACACTACAACAACTTGTCCAGGAAAGGACGGCACACCTGATTCATCAGGTCCATGAATACCGCCGGTGGGTTGGTTAGACCGAAAGGAATTACTACGAACTCATAGTGACCATATCGAGTCCAAAATGTTGTTTTAGGGACATCACTCTCATGGAATTGCAGCTGATGCTACCCTGACATTACGTCTATTTTCTAGAAGTAGCTGGCTCCTTGAAGTTGATCGAAGAGGTCGTCGATCCGAGGAAGAGGGTAACAGTTTTTGATGGTGAGCTTGTTCAGTTCTCGGTAGTCAATGCACATTCGAAAAGATCCATCCTTCTTTTTCACAAATAAAACCGGGGCTCCCCAGGGTGAGGAACTCAGTCTGATGAATCATTTGCTGAGCAGCTCATTTGAGTTGGCTGGATAACTCTTGCATATCTGTTGGCACTAGGCGGTATGGGGATTTAGCTACGGGGGTAACTTCGCAGATTAAGTCGATGTGAAACTCGACCTGACGCTCGGGAGAAATTCCCGGAAGCTCTTCAGGAAAGACATCAGGAAAGTTGCGGACTTCGGGGATGCTCTCGAGGTCTTTAACTTCCTGCTTTTTGTTAATGACATGGGCTAAGAATGCATGGCACTCCTTTCGCAGAAGTTTTTGGGCTTTGATGCACGAAAAGATACGGAGGTTTAAACTGAGTTTATCGCCATAGATCATGAGGGTTTCTTCGGATGGAAGATTGAGATGGATGGATGTTTCGTAACAAAGGATATCAGCACGATTAGGGCTCAACCATTCCACGCCGATGATGACATCGAAGCTTTTTATGGAAACTGGCATTAGGTCAATTGGAAATGCATGATTGTTCAGGGTAAGCGTACAATCCACGAATATGTCATTAGTGATTTCTTTCTCACCGTTAGCCATATCGATGGTAAATCTTTCGGTTAAAGGTTGGGGTCTATGTTTGAGAAGATGCTTGAATTCATGACTAACAAAACTTCTCTCCGCACCAGAATTGAAAAGAATGCATGCATAAGAGTTGTCGAGGAGGAACGTACCCATAACAACAGTAGGGTCAGCAACTGCCTCCTCTTGCCCCATCGCTAGTATTCTCCTTGTGTTTCCAGTTGTTGCTGCCTTGGGGCAGTTTCTCTTGTAATGCCCAACTTCCCCACAGCCGTAACAGGCTTGACCAATACCTGCTCCGGGTGCCTGATTGGTTGGTTGGACTGGTGTTTTACAGAATCGAGCAATGTGTCCCTTCTTGCCATAACTTTGGCACAACGTCTCATGACACTACCCATGATGATGAAAGTTACACTTGTTGCACTTTGGCAGATTTCTAGCATATCCACCGGTAGGTGCTTGAGTTGCAGGGGTAGCGGTAGGAGTAGTAGCAACATGAATTGCCACCGTATTTTGTTTCTTGGAGGGCTCCTGCGAAGACTGGCCCTTTCGCTGCTTCTTGAACTTTCTCTTCTTGCCAATCCCTTTCGCTGGTTCGGGAGCGGCTGTCACTTTATCCAAATCAACCCCGTGATCTATGAGAGCCTGCACCAAACACTTGGCGCAGTCAAAAGTGATTGGCCTGGCAGGCAAGACATTTCCTTGAGTTGGGGGCGTCAATGCCCAAATGTATCTCTCTATCTTCTTGCTTTCTGGGGTGACTATTCCCGGGCAAAGAAGTTCTAGGTCTTCAAACCTAGAAGTGTAGGCAGCAATGTCGGAACCGTTCATCTTTAGGTTCCAGAGTTCGTGTTCCAGTTTTTGCATCTCGCCCCGTGGGCAGTACTCAGCGAGCATGAGCTCCTTCAAGCTCTCCCAACCCATAGCATTTTCTACTGGCAGGGTTAGGGATTTGACCTGACTATTCCACCAGGTCAACGCTCTATTGGTGAAAGTGCAAGCAACTAATTTCACCTTGTTGGATTCAGAATAAGAGCAAATTTCGAAGATAGACTCGATCTTCTCGAACCATCGAGTTGGGGCAATAACACCTCTATTGCAGTCGAAAGATGTGGGTTTTGCATTCATGAAGTCTTTATAGGAGCACTCCTTCTGATTCCCTTTACTACCTTCATGATTTTGGGAATGAATACCACTCCCGGAACCACCAGGATTTATCTGTGACAAAGCGGCAGTCACAGCGGCAGTAACAGCCACCTGGAACATAGCGGGATCGAACAGAGGAGGTGGTGGTGGTGTTGGATCCATCGAGGAATTGTTGTTCTTTTTTGTTGGGTCTTTTCTTTGGAGGCATCTTGTTCTATATCAGGAAGAAGAAGATGGTAAGTCTCTTGGACTTTCGAGTTAAGAGATATGAAACAAGGTATATCTCTATATGATAGATAAAGTGTTCTACTAAGCGATATACAGTAAGGGGTTACTAAAGCAATTAAACTATCGCTAAGAAAGAATGAGTAGCAACACTTGGAAGGGTTCTCTACAATGTATTCGGCTCTGACTAAAATACTCCTATAGTATTTTTATATTGAATGTTTTATTCTATCGGTATCTTGTGGTAGGAATACTTGGTAAGTTTTAGGCTTGCTGCAACACCACAGTCACTCCCAAGAACATGTTGGTCATTTCTCGAATGAATATAGTTGATATGGCTATATTGACCCTAGACATGATTACATAACTGCTCAGGTTTAACCACAATATTCAACATCCAAATACTTTTATTTTGTTCTACTAATGATATTGTTTCTGGTATGTAGGTATACTTGTATACTTTTGTAAAAATACATATATTTTAAAAGTATACTTTTAGTTCAGAGCGCTTCGGCCCCTTAGTGTTTATAATTGTATACCATGTAAGGTCTGGTATACTTAGTTCACTATAAAAAATAACACTGAAACGTCCGGGGGCGGGCGACGTCATGCGTAGTATCACAACAATCGTATCATAGAAATCAAAGTAAACACAACCATTACATTACAATAAGAATATTTACATCTGTTTGAAAACATAGTTCTTGTACATTAAAAGAAACAAAAGATAAAGACGAGACTCCAAAATGCTTCGTCTTCTCCAAAAGCTAGCGAAGGTACCTGTCTATCGTTGTCCTAAGAATACAAGTGGTTATGAAAACGTATCAGCATAAAGCTGGTGAGTTCATAAGCATGTTTTTGTATTGAAAACTAGTCACTGAATTTGTACAAATGGTTTCTTTTCATTATAAGTAAAATGTCATTTGTATCGAAAACTATTGTTATCAAGTTTTGAAATATGTATGCATGCTTTCCAAGAAAATCCAATATTTTCTAAAATGTTTGTTGATTACTATATGAAATGTATGTTCTGTTTGGAAACCCTGGCTACCACCATTATGTAGTGTATGTTATGTACGAAAACCCTGGCTACCACCAGTATGTAGTGTATGTTCTGTTCGAAAACCCTGGCTACCACTAGTATGTAATATAAGTTCTGTTCGAAAACCCTGGCTACCACCAGTATGTAATGTATGATCTGTTTGAAAACCCTGGCTACCACCAGTATGTAGTGTATGTTCTTTTCGAAAACCCTGGCTACCACCAGCATGTATAGTTGTTTTATTACATAAAATAAAACCAAAGGTTGGATCCCTGGATTACCCTCCAGTGTAGTAAGTAGGTAGTCTTATTAATTAAAATAAAACTATTGAAGAAGAACTCCCGTAAACAAATGTTAGTTGATAATATTGTGAGTTCGTATAACTATGCTAATATGACTGATGAACTCCTTGACGTTTCTTCAGGCGTCGTACGATTACAAAATTTTTCACCCCAGGCGTGCCCGCCTAACTGTAGCTAACAGTTCAATTGTGGGATTGTCGGTCCCGAATAGATCTATTCACAAATTTCATGCTCTCCCTCTAGGAGACTCTAGTTATACTAAATGTGAGGATTTACTGGTACCCCGAAGGGCATAACGAAGATAGGTCTCATAATCCTGTATTAACTAGTTTATGTGTGGTTCGGATATTCTCGTGTTTGAAATGGTTGTATACGGTGTAGAGTATAAATAATTATACACAAAATAATTATTTAGTAACATACTCTTGTTATCTAAATGTAGTAATGGATAAACTAAACCAATCATAGTTTATATGTTGATTTTGTACGTAGTTTGAACCTGTAAGACTGGTAATGAAATCCCCAAACTATACATATTATAGTTTGAATGGTAAGTTGTGATCATGTATTGTTCTAAAAAAACTATGCAATTATGTTTTAGAAAAATGTCCCTTATGCTCCGCATATTACAAAAGGGATAAAGTATCTAAATGTTTGATGTAAGATCGTTGTAATTGCATCAGTTTTTAAGTTGTGAAAACCTTTATGTTTGGCTTGTATCCACCCGTGAAAATGTTTTAAAAACTATAAAAGCATACGGGTATGAACTCGCAGTTGGTTGGTCGAAAAGGATTGAACCGAGAGATCCTTGCGTCGATGCGTGTGTCACTTAACGGAATCCTAGTATCAAATAAATACATATATGTATCTAAAGTAGCGATTTCGTTAGATAAAGTGTTAGATACACACTTGGTTTTGGTTAAGGAATGTTACCGGGACTTGGTTGAATTGAGAAAACAGGATTTTCCCAACGAAAAAGCTGTTTATGGTCGAGAGGAGATTTTATGGTCGACATGCAGTTTACGACCGTGAACTAGGGTTTACGGTCGTAAGCTGAGTTTATGGTCCTTGAAGATTTGACCGTAAACGGGTTTATGGTCCATGAAGATTGACCGTTTACGGTCTACGAAGATTGACTGTAAACTCAAGAACAGTGATGCTGATTTTGATGAAAACGTGTTTTAGATGCTCCTACACTACCTCCAGAAGTGTTTCCTGATGGTTTTTCAAGAGAAATGAGGGTGTTTCGGAGTTTACGGTCAGAGGTTCTAGAGAGAGGATGAGAGAGTTTCCGGTCCAAAGTGTTCAAATGAGGGTGGGGGTCTCATATTTATAAGGGATTTTGTGGTCGGTGAGTGGGGTCCACCTGACTCCGACCGTAAACAGGGTTTACGGTCGTACATGAGTTTACGACCGTAAACTCTCCCTGGACCGTGAACTCGGTTTTTTTTGAGGAAATTCAAGTATTTTGCGTGATTTCCGATTTATTCCGAATCGTATAAAATACATTTTATTTATTTAAAACATAAAGTCTTTATCAAACTAAGAAATTTGACGGAATTTAATAAAAACGCAAATTTTATTAACGGAAACTAGGTAAGGATAACGGAAAAAGTTTCAGGTTGTCACAGGTTTGGGGTTTAATATTTTCAGACATAATCCTAGAGGAGGAGTGGAGCAGGAACAATGGGACAACTGTATTTTACTTCTGCAAGATTTCCGTCTCTAGTCGGTTCCTGATAGACTGGGATGGGTTCTTGATACTTTGGACACTTTTTTAGTTTCTTCAACTCAAAGATATTTGGACGGGCTTATGCTCTTCACAGGTGGTCCTGTTACTCATTTGTTACTCATTGGAATAACTGGATTCCAATTAAGATTAATATTCTTATTTGGAGGATTATATTTTCTAGCGTCCCTACTAGAGATCGATTATCTCATAGGGGTATATTGGTGGATTCCATTCTTTGTCCCATCTGTCCTTCTAGGGTGGAGACTATTGATCGTATTTTTGTAGAGTGTTCTGATTTGATTGTCTTATGGTCTTGTATTAGTGTTTGATGGGGTGTTAATCTTCCTTCTCAGATTACTATGGATTCTCTTATCAATTGGGCGGTGTCTTTTCCTTGGAGAATCGGTCATCAGAAAGGTTTTGATGCAGTGATTTTAATTTTGTTTTGGTGCATTTGGAATTTAAAAAATGCAACGATTTTTGGAGCAGTTAATCCCAGAAAATCTTTGATTTTTGATGATGATGTTGTTTTTAAGTCTTTTTATTGGATTTCGAATAGGTATACAAAAGCCAATCTTAGTTTGTCTTCTTGACTTTATAATCCTATTTCAACAACTATATTGGTGTAATTCTTTTTCTAGCTCATTGCTAGTTTTTAATAATATTCCACCGTTCAAAAAAATATGTATTTGGTTTCAATGTTGATTTCCCTTTGTTTTTATATAAGCACACAACTACAAGATGATTAAAAAAACCAGGTGTAATCTACAAGTATCAAGAAAATCTTACTTGTAAGTTAGAGTGACAAATGATCTCGAACTTTTTTTTTTATTCCTCGAGCGACAAAAATGAACTTTGACGCCCATGATTCATTTTAACATTCTTTTATATATATATATATATATATATATATATATATATATATATATATATATATATATATATATATATATATATATATATATATATATATATATATATATATATATACTAGTTTATAACCCGTGGGAACCACGGTTATAAAATTAATCAAACTTTTATAGTAAAAACTCAAAATTATTAATAAGTTATTTTAAATAAATTATTAATTTAAGAGATATTTTTTATTAGTTATGTGAAATTATAATCATTGATTCAAATAAATATATAAAATTAACTTTTAATATATATTAGATATTTTTTATTTGTGAATTAATGAAAACAATAATTTAAAATTTAAAATTTAAAATTTAAAATAGAATCGCATTAATGAGGAGGTTTAATAAATTTAAAATGGAAAACTAATATATTGACAAGTGGCAACAAATTAATTAAAATGTCTAATATGATGACACATGGCAAAAGAGCTATTCTTTTATTAATATATATATATATATATATATATATATATATATATATATATATATATATATATATTTATTGTAAATATTTATAAATACATAAGAACATTTCTATATATAAGGCAAAAGCTAAATAAAACAAAGCTTATAAATGTTACCTACAAAGTTTCTATTTATGAAACACTGAAATGGAAATAACATTGATAAATGATATACTATTTGGTGTAAGATCCATATATTATATTAGTTAATTAAAAAATATAAATATAAATGTCTAAATATTTAAGAACTTTGGATTTATAAAACATAAGAAAAATAATAAATTATTAAAATTGATTTTTTATCTTTTAAATTTAAATAAATAAACAAAATAAACTAATGAACTTTAAATTGGAAATTTTAAAATAAGAAATGAAGTCAATTAATGAAATTGATATTTGATTATTACTAAATTTATTGTAATTATTATATTAAAATATTATGTGGAATTTATTAAAATAAAAAAACTCATAAAAAAACACGTGGAAAAGAAATTAATTCAAAATAAATATGAAATGATATTTGACAAATTAAACGAGAGTGTGACATGTAAAAAAACATTTATTTATTAGAATAAAAAGATGAATTATAACAATTATTTGTTTTTAGTTTTGGTTTTTATTGTTTATTTTTTTCAATTTTTTTGTACGGTTCGGTCTTTTTGTTGTATTTTTATTTTATAAAAAAAGACGTTGGTTTGCTAGAACGTTCCGCTTTTCCATTGTTTTTGTATTTTTATTCGGTTTTGTTTTTCTTTAATTTTCTCCTTGTTTTCTATTTCTCGATTACGAATTTTTCCTGTTTTCATTTACTTTTTTGTTTTTCAGAATGGAACCAATCAACAAATAATGCATGCTGCCCTAATTAACACGCTTTGAAAACGAAATAAAACAAGAAAATGACAACATCACATGGCCTTTATTTCTCATTTATTCCATTTTATTTCATCACGCAACATCAAGAAGACCCACAAAACAAAACAACTTAAAACACCAAGCTCTGGCCTTTATTTCTCCATTAATTTCATTCTTTATCACATAAATACCAAGAAGACCCACATAAGAAAACGAGTTGAAACATCAAGCTCTATTCCATTTGCTTTTTTTTTTTTTTTTTTTTTCCTTCCTTATTTATCATTCTACATCGTAAGTTTGTAGCTTTTATTTATCTTCATTTCAAAAATATATAATACAAATACGACACACAAAATAAAATCAAATTTCGAACAAATGGACCAAAGGAATGGCCTCCAACGAAATTTTATAGTATTTTTGTATACACATAAAGTATTGTACCATCCAACCACAAGATCAAAGTGCCAACCGCAATGCAAAATCAGTTTGCCAAAGTAGTCCATGTAGACGGAACCCGATTTGAGGACACCGCCTGCATGTTACGGACATTAACGTCAACAGGCAGCATGCGGTATTCAATATCAAGGTCTCGGAAGACTTTAATCATTTCCTCAACTAAAAGAGCTCTTCGTACCCATCGTTCACCCATGTCTTGAAAGTTTATACGGTGTGAAAGCCATATTGATATCTTTAGCCGATTCATGTCGTCTACATCCCTCAAGACTATCATAGGTGCAGGGTACCAATGGTCGCTCTTGTTCTCAATGTAGCTGCAGTGGCAACAAACCAGCCATTCATTGATCATTTATTAAATCAATAGTCATTTGTTATATATTGAGCATTGCTTCTAAATAGAAGGGTAAAAATGTTCATTTACTATAGTGATATACCTTGTTATCCTCTCCTTCATGAGAGCAATCTTTTCGACAGGGGTTGATACATGTACACAGAAGTCCACAGCATCCCCCATATCCGGACTACGGTAGTAATTGGAGATCGGTTTCGTAGCCAAGACACTGTTTGGATATATAATTTTCAGGTTATCGAACCTTAAGAAAACCGTAGTCAGTATATTCATCTCCTCAACTACCATCTGCAATCCACAACCGACAACATATAAAATTAAAATATACCAAAGACATACATATTATTGTTTTCTTTATTATAGCATTCTACTTCTATTTTTTATATTGTAGTGAAAGCTGTGTAAATGAACAGAATAAACAAGAACGAGGCTTGTTCATGTTCGTTTGTTTAAGTTTGCCGAACAAATAAACGAACACGAACGGATAAACGAACGAGTTTTCTTGTTTACGTTCGTTCGTTTAACAAATTACATTGTTCATGTTCGTTCGTTTATGTTCATGAACATTCTAAACGAACATAAAGAATGATAAAAAAACATAATCGAACATATATGAACATATGATATATTAATATAATCAAACACAATAAGCATATATGAACATAAAATGAAGTTAGATGAACGAACATAAACAAGAAAAACAAAAAACATAAACGAATGTTCACGAATATAATTGAACGAATAAAACCATTTTTTATGTTCGTTCATTTAACTAAACGAACTAGAATTTTTGTTCATTTCGTTCATTTATTAAATAAACGAACATAAACGAACTTACCACCGAACGGTTCGAATAAATGCTCATACATTATTATTTCTAATGCTTTACCTGAACACCGTCAACATCACAACGATCACCGACATCAAAAGGATGCATTACGAACAAGAAAATAATGGCTTCGAATGTCGTCTTGCATGTGTTACCAAACACAAACACAACCAAAAGTAGTTGTGAACTTAGGAATATAAAGAATTGTGTGGTTGCAACTTTAAGTATAAGAAGCCAAATCACGATTATTATGATACTAACAGCCAAATTGAACATTTGATGGAGTTTCTTCACGGCTGTCTTTGTATCATTCAGAGACAATGCAAGAGCTCTTCGTTCTCGATACACATTAACCTGGAAAAACGATATTTTTGGAATTCCCGTGAATCGAATCATTGTTGATTATGGAAAATAAAAAAAATTAACGATGTAGAAGAAAAAAGGTCTTACCACCCAATTCTTGAGAAGTGCCTTGCTGATTCCTTTGGTTTCACTATCTCCATCAAAGAGCCGTATTGCCTTCAACGCTTCATCTTCTCTCAGAAAACGCATTAAATCTTCTATATAAATGCGCCTATCAGGGAAAAAACAAGACTTAGTGAAAAGATGATCTATACAGAAATCAGATAAGGCTTTTGAATATAGAGAGAGTACTTTGGCTTTCAATTTTAGATGACGGGTCAAATGTCCCTAAACTAAAAATTACATATACGCTTAAATGTAATGAAATGCAATTTACTTTCATTATGGGCACCACAACTATAATTGGGTAGATTTTTCAAAATATAATGTTCTAATGACAAAAAATGTTAAAAGTACCGCATTGTAATTATTATAAGTACAATATTATAATTAGGTAGATTTTTCAAGAGTACAACGTTTTAATAAAAAATATAGAAGTACATTACTTTAATTTAAAGAAATGCAAGTAGGATGCTAAAATATGTATTTAAAATGAAAGTATGTTTCTCTTCTTGCATTTAGCCACCGCTAATGAGGGAACTCAAAATAACAAGGGAACCTGAGGGGAGCATAATATTATCTATGATCTTCAAGCTAGGGCACATGTTTACAAATTATAATATGGGATGAAACTCAACAAGCTTTCTAGGGTTATTTTGATAATAGGTATGAGAGTGTTTACGTCTTTTGTACAAAAGATAGATTGAGAATCAGTCCCCGTTCAACCTTTTTTTTTTGGAAAAAAGTTATTTATAATTTTTGTCCTATTCATATCGGTCCTGGTCTCGGTCTGATGCATATCAAGTTGCCATGTTTTCCAACAAATTTGAATACGTAATTGGTTATAAGATTAAAAACTTACTTTGAGCCTTCCATAGCGACATTACAGAATATTCTCTTGGCTGCAATCTTAGCTTGCATTTCGTTTGTTATCTGCACCGCAGACTCGTCCTCATCACATGACTTTCCCAGTTGATCGTCTAAAGTAGACAAAACTCCTGTTCTAACAATGCTCATCAATCTTTTCATGTTCCAAGCCGATATATTCTTCTGATTTAGCCTATGCAAGTGATCAATCGTGATCCCATCTTCAACTGGCATGTTAACTTCGTAAAATTTACCACTTTTACTATTGTTTCTTGGAGTTCCAATAAACCTCCCAGTTTTCTTGAATATATTAGCCTTAAGATCGGGTGGCAAACTGGTACCAGCATTTTGAAAATTTTCAACCTCCGAGATCATCTCATCCACCTCCTCTTGTTCTTGTTGAATCTCAATCACTGGTAGACCCGAAAGGGTTTCAATTACATATTGATTGAATAAAGATTCTTGAATCCGGTCGAAATACGTGCTCACATGGAAAGAGGATGCAAGAACTTTGACTAACAATGTTTTCAATAGCCAAACGATTGTCCCCACCAAAAGACATATCCAAATCTTTGTCACATAAGGCAAAACCTTTCCATGTGTCATATGGTTGACTTTTTCATGGAATATACATTGCCAAGCAATTAAAACTAACCCAAACCAAAGGCAATTTTGAACAGCATTTCGCAATCCATATACAAAATATAAAACCCTTTTTCGTAGTAAGAAGTTTCGTTCTATCGAGATTACTAGAAGCCTAATCGCCCAACCAGAAACCAATCTTCCACATATCAAAACCATTATCATAACCCCCCATTTCCACAATACAAGACCATAAAGTTTCTTGTGCTTAAAATAAGGAATTATGAATGTGCAAATTAAACCACCAAGAATCAGGATTAAACAAAATAACTGAAGTAAAGTCCATTTGCTATACCTTAACTGCTTATACTCATCAGGTAAATCATCATCCAAAAATGGATCTTCTTCATCGAATTCACTACCACCTTTTCCCAAAATTCCAGATTTCGATATTCTCCCTGACCTCTTATCTCTCTCCGGTGTATCCATTAACCTGGACTTGGTTTTCGTCCTCATCAAGGTCGATTTTCTCTTGAATGAAGCATTCCCGGAGCAAAGCGTCACTTCTTCTCCACCGCCGCTCGTACGACCACTACCATTGGACCGGCGCCGGTGCCTTATCGGTTGCGGCTCAATCACCTCATCGCGAAAATAAACCATAACTTCTTTCGGCGTCAGCGTGCCATAGTTATTCGGACTCTCAGCTATTCTTGATAACGGCGGCGACGGCGGCTCAGACGTTAGGAAATCGAACTTCTCACCGTCTTTTGAGAAATTGTAACTCGATTCTCTCCACACTGTGTTATAGTTAGCGTTTTCAAGGTCCACAACAGAGTTGTTGAAATTGTAGGACGCCTCCTCTGCTTCTGTAGTAGCAGCGACATTATCATCTGTAGCTTTCCCCCGAAACGATGGAGACGAAGGCATAGTAGGAACAGCGGATGTAAATTGATCAATGGTGTAATTGTTTTCGTTATGAAGGATTTGCTTTACTTCTGGTTCTATTTGTGTCGAAAGAATTTCTCAACTTATAATACAATTCGAAAAGATTTGAAGAATTTAAATCAGGGTTTTTAGATTAAATTATTATCCTTCAGTCGACTGTGAACCAGGTGATTGAATCATAATTGAAGCGACACAGATATCAGCTAATAATGTTGACAACAACAGGGGAATGTTTATCGTTTATGAAGGAGAAAAACCTTCAACTTTATGTCGGGTTGCAGTTTACACCCTCATAAAAACAGTTATTTCAACTTAAACCCTGCCTTTTTTTTTCTTTACAAACTCCAAATTTTCTGCACAACTGTACCTTGTGTTGTGTCAACCTTGTAGGCCCCATTTCACATAAAATATGCCAAAACCTAACATGAGCTAAGGGTGCACGGTATCAATGAAATTTTTGTCCCCATCATAGTTGGTATGGTGGGACTGGAGGCCCGCTGATCCACTCGGGTTCAATAGGAAGAGACTTCGTTGGATTGATGATATTTTCAACCAACACCACTTTTTTTTTTTCTCTCTTATATGTTGTGGTATATACATAATTAAAATTTTAATTATCGTTTTGATAAATGTTTTAATATAATTTACTGAAATTATATCGGTTGGGAAGCTTGGGAAAGATGAATTTTTTATGTAAGAGTTGGAAAAAATGAAACAGATTTTTTATGTTGAGAATTGGAAAAAATGAAACTAAAGAGTATAAGAAATACTAACGTGACGTCTGAGAGAAAAAGATGTTTGGACCCAAAGATGATTTTTCCGATCCTAAGAATTTTGTATTATGTTTGTCATTTGTCGGCTAGAGCCTATGGACAACAAAAATTGTAGAGTTTTTGGCTCAATTAAAAAAAAAAACATTAATAAAAATGCTTTATAGATTTTTGTTTTTTAGTAACTTTTTCATTTCACATTGATGATATTTTTGTTAGAAATTTGGCAATTCTGCCCCATCAAAATATATATCATGTGTATTTTTTGTTTTACTTCTGTCAAATATCTTTCAAAAATATTTCTCTATTCGTATCCAAAATAACTACTTCTAAGCATCTAACACGAATAACTACTTCTAAACATCTAATGTACTTGTTTTTCAATTAAATGTCAAATTTTAAGCAATTATATCTAATCTATTTTTCATTTGTCATGTTATTTTTCTTTTATATTTCGTTAACAACAAAGCATTTTCTGAAAATCATAAAATTATTTATCATATTTCAGACTTATTCTTTAATTTTGGATTAACATTTTTTTATGTCCAAAGTGTTAGTCTGAAATATACTTTTTATTAAAAAAAATACTTTTAGTCGAGTTAAATTGGTCTGAAATGTCTAGAAGGATCCCATTTTAGTTTTACTTAAATTAGTGTGAAATGTCTTTCATACATATGAAATGTCTAGAAGGATCCCATTTTAGTTTTACTTAAATTAGTGTGAAATGTCTTCCATACATATAGATAATGTTTTGAAAACACATAAAACTTGGTTATTTTAGTCAAATCTCACCTAATGATCATTTTTGTCGATATCTCATAAAAATGCTAATGAGTTTATCCTATAAACACAAAACATGAACGTGAACATTATCATCATCTTGACTAAAATGCCCACTTTGTCACACCCAATCAAATCACATCTCCTCATGTCATGTGTAACAAGGCCTAAGCAATGAATAACATTAATGGACATTAAGTTTAGTTTTGAATTTATGATATTAGAACAAAAACAATCTTGTGAAAATTACATGATTGGTCCTTGTGTTTTGCTAAAATAGGCTAATCCTAGACAGCTAATGGAACTCCTATATGCTTGGTCCTCTGGTTTGTTTGTTTGTTTTTGTTGCTCGCCTGATCCTTTTGGCCAACACCGTCTAAATGACATTGTTAGTTTGTATGTAACATCCCACTTTTTTTTACCACACAATTTTTTATTTTCAATATAGAAAACCTCAAGTATTATATAAATCAAGTCCATAAAATTGCAGGTGTATCAAATACGATCATCCAAAATCAGAGTATCAAAATACGAAAATTATAAAAATATGCAAGCCAGAGTATATAGTCAAGCATTCGCCTTCCCGCGATCATCAAAAGTACATGAAACATATTTAATAAAAAATTGTAAGGACGAAGCTTAGTGGGTTTCCCAAAATATTACATACATCATGACATAATAAACAACTATAGGTTATCAACAATCCTAAAGATTATTAGCTATCTCGGTGGGGTAACACCATGTCTCATGGATTAACAACATATTTCAAGGGTTATCTGTAACCATGGAGACTATCAACAGTCCCATGGACTCACACCAATCCAAAAGTAATTAACAACTCAGTTTCACATTAACAACAATCAATAAATAAGACCCGGTTGGTTAACATGCATATACTATCACAAAGATAAATATAGTGAAAGACTCACCTCGTAGATAGCAGCTAAAATACAACAACTCACACATGATAGACAGGTACTACGAGACGCCTATCAATAATAAAGAAGTACTCTCCCATTCTACACCCTAAAATCCTAATTTGACCAAAAGTCAACTATGGTCAAAAGTCAAAAGTCAAAGTCAACCTCAGCAGGTCTCCACATAGTGACCACCCATAGGTCACATCATTTGCACTCCATCACAAAAGAGTCGGGCCACCCCCCCCCCCCCCCCCCGACATCACGTCGTGGCGACCTGAATGCCATGTCGTGAGAACTGAGTTTCCACAACTTAACATATTCAACTCTTAATCTGTTAAGCCTCTCCTTCTAGCTTTCTAGAAACCTTCATAGAGCTTAACATATCATAAAGATCAATGCTTTTCAGTCATGCATGTCTATTGTAATGTTGAAAAAATTATGAGGTAAAAATTTCGTTTTTAATTCAACCAAAACATTAATTATCTATAAGTCAAACATTCATTATCCTTTTTCTAAATATTCAAAAGTACTTTATAAGAAAACAATTATCAGAGTAAAATCCCAAAATCATCATAATGCAGAAACATGGGTGGATGTGCTGCGATCATGTCGAACCCTTCATTTTCGAACCGGAAGTACCTGAAACCATAACCATAAAAACCATAACCACAAAGCTTAGTGAGTTCCCCAAAATACCACATACCATACATATCGCTGGGCTTAGCCCTTACATTGGGCCCTGTCCGCATATTGGGCCCAACATACCATAATGGGCCTAGCCCCGCCAAATCAATGAGCCCAACCCAATCATACAAATGCAAAAGTCATAAAGACAGTTAGCACATATCTAACATACAATGGGCCTAGCCCCGCATACCTATGGTCCTAGCCTAACATACCATGCAAGAGTCACAAAGACTTCTAACATTTCAGAACCCAGTGGGTCGACATTGGTGCCTTCGACCCACGAGAACAATAAGGAGACTCACATCTAGTTGATGAAACACTCCAATAAATCTTTGACTGCTGGTCTAGAAAATCCCTGTGCTATCAACATCAAATGACATCCAATTATTAATTGGGTTCCGACCAATAACTAATAGTCTAAGCTACTTAGCCCATAACCAGGGTAAAAGACCATTCTACCCTTTATCTCACTTGGCCCAAAGCCAAGGCCCAACTTAACTACTTCCAAGGCCTAAATCCTAAATGATAATCCAAAGCCCAATATCGCCCAATCTTCTAAATTGGGCCCAAAAACCATCATGGTCCTAGATCCAAAGAGCCCAAAAATACAAAACTTGAAGCCCAAAATAGAAGTCTAATGGCCCAACAAGGGCCAAACTAAAAATGCCCAAACCGAGGATACCAAGCCTAACGTCCATCTGCTAAGTACGCGGGGCGTACTCAGCCTGTACACTAAGCATACTCCATCTGGGGTCAGTACGCACAACGTACCAGTTCGGTATGCCCAACATATTACCTAGACTACCAAACCATCTCATTTAGGACTTAATCGACTAAGACAAAGTGCCAAACTCTCATATCTGATTCTTTATGTAACATCCCGAATTTCAGAAGTACGATTTAAGAGTTTAAAGTGTAATTTCAAGGAAGGGACTCGACGAGTAGGTACGCTTACTCACTGAGTCGGAGCGGGTTTGGGTCGCGAATTAAGTGACCAACTCGCCGAGTCGGAAGCTGGACTCGACGAGTTGGTACTGGGATGAGAAAAACCCTAATCTTAGGGTTTGCACCCTATTTAAAGGACTTAATGTCCTCCCCTCAGCTCCCTTAGCCGCCTTTGAGATCCAGTAAACCCTAGCTCGTGTGTATAAGGCCATTGGAGGGAGATTGAAGCTTTGAGAGGTGTTCTAATGGAAGAAACTTGAAGATAAAAAGGGTTTGCATCAAGAAAGTAGTGTAGATCCAGAATCTACTGTAGTTTTAGGCACATCTTGGAGGTAATGAGATGTTACCTTTCCTTTGTTGCTTTTAGATTTATTTTTGAATGAGATTTGGGGCCATTTTGGTATGATTGAGATCTACTTCGGGTTTGGAGTCTAGATCTGAGGTTGCTACTTCAGATCTAGACTTGTATTGGTCCAGAAAGTCATAAAGCATCAGTTATTGAATTGTTGGTGAAGCCCTTTCGTCTAACACCCAAGCCTTAGTGTGTTTTGGGCCTGTATCTCTTTGATTTCACGTAAAGTTTGCAACTTTATGTAAGGGATAGATTGTAGAAGGGTGGATCTATGGATTGGAGCCTCAGCATGGCTCGAAAAGCCTCTGAATGGATTGAGAACTGGAGAGACTCGACGAGTCACATGGGTGTACTCGACGAGTTGTATGAACACGTGCATGGACTCAACGAGTTGGAAGAACAACTCGGCAAGTCTGTTGAAGATTGCCTTGGACTCGACGAGTCTGTTCTTGGACTCGGCGAGTCAGGTCGCATAACCCCAACCTTTTTTGGTTAAAGCCTTGGATTAGTGAGTCGGTTGGCGACTCAGTGAGTTGGACAGGATGGGACTGAGAGATCGTTGGACTCGGTGAGTCTTGGGGCGACTCGGCGAGTTAAGTTGTGTCATGAGAGTTTTCTGGATAAGGGAAATCGGCGAGTCGCCGGGGTGAGTCAGCGAGTAGAGTCAACCAGGAAGGTTGACTTTAACTGAGGACTTTGACCTTGACCAAGAGTTGACCAGTTTGACTTCCAAGGGTACTTTGGTAATATTGGTATTTTTGGAATTAGTACTTTGGTAGTGTTCAGTGGCGGCGATCCTGTCGGAGGTCGGAGCAGCTTGGTCTTATCTCTTTAGTCAGTAATTTCAGGTGAGTTATCCTCACTATATCAATAGGGTCTAAGGCACCAAGGCCGGCCCTTTTAGTTGTTATCTTGGTTACAGTATGCTACATGTGGTTATGATTTGTTAGATTAGTATCAGAATAGACAACATGTTGTTATGCTCATGTGATCCGTTAGGATTGGTATGTTAGTGACCTGGTTAAGTCGATGCCTTGGTCATGAGAGCTTGCTATGATCGATGATCTATGAGATAGTTATATCTGATATCTGTACTCGTACTGTTGATGTGCTTATTGATCTGTTAGGTCGGCGTCTTGGTAATTTGGACAGTTTTATGTCAGTGACCTGGTTTAGGTTGGTATCCTGGTATATAGGATGATGCTATGTTAGTGACCTGGTTTAGGTCGATATCCTGGTATATAGGATGATGTTATGTTAGTGACTGGTTAGGTCGATATACTGGTAAGGATGATGCTATGCTTTATGATCTGCTAGATCGATTTGTTTGCCTATGGACTGTTATGTGATTTCCTGTTATATGTACACATGGTTATTTGCTTGATGTTTGGGTTGAGGTGGTCCTCCTTTGTGCTGAAGGCCAACATACCCTACGAGCGGTCCGGATAGATTGTAGGCCCGTATGGCGGTCCAGTCATACCGAAGGATCAGATAGATCCAGATAAACTGAAGGCCCGGTGCGGGCGGTCCAGTCATACTGTAGACTCAGAGAGTGGACCAAGTGAACTGAAGGCATGTTGAGGGCAGACCAGTCATGCTACAGACTTGAGAGGCATGGTTGTTTTGTATTGTGATACAATATGTTATGATTATGGTTGTATGTGGTTGGTATTTTGGGGGTAACTCACTTAGCTTTTGGGCTTACAGTTCAGTGTATTATTTCAGGTACTTCAGGAGATTGTGGCAAAGAGAAGGCGTGATCTTACCGCTCCTCATGTTTTATGATTCATGTGATATGGTTCTGGGGGATACTTTTATGTTTAAACTATTTTGAAAATAAGATGCATGGACTTAATGATTTTTCAATGAAATAAAATGTTTTAAATTGGCTCAAAATTTTTGGTCGTTATGAGTTGGTATCAGAGCCTTGGTTTGTGTGAATTGGAGGAACATTCGTGTGAATCCAGTCTCAAATCAAGGAGGGATTTACAAAATGGTTTTCAAAAGGTTTTTGAAATAAATAAAGGAGGATGAAGAGGGTACGATCGGCCAGAGCCAGCAAGTAGACCCCAAAATACCACACAAATTATTTAATTATGTGATATGTTGGAACAACATGCTAGTACTAGGCTAGGGATCTTCAGGAATTGCATGATTTCATGATGCCTATTAGCCTAGGGTTTTCCTTATATGAAATTGACATCCTTACTGTAGTTGTTTAGTGTATGCATCACGACTGTGCATAATTAAGATCTTATAGCATGAGAATGTTTGATTCGACCTTAGGGTAGAATTGGATATTCGAAAGTCTATCGGGTCCAGCGTTATGTGTGGCTAGTATACACTAATGTTGCAGGGTCAGTGGAAGTTTCATGGATTGGATGGGTAGTGAGAGGCCGGGAGGCTAGATATGAGATGTTTAGCATTCCTCTTGTAGTGAGGATTTAATCGCTCGCTACATTTATGTATATTGTTAGGGCGTTGTGATGATACTTGAGAAAAATATGGGTAGGTGTGGAAGGTAGTATGGGCCCGTACTACTAAAAGCATAAGACCCATACGCGTGGCAAGGAAGTCACAACCCCTAGGGTTGGGTTTTGGAGTTGTTTCCCTGTCATTATATAGGTTATTAGAGACCTTTTGGTGTATTGCCAGAATGGTGGTCACAAGGCGTCTTGTGACCGGATCCAGGTTAGGATCGGGAGCTGGCAGCCAGGATAGGCCATCATTGTCAGGGGATCGTGTCAGGGAGATCCTCCGGGAGGAGACGATCGAGATTGTTCGGGGATAAATTCCAAACATGATTGGGTCTTTCAAGACCACCATGGTTGAGTATTTTGTTGAGTGTCATGCAGACGTTGCTGAGACGGTTGCCGCGACAACTTTGGCAGCTATAACGACAGCAGGGAGAGGAGCTGGACGAGCTTCCCAGGACCGGGAGATGTTATCGGAACATAATCTGATGAGCAGAAGGATACATGTATCTGGGAGTAGGAAGATGACCTGTACTCGTTATATTTCCGTTGGTTGAGCGGGAGAGTCTAGCTTGTAGGTTTATAGATTTGAGGCTCGGGGGTTTGCTCGAGGCCAGGTTATGGGTTGGCGGAACTCCAAAAAGGAGTGATGATTATGTTCAGCTAGGGTTTTGCAGCGGGAAGTGAAACGGTTGATTGATGAATTGGACCGTCGTTTGGTAGGGCAAGGATTGCACCCTCTCAGTTTTCGAGCTCGAAGGAGTGAGCAGGCTTGTGACCCCAGGATCAGGTGTATTCCAGCTCGGGGTTAGTTGGTTACAGGAATCGGTAACATTATTTCAGCGCCGGTGAGCTTAGAACGGTCGGCGTGGCATAAGTGTTGTGAGGCCCGGTTTTCCTTGGATCTCATGTATCAGATGGAAAGGATTGATTGTGCGATCTATTGCACTATTGGGACTGTAGTCTATGTCTTGGGAGTGGTTTGTAGCCTGGTTTAGGGCAGAGGTTGTTTCAGCTACTGCCGTTCAACTGTGGGAGTTTGAGTTAGTGAGTGAGTCAGGTTATGAACCCTGAAGAGAATGATTTTTAAAGCCCGAAAGCGGGAAGCTTGTTTGGAACACCTTTGGAAAAGGGGTTTTATGTGGGAGGACTGCGGATGGAGTCCCACAAAAGGGTTATTCATCATTTTCAGGATTCAGTGGTTAGCAACCATTAGTGGTTGATAGATTAAAAGCGCCAAGAGAAGTAACTCGTTGCCGAGTATTAGTTGGAGCATCTATATGGTGGTCTTCAGGAAGTGAGTGTGGAGTCATTCACGCATTAGTGGCTGTCGGTTTCACTGGGATTCAGGAAGTGATCATCTGATTCTTAGAAGTGTGTGATGAGTCAGGTCTAGCTAGCAATGGAACACTAGTGGGAAAGAGTTGGTTGTCATCGGATAAATCGTTGGGAAGTGAGGAGGATTGAGAATCCTCCAATCTTCATGTATTATGAAGGCTTAGTTGAATCTAAGTGGGGGAATGTTACCCTGAGATGCTAAAGTAGAAAGGTTTTGAAACGGGGATAAGTTTCACAACCCGACAGGGAGAACAAAGGCCCTATTGGCTGCTTAGTTGAGGGTTGTGTTGTTTGGGGGTCAGCAAAACTCCTCAACCTAAGAACATGTCTTCTGGATGCTTGATAGCAAAAGTTGGGTAACCATGTTGGGGTCCTAGTCAAGAATCGAGCTCAGTTCGAGTTTTCGGTCGAGGGTGTGCTCGACTCTGAGGGTTTTGGATTGATAGATTGAGGGTTTTGTTAGATGTCAGGGCTCAGCAGTGCATTTAGCACGGGAGTGCGGGTTATCTAGCGTGTATGGTAGACACGCGGGTCAGCGAACATACTTCGGATTTCTGAGAAGGTGGACGATTGACTGAAGGCCTGGTAGGGCGGTCTAGTCATGCTGAAGACTCTTTTTATGTTTGTAGATCTATGTTCGGGTATTGAGTAGGCTGCTACGCTTTAGCACTCAATAGGTCTGTTCCACATTTTGAGCATGCTGCTAGGGTAGGCTGAGGACTCTGGTGTATCTTGGTTGACCGGAAGTTATTATTAGGGGTCGGACGGAGTTCAAAGAATCTTGGTGATCTTATTCGTTCGGAGTGTCTCCGAGGTTTCATCTTCTTGGATCGGGTAATACTCCAGTTGGGGACCGAGAATGGATCCGAATGGGTGTTTTAATTAAAATGTTGGATCCAACAGTGTTGTTAGCCGAGAGTGTGGCATGATTGGAGCAAGTGATAGACAAGTGGGGCAGGGAATAGACCATGGTTTCAGGAAAGGTAGTTGGTCGATGTGAGGCTTGGGTTTAGGCCATGGAAAGGATTTCGGGAACGGAACTGGAGTTCGGAACCCCAAGAGGGCTAGAACAGACTGCATGGGAGAGATAAGAAGGCCTGGTAAGGCGGTCCATGATGGGTTTTAGCCATAAGAACTTTCCTATGTGCGCATGCAAAACCCTAATGCTTGGATCTAGGCTTTCTAATAAACATGCTTTGAATCCAAGACTTCTAATGACTAATAAGGTTAAATAACAACATTGAAACAGATCTAGAACCATACCTTTGAGTTCCTTGTTGATCTTGAGGTCTTGGAGCTTCTAGAGTCACAAATGTCACTCCTCTAATGGCTTACAAACACCAATAGCAAAGAAGATGATTTAGGAGAGAGGAGAGGGGAGGAAATCGGCCAGGGTTCTCTTGCTTTAGGAGAGGTGCCGATTTCCCTTAGCCATGGGGTCTATTTATACTTGTAGACTCCTTAAGGGTTACAACCTAAACCCTAATTGGATAATCTTCTCTTAAGGCTATCCAAATCCTTTCCATAGATAAGTCATTGGACGATTTTGAAGCTATCCTAGCTTCTAGAATCCGTCCACTATATATCTATAAGGATTTATAGTCTAAAGCTTAACTATCAAACAATTGACAGTTCATACCCCTTTATTTAATTAATCTCTTTAAGTCACCAAATTAATTCTAATTAATTCTATGACTTATATTAATCAAATAACAATATATTATTATTATATTATTCTCATAATATATTAATAATATTTACTCTCTCTTAATAAATCATCCTATCAAGTTGCTATGGTGAAGGCAACCCAAAAGGACCATGTACAACCGGGTCAAATACTTGCCTAATATAGTTGCAGCCTTAGACACTATTCCAACAGTCCAGTCATGCTGAAGACTCTGTATGTGTTAAGTGGATATGTATGCTGAGAATGAGTGGATATGTCGCCATGAAATAGTAATCGATATGGTCTGGCCCCAAGTATTGATCATGATGATGGAGTTGGTTGGTGGCTATGCGTAGGCCTTGTTGGTTATGTGATCGGATTTGGGGTATATGGGAGTTCGAGAATAGCAGTTGCTCTACATGGATAGTGTAGAGTGGAGTTTAGCTCAGTGGCACTTATAGGTGTGGTAAAAGTTGTTAAGTAGACTTCTTGGAAAGGAAATGTATGTAGCTCCGAAAGGAGTGTGAGTCCAAGGAAGGCAATAGAGTAAATGGATGATCAAAAGTGCTCCAGTTGATGGTGATAAGCACTGAGATTGTACCAGATGGGTGGAAGCACATACGGGTTGGATGCCTGTTGAGATTGTGGAACGGTTAGCACTGACACGAAGTTAGGGGAGATCGGGAGTGATGCACGGGTAGATCCGTGGATCCTGTATTATGGTTGTGGCCATGAGTTATGTGTATAGTGGTGTTTCATCCTAGGGAATGTTGGACCATCGTAGGCGTGCCTGGTCTTCCAACCCGAGGTTGAGTGGGCCAGGTACGATGTGTATGAACGTTATGGCTGGATGTTCAGGAGGGTTGCTCAGAAGCTGAGAAATGTTCCATCAAGTCAGCTTAGTAAAGGATTTGATCCAGGGAGGAAACGAGATGAGTTTCCATCGGTGCAAGTTGATAGAAGTGGCGCCAGATGGGCGAGAGACAACGGGATAATACTGGGTCAAGACCCGGTGGTTTATAATGGTATCTAGTTTTCGCAAGCGGCGAATGAATGCGTAAGATGGGAATAAGGTAGTGTCTTTTGGTGGCACATAGTGATGAGTGTTGTTATCAGAGAAAGGAATCCGGTTGCCGGCTTGAAGCAGTTATCAGGACCCTGCAAAGGAAGAGATAGATTTTAGGGATTCGATAGCAGTGTTTGAAGGAATCTGGGTCAGTTTGAGATTAGTGGATGCATTGTGGGAATATCATCCGGAAGTTTGTGTTGCAGCAGGCTTCGAGGACGAAGCCTAATTTAAGTGGGGGAGAGTTGTAACCTCCCGAATTTCAGAAGTACGATTTAAGAGTTTAAAGTGTAATTTTGTCACACCCCCGAACCAGACAGCGGAAACGTCCGGGGGCTGTCGTGACTCAATTGAATACCATAACATTGAATATATATGAAACATAACAACATTCGTCACTATGCATTAATATAGTACAACCAGTAGCGTTTACATGTCATACATTGTTTAAACATTACATTTCCAAAAATTAAATTGTTCGATTCATACATAAATAAACTGCAACCGTCACTGAATATGATTTCCTTTGATTCAATGGTTCCCTGAGAATACAAGTATTTTGAAAAACGTCAACATATGAAATGTTGGTGAGTTCATAAGTAGTGTTTTGAATTCCAATGTTTTGTATCGTTTGAAAACCGCCAGAAAATCCGATATTTTCTGAAAAGAAAAGCTTTTGAAAATGTTGTGAAGATCCATAGGTATGCTTGTTTGTTTCTATACTTGAAAAAAAAATTGTTCGTTAAAATTGTATGCATTTTGAATCTGTATGCATTGAAAAACCCTAGGAAAACCCGATGTTTTCCTAATTCCTTGAATTACGTGAAGTTACATTGAAACCATTACATAGCGTGTAGTGTCAGTCCCAGGCGACGTTGGATTATTTTTGAGCATGATTAATTACTACAAACCCGCATTACACAAACGCCCAGTTTATAGCTATACTAACGATCCCGAAGGTGTCGTCCGTACTAATCACGTTATCCAATCGCCCTGACTAGGTGTAGTCCCACATCCGAAGAGAAAGAGGACACGAAGACCTCGATGACTCCATTAACCGGTTGGGGATAAAATGTACGAGGGGTCCCCGACCCGCCTCGCATAAAATGTAGACTTTACTAGCTATACCAAAGGACCCTTGGGGACCAGTAGGATACAAGCCATTGAAAGTCCATTTACGTTGTGTCGGATCGGTAAAACCCAACACTCCGTAAAAAAAATGTTTTCGGGCCTTAAGATCAGGTCATTGGGCTAGCTAGGCTCAACGAACAAGATTTTACACTTTTGGGGCCCAAAGATGGTGCGTAGACGTCTGTGCACACTCGCATGTATGATGAATTACCAAACGTTACTTGTATAAATCGTAGTGTCGTAGAGTTAGTAGTTGTAGATTTCTATTGGTTCGAGACCGAGCCAATTCGTTTAACAACGACTTTTGGTATTGTAATATATTGTATTTCGTCGATAGTCGCGGTGCCATTATTTAATCAAATTGCGTATATTGAATTAGCCTTGAAATTTTTCTGTTTTCGGCCCCTCATTGTTTGTAAAATTTACATTTTCAACCCTTTTATTGAATACTTCCCGGTTTGGTCCTTAAATTAATTTTCTTGACATTTTAACACCAAAAATTATTGAAATTAATATTTTTCAGCATATTTTTCATAGAAAACAGTTTAAGTCCCTAAAAATGCAGTTTTCTCGGTTTTAACCCTTCTTTTTCGCAACTTTGACCATTTTGGCCCAAATTGGAAATTTTTTGCAACTTTGGTCCTTTTTAAATTTAAAAAGCATTTTAAACCTTTGAAAAGGATTTGGAACACTTGTAGTCCACTGTTTTACATAAAAATACAGTTTTGGCCCTCCAAAACAGAAAATCTCGCATAATGGGCCTCATTGGGCCGAAAATGTCATTTTTAGCCCATTAAGCTTGAAATTTATGTTTTTAATCCTCTAAATGAGTAAATTTCCAGAAATTGTTTTATTGAAACTGTTTTGGCACACCTCATCCATCAGAATTCGTGGTATGTCAATTTGGGCCCTTAATTTTGTATTTTTCACATTTTAGGCCCAAAATTTGAGTTTTTAACCCAAAGAAAATTGTTACTAAACCACTTAACCATTTTTCTTGAAACCCTTTGTATTTAGAAATATATTTGAAGATAAAGTCATTTATCACAAGATATATCTCGGTTTTGAGGGGTTTTATGGCTAGATCCAACATTATAACACACAAATGCATACATATAAGCATGTAAATCATACAAGGCATACAAAACACATATAGATCTACACTTTCACTTGTATTCCCCCCCCCCCCACAAAACTCATAAAAACAGAAAATAGGGGGTATGAAGCTCACCTTGGGTGTGGTTTTGGTTTTTGGAAGAAAAGATGGAAGAAAACTTGATGATTTTTGGCCTTAGCACCTTTCCTTGGTAGATCTCGAGTTTGAGATGGTTCTAGGATGCAAGATCACGATTTTTGCATAGATTAGGAAGGATTTTTGATAACAAAAAGAATCTAAACCATAGATCCAAGCATAATCTTACCTTAGATGATGATTAACTTGCAAGATCCTCTTGAAAGCCCCTAATTTTCGAGATTTTTGGAGAGGGGAGGAAGGAGAGTTCTTGAGTAATCTAGAGAGAATTTGAGAGATTTTTGTGTGGGCGTGTGTGGATGTATGGCCGAGAGTGAGAGAGATAGGAAGAAGAGATGTGATCTTTGAAGTGATATGCATGGAAGAATGAGAAATAATGCATGGATGTCCCATGGATAAAAATGAGGTGGCAATGGTAAAGTCAACTCTCCTCTTGGGCTTGATTTGGGCCGAAAATGTTGGAGGAAAAGAGAATGTTTGGGACTTAAATACTTAAGCCCAATTTTCATGGTTAAGTTGAGTGATTTTTGATCCAAATAAATTTAAAGGAAATTTTTATGACTTGTTAGGGTCAAATTAGGTTAATTATGGTTCATAGTCATTAATTTATTTCATTCTAGGCCCAAAATGTTGAAGTAAATTAGTGTGGGTCCAATTAGAGTCCAATTAGGGTTCTAAGCCCTTGATAGTCAAATTGGAAGCTTATTGGTCCATTTGGATCCAATAAGGGAGTCCAGTCCAAAATGGACCTAAACAAGGACTTCTAAGGTTCCCAATTGCTTGATGACTATTTGTAGTACTTGTATGATGTATTTGATTGAAGTTTTTGATTCACATTAGCTTGAATGTATAGATTACATGACACAAAATTTCCAGTTGTGACATCATCCCCCCGTTAGAGGGAATTTCGTCCCGAAATTCTGTTTGAAAGCTAGATTTGAGAATGCTAGAATAGGTGAGGGTACTTTTGTTTCATTTGGTCTTCGCGTTCCCAAGTGAATTCTGGCCCACGCTTCGCGTTCCACCGTACCTTCACGATTGGGATGCGGCTCTGTTTAGTACGCTTCACCTCCCTGTCCATGATTTCGACTGGTTCTTCGATGAACAGGAGATTCTCATTGATTTCGATTTCGTCAAGCGGAATGACAAGGGTTTCATCTGATAGGCACTTTTTCAGATTAGAGACATGAAACACGGGGTGTACACCGTTTAGCTCCGCGGGTAGTTGTAGTCTGTAGGCTACCGGACCTATTCGGGCAACGATTTCGAAAGGTCCAATGTATCGTGGGTTCAGCTTTCCCCGTTTTCCGAAACGTATAACCCCTTTCCAGGGTGAGACTTTCAACAATACTCGATCACCGACCTGGAATTCTAAGGGCTTTCATCGTTTGTTAGCGTAGCTCTTTTGTCGGTCGCGTGATGCTTGTAATCGAGCTTTGATCTGGACAATCTTTTCTGTGGTTTCGCGAATGATTTCCGGTCCCGTTAGTGCCCTGTTGGACGTATGTGTTCTTGCTAGCTGGGTATCACCTACTTCAGCCCAACATAACGGTGATCTACATTTACGCCCGTACAGTGCTTCGAAAGGGGCCACCTTGATGCTTGAATGGTAACTATTGTTATATGAGAACTCAATCAACGGTAGGTGGGTATCCCAAGACTTTCCAAAGTCTATCACACAAGCACGAAGCATGTCTTCAAGCGTTTGAATGGTTCGTTCACTCTGACCGTCCGTTTGTGGGTGATACGCGGTGCTCATATCAAGATGAGTACCCATTGCCTTGTGGAGTGATTGCCAAAAGCGCGATGTGAACCTATTGTCCCTATCCGAGATGATAGATTTTGGCACTCCATGGAGTCTTACGATTTCTCGTAGGTACAACCGCATCAGTCTCTCCATCTTGTAGGATTCTTTGATTGGCAGGAAATGGGCAGATTTCGTCAGTCGGTCGATTATTACCCATATGGTGTCCAATCCGTCCGACGTCTTGGGCAGCTTGGTCACGAAGTCCATAGAAATACCCTCCCATTTCCACTCAGGGATTGCCGGTTGCTGTAACAATCCGGAAGGTTTCTGGTACTCCACTTTCACTTTGGCGCACGTAAGGCACTTACCAACATAAGTCGCGATTTCCGCCTTCATGTTAGGCCACCAATAGTGTAGTTTAATGTCCAAATACATCTTGTCCGAACCGGGATGAATGGAGTATCGTGTCTTGTGGGCTTCCTTCATAACGGTCTCTCTAAATCCTCCGATTTTTGGGACCCAAATACGGTTCATGAAGTAGTATACCCCATTCTCCTTGACTTCTAGGTTCTTCTCCATCCCGCGTAATGCCTCGCTAGTTCTATTTTCCGCTTTCATAGCCTCTGCCTGAACTGATGCAATTTGAGTGGCCAGATGAGACTGAATGGTTATCGAGTGCGTTTTCGTACGGCGATTAGAGTACTCCTTCCGACTTAATGCATCGGCTACCACGTTGGCCTTGCCTGGATGGTACTTGATCTCGCATTCGTAGTCGTTTAGCAATTCCACCCATCTTCGTTGTCTCATGTTCAGCTCCTTCTGATTCAAGATGTGCTGGAGGCTCTTGTGGTCTGTGAAGATGGTGCACTTTGTACCGTACAGGTAGTGCCTCCAAATTTTTAGGGCGAAGACCACGGCTCCCAGTTCTAGGTCATGGGTCGTGTAATTTACCTCGTGCGTCTTTAGTTGGCGGGACGCATATGCTATCACTCTTCCACGTTGCATGAGAACGCATCCTAAACCCTGATTTGACGCGTCACAGTAAACTACAAAATCTTCCGTTCCTTCGGGTAGAGATAGTACAGGAGCGCTGCAGAGAGCTTGCTTCAAGGTTCGAAACGCAATCTCTTGTCGGTCTGTCCATTTAAATGGCACGCCCTTTTGCGTAAGCAAGGTAAGCGGCTTGGCGATCTTAGAGAAGTTTTGGATGAATCTCCTATAGTAGCCTGCTAGGCCTAAGAACTGACGAATTTCGGTGGGCGTAGTCGGAGTTGCCCATCCTTCCACAGCTTTGACCTTAGAAGGATCCACATGAATTCCGTCTTGGCTAACTACGTGGCCTAGGAAATTCACACTCCGGAGCCAGAACTCGCACTTGGAGAGTTTGGCGTACAGCTTTTCCGTTCGCAGAGTTTCTAGGATCTGTCGGAGATGTTGGCCATGCTCCTCTTTGTTTCGAGAATAGACGAGGATGTCATCGATAAACACAATGACGAAGTTGTCCAGGAACGATCGACAGATTCGATTCATTAGGTCCATAAATGCGGCGGGTGCATTTGTTAGACCGAAGGGCATTACGACGAACTCATAATGTCCGTAGCGGGTTCGGAAAGCGGTCTTAGGAATATCCTCTTCTCGGACTTTGAGTTGGTGGTATCCGGACCGTAAATCTATTTTAGAAAAGTAACTAGCTCCTTGGAGCTGGTCAAATAGATCGTCGATCCGTGGGAGTGGGTAGCGGTTTTTAACAGTGAGTTTATTTAACTCTCTGTAATCGATACACATTCTGAAAGATCCGTCCTTCTTTTTGACAAAGAGCACCGGAGCTCCCCATGGCGAGTAGCTAGGTCAGATAAATCCCTTGTCCAGAAGCTCACTGAGTTGGCTGGACAATTCCTGCATTTCAGTAGGAGCCAATCAATATGGTGATTTAGCAAGAGGAGTTGCTCCTGGAACGAGGTCGATTCGGAACTCAACCTGTCTCTCTGGGGGTACTCCTAGAAGATCTTCGGGAAACACGTCCGGAAATTCACACGATACTGGAATGTCTTGGATGTTAGTTTCTTCTTTGGTCTTGTCCACTATGTGAGCCAAGAACGCCAAATTGTTCTTTCGCAAGTGTTTTTGTGCTTTGATGCACGAGATGAGACGAAGATTCATACTGGGTTTGTCTCCGTAAATTACTAGGGTTTCGTGATTTGGGAGACGAAGGAGAATAGCCTTCTCATGGCACATAATCTCAGCATGGTGGGGGCTTAACCAATCCATGCCGATAATCACATTGAAACTCCTAATTGATACTGGCATCAGATCTATTCGTAAGACGTGTTGGTTGAGGGTTAGGGTACATCCGATGTAGATCTCCCTAGTGGATTCGGTTTTCCCATTGGCCATTTCCACCGTATAGGTTTCATTTAGCTTCTGGGGTTGTTGTTTTAGTAAATGTTTAAACTTCTCACTTACGAAACTTCGCTCCGCTCCGGTATCAAATAAGATGCATGCATAAGTGTGGTTTAGGAGGAACATACCGGTCACAACTGCGGGGTCCTGAACTGCATCACTCTGACCCATAGTCACCATTCTTCCTGCTCCTCTGTTTCCTGAGTTGTTGTTGTTAGGGCAATCTCGACGGAAGTGTCCCGTCCTTCCGCACCCGAAACAGGTGTGGCTAGGCCCTGTATTGTTGCTGTCGGCATTGGTGTTGTTGTTATTGCGGTGGTTGTTGTGGTTCTGGCTGTTTCCCTGACTCTGGTTCTGAGAAGGATAAGTCCTGCAGAACCTTGCAGTGTGTCCCCTTCGGTTGCAACTGGTGCAATGGAACTCCCTACATTCTCCTTGGTGATGGAAACCGCACTTGTTACATTTGGGAAGATTACCGGAATAGGGTCTTGAAGCATTTGAAGCAGCTGAGGCTGGAGCATGTGATGTGGCTGGAACCGGTGCAGTGACAGCGTTAACTGCCACTGTTTGCTGCTTTTTAGAGGTCTCGGGGCCCTGACGCCCCTTCCTCTTGTTGTTCCATCCTTTCTTACCATCACCCTCCTTCTTCTTCTCAGTCTCCACTGGTTTCTCGCCCTTCTTGTTGTTGTGATCATATAGCCTCTTTGCCAATCTCTTTGCACTGTCAAACGTTTCAGGGTTCGCAGCTATCACATTCCCTTGAATGGGGGGTGTCAGTCCCCAGATGAATTGTTCGATCTTCTTTCCTTCTGATGTGATCATACCCGGGCACAACAGAGATAGTTCGCTGAATCTCGATATGTAAGCATCGATGTTCCCATTCTGCACCGTGAGATTCCATAGTTCCTGCTCCATCTTTTGTATTTCGCCTCGGGGGCAGTACTCCGCCATTAACATTTCTTTCATTTCTGCCCAGGGAATAGAGTTGGCGACAGGGAGCGTCATAGCTTCCACGTGTCCATTCCACCAAGTGAGTGCTTGGTCCACAAAAGTGCAGGCCGCGAACTTCACCTTCATCTGCTCGGGACACTCGCATATCTCGAATACCGACTCTACCTTCTCGATCCATCGCTTTAGGGTAATCACTCCTCCAGTGCCGTTGAAAGTTCGGGGTTTGGCGTTCGCAAAATCCTTGTAGGTGCACGTTTTAGTGGGTCCTTGATTCGTCCCGTTGTTCGAACTTCCGGATCCTTGCCTGTTACCTCCTCCGTTGTTCCCTCGGTGAAGTTGTGCCATAGCTGCTGTGACCGCATCAGACACGGCTGCCTGGAAAGCAGTGGAGTCAACTTCGGGCGGGGTTGGTTCGGGATTTCCGCAAGTAGCTGGGCGAGGCATCTTTCTGTCATGAAACGGAAAGACGTTGAGTGTACGTGGTTTCTGTGAGGTTGCGATCCTACTAACTAGGTGTATGATACGAACCTAAACATTACTACCATCGAGCATACAATCATAACGTCTCAACACATATCAACTGGTAATATCATAGCAAAACACACAAAAGTTCATTAATATTATCCGCATTTAATACAAGAAAATTTGCTCTTAGGAGCATACATATGTGACACTAATCTGACAGCATAACGGCTCCATGAGTAGTGTAGTCACTTAAACATAGAGCCGGAGTACATAACATAGTTCCTAATAACCTACTATGATAAGTCTATCCCTAACCGCGATGAGCTGCGTCAGGAGGTGGTGCTGAAGATGTGGACGCTCCCTGAAGACGAGCCACCAGGCGTTCTGCGTCCTGAAGTCGAGACTCCCACCTCACCTGCCTCATGTGAAACTCCCGGAGGACGTCACGCGTCTCCTGTTCCGCACGCTCGACCCTAGTCCACAACTGGCGTACTTGATCAGCGGTGCCCTGAGCAAGGTCGCCGGTGTCCCGTAACCGTCTCACCATGACTGGTAAGGCTCGGTCGGCCGGTCCTCCGTCCCTCAGGTCGAAGAACTCACGTGACATGCCAAACGGGGGTCGCTGTCCCTGATGTCTGCTCCATCTCTAGAGATCAATGCCCCAAGGAGGGGTAGGTCCAGTGGGGCCCACACGGTAAGCAGGCACCCTGATCGGGTAAGGGGGGTCGATGACCTCGGAATCTGCGTCTGAATCACCCCCTTCGCTGTCATCGAGCTCCTCTCCGAAATGTTCTTCGTCTCCTTCGGGTTCGGCAGGCTCGCCCTCGACTTCTGCCTCCGGTTCCCCGTCAGATTCCTCTTCGGGGTCCTCCTCAGGTTCCTCTTCAGGCTCCTCCTCCTCTAGCCACCCGTTGTTTCCCTGATTAGGGAAGTAGGGGTCTCCAGGGTGATGAAAACCAGCCATGCTGTCTGCGCGAGTACGTAAATATGCTAACATTATTCCTAGGATGCTATGACTATTGTACAGACTAAGCAAACATTCTCTTTTTGGTGATAAAGGGTATAGTTTTAGGTTCCCTAGCTATCCCGATCTCATCAAGACGTGTGTTAGTTTTACCTTGGAGAGAATGTAGTTGATCAGGCTACATTCACTCCTTGGTATCACTAAGAACAGTCCCGAATTAACCGAGATACCAGTGTTATTGTGTTTGATCCAACGTTAGGTCCTTATCCCTAATGCAAGCAAGTGTGTTTTATTTACTTGTTTTGTTCAGAGTTATGTTAGTCCCTCTTTTTGGTTTATAGTTGCATATCAATGTGTGGCTCGACATGCTAGTTCACTATAAACAAAGCTCTGATACCAACCTGTCACACCCCCGAACCAGACCGCGGAAACGTTCGGGGGCTGTCGTGACTCAATTGAATACCATAACATTGAATATATATGAAACATAACAACATTCGTCACTATGCATTAATATAGTACAACCAGTAGCGTTTACATGTCATACATTGTTTAAACATTACATTTCCAAAAATTAAATTGTTCGATTCATACATAAATAAACTGCAACCGTCACTGAATATGATTTCCTTTGATTCACTGGTTCCCTGAGAATACAAGTATTTTGAAAAACTTCAACATATGAAATGTTGGTGAGTTCATAAGTAGTGTTTTGAATTCCAATGTTTTGTATCGTTTGAAAACCGCCAGAAAATCCGATATTTTCTGAAAAGAAAAGCTTTTGAAAATGTTGTGAAGATCCATAGGTATGCTTGTTTGTTTCTATACTTGAAAAAAAAATTGTTCGTTAAAATTGTATGCATTTTGAATCTGTATGCATTGAAAAACCCTAGGAAAACCCGATGTTTTCCTAATTCCTTGAATTACGTGAAGTTACATTGAAACCATTGCATAGCGTGTAGTGTCAGTCCTAGGCGACGTTGGATTATTTTTGAGCATGATTAATTACTACAAACCCGCATTACACAAACGCCCAGTTTATAGCTATACTAACGATCCCGAAGGCGTCGTCCGTACTAATCACGTTATCCAATCGCCCTGACTAGGTGTAGTCCCACATCCGAAGAGAAAGAGGACACGAAGACCTCGATGACTCCATTAACCGGTTGGGGATAAAATGTACGAGGGGTCCCCGACCCGCCTCGCATAAAATGTAGACTTTACTAGCTATACCAAAGGACCCTTGGGGACCAGTAGTATACAAGCCATTGAAAGTCCATTTACGTTGTGTCAGATCGGTAAAACCCAACACTCCGTAAAAAAAAATGTCTTCGGGCCTTAAGATCAGGTCATTGGGCTAGCTAGGCTCAACGAACAAGATTTTACACTTTTGGGGCCCAAAGATGGTGCGTAGACGTCTGTGCACACTCGCATGTATGATGAATTACCAAACGTTACTTGTATAAATCGTAGTGTCGTAGAGTTAGTAGTTGTAGATTTCTATTGGTTCGAGACCGAGCCAATTCGTTTAACAACGACTTTTGGTATTGTAATATATTGTATTTCGTCGATAGTCGCGGTGCCATTATTTGATCAAATTGTGTATATTGAATTAGCCTTGAACCTTTTCTGTTTTCAGCCCCTCATTGTTTGTAAAATTTACATTTTCAACCCTTTTATTGAATACTTCCCGGTTTGGTCCTTAAATTAATTTTCTTGACATTTTAACACCAAAAATTATTGAAATTAATATTTTTCAGCATATTTTTCATAGAAAACAGTTTAAGTCCCTAAAAATGTAGTTTTCTCGGTTTTAACCCTTCTTTTTCGCAACTTTGACCATTTTGGCCCAAATTGGAAATTTTTTGCAACTTTGGTCCTTTTTAAATTTAAAAAGCATTTTAAACCTTTGAAAAGGATTTGGAACACTTATAGTCCACTGTTTTACAGAAAAATACAGTTTTGGCCCTCCAAAACAGAAAATCTCGCATAATGGGCCTCATTGGGCCGAAAATGTCATTTTTAGCCCATTAAGCTTGAAATTTATGTTTTTAATCCTCTAAATGAGTAAATTTCCAGAAATTGTTTTATTGAAACTGTTTTGGCACACCTCATCCATCAGAATTCGTGGTATATCAATTTGGGCCCTTAATTTTGTATTTTTCACATTTTAGGCCCAAAATTTGAGTTTTTAACCCAAAGAAAATTGTTACTAAACCACTTAACCATTTTTCTTGAAACCCTTTGTATTTAGAAATATATTTGAAGCTAAAGTCATTTATCACAAGATATATCTCGGTTTTGAGGGGTTTTATGGCTAGATCCAACATTATAACACACAAATGCATACATATAAGCATGGAAATCATACAAGGCATACAAAACACATATAGATCTACACTTTCACTTGTATTCCCCCCCCCCCCCCCCACAAAACTCATAAAAACAAAAAATAGGGGGTATGAAGCTCACCTTGGGTGTGGTTTCGGTTTTTGGAAGAAAAGATGGAAGAAAACTTGATGATTTTTGGCCTTAGCACCTTTCCTTGGTAGATCTCGAGTTTGAGATGGTTCTAGGATGCAAGATCACGATTTTTGCATAGATTAGGAAGGATTTTTGATAACAAAAAGAATCTAAACCATAGATCCAAGCATAATCTTACCTTAGACGATGATTAACTTGCAAGATCCTCTTGAAAGCCCCTAATTTTCGAGATTTTTGGAGAGGGGAGGAAGGAGAGTTCTTGAGTAATCTAGAGAGAATTTGAGAGATTTTTGTGTGGGTGTGTGTGGATGTATGGCCGAGAGTGAGAGAGATAGGAAGAAGAGATGTGATCTTTGAAGTGATATGCATGGAAGAATGAGAAATAATGCATGGATGTCCCATGGATAAAAATGAGGTGGCATGGTAAAGTCAACTCTCGTCTTGGGCTTGATTTGGGCCGAAAATGTTGGAGGAAAAGAGAATGTTTGGGCCTTAAATACTTAAGCCCAATTTTCATGGTTAAGTTGAGTGATTTTTGATCCAAATAAATTTAAAGGAAATTTTTATGACTTGTTAGGGTCAAATTAGGTTAATTATGGTTCATAGTCATTAATTTATTTCATTCTAGGCCCAAAATGTTGAAGTAAATTAGTGTGGGTCTAATTAGAGTCCAATTAGGGTTCTAAGCCCTTGATAGTCAAATTGGAAGCTTATTGGTCCATTTGGATCCAATAAGGGAGTCCTAGTCCAAAATGGACCTAAACAAGGACTTCTAAGGTTCCCAATTGCTTGATGACTATTTGTAGTACTTGTATGATGTATTTGATTGAAGTTTTTGATTCACATTAGCTTGAATGTATAGATTACATGACACAAAATTTCCAGTTGTGACAAATTTCGAGGAAGGGACTCGACGAGTAGGTACGCTTACTCACCGAGCCAGAGATACCGAAGGACCAGATAGATCCAGTCATATCGAAGGACCAGATAGATCCAGATAGACTGAAGGCCCGGTGCGGGCGGTCCTGTCATACTGTAGACTCAGAGAGTGGACCAGGTGAACTGAAGGCCTGTTTAGGGCAGACCAGTCACGCTGCAGACTTGAGAGGCATGGCTGTTCTGTATTGTGATACAATATGTTATGATTATGGTTGTATGTGGTTAGTATTTTGGGGATAACTCACTTAGATTTTGGGCTTACAGTTCAGTGTATTATTTCAGGTATTTCAGGAGATTGTGGCAACGTGAAGGTGTGATCGTACCGCTCCTCATGTTTTATGATTCATGTGATATGGTTCTGGGGGATACTTTGATGTTTAAACTATTTTGAAAAGAAGATGTTTTAAATTGGCTCAAAATTTTTGGTCGTTACGCTTTAAGGCTACCTATCACATATAGTTGGCAACTTTACACTCATGCATTGCTTAAAGGGACTCAAAAGCTCACAAAGGGTTTAATAAAGTTCTTAATGCTTGCATGGACCAAAATCTTTCATAAAGGTGATTTTTTATGAACATGGGGACTAAATGGAGTGAAGATCTAGCATCCATAGCTTCTAGAGTAGATCAAAAGCTCACCTTTGACTCAAAAGTCTCCAAAAGTTCACAAAGTATCCCATATACTATATGTAACACCAAAGACCATCCAAGTGAGAGCTTTTTACCTCAAAATGCTTGCAAATAAGAAAAAGATCCTAGATCTACAAGCTCAAGTTATCCCCTCAAGTGCTCTTTTTCTTCTTCTTAACAATTCACCAACAAACACTCTTCCAAGCTCAAAACTCCCCAAATCACTCTAAGGTTTCGATTTCAGGGTAATGGGAGATGGAGGCTAATCTAAAACATCCAAAAGATGATATAATGATGCTTAAATATGATGCAAACCCTAAAAATTAGGGTTTTAATCTGGCTGGAGTATGCCCCACGTACTCCCAGTATGCCCAGCGTAATCCATGAAGTGTCATGATCCTTTCTGCCTAGTACACCCAATGTACTCCCTTGTACGCCCTGCATACAAGGCTTAGCCATTTAAACCACCAACTTCCAAAGGCCATAACTTCTTTGTTCTAAGTCCGATTTCGACGATCCTTATATCCACAGAAAGGTAACAAGAAGCTCTACACTTCTATCAACCCATCCATGCCTTAAAAGTTCCCGAATTAAATCCAAAATTCATAAAAAGCCCGAAATGAGACTTTACTAATGTACCCATTGGCTCCAAATGTAACATCCTGAAATTCAGGTATAGCTCTTTGATCCTATTTTATCCTCAAGTTGTCAAATTTAGTCCTTGAAAAGAATGTAGGGAATTTGAGTACGCTGGGCATACCATAGCATACGTTGGGTGTATTAGGTTCAGATAGAGACCCTAATTGTGGGGGTGAGCCCTATATAAGGAACATTATGGCCTTAATTTTACCCACCATTTCCAGAGAGCAAAACCCTAAGAGTTCCCTAACCGTTGTTCCAGAGCTTGTATGTGTGTGTGTGTGTGTGGTGGGGCTTAAAAGTGTTCTTATGTACTTTTGAAGAGAAGGAGGTGCCTTGAAGAAGCTAGAGTTGGAGTGCAAGCCTTGGGTCTGAGCCTTTCTAAGGTTGGAGCATCATTTGGAGGTAAAAAGCTTGGAGCTTACACAATCTTTTTGATTTGTGCATTATGTACCATTTCTTGGGATTTTATCCCAAAGGTGGAGACTTTATGAGTAAAGGAGCTCCATAAACCTTGATCTGTCCATATTTAGTGTATAAAGTGTTATAGATCCATAAAAATCCAATCTTCGATGCTAGGAGTGGGCCATGCATGAGGTATGAGCTCTTTAGTGAAGGAAGTGGTGTGTTTTGGGTGATGATGACCTTTACATCCATGCAAAGGCGTAAAGTCTTCGACTTTATATATTAGGAGGCTGTAGGGTGTCCATATCTGTATTTTGAGCCAAGCTGTTAACTGATTAAGACCAAAAGTGAGATGATAGTGAAGTTGGGGTGTATGCTGAGCATAAATCCCAATATGCGGGGCGTAGGGTTCAAGCAACCCATTATCAGCGTAGTGGTAGAGTACGCCCAGCGTAAGGATCTGGTACGTGCCACATGCTCCTCAGGGTTCACTTTTGTTGACTTTTAGGGTTTAGTCAACAAATGGACTTTTGGACCATTGAAGGGGTAGAATGGTCTTTTACCCTTATGAGAGAGCATAGGAAGGGATTAGTATAGCTTTTGAGAGCGTTTATTAAGTTGAGATATTTTCTGTATGTGATTAAGGGGAAGCTAGATCAGTGTTTCGAGTTCGAGATCATTCGAGTTACCAGAGGTGAGGCTTCTCACTATACCTTACCTAGAGTGGTAATTATGCATGACCAGAAGTTCGTATGTGCTTATATGTGACATATGATATATGTTTTATGTGATATGGTATGCTATGAGTTGCTTGGTTCGGACCGGAAGGTTGATAGGATTTGGACCAGAAGGTCAACAGAGTTTGGCCGGAAGGTCAACAGAGTAGGACCAGAAGGTCAATAGAGCAGGACTGGAAGCCCATCCGGGTAGGGCCGGAAGGTCTACCAGAGTTGTGGAGCCGGAAGGTCCACTGAGACACATTGACCGGAAGGTCACAACCTCGAGTGGCTAATTTATATGCTTGTGGTATTTTGGGGAACTAACTAAGCTTCGTGCTTACCATGTTATGTATTATGTGTTTCAGGTTCTTAATAGGATCACAGGAAGATGGCGGCTCGATTGAACACATAAGAGAAAAGAGTCATGAACGAGGATCCTAGATTTTAATAATTGTGTTGAAAACTTGTTGGTTGTTTTTTGAGATTTAATGATGACACATTTGTTTTATGAGTTTTAAAATTTAAAATTTTATGTCGTTACAAGTTGGTATCAGTGCCTTGGTTTGAGGGATTCGAATACACCTTCGGGTATGTCTGGACTCAAACTGAGGATTTGAGAAAAGTTTTCAAAAGGAACGATTTTTCTAAAAATGAGTAAGAGAATTTTATGAGAAAGAGGAAACGAGCAGTCTATACAATCAGCCAGCGCCCGAGCAGTGATCTCCCAAAATACCCTTACTTATGTGCTATAAGTTTTTATGAGATATGTTATGCATGCTAGAGAATAGGCTAGGTATTTCATATTTTAGGATTAGAGTGGCCTGATTTGTGATGCCTTAGCCTAGGAGTTACTGCTATTTGTGAATTGCTTTTGAGTATGAGCGGAGTAAGAGTATCCAGCAGGAATCCCTTTTTAGAGAGGGATATGAGTTGAAGAGTAACCTAGGAGAGATACCTAGATGAGCATTAGGGAGCCTACTGAGAGGGTAGTGAGATACTCGCGAGGGGTGGAGTTGCTTGAGCTCGGTGACACCTTTTGAGTATGAGTAGAGCAAGTGGAGTTATCACCTAGAGTGGGTTTTACGTGTTTATTCGATGCCCAAATGCTACTTGCTTCGTGCTTTGTGGAACTCCCGATGATGAGAGTCAGCTACCAAGTGAATGTGACGATATCCGGGAGGTAGATGATTGGCATCATAAGGAGTTTCTCAGTAGCTGATGGCGGAGAAGTGTGAGAACCTAGGAAGAGCCTAGGAAGTGACCTTAGTCAGATGAGTATGCTAATAGAGTAGATCATTTCGCTGGGAAGCGAGCACGCGTTTTGGGATTGGTGATTGAGAAGGTTGAGCAGCTACTTAGGGACTCTGGGATGGTCGTGTAGAGAGTATCGGTAGATGTGGCAGGTAGTATGGGCCCGTACTACTGAAAGCAGAGGACCCATACTCGATGCAGGGAGTATTCCGAATGATCTAAGTAGCAGATCGAGAGCTGACGTCATGGTTCGAGCACCATGATTTGTAGCAGATCGAGAGGTGACGTCATGGTTCGAGCACCATGATTTGTAGCAGATCGAGAGGTGACGTCATGGTTTGAGCACCATGATTTGTAGCAGATCGAGAGGTGACGTCATGGTTCGAGCACCATGATTTGTAGCAGATCGAGAGGTGATGTCATGGTTTGAGCACCATGATTTGTAGCAGATCGAGAGGTGATGTCATGGTTCGAGTACCATGATTTGAGGCGGATTGAGAAGAGAGAACATGGTTTGAGTACCATCACTCATAGCAGATTTGTAACGCCGTAAATTTCAAAACAATTTTTCGCATTTTACAAAAGCATAATTCATTTAATATTCATAAAACATCAATGTTTAAAACTCAATCCATGACATATAAAAATCCCAAGATCTCATAACATAAAAATCCCGTGTGTGTACTGATCAAGCCGGCGCCTTCCCACGGCCATCACTAGTACCTGAAACAAATAACACCAAACACTGTAAGCACAAAGCTTAGTGAATTCCCCAAAATACCACACATAGCACATATTAGCCACTCGAGGCTATAACTCTATGGGTCCGTGGACCCTACTCTGTGAACCCTCTGGTTCTAACTCTGTGAACCTTCCGGTTCCAACTCTATAAACATGCACAACATAAATCACATAGAAATAATGCAGTACAATACATAACATACATATAACATACAAATACTCTGTCACATAACTCTGATTACCTACTCATGGTAAAGTATAGTGAGAAGACTCACCTCGCATATCTCGATAACTCACAAATCCCTGAAATCACTCGCGCTCGATCCCCCGAGCTATAGTCCTCATATAACACAATATATCTCTAATTAACACTTTCACAACTAAGGTTGACTAATCCTATCAAGTCAACACTGGTCAACTCTGGTCAATGGTTAACGGTAAACTTTGACCGGACTCGGCGAGTGCACTAGAGCGACTCGACGAGTCTATACGTGTTCACTGACTCCCTCAGATCCTCTCTTGACACGTCGAGTACTTCCCTATTCGACGAGTTCCACCTGGCATGAATCGTGGGGCCACCATGACTCAACTCGCCGAGTCTCAAGAACAACTCGGCGAGTTCCGGCTTGACTCAGCCCCCTTTTGACTCTCCCTGACTCACTGGGTCATCCCCCAACCCGGCGAGTCTACTCGCTGAACAATTTACGTGAAACCCCAACCCTACTTGCCGAGTCTCAAGAACAACTTAGCGAGTTCGTGCCATGCACAAAATCTATTGACCTCCTGAGGTCAGATCTGCTTCCCCAAACCATAGATTTGGCCTTCCCAAGCATGAATGTCACGTAAAGTTCGAAACTTGATGCTTGTATAACCCCCACAAGGCATAAAAAGGAGATTTGGTCCCAAAAATCACAACCTAAGTCCAATAACTCCATACTAACCCAAAAAGCTCCAAGGGTTAAGGTCTCTGGACCTCTTTGAGTCCAGATCCAAGGCACAAACTCGAAGAGGGACCATTTGCTTCACATAATCACTCTCCAAAGCGGTTAGAAAACCCTAACTCTAAAGATCAACCCTAAAACTGAAGGGGGTTCGAACTATTACCTCAAAATGAAGCCTCTGGACTCTGGATCTGCTGGAATCTCACCTCCTCCTTGCTCTTGTCACCCTCTTGTTGCTAAAAAAAGGATACCAAGATCCAAAAGTGACTTCTTCTCTCTCAATGCGATTTAGCTCTCTTAGGGTTCTCTCAAGGGACTGGTAGCCGAAATGGGAGGCTATAAGTGCCCTTAAATAGGATCCAAACCCGGGAAATTAGGGTTTCATTAAACAGCATGGACTCGCCGAGTCCAGATGCGAACCCGCGCCCATAACTGCGATCATACTCGGCGAGTTTGGTCTCCAACTCGCCGAGTCTCCTGACAAATCACCAAAATACAAGAATAAATAATACCTGGGAATCCGGGCTGTTACAATTCTCCCCCACTAGAACTAGACTTCACCTTCGAAGTCTCGCTCTGCGAATAACTCCGGATGCTGCTCACGCATCTCACGCTCCGGCTCCTAAGTCATCTTGGACACCTTCCGATGTTGCCACTGAACCAAAACCAAGGGTACCTCCTTGTTCCTCAAAACCTTGATTTTCCGATCTCTGATTGCCACCGGTCTCTCAGCATAATTCAGGCTCGCATCCACCTGAATATCCTCTAATGGAACCACTACCGACTCATCGTCTATACACTTTCGCAATGGCGACACATGGAAAGTGTCGTGAATCTGACCCAACTCTGCTGGCAATTCCAAACGATAGGCTACCCTACCTACCCTCGCAACCACTCGGAATGGACCAATATATCGGGGCCCCAACTTGCCCCTCTTCCTGAATCGAATCACTCCTTTCCAAGGAGAGACCTTCAGGAGCACAAAGTTGCCGACCTGAAACTCAAGCTCGGACCGGCGTCTGTCCGCATAACTCTTCTGATGATTCTGAGCGGTCAACAACCTCTGCCTGACCTGCTGGATCTGCTCTGTCGTCTGAAGCACTATCTCTGTACTGCCCATAACACGCTGTCCGACCTCTCCCCAGCAAATGGGGGTCCGACACCTCCTCCCATACAACAGCTCAAAGGGTGGCATACCAATGCTCGAATGATGGCTGTTGTTATAGGAAAACTCTTCCAAGGCCAAATACGTATCCCAACTTCCCCCGAAATCCAACACACATGCCCGGAGCATGTCCTCGAGCGTCTGGATCGTCAGCTCACTCTGTCCGTTTGTCTGAGGGTGATATGCGGTACTAAAATGCAGCCTAGTACCCAATTCCTCGTGAAAATTCTTCCAGAATCTGGATGTGAAATGTACATCCCGGTCTGAAACAATCGAGATCGACACCCCATGTCGAGATACCACTTCCCTCACGTACAACTCTGCTATCTTCTCTACGGAGGAGCTCTCACTGATAGCAAGGAAGTGGGCGCTCTTTGTCAACCTGTCCACAATCACCCAAATTGCATCGACTCCCCTAGCAGTCCTTGGCAATTTGGTGATAAAATCCATGGTAATCTGTTCCCACTTCCATTCGGGAACCTCCAACGGCTGCAACTTACCATGCGGTCTCTGGTGCTCGGCCTTAACCCTATGGCATGTTAAGCACCTCTCAACAAACCACGCAACATCCCTCTTCATACAGGGCCACCAATACTCTCTTCTTAGGTCCAAATACATCTCAGTGGCCCCAGGATGGATCGAGAATTTTGACCGATGAGCCTCTTCAATCAAAATGGTACGCGTCCCTCCCACAAACGGTACCCATATACGCCCCTGAAAGGTCATAAGCCCCCGACCATCGGTAACGAACTCCGATACCAACCCAACAACTCGCTCTCTGTTTTGGTTCTCCGATCTCATGGCCTCAGCCTGTGCTCCACGAATGGTGTCCATCACCGGAGCCATCACGGTCAATCGCAAACATACATCTCGCAATGGGGCGCTCTCGGCCCTGCGACTCAGGGCGTCGGCTACCACATTAGCCTTGCCCGGATGGTACAAGATCTCACAATCATAATCCTTGACCACGTCGAACCACCTCCTCTGCCGCATATTTAGGTTGGGCTGATCCATCAAATACTTCAGGCTCTTATGGTCCGTGTATATCATACACTGAACCCCATACATATAGTGACGCTAAATTTTGAGGGCGAACACCACTGCCCCCAACTCTAGATCATGGGTGGGATACCTCGTCTCATGAGGCTTCAGCTGCCTCGATACGTATGCTATCACATGCCTCTCTGCATCAGCACCGCTCCCAACCCCAAAATCGACGCATCACAGTATACCACAAAGTCCTCCATCCCTTCCGGGAGGGCTAACACCGGGGCTTCGCATAACCTTTGGCAAAGCGTCTCAAAGGAGGCCTGCTGCTCGGGGCCTCATGAAAAAGCGACACCCTTCCGGGTCAACCTGGTGAGTGGCACTGCGATCATAGAGAAATCCCTGATAAATCTCCGATAATAACCTGCCAAACCTAAGAAACTCCTGATCTCGGAGGGTGACCTCGGCACCTCCCAACTCATCACTGCCTCAACTTTGGCCGGGTCGACCAATATCCCTTTTTGGTTAACGAGATGCCCTAGGAACTGGACCTCTCGCAACCAAAAATCATACTTGGAGAATTTGGCATAAAGCCTCTTCGATCTCAGAACTCCGACGATCTCCCTCAAATGCTCGTCATGCTGCTCTCTAGATCTCAAATATACCAAAATGTCGTCGATGAATACAATCACCGACCAATCCAGCATCGACCTGCACACTCGGTTCATGAGATCCATGAACACTGTCGGGGCATTGGTGAGCCCGAAAGGCATCACCACAAACTCGTAATGCCCATAACGCATCTTGAACACTGTCTTCTGGATGTCCTCATCTCGCACCCTCACCTGATGATATCCGGATGTCAATTCGATCTTGGAGAACCAAGATGCTCCCTGTAACTGATCGAACAAATCGTCGATCCTCGGCAACGGGTAACGGTTCTTGACCGTCAGCGTGTTAAATTCCCGGTAATCAATGCACATCTGGTGTGAACCATCCTTCTTCTTGACAAAAACGATAGGCGCTCCCCACGGTGAGCTACTCGGCCGAATAAACCCCTTTCCCAGCAGCTTCTGAAGCTGCGAGGATAACTCTTGCAACTATGGAGGTGCAAGGCGATAAGGCACCTTGGCGATAGGAGCGGCCCCCGGAACCAAATCGATACTGAACTCCACTTGCCTCACGGGAGGCACACCCGGCAACTCCTCTGGAAATACATCCGGGAACTCACGCACTATCGGAACCTCCTCAACTGACCTCGGCCTCTCTGAATCAACCCGCGTATCCATCACATACACCACAAAGCCCTTACATCCCTGCTGTAGACACTGCCTCACCCTAGCGGCCGAACAAAACACTGACCCAGAATGTGTACCCTCACCGTACATCGTAAGAACTCCCCCACTAGGGTCTCGTATGGTCACCAGCTGCCGCTCGCATTCGATAACCGCACCGAATCTGCTCAACTAGTCCATGCCCACAATGACACAGACATCACCCATCGCAATAGGAACCAAATCAATCGGGAACTCAACACCGAAAATCTCGAATACGCACCCACGGATTACCTCCGTGACATATATCAACCTCTCGTCAGCTATGGAAACTCTCAGAGGCCGACTCAACGCCTCACGACTAACACTGATATGCTGACTAAAAGCCAAAGATACAAAAGACCGACTCGCACCCGAGTCAAATAACACCAAGGCAGGTACAGAATTCACAAGAATAGTACCTACGGATAACATAATATAAGCATAATATCTCAACATCAAAATAAATACACAAATGAATACATACCATCCACAACATCGGGCGCTGCGCGGACCTCCTACGCGGTCAACTGAAAGGCTCTCCCTCGTGCCCTCGGCGCCTTGACCTTCACTGGCCGACTCTCGGTAGCTCTGATGGCGGCAGGGGCAGATCCATGAGGTGCTCCCTGAGCTGATCCCCACAACTGCGGACACTCTGCCTTCCGGTGTCAGGTCTGGTTGCAGTGGAAACACGCTGCAAACCCCTTGGGGCAGTCCTTGGCCATATGCCCCTCCTTGCCACACTTGTAGCAAGATCCATCTCTACAAACTCCATCGTGACCCTTGCCACACTTCCCACAAGTGCGGCCCTTCTGGCTCCCTGATTTGGGATCAGCGGGCTTGGCCCGCTTGGCTGCCGGCTGGGACTATGCTGGTCGCCGATCCCTCCCCTGAGACTCTGCCTCCTCCCTAGCCTGAGTCTCTAGCTCAATCTCCCTCTTCTGGGCATTTTCCTGAAGCTCGGAAATGTCCGGTATGAGGAGTTCGCTACGAACTCCCGAATGTCTCGCCTGAAGATACTCAAATATTGGCTTATATGTGCCTGCTCAGTGGACACGTGCTCAGGACAGAACATCGCCCTCTCGTGGAACATCCTGGTAATCACCGTAACAGACTCAGTACCCTACTTGAGGGTCAGAAACTCCTGGGCCAAACGCTCCTTCTCCACCTAGGGAACGTACTCATCTCGGAACATGGTAGTGAACCTCTCCCAGGTCACTGCCGCAAGCTCAGCAGGCGTAAAGTACACCGTCACAAACTTCCACCAGTCCTTCGCTCCCAAGCGAAGCTGGTTCAGCGCGAACCAAACTCTCAAATGCTCAGGAGATGAGCAAGTGAAGAAACACCCCTCTATGTCTGAAATCCATCTCATAGCCGCCACCGGGTCCTGGGTCCCATTAAACTCCAGCGGTTTTGTGTTGCTGAACTCTCAGAACAGCAACGCATCACCACCCTGCGGCCTCGCGGCAGCAATAGCTGCGGTGGCCACTGCAACAGCAGCCTCAGAAAGAGTAGCATAATGCTCGTCGAAAGTCTCAATCAACGTGGTCTTAATAGACCCGAACATCTCTGGTATCTCTGCCCTGATGGCCGTAGCCACCTCCTCATGGATGATCTGGCAGATCTCCTCATCACTGGCCCCACTGCTCTCAGGCATAAGACGTGTCCTCACCATGATCTACCTCTAAAATACAACATACGATAAATTAGAATCCATTCGAGCATACTCACACTTGACAACTCATTCCTCCTTGATCCTTGGCATTCCAAAGATTCTTACTGGGGCTGTACACCGTCCCGGTGCTTTCAGTAGTACGGGCCCAATACTGCTGTCCACACCGTATCAGAATACACCCCAAGTCCTCCTCTTCGGATCCTAAATTCCAAGTACTCTTATTATGTATAATCCACTCTCTAATAGATCTCTCATAAGCTCCTTGCTGCTACTTACTCACTCTCAAGCATCTCATAGCAACTCACCTCTCCCTAGGCTAAGGCATCACAAATCAGGCCACTCTAGTCCTAATAGGAGTACCTAGCCTACTCTAGCATGAGAATACATCATATCAATATCATAACACATAACATGAGGGTATCTTGGGAAATCACCGTTCAGGCGCAGACTGATCGTACACACAACTCTGCTCTACGTTTTTCCAAAAATCTTTTACTCTTTTTGAAAATACTTCTCAAATCCTCAGTTTGAGTTCAAATACGCCCGAAGGTGTACTCGAATCCCTCTAACCAAGGCTCTGATACCAACTTGTAACGCCGTAAATTTCAAAACAATTTTTCGCATTTTACAAAAGCATAATTCATTTAATATTCATAAAACATCAATGTTTAAAACTCAATCCATGACATATAAAAATCCCAAGATCTCATAACATAAAAATCCCGTGTGTGTACTGATCAAGCCGGCGCCTTCCCACGGTCATCACTAGTACCTGAAACAAATAACACCAAACACTGTAAGCACAAACCTTAGTGAGTTCCCCAAAATACCACACATAGCACATATTAGCCACTCAAGGCTATAACTCTGTGTGTCCGTGGACCCTACTTTGTGAACCCTCTGGTTCTAACTCTATGAACCTTCCGGTTCCAACTCTATAAACATGCACAACATAAATCACATAGAAATAATGCAGTACAACACATAACATACATATTGTTGGAATAGTGTCTAAGGCTGCAACTATATTAGGCAAGTATTTGACCCGATTGTGCATGGTCCTTTTGGGTTGCCTTCACCATAGCAACTTGATAGGATGATTTATTATGAGAGAATAAATATTATTGATATATTATAAGAATAATAATATTGTTATTTGATTAATATAAGTCATAGAATTACTTAGAATTAATTTGGTGACTTAAAGAGATTAATTAAATAAGAGGGTATAAACTGTCAATTGTTTGATAGTTACAATTTAGACTGTAAATCCTTATTGGATAGAGGATGGACGAATTCTAGAGCTAAGGATAGCTCAAAATCGTCCAAGGCTTATCCATGGTAAGGATTTGGATTGCTTCAAGGAAAGATTATCCAACTAGGGTTTAAGGTGAAACCCTTAAGGAGTCTACAAGTATAAATATACCCCTAGAGCTAAGGGGGTCGGCATCTCTTCTAAGGAGAAGAAACCCTGGCCGAATTTCATCCCTCTCCTCTCTCTCAAATCATCCTCCTTGCTAGTTGGTGTTTGTAAGCCATTAGAGGAGTGACAATTGTGACTCTAGAGCTCCAAGACAACAAGATCAAACAAGAGATTCAAAGGTAAACTTCTAGATCTGGTTTTGTATTGTTCATATACCTAATTAGTCATTAGAAGTCTTGGATTCAAAGCATGTTTAATTAGAAAACCTAGATCCAAGCATTAGGGTTTTGCATGCACACATAGGAAAGTTCTTATGGCTAAAACCCATCAGTGGTATCAGAGCCTAGCTTGGTTTCCATTAAATTGTTGCTTGCTTATTTGAGTCTTAATTGCCAAATTCAATTTTTATGTTTCTGAGTCATGGACTCGGCGAGTCCTATTGTGGACTCGGCGAGTTGGCCTGACTCGGCGAGTCCCTTTGTGCACTCGGCGAGTCCAAGCGTCAGGAAAGGCCAGATTCGGGATTTTTTGACGATTATCTTATGGAAACTTACCTTAATCATATTAGATCAACCCTAATCCGATTTTTTTGATATATATGACTATAATCTTGATCTAATTAAAGATATTTATCAACTAATAAAATATTTAATTTCCTTATATGATAATTAATTAATTATTTGGATTAAATTGGTAATTATCTTGCAAGAAATCTTGAATAAATCAAATATGGATAATTATGGAATTAATTGTTAATTAAAATTATTTGTTGTTTGATCCTCCATGTATTAAATATTTAAAACTTGTCCTCAAGTTTTGAAATTTATGTTTTGTGATTAAAAGTGTTAATTTAGACAATTTAAATTTCAAACCCTAGATTTTAAAAGTTTAAAATACAATCCTATACTAATATAATATTACAAGATTAATATATATATATATATATATATATATATATATATATATATATATATATATATATATATATATATATATGTATAACTAAAATGCTAGTCTTACCGTCAGTAGGCCTCATTCACGAAGCCGATCTATAAGGTGGGTATAAGGTTGCGGCCTATAAAATGGCGCTTAATGGGTGTACACTCACACCCACCGCTTGCTTGATCGGTGCAGGGTCGTTAGCCGAACGGGTAGGATAGCGCGTACCTTGACATTTTGAGAGTTCAGAGCCTGCGGGGCACCATATTATCATGAGGCTAGGGACCCCATTGCTAGCAGCAGATGGTTGGCCGATGTTGCCAACGCTGTTCGTACCAGCAAGTGTCCTGAGGGGGACAAGGTTAGACTCGCCTCCTGTCTTCTGAAGGACAGAGCGAGGGATTGGTGGGAAGAGATTGGTCATGCTCTGGGAGATGATGCCGCGTTGGACATGATGACTTAGAGCGATTTCTTGGCCAGGTTCAGGGCAGAGTTTTCGCCAATGATTGAGGTGCAGCAGCTGGCACGAGAGTTTCAGGATTTGACGCAGACTACTGAGACTGTGGCGGAGATCACCGCCAAGTTCAGGGAGAGGGCTCTTCTTGTACCGCAGTATGTCGTGGATGAGGAAATGAAGAAGGCTCGGTACCATGAGATGTTGAGAGCCGACATCAGGGAGTTCGTGAGAAGGTCCGGCTGTAAGACGTTGGAAGATATGATTGCTAGGGCTCGATAGAGGGAGATTGATCTCGAGATGGAGAAGAAGAGGAAACCGGAGGCGGTTTCGGGTTCAGGAGGTTCGGGGAAAAGGCCCAAGGGTTCAGATCACAGATCCAGGATTCGGCCGAGCCAAAGTTAGTGCAGCACGTGCGGGAAACTGCACGAGGGAGTGTGTCGTTCCAGGGGTTCTGGCTGCTACAAGTGTGGCAGTGATGGTCACGTCAGTAGGGACTGCCCATGGGGGACAAGCCTATTATGTTTTCACTGCAATCAGGTGGGCCACAAGAGGACCGACTGCCCGATGATGAGGGGAGGAGCAGGGAGTGCGCCTGCCCCAGCGACTATGAGGATTACGGATGGGCGAGAGGGTAGTGCCATGCAGTGACAGGTGCGGAGGATCCGGACTACAGGAAGGAATGTTGCAGGTACGTATCTATGGCTATTTTCATTCCTATATGAATTATGGAAGTTTTTGCCCTGGAATCAGGCGATTTTATATATGATTTGTCTCTCTGTTTGTATTTGGATTGTATTCTGGAATTGTCTTATGCCAATTGCATACCAGGAGCTATTAGTAGCTAGTGTAGGTCATCTTTCACTTCGGGTTCAAAGTGTTCAGTATCATCTCGGGTACGGTTGAAAATGATTCGGGAAGTGGTCTGCCACCATCATCGGGATTTGATGGCTCTAATCTGGGCGTTCGGGATGGCTTTCGGAAGCATCAAGGAAAGTGGCTTATCACCAAGGAGTCTGTGCCCAGTTATTCGGACTGTAAGGAAAGTAGTCAGATCTTAGAGGATTTATTTAGCATCAGAGATGCAGGCGGTGTTCATCTAGTATTCAGTAATCATGCGACAGTTGGAGTGGGCTAGAGACGGATCGCTAGCAGGGATAGGGCGATGGTGGTTACCATGCCTATCATGTAAAGAAGGAAGGAATGGAATTCTTCGGGTTTTCGTAGGCAGTAAAGACTTAGCTGAGGCTAAGTGGGGGAGAAACAATCAGGTTATGGGAGTAGAAGGGGTCTTGAAACTGGGATAAGTTCGCTCTCTTGTAGTAAGAAAGACGGCTCAGGTGACTGTATGACTGGAGGATAGAGTAAATTGGAAGTTTGGAAATATTGCCAACCGTGAGATCTCATTCTCGAAATTTCTGGTCGCGGATTACATAGGAATCGGTTGGGAGTTCCATTTGGAACATGAGTACCACCTGGGAGTACTCGATTGTGTTGTATGATCAACTATGGGTTAGTCGTAGCATCCCCTAGCAGCTAGTCGGGATGGAAGGGTGTTGTCAGACTACCGGATGGCCGTAGCATTCACCAGTGGCTAATAGTAAGGAAAGCATATTAAGACTGCGGTGTGGTCCGCAGCAATCGTATGAGAGTATGGTTGGACTGCGGTGTGGCCGTAGCATCAGATTAGCAAGACTGCGGTATGGCCGTAGCATCAGATTATTAAGACTGCGGTGTGGCCCGTAGCATTAGATTAGTGAGACTGCGGTGTGGTCCGTAGCATTAGACTAGTAAGACTCCGGTGTGGCCCGTAGCATCAGATTAGCAAGACTGCGGTATGGCCGTAGCATCAGATTATTAAGACTGCGGTGTGGCCCGTAGCATTAGATTAGTGAGACTGCGGTGTGGTCCGTAGCATTAGACTAGTAAGACTGCGGTGTGGCCCGTAGCATCAGATTAGCAAGACTGCGGTATGGCCGTAGCATCAGATTATTAAGACTGCGGTGTGGCCCGTAGCATTAGATTAGTGAGATTGCGGTGTGGCCCCAGCAATCATATGTGAGTACGGTTAGGCTACGGTATGGCCCGTAGCACTGGTTTAGCAAGACTGCGGGGCGGCCCGTAGCTTGGGATGGCTGGCAGCGTAGAAGTGTGGTAAGACTACGGGGTGGCCCGTAGCATTCATCGGTCCCTATTCGTTAGAGCGAATGTGGCAGGTGTATGATTTCGTGGCAGAATGGATTGAGCGGTTATTGGTAAAGTTTCTTCGAAAGTCGCTGGAAGCGACTAGGAGTTGAGTTTGGGCTAGCCACCGGTGGGAGCCGGTAATCCAGATATTGGTAGCTTGGTAAGGACCAAGGTGGTCTCAGTTCATCCGGAAGGCAGTTAAGGAATAGCAGAAATTTCCAGCCAGTGGCAGTGCTGGTAAGCAGTCTATGGTTGGATTCAGATAGTTGGTCGAGGGGTGCTAGGCACCAAGTTCTGTCAGAGAGCAGTGTCAGTGGTGACAGACGGTGATGACCCGCTCTGGGAACAGCGGGGTGATGGAGTTAGTGAAGGATAGGGCCTTCACAGTGTCAGAGGAAAAGTCGGTTATGAGGCTTTGCCTTGGGAAGGCAAGAAATTTGCGCATGGAAAGAAGGGGTGAACCCCTATAGGTTCAGTGCAGCACTCGGTGAGTACCGGAAGGATTATCGGTTAAGTAAGTTGTGTTTCTGAGTTGATCAGTGTCAGGTTTGACCCGAGGTTTACCCGCGAGGTTTATGTTAGTCAGAACGACCAGGTGGAAGACCAGCGAAGGTAGGCAGCTGGTGTTGGGATAATTGGTAAGTATTGAAGGCGGATCGCAGGCGGTAGGCTATGGCAAACTTCGAGGTTGAAGTTTAATTTAAGTGGGGGAGAGTTGTAACACCCAAAGTTTTGAAGACCAAGAAAGGGAAGAAAACCCTAAGTTTAGGGGTCGACTCGGCGAGTCCAAGGAGGGACTCGGCGAGTCGGAGCGGGATCCGGGTCGAGGAGTAAGTGACCGACTCGGCAAGTTGGCCAAGGTGACTCGGCGAGTCTGGTCTGTGCGAGGAAAACCCTAATTCTGGGAGTTGTATCATATATAAAGGGTGTTATGTCCCTCCCTCAGCCCCCATATCACTCCAGAGGGCCTGTAAACCCTATATTTCGTGTGAGCTTCCATTATTGAGAGAAATAGCTTTGGAGGAAGGAGATTTTGGAGAGGAGACTTGAAGATCAAGAAGGTTGCTTCAAGGGAGAGGTGTGTGCTCGAGATCTACTTCAGTTTGTGTTCATCTTGGAGGTATTAAGCTGCCATTTTCCCTTCTTTGCATCTAGATCTATTTTGTCATGAGATTTGGGGGTTTTATGGTTGTTTGAGACCCAAATCGGGTTAGGGGCTTAGATATGTTGTTGCCACTTCAGATCTATGGTTGGGTGAGTCCATTATGTCATAAAGCATCAAGAGATGAGTAGTTGGTGAAGCCCTTGTGTCCTTAAAACAAACCCTAATGTGTTTTGAGCCTAGATCTCTTTAGTTATACGTAAAGTTTGCAACTTTACGTAGGGATTGAGCTTTGGAAGTATGGATCTATGGATTGGAGTCCCTGCATGACTCAAAAGCCCTCTGCATGTTGGGAGATCTAGACTCGGCGAGTCCTTTGAGTGGACTCGGCGAGTACCATGAAGATGAGGAGGAACTCGACGAGTGGGATGAACAGCTCGTCGAGTCGGATGAAGATGGGCATGAACTCGACGAGTTGGATGAACAACTCGGCGAGTTGGATGAAGATTTCCTCGTGCTCGGCGAGTCTGTTCTTAGACTCGGCGAGTCAGGTCGCGGAGTCCCAAACCCTTCGAGTTAAGACTCGAGTCAGCGAGTCGAGCCAGGACTCAGTGAGTTGGACAGGACAAGAATCGGGAATCGGTAGACTCGGCGAGTCAGGGGCTGGATCGGCGAGTAGAGTCGCGAGTGGAAGGACTCTGGACTCATGAACTCGGCGAGTCAGTAGGGTGACTCGATGAGTAGGGTTGAACTGGAAGGTTGACTTTGACCAGGACTTTGACTTTGACCTGAGTTGACTTGGTTGTCTTTAGGGGGTCAGTTAGACTTAGTGTTGCTTTGATATAGTTAGCTCGGGAAGCAAGTAGAGCAGGAGTTCAGTCAGTGGGCGGGTAGCGGTCAAAGGGTCTAGCAGCAGTAGTTCAGCAGTATCAGGTGAGTCTCCTCACTGTTTGTATGGGTCTAGGGCACCAATGCCGACCCATTTAGAATATGCATGAAAGACCAGGGGGCGGGTCCTGGCACACAGTATGTTACGTGGTATGGTAGGAAGACCCGGGGGTTAGCCCTAGGCAATATGTATGAAAGATCGGGAGGTGGCTCCTGGCGCATTGTATGCTATAGATATGAAAGACCAGGAGGTGGCTTCTGGCACACTGTATGCTATTTAGCTAAGTAGAGTAGTATGTACGGTTGTCTTTGTGATACTTGCATAGAAGACCAGGGGGTGGCCCTTGGCACTTGTCTGTAAGACCGGGGGGTGGCCCTTGGCATTTGTCTGTAAGACCAGGGGGTGGCCCTTGGCACACGTCTGTAAGACCCAGGGAGCGGCCCAGGCTTGACCAGGAAGACCACGTGCGGCCTGTGGCATAATGGCAAGACTATGTTTGGCACATAGCACCTTACTTGGTTACGGATAACTCAGTTATGTATGATTCTTGGCTATGAATGGTTTGTATGGTATGTGGTATCTGGGGAACTCACTAAGCTTCGTGCTTACGACTTTCAGTTTTGGTTTCAGGTAATTCCGGTAGCGGATGATGGAGCTCGGGATGATCACATGGCACACACCATAGATTAGTCAGCCTGGGAATGTTTTACTCTGATAATGAACATGTGTTTTGAAAACTAATACTCTATTTATGTTTTGAAATGATGATTTTACTTTAAGTGATACTTTATTTAAAAGAAATTTTTAGTCTTGAATTTTGGGACGTTACAGAAGGTCTCTTGAGGGTCGCTGAGAGCAACTTCAAGGACAAGTCTGCTGCATCAACTCCCAATCCACCCGCTGCTCCTGTCTTGGCTATTGGACAAGGAAAGGGAAAGAAGAGGAAGGCTTCGTCTAAGAACTATCGTAAGGTTAAAGCCCAAGATGGTGCCTCTTCTAGTGGGACCAAAGTTGATCCTGCTAAGCCCTGCCCTAACCCAAAGGAGGCAGAGTGTCACCACTACCACAAGATAGGAAATTGGAAGAAAAGCTGCGCAGAGTACCTGCAAGCCATCAAGGAAGGGAAGATCAAGCCGTCTTTCGCATGTATATACACAATTAAATCTAACGATTCATCTCATGCTATTTCTTGGGTACTTGATACCGGTTATGGTTACCACATTTGTTCTAATGTGCAGGGACTAAGAAGAAATAGGGATGTGGAGGCTGGAAGAATAAATCTAATCATGGGGAACATAAGATCGTCGCCTGTGACCAAGATTGGAGTGTATTCTTTAGTGCTTAGGAATGGTTTAAGTTTAGATTTGAACAATTGTTGCTATTTGCCAAAAATGGCTAGAAACATCATTTCATTTCATGGTTTGTTTAGACAAGGTTTTAGATTTTCTTTTAATAATGAGAATGGTTCTATTTTAGCTTTTCTAAATGGTGTCTTTTATTTTGAAGCTATACCATGTAATGGAATTTATGAAACTGTTATGATTGTTGATAACTTAGGAAATGATGTTTTGAATATAGATTCTTCCAATAGTATGGATAAGGCATCCTTGTGGCATTGTCGCCTTGGACATGTCAACAAGAAACGCATAACCCAACTCCAAAAGGATGGAGTGTTGGAGTCATTCGACCTTAGGGAAAATGACACATGCGAATCTTGTTTGCTTGGAAAGATGACTAAGTCACCCTTCACTAGTACGTGTGAAAGGGGTGAGGGTCTATTGGACCTAATACATATCGATGTATGTGGACCGTTTAGATCAACCACGAAGGATGGGAACCGCTTCTATGTGACTTTTACCGATGACTATAGTAGATATGGGTATATCTACTTAATCAAGCAAAAGTCAGAAACTTTTGAAAAGTTCAAAGAGTTCAAGAATGAAGTGGAGAATCAATTGGGTAGGAAAATCAAGATGCTTCGATCCGATCGAGGAGGAGAGTACCTAAGTCTTGAATTCCATGATTATCTTAAGGAGTGTGGAATAGTTTCACAATTGATGCCTCCTAGGACACCGCAGTTGAATGGTGTGGCAGAAAGGCGTAATCGAACTTTATTGGATATGGTTCGCTCTATGACGAGTCGTGCTTCACTACCTATCTCTTTTTGGGGGTATGCCTTAGAGACTGCCGCCCATATCCTTAACCGAGTCCCTACTAAGAAGGTTGCCAAAACACCTTACGAGATGTGGACAGGGAAAGCTCCCTCGTTAGCACATATCAAGGTTTGGGGTTGCGAGGCTTTCGTAAGACGAGATACTCACGACAAGCTCGAACCTCAAAGTGAGCGATGTATTTTCATCGGCTACCCGCAGAAATCCTTTGGATATCTCTTCTATAGATCGAAGGACAATGTTGTCTTCATTGCGAGGAGAGGAGTTTTTCGAGAACGAGAACTCATAAGCCAAGGAGACAGTGAGAGGAAAATCGAACTTGAAGAGACTCAAGAGTTGATAGATGAAGGAACCTCTACCGCTGGCACGTATATTAGTGATGGTATACTAATAAACCTTGATGAACCTAATAGCTTTAAGGAAGCCATGGCAGGCACGGAGTCTGCAAAATGGAAAGAGGTAATGGATAGCGAGATCCAATCCATGTATGCTAACCAAGTTTGGAATTTGGTTGATAATGTGCCCGAATGTAAGATCGTTGGGTGCAAATGGATCTTCAAGAAGAAGACCGACGTGGATGGAAAAGTACACACATATAAAGCGCGATTGGTCGCGAAGGGCTTTACTCAAACTCCCGGAGTTGACTATGATGAGACCTTCTCACCAGTTGCAAAGATAAAATCTATTAGAGTGATGCTAGCGATTGCCGCATTTCATGATTATGAGATTTGGCAAATGGATGTCAAGACCGCTTTCCTTAATGGGAAGTTGGCTGAGGATGTTTACATGGCTCATCCAGAGGGGTTTGTAGATCTGAAGCATCCGAATAAAGTGTGTAAGCTTGAGAAGTCTATTTATGGACTTAAGCAAGCATCTCGCAGATGGAATCTTTGTTTCGATGAGAAAGTCAAAGAGTTTGGATTTGTACGAAGCAAAGATGAATCGTGTGTAGATGTCAAAGCCACTGGGAGTATAGTAAGCTTCCTTGTTCTATATGTTGATGACATATTACTCATAGGAAACGACATCCCGACTCTGCAGGAAGTTAAGTCCTGGCTCGGGAAGTGCTTCGCTATGAAGGACCTCGGAGAGGCTTCCTATATTTTGGGAAAAAGGATAGTGAGAGAAAGAAGTAAGAGACTAATAGGACTTAGTCAGAACACTTACTTAGAGAAAGTACTAAAACGTTTTAGTATGGAAAACTCGAAGAAGGGAGAATTACCGATACAAAGTAATGCCAAGTTGAGTAAGACTCAAAGTCCGAGTACCGAAGCTGAAATAGCAGAAATGAGCCGAGTACCATATGCTTCCGCAGTTGGCTCAATCATGTACGCTATGACTTGTACTCGCCCTGATATAGCCTTTGCTTTGATGTCACACCCCCGAACCAGACGACAGAAACGTCCGAGGGCTATTGTGACTCAATTGAATACCATCACAATGAATATACATGAAACATAACATCATACAATACCAAGCATTGGAATATTACAACTGGTAGCATTTACATTCAGTACATTGATCCATAATATTACATGCCCAAAAGTAAATTATTCGGTACTAATTAAAACAACAGCAAGACGTTACTGAGTACAATTTTTTCCTTTTCGATTTACCTGTTACCTGAGAATACAAGTATTTTGAAAAAAACGTCAACATATGAAATGTTGGTGAGTTCATAAGTAATGTTTGAAATATAGTGGTTTGTATTGCTTTGAAAATCACCAGAAAATCTGATATTTTCTGAAAAGAACTTAGTATAAAAAGTGTGAAGATCCGTAAGTATGCTTGTTTGTTTCTATAAATGTAAAAGTACAATTTGTAAAACTCGGTATGTAACTCGTAGGTGTATTAATCGAAAACCCTAGGAAAACCCGATGTTTTCCTAATACTTTGCGTCAAATGATTTATATCTTGTTATTTTGTTACGACGGGTGTATTCGTTGAGTCGCGGTGACGTTGGATTAATTATGGATTGTGAATTGTTATAAACACACATTAATGAAAATGACTAGTTTACAACCATACAAACGATCCCTTAGGCATCGCTCGTACTATTCACTTAATCCAAACACCCGGACTTCATGTAGCCCCACAACCGAGGAGGAAAAGAGGGTGCGAAGTCCCGATATTTTCCGGAAGTCGTTCAAGGCTATCGTGAATGCGAAGGGCCCTTAGCCCGACTCGCATTTGGTGAATTCTTGACTTTACTAGCAGCACCAGAGGGCCCTTGGGGTCCAACAACACAAAGCCTGTAAAAGTCCTTTTACACGAAATTAGGTCATATAAGACCCATCTATATGTAAGCGAGTTTCCTTCGGGCCTAAAGATCATGCCATTGGGCTAGCTAGGCCCAACAACCACGATTTGAAACTTTTGGGCCCAAAGACGGTGTATCGACGTCCGTTGTATTCTCACGTGTGTATTGACTTCCCGAAATTTCCGCGTGTGTATTGAAGTTTCGTCGTGTTAGTAATTTCGGATTCACTATTGATTCGAGACCGAATCAATTCGTTTGATAACGATTTTGGTGTTGAAGGTGTATTATAATTTGCTGATAGTCGAGGTTCTAGTATTTCATCATGACGGATTTATTACTTAAAACATTAGGATGTTTCATTATTGCAGCCCCTTTCTTTTGGATAATTTACACATTTAACCCTTTGTATAAAATAAATTTCTATTTTAGTCCTCAAACCATTTTTCTTGACACTTTAGTATCAAAACTTGTAGAAAAGTTATTTTTCAGCCCAAAGTTATTTGAAAAATAGTTTTAGTCCACCAAATGAAATTTTTCTCGGCTGAAACCCTTATGTTCGCAGTTTTTACACTTTTGGCCCAAAATAGAAAATTTTTGCATTTTTGGTCCCTTTTAAATATGAAAAGCATTTTTAACCCTTGAAATGGACTTGGAGCACTAGTAGTCCCATGTTTTACAGAAAATCACAGTTTCAGCCCCTCTAATTTGAAAATCTTGCATATTGGGCTTCATTGGGGCGAAAAATTCATTTTTGGCCCATTAGGCTTAAAAATTTCACATTTAACCCTTCAAAGAGAATATTTCCAGAAAAATACCTGATTGAAACTATTTTGACTCATTTCATCCATCAGAATTTGTATTTTTGTCATTTTAGGCCCTTTAACTTTATATTTTCAACATTTTGAGTCCAAAAATGGGATTTTTAGCCCAATGAGTTCATATTAACCAACTTGGTTATTTTTCTAGAATTGATTTGTGTGTAATAATATGTTTAACACTTGTTTCATACATCCTAATGCAAATCTTGATTTTTAAGGACTTTTGACTAGTTTCAACACCATAATCACATAAGAACATGTAAACAAACATAGAAATCATACAAAGCATACATATACTCTTAGATCTACACATTTGCTTGTATTCCCCCCCACAAAACTTATAAAAAAACCAAAAAATAGGGGGTATGAAGCTCACCTTTGGGTGTGGTTTCGGTTTTGGAGAAAAGATGGAAGAAAATGAGGTGATTTTCGGCCCTAGCACACTTTGATGAAGTTCTCGACTTTGAGGTGATTCTAGGATTCAAGATCATGGTTTCTTATGAGTTAAGAAGAGATGTTTGATAGATCAAGGAACCAAGATCATAGATTTAAGTATAAACTTACCTTGGATGGTGATTCTTGTGAAAAAGCTCCTTGAAATGCCCTTAAATCTCGAAAATTTAGTGAAGAGAGGTGAGGGTGTTCTTGAGAGTGTTTGATAAGTAAAAAGTGATGAAAATGTGTGTGTGTGGGTGCTTTCGACCGAGATCAAGAAGAAGAGAAGATAGAGAGAGAGTTGAGTTGACAATCCTACATGCATGTTGGTCCATGCATGGAGGTATGTGAGGTATAAGTGAGGTGGCAAGGCTTAAGTCAACTCTTCACTTCTTGGATTTGGGCTTTGGGTCGGGATTTTGGAAGGAAAAGGAGATTATTGGGCTTTAATGCCCCTAAGCCCATATTATAGTTAGGTTGGATGATTTTTGGCCCAAAAAAAATATAAATATGATTTTTATACTTTGTTGGGCTAGTTTAGGTTAATTATGGTTCAAATATTTAATTTATTTCATTCTAGGCCCAATGTGGCCCAAAATGTTGAAATAAATGAATGTGGATCCAATTAGAGCCCATTTAAAGGTTCTAATCCCATGATAGTCAAATTGGAAGCTTATTGGTCCAATGAGTCCAATAAGGAAGTCCTAGCCCCAAATGGACCTAACAAGAACTTCTAGGGTTTCCAATTGCTTGTTGACTATTTGTAGTACTTGTATGGTGTATTGGATTGAAGTTTTGTTGTCATAGAGTAAGCATCATACGTGCTCTTAAGTTTTTGATTCTACATTTTACTTGAGTGTAGTGAGTACAAGACACAAAAATTCTAGTTGTGACATCATCCCCCCGTTAGAGGGAATTTCGTCCCGAAATTCTGTTTGAAAGTTAGATTTGAGAATGCTAAAATAGGTGTGGGTACTTTTGCTTCATTTGATCTTCGCGTTCCCACGTGAATTCTGGCCCACGCATCGCGTTCCACCGTACTTTCACGATCGGGATGCGACTTTGCTTAGTACGCTTCACCTCCCTGTCCATGATTTCAACCGGTTCTTCAATGAACAGGAGATTCTCGTTGATTTCGATTTCGTCAAGGGGAATGACGAGTGTTTCGTCCGATAGACACTTCTTTAGATTGGAGACATGGAACACGGGGTGTACACTGTTTAGTTCTGCGGGTAGCTGCAGTTTATACGCCACTGGACCTATTCGGGCGACGATCTCGAAAGGTCTAGTGGATCGTGGGTTCAGTTTTCCCCGTTTTCCGAAACGAATAACTCCTTTCCAGGGTGAGACTTTCTACAGTACTCGATCCCCGACCTGAAATTCTAAGGGCTTTCGCCGTTTATCGGCGTAGCTCTTTTGTCGGTTGCGCGATGCTTGTAATCGAGCTCTGATTTGAACGATCTTTTCCATGGTTTCACGAATGATCTCTGGTCCCGTTATTGCCTTGTCCGATGTATGTGTTTTTGCTAGTTGGGTATCACCCACCTCAGCCCAGCATAACGGTGATCTACACTTACGCCCGTATAGTGCTTCGAAAGGAGCGACCTTGATGCTCGAATGGTAACTATTGTTATATGAGAAGTCGACTAAGGGTAAGTGGGTATCCCAAGACTTCCCAAAGTCCATCACACATGCGCGTATCATGTCTTCGAGCGTTTGAATGGTTCGTTCACTTTGACCATCCGTTTGTGGATGATAAGCGGTGCTCATGTCGAGATGAGTTCCCAGTGCCTTCTGGAGAGATTGCCAAAAACGTGAAGTGAATCTACTGTCCCTATCCAAGATAATAGACACTGGTACTCCGTGGAGTCTCATGATTTCTCGAATGTATAAACGTGTCAATCTTTCCATCTTGTAGGATTCCTTTATGGGCAGGAAATGGGCAGATTTCGTCAGTCGGTCGACTATTACCCATATGGTGTCCAGTCCATCCGACGTATTGGGTAGCTTGGTCACGAAATCCATAGAAATCCCCTCCCATTTCCACTCAGGAATTACCGGTTGCTGTAATAACCCTGAGGCTTCTGGTACTCCACCTTTACCTTGGCACACGTAAGGCACTTACTAACATAGGTGGCAATTTCCGCCTTTATGTTGGGCCACCAATAGTGTTGTTTAATATCCAAATACATCTTGTCTGAGCCGGGATGAACGGAGTATCGCGTCTTATGGGCTTCCTTCATAACTACCTCCCTAAATCCTTCGAGCTTAAGGACCCAAAGACGGTTCATGAAATAGTATACTCCATTCTCCTTTGCCTCTAGGTTCTTCTCCATTCCGCGCAATGCTTCGCTTGCTCTATTTTCCGTCTTCATGGCCTCTGGCTGGGTTACTGCAATTTGAGTGGCTAGGTGAGATTGGATGGTTATTGAGAGAGTTTTCGTACGACGATTAGAGTACTCTTTCCGACTTAATGCGTCGGCTACCACGTTGGCCTTGCCTAGCTGGTACTTGATCTCACACTCATAATTGTTTAGTAATTCAACCCATCTTCGTTGCCTCATGTTCAACTCCTTCTGGTTCAAGATGTGCTGGAGACTTTTGTGGTCCGTGAAGATGGTGCACTTCGTACCGTAAAGGTAATGCCACCAAATTTTTAGGGCAAAGACTACGACTCCCAATTCTAGGTCATGGGTCGTATAGTTCACTTCGTGCGTCTTTAGTTGGCGGGATGCGTAAGCTATCACCCTTCCACGCTGCATGAGAACGCAACCTAAGCCCTGATTTGACGCGTCACAGTAGACCACAAAATCTTCCGTTCCCTCCGGTGGTGATAGTACCGGGGCACTACAGAGAACTTGTTTCAGGGTTCGGAATGCGACTTCTTGTTTGTCCGTCCATTTGAATGGTACGCCCTTTTGTGTAAGCGAGGTAAGTGGTTTGGCGATCTTAGAGAAGTTTTGAATGAATCTCCTATAGTAGCCTGATAGACCTAAGAATTGACGGATTTCCGTGGGTGTTGTCAAGATTGCCCATCCTTCAACAGCTTTGACCTTAGAGGGATCCACATGAATTCCATCTTGGCTAACTACATGACCTAGGAAGTTCACACTCCGGAGCCAGAACTCACACTTGGAGAGTTTTGCGTATAGCTTTTCTGATCGCAGAGTTTCTAGGATTTGTCGGAGATGTTGGCCATGCTCTTCTTTGCTTCGAGAATAGACGAGAATGTCATCAATGAAGACGATGACAAAGTTGTCGAGGAATGGTCGACAGATCCGGTTCATCAAGTCAATAAATGCGGTAGGGGCATTTGTTAGGCCGAAGGGCATTACGACAAATTCATAATGTCCGTAGCGAGTTCGGAAAGCGGTTTTTGGAATATCCTCTTCCCGGACTTTGAGTTGGTGGTATCCGGACCGTAGATCTATCTTAGAAAAATAACTACCTCCTTGGAGCTGGTCAAATAGATCATCAATTCGTGGGAGTGGGTAGCGATTTTTAACAGTGAGTTTATTTAACTCTCTGTAATCGATGCACATTCTAAAAGATCCGTCCTTCTTTTTGACAAAGAGGACTGGAGCTCCCCATGGCGAGTAACTAGGCCGGATGAATCTCTTGTCCAAGAGTTCACTGAGTTGGCTAGACAATTCCTGCATTTCACTCGGAGCTAGCTGATAGGGTGATTTAGCGAGAGGAGTTGCTCCTGGAACGAGGTCAATTCGGAACTCCACTTGTCTCTCTGGGGGTACTCCTGGAATATCTTCAGGAAACACGTCTGGGAACTCACATGCTATGGGAATGTCTTGAACGTTAACCTCTTCCTTGATTTTATCCACTATGTGAGCCAGGAACACCAAATTGCTCTTTCGTAGATGTTTTTGTGCCTTGATGCACAAGACGAGGCAAAGGTTCATGCTAGGTTTGTCTCCGTAAATTACTAGGGTTTCGTGATTAGGAAGGCGAAGGCGAACGGCCTTCTCGTGACACATAATTTCACCATGGTGGGGGCTTAACCAGTCCAAGCCAATATTCACATCGAAACTCCTAATCGATACAGGCATTAAGTCTATTCGAAAGACGTGTTGATTGAGGGTTAGGGTACATCCGATGTAGATTTCCCCGGTGGATTCGGTTTTCCCATTGGCCATTTCCACCGTAAAGGTTTCATTTAGCTTCTGGGGCTGTTGTTTTAATAAATGTTTAAACTTATTGCTTATGAAACTTCGCTCCGCTCCGGTGTGAAATAGGATGCATGCATAAGTGTGGTTTAGGGGAAACGTACCGGTAACAACAGCGGGGTCCTGAATCGCCTCTCCCTGACCCATGGTCAGCGTCCTTCCTGTTCCTCCATTTCCTGGATTGTTGTTGTTAGGGCAGTCTCGGCAGAAATGCCCGGTCCTCCCTCACCCATAACAGGTGTGGGTAGGCCTTGCATTGTGGCCGCCAGTAGTGATGTTGTTGTTGTTGCGATTGTTGTTGTTGCTGTTTCCCTGTTGTTGGTTCTGGGGAGGGTAGGTCCTGTAGTACTTCGCCGTGTGTCCCCTTCGGTTACAACTGGTGCACTGCAACTCCTTGCATTCTCCATTGTGATTGAAACCGCACTTGTTGCACTTGGGAAGATTACCGGAATAAGGTCTGGGAGCATTTGAAGCAGCTGAGGCTGGAGCATGTGGTGTGGCTGGAACCGGTGCGGTGACAGCATTAACTGCCACTGTCTGCTGCTTTTTAGAGGTCTCGGGGCCCTGACGCCCCTTCCTCTTGTTGTTCTTCCCTTTCTTGCCATCACCTTCCTTCTTTCCTTCAGCCTCAGCTGGCTTCTCACCCTTCTTGTTGTTATGGTCATACAACTTTTTTGCCAATCTTTTTGCACTGTCAAATGTTTCGGGGTTTGCAACTATCACATTTCCTTGGATTGGTGATGTTAGTCCCCAGATGAATCGCTCAATCTTCTTTCCTTCCGAGGTGATCATACCCGGGCACAACAGAGATAGTTCACTAAATCTCGATATGTAGGCATCGATATTCGCATTCTGCACAGTGAGGTTCCACAGCTCCTGCTCCATTTTCTGAATCTCACCTCGTGGGCAGTATTCAGCCATCAACATTTCTTTCATCTCCACCCACGACATGGATTTGGCTACAAGGAGTGTCATGGCTTCCGCATGTCCGTTCCACTAGGTGAGCGCTTGATCGACAAAAGTGCAGGCCGCGAACTTCACTTTCATCTGCTCAGGACAATCGCATATCTCGAATACCGATTCCACCTTCTCGATCCATCGCTTCAGAGTGATCACTCCTCCAGTTCCGTTAAAAGTTCGTGGTTTGGCATTTGTAAAGTCCTTGTAGGTACTTGTTTTGGTGGGTCCTTGATTCATCCTATTGTTCGAACTCCCGGCCCCTTGCCCGTTGCCTCCTCCATTATTCCCTTGGTGAAGTTGTGCCATAGCTGCAGTGACCGCAGCAGACACGGCCGCCTGGAATGCAGTGGAGTCAACTTCGGGTGGGGTTGGTCCAGGGTTTCCGCGAGTAGGTCGGCGAGGCATCTTTCTGTCATGAAACGGAAAGATGTTGAGTGTTTGGGGTTTCTGGGAGGTTGTGACCCTACTGACTAGGTGCAAGGTACGAACTTAAACACTCCTACCATTTAACATACAATCATAGATTCCCAACACATAGCAATTTGTAATATCATAACATAGCACGTAAAAGTTTACTAATATTATCCGCATTTGATATATGAAAAATTTGCTCGTAAGAGCATACATGAGTGACACTAGTTCGACAGCATAACGACTCTATGAGTAGTGTAGTCACTTAAACATAGAGTCGGGGTACATAGCATAGTCCTAATGACCTACTAAGATAAGTCTATCCCTAACCGCGATGATCTGCGTCCGGAGGTGGTGCCGAGGATGTGGATGCTCCCTGAAGAGGAGCCACCAGTCGTTTTGCGTCCCGGAGTCGAGACTCTCACCTTACCTGCCTCATGTGAAACTCCCGAAGGACGTCACGTGTCTCCTGTTCCGCACGCTCGACCCTAGTCCATAGCTGGCGTACCTGATCAGCAGTGCCCTGAGCAAGATCGCCGGTGTTCCGTAATCGTCTCACCATGACCAGTAGGGCTCGGTCAGCCGGTCCTCCGTCCCTCAGGTCAAAGAACTCGCGCGACATGCCGAACGGGGGTCGCTGTCCCTGCTGTCTGCTCCATCTCCAAAGATCAATACCCCAGGGAGGGGTAGGACCAGTGGGGCCCACATGGTAAGCAGGCACCCTGATCGGGTAAGGGGGGTTGACGACTTCGGACTCTGCGTCCAAATCACCCCCTTCACTGTCATCGGGTTCCTCTTCGAAGTTCTCTTCGTCTTCTTCGGGTTCGGCAGGCTCGCCTTCGTCTCCAGCCTCCGGTTCCCCGTCAGATTCCTCTTCGGGGTCTTCCTCAGGCTCTTCCTCTAACCATCCGTTATTCCCCTGATTAGGGAAATAAGGGTCTCCAGGGTGGTGAAAACCAGCCATGCTGTCTGCGCGAGTATGTAAATATGCTAACATTATTCCTAGGATGCTACAACTATTGTACAGACTAAGCAAGCGTTCTCTTTTTGGTGATAAAGGGGTATAGTTTTAGGTTCCCTAGCTATCCCGATCTCATCAGAACGTGTGTTAGTTATACTTTGGAGAGAATGTAGTTGATCAGGCTACATCCACTCCTTGGTAACACTAAGAACAGTCCTGAATTAACCGAGATACTAGCATTATTTTGTTTGGTTCGGCGTTATGTTCCTTGTTCCTAATGCAAGCAAAGGTGTTTTATTGTTGTATTTAACTTGTTTTGTTCAGAGTTATGTTAGTCCCTCTTTTGGTTTATAGTTGCATATCGATGTATGGTTCGATATGCTAGTTCACTATAAACAGAGCTCTGATACCAACCTGTCACACCCCCGAACCAGACGGCGGAAACGTCCGAGGGCTATTGTGACTCAATTGAATACCATCACAATGAATATACATGAAACATAACATCATACAATACCAAGCATTGGAATATTACAACTGGTAGCATTTACATTCAGTACATTGATCCATAATATTACATGCCCAAAAGTAAATTATTCGGTACTAATTAAAACAACAACAAGACGTTACTGAGTACAATTTTTTCCTTTTCGATTTACCTGTTACCTGAGAATACAAGTATTTTGAAAAAAACGTCAACATATGAAATGTTGGTGAGTTCATAAGTAATGTTTGAAATATAGTGGTTTGTATTGTTTTGAAAATCACCAGAAAATCCGATATTTTCTGAAAAGAACTTAGTATAAAAAGTGTGAAGATCCGTAAGTATGCTTGTTTGTTTCTATAAATGTAAAAGTACAATTTGTAAAACTCGGTATGTAACTCGTAGGTGTATTAATCGAAAACCCAGGAAAACCCGATGTTTTCCTAATACTTTGCATCAAATGATTTATATCTTGTTATTTTGTTACGACGGGTGTAATCGTTGAGTCGCGGTGACATTGGATTAATTATGGATTGTGAATTGTTATAAACACACATTAATGAAAATGACTAGTTTACAACCATACAAACGATCCCTTAGGCGTCGCTCGCACTATTCACTTAATCCAAACACCCGGACTTCATGTAGCCCCACAACCGAGGAGGAAAAGAGGGTGCGAATTCCCGATATTTTCCGTAAGTCGTTCAAGGCTATCGTGAATGCGAAGGGCCCTTAGCCCGACTCGGATTTGGTGAATTCTCGACTTTACTAGCAGCACTAGAGGGCCCTTGGGGTCCAACAGCACAAAGCCTGTAAAAGTCCTTTTACACGAAATTAGGTCATATAAGACCCATCTACATGTAAGCGAGTTTCCTTCGGGCCTAAAGATCATGCCATTGGGCTAGCTATGCCCAACAACCACGATTTGAAACTTTTGGGCCCAAAGACGGTGTATCGACGTCTGGTGTATTCTCACGTGTGTATTGACTTCCCAAAATTTCCACGTGTGTATTGAAGTTTCGTCGTGTTAGTAATTTCATATTCACTATTGATTCGAGACCGAATCAATTCGTTTGATAACAATTTTGGTGTTGAAGGTGTATTATAATTTGCCGATAGTCGAGGTGCTAGTATTTCATCATGACGGATTTATTACTTAAAACATTAGGATGTTTCATTATTGCAGCCCCTTTCTTTTGGATAATTTACACATTTAACCCTTTGTATAAAATAAATTTCTATTTTAGTCCTCAAACCATTTTTCTTGACGCTTTAGTATCAAAACTTGTAGAAAAGTTATTTTTCAGCCCAAAGTTATTTGAAAAACAGTTTTAGTCCACCAAATGAAATTTTTCTCGGCTGAAACCCTAATGTTCGCACTTTTTACACTTTTGGCCCAAAATAGAAATTTTTTGCATTTTTGGTCCCTTTTAAATATGAAAAGCATTTTTAACCCTTGAAATGGACTTGGAGCACTAGTAGTCCCCTGTTTTATAGAAAATCACAGTTTCAACCCCTCTAATTTGAAAATCTCGTATATTGGGCTTTATTGGGCCGAAAAATTCATTTTTGGCCCATTATGCTTAAAACTTTCACATTTAACCCTTCAAAGAGAATATTTCCAAAAAAATACCTTATTGAAACTGTTTTGACTCATTTCATCCATCAGAATTTGTATTTTTGTCATTTTGGGCCCTTTAACTTTATATTTTCAACATTTTGAGTCCAAAAATGGGATTTTTAGCCCAATGAGTTCATATTAACCAACTTGGTTATTTTTCTAGAATTGATTTGTGTGTAATAATATGTTTAACACTTGTTTCATACATCCTAATGCAAATCTCGATTTTTAAGGACTTTTGACTAGTTTCAACACCATAATCACATAAGAACATGTAAACAAACATAGAAATCATACAAAGCATACATATACTCTTAGATCTAGACATTTTCTTGTATTCCCCCCCCCCACAAAACTTATAAAAACCAAAAAATAGGGGGTATGAAGCTCACCTTTGGGTGTGGTTTCGGTTTTGGAGAAAAGATGGAAGAAAATGAGGTGATTTTCGGCCCTAACACACTTTGATGAAGATCTCGACTTTGAGGTGATTCTAGGATTCAAGATCATGGTTTCTTATGAGTTAAGAAGAGATGTTTGATAGATCAAGGAACCAAGATCATAGATTTAAGTATAAACTTACCTTGGATGGTGATTCTTGTGAAAAAGCTCCTTGAAATGCCCTTAAATCTCGAAAATTTAGTGAAGAGAGGTGAGGGTGTTCTTGAGAGTGTTTGATAAGTAAAAAGTGATGAAAATGTGTGTGTGTGGGTGCTTTCGACCGAGATCAAGAAGAAGAGAAGATAGAGAGAGAGTTGAGTTGACAATCCTACATGCATGTTGGTCCATGCATGGAGGTATGTGAGGTATAAGTGAGGTGGCAAGGCTTAAGTCAACTCTTCACTTCTTGGATTTGGGCTTTGGGCCGAGATTTTGGAAGGAAAAGGAGATTATTGGGCTTTAATGCCCCTAAACCCATATTATAGTTAGGTTGGATGATTTTTGGCCCAAAAAAAAATATAAGTATGATTTTTATACTTTGTTGGGCTAGTTTAGGTTAATTATGGTTCAAATATTTAATTTATTTCATTCTAGGCCCAATGTGGCCCAAAATGTTGAAATAAATGAATATGGATCCAATTAGAGCCCATTTAAAGGTTCTAATCCCATGATAGTCAAATTGGAAGCTTATTGGTCCAATGAGTCCAATAAGGAAGTCCTAGCCCCAAATGGACCTAACAAGAACTTCTAGGGTTTCCAATTGCTTGTTGACTATTTGTAGTACTTGTATGGTGTATTGGATTGAAGTTTTGTTGTCATAGAGGAAGCATCATACATGCTCTTAAGTTTTTGATTCTACATTTTACTTGAGTGTAGTGATTACAAGACACAAAATTTCTAGTTGTGACATCTGAGCATGGTTAGCAGATATCAAGGGAATCCAGGCAGAGCCCATTGGATTGCGGTGAAGAATATCCTTATGTACCTTCGGAGGAGAAAGGAAAGGTTCTTAGTTCTCGGAGGGAGTGATGACTTGAAGGTGTGAGGGTATAGTGACGCCAACTTTCAGACCGACAGTGACAACTACTGTTCGCAGTCGGGCTGGGTCTTTACCTTGAATGGAGGAGCAGTGACTTGGAAAAGTTCCAAGCAGGAAACCGTAGCTGATTCAACGTGTGAATCAGAGTACATTGCAGCGAGCGAAGCGTCGAAGGAGGCAATATGGCTGAAGAACTTCATCGGTGATCTTGGAGTTGTACCTGCCATAAAGGAGCCCATGGAGATTTTCTGTGATAATGAAGGAGCGGTTGCCTTGACCAAGGAACCGAGAGATCATGGTAGATCACGACATATCGACAGAAAATATCATGTTATCAGACATCGTGTAGAAGAAGGACAACTCGTAGTGAAGAGGATATCATCAGAAGATAACCCAACAGATCCGCTTACGAAGGGATTGAGTAGGGTTAAGCACTTGCAGCATGCTAGGAGTATTGTGTCACACCCCCAAACCAGAACGGTGGAAGCGTTCGAGGGCGGAGGACGTCATATTCAGTATCATAACAGTTCATAGAAAGGAAAGTACACACCACCATAATATAAATATATTTGAAAAGTTTACATGATTGTAGATGTTACATGTTTGCAAAAGAAATCAAATACAAAATGGTGATCCAAAATATGTTACTAACGCCAGCGCGTTAGTCTTCAGAAGTAGTTGCTACCTGGTCTAGCGGTTTCCTGAGAATACAAGTTATTTCAAAGAAAAAGTGTCAACATTTAAGTTGGTGAGTTCATAAGTGGTGTTTTGAGAAGATGTATGCCATTCGAAAGTGTTTGTATGTTTTCCAGAAAATGTAGTATTTCAATTGTAACGAGTTATGATTCGTGTGTTGAAAATGAATGTATTAGATCCAGAAAATCCCATATTTTCCCTAATAGTTGAGATATGATTTGTTGTGTTTTCCAAGAAAAACCCTTATTTTCTGATAAAAGTATGAAATGCATATGAATGTTCGTGATATAAGTTGCAACTAATTGTACCGAGAAAATCCCTTATTTTCCTATTAGTTGTTTGGTTTGTATACAGGAAAAACCCTTATTTTCCTGACATAACTGGCAGTCTCTAAGACCGAAAATCGTAAGCAAACGACGTGCTTGTAAGTTGTGTCATAGTTTTACATAGTAAAGCTATACGAAGATCGCACTTGTTAGATGAATAATAGTTTTAATAGCTACTCGTTCATAAAAGCATAATACCATAATAATTGTATATCCAATGAGTTTTATAACCATACTAAACATAATATGCCTGTAGCGATGTTCTTCAGGCGTCGTAGCGTTATGACAACTGTCACCCCAAAAGACGGACTGTAGCTAACAGTCAGGGCGCGGGATCATGACTTCCCGTGTAGATCTATACACATTTGACACGTTCTCCGAACGGGAGACTCTGGTTATAGACAGGACTTGTAGCGATACCTTTTATCAAAAAGGCAGTGTTTGAAGATGTACACGTCTCATGGATTCTCAACTAAGTCTGTATTAAAGTAGTAGTTTGTATGCAAAGTTTATCCTTTTTCACAATGTTTGACAAAGCATAAATCATAAGTTCTTTGAATGCATAAAATGATTTAGTAAAGAATGTTACCCTTGATATGATGTATTTGTATGCAAACGTATAAATAAGACATATTTCTATTTATAAACATATTGTATCCCAAGAGGGTAAAGTTGTGTTGTGAGGTGTTTTGCATGATAATGACTTCATAAGACAGTTAAAGCAACAGTATGAAAAGTATATAAAAAGATCGATGTTTCACACGATTTTAGTCGTGTGTTTGCTTGTATTCCCCCCCTAAAAGAGTATAAAAAGCATTTAAAAACGCATTTAAAGTGTGCTTGCAGGGGTATGAACTCACTTGATAGTTTGAAGATAGCGAGATGGAAAACCGGACAGAGCTTCGTCTCGGGAAACTGATTTTTCTCGGGATTCTTGGGAATCTCGAGAGTAAAATCCACCCTCGGGACTTGAGTAAAAAGACCAGAGCTTCGGGTTTGAACGGGCACGGAAAACGAGGCAAGATCGTGAGAGAAAGGAGAGAATTGAGCCCTTTTTTCGGAAAGCCTCGCATCCTATTTATAGGGAGGCTGAACCGCCTCGGTACGCGGGGCGTATGCCCGTACGCAGCGCGTACGCGTACGTCATGCATGACCGAAGCCTCGACTGCCTCGGCTTCGGATGGGACGGGTTGCTGGGTACGCGGGTTGGACGGGACAACGGGTCGGGTACTTCGGACGGGTCGGACGGGTCGGATGGCTCGGATAGGGCGACGTGGGCGATCAGAGGCCAAGCCTCTCGGGTACGCAGCGCGTACCCGGATGAGGACGCTGACTCCTCTTCGGATAAGGTCCGAAATTTTGATTTAAATAAATATATAATTTATTTAATAAACTTCGAAAAATCATAACTTCCTCATACGAAGTCAGATTTGGACGTTCTTTTTGTGTACGCTCATGGTTTAATGTTATCTATAACTTTCACTTAGACACCTAAGGCTAAATGCTATCATATTGAAACTTTGTGTTTTCCGTTTAATCGGTGTTGTCGGTTTTGTCGGAAATCTTAGAATGGTCATAACTTCTTCGTCATAACTCGGATTTTAGTGTTCTTTATATATTTGGAAACCTTTAAGACGATATCTACTACATAGTGTACTCCAATCAGAGCTTTTGAATAATTCATTTATCGATGATATTCCTATTACATTCCAAAGGGGTTACAAAACTCGATTTATAATGCCCGGAAATAACGGGTTGTTACATATTGGGCTGAAGGATGATATTAGCATAGATTAGATAGTATTAGAAACGTGTAATAGATAAATGTAATTAACATTTGATGATTAAATAAAGGAGTTTTGTTTATGACTAATGTTACTATCTTATGTTAATTTTTTAACTATTGTTTCACTTTGCATGTTTTGACTTCCAGAATAATTGAATTTATTAAGAATAATCGAATTATTAAAATTGTCCACAATCGTTCATATGTTGGAAGTAGATATGAATGAAGATTGTCGTGAATTGGTATGTAGATTGTCTAAATGGTATTAGACATAGCAAAGGGTTGCTGCAATGTTCATGAGTGCTTATGAACTGGTTTTGAGCATTGGAACAAACCCGTGCTTGCTGGAATCACCTTATGGAATATGATATAAAAGGGTGATCGCAAGACGATAATATCATATAGTCTTAAAACCTAGATATATGGTTTCTTATTTGTTAATTGGAACAAAGTAGATCATCTGAAGCAACTCATCGAAGATGCTGCCAAGCAAACGAATGAAGGAGGATCAAGTCCAAACGACCCGCCACAACATGGTGCTTCAGTTGAGGGGGAGGATCCACCTTCTTCATCACAGCCGGGCTCACATGTTGAGGGGGAGAACAGTTCTCCAGCTGCACCCGAAAGCTCAGTTGTACCTGAAAGCCAATCTGCACCCAAAAGTCCTATGATACCCGAAAGCTCAACACCACCCGAAACTAATGTAGCTACGGAAAGTCAAGATACACCTGAAAGCTCATCTGTCAAGGGGGAGAATGCAGATATGTCTTACGATGATGATAGTCAATCTGACCTAGAAGAGATGGTAAATGCTAAATTAGATCCATCCTATGATCCAAATTACCCTCCTCTTGTCAAATGGACCAGAGATCATCCTGTTTCACAGGTTGTCGGTAATGTCTCTGAAAAGGTCCTGACCCGATCACAACTAAAGGCAAAGCAAACTTCCTTATTTTCAAAAGTAGAGTTCTGTATGTTTAACTCCTTCGTCTCAAAAGTTGAACCAAAGACAATTAACACTACTCTTGATCACTCCGATTGGGTTCAAGCTATGCAAGAAAAACTTGATGAATTCGAAAGAAATAAAGTTTGGCGCCTCATTCCAACTCCTCAACATGCCTCGGTTGTTGGTCTCAAATAGGTATTTAGAAATAAGATGGACAAGGAAGGCAATGTAATAAGAAACAAAGCTCGTCTAGTGGTGAAAGGATACTGCCAGTAGGAAGGAATCGACTATGAGGAAACTTTTGCTCCTGTGGCTAGGCTGGAATCTGTTCGAATATTTCTTGCCTATGCTGCACACAAGAACTTTGAGGTCTACCAAATGGACGTAAAGTGCGCATTTCTAAATGGAGAACTCGAAGAAACGGTGTACGTAGAGCAACCTCCTGGATTTGTCAATGAAAAATACCCCAATCACTGTTATATTCTGGACAAAGCGATATATGGACAGAAACAAGCACCAAGAGCCTGGTATGAAACGCTTACCATCTTTTTAAAGATGTCCAAATTCAAACAAGGTTCGGTTGACCCAACCTTCTTTCGTAAGAAGGAAGGTAACCACCTTATGATTGTTCAAATCTATGTCGATGATATCATCTTTGGCTCAACGAATCCTAGCTTAACGGCTGAATTCAGAAAGCTGATGGAGACCAAATTTGAAATGAGCTCAATGGGTCCAATTAACTTTTTTCTTGGTTTAAATATTAGACAGGGACCCGAAGGCATATTTATTAACCAGGAAGCTTACACGAAGACTCTCCTTGCTAAATTTGGCATGATGGGAGACTCAAAGGTTAAAGTTCCAATGGCGTTCGGCACCAAGCTCACTCCATCCTTGGATAAGCCAGCAGTCGATATTACGTTATATCGCCAAATGATCGGTTCTCTAATGTACCTTACTGCTAGCAGAACTGATATAATGTTTTCTGTTTGTTATTGTGCTAGATATCAGGCGAATCCTCGTGAACCTCACATGCTTGCAGTGAAGAACATACTCCGGTATCTCAAACAAACTACCTCTCTAGGCCTATGGTATCCATCCAACTCAGGTTTCTTTGTTCAAGCCTACTCAGATGCAGATCTTGGAGGTTGTGGACTAGACAGGAAAAGCACCACTGGAGGCTGCCAATTCCTTGACGGGAAGTTGGTTAGTTGGCAATGAAAGAAACAGACCTGTGTATCTCTGTCTACCGCTGAAGCAGAATACATTGCAGCTGCCTCCAGTACATCTCAAGTGATTTGGATCCAAAGTCAGCTCCGGGACTATGGACTCAATATGAAAAAGATCCCACTATATTGCGACTCTGAAAGTGCAATTAGGATCTGTCATAACCCAGTGCAACACCCCAAGACTAAGCACATAGCACTGAGGTATCACTTCATTAAGGATCATGTGGAAGATGGGAACGTCGAAATACAATTTGTTCGAACCACTAATCAACTGGCTGACATCTTCACCAAAGCTCTTCCTGAAGCATCTTTTAACAAAATACTACAAGGGCTAGGTATGATGGAATCGAAGTCAGTACCGAAAATTACCTCTTGAGATAAAAAGTAAGAAGCGAAATAGACCGAACGTTCGGGTTCGGGTCTTGTGCTAATATACCGAAATGAACTGAACGCTCGGATTCGGTTGCATAATCTGCTTTTCGCTCGTCACTCAAAGGTAGTTTTCTTGGTTGTAGATTATGTATAATTTTTTTTCAAATTCATTTATCTTATTTTCAAAGTTATTCTCTTTTTCAAACCTATTTTCTTTGGCAACCGAAATAAACCGAACGTTCGGGTTCGGTTCCAAAATTTTTCTCACCCGAAATAGACCGAACGCTCGGGTTCGGTTCCAAAGTTTTCTCAACCGAAATAGACCGAACGCTCGGGTTCGGTTCCAACATTTTTTTGTATTAATTTTTTTATGTCTTATTTTTTTATTATTATTCAAAAACTCCAAAAATATTTTGTTCTTTAGTTTCTTTTTGGTTCTCATTTTTTTTGTGTTCGTTTATGGGGAAATCGTTTAATTAGCTAAGTGTCCCTAGAAGCATGCTGCTATATGTGTCCAAAGCCTCACTTGATTCTGAATAATAAGTCTTACTGACCTGGTATAAACAAACCTTGTCTTCCCAATTAGGCTATCATATTTATTCTAATCATGAGCTACCTAACTCTCTTCTTACATGAGATAAGAGTTTTCTGCTTGGTCCTATTTTTACAGCAGAGGTACCTTGTTTTCTTTACACCATCTACATTACATTTCTCCATCTCATTCGCTTCACAAATGTAACCCTTGAGACTCTCAGAAATTACCACTGAGGTTTATGGTTGCACAATTTCTGCGTTTATGATCTTAGTTTCGTGTCACTACGAGCTAAGTGAAACCCAAAATTCAATACCCAATAAGAATTGACGGTGAACAATTAATTTGCTCAAGCTTTCACTAATGAATTGACGAACGTACAACATGAAATCTCAATTTTTCTTTTGAGTGATTCCTATGAAGTTGTTAATACCAATAACATTTCTTCCCTTGGGATCCAGTTTTAATTTTTGTTGAGATTTTATACATTTCCTAGCCAAATCAATATTATCCCCAACCTACTTGTTCAACATACTACACCGGTCTCACAAGTACTTCGTTCGATTTCTGTCTTATTTCAAGACTAGGAATTTTGAATCGAAGCGAAAGCCACTCTCTTAAGCCTAAATTAAAAGAAGCCTTTCAACACTTCTTAATAAGTGTCTGATCGTTATTCAACGGGAAACCACACAAACACTTTAAAGTCTCTCTTGACTTTGAAGGAAGAGATTCGTGCCCGGGATCCTTTGTTTCGTTTCATTATTGACATCACAAAATCCCTCAAAAAGTGTTGTTTTATTTCTTTTTATTTTTTACACACTCAGCACGAAAATCTTTTTGATTTTCCAAAATTCTGGTTTCATTTATTTCAAGGAGTTTTAATTGGCTTGGTGGTTATAAAAGATCGTGGTGAATTTTAATCCACGTGGGAGATTTTTTAAAAGATGCCGTTACAATTTAAAGGGATAAGATGACGACATGATGACTCAGGCGGGAGTCCAATCGATTTGATTTCAGACGGCGCAAGAGGGAAAGCGTGCGAATCGGAACCGTTTCATCTCCAAACGGTGCCTGATGGGAAGGCGTGTAATTAGGGCCTGACACTCTCTCTCATGCGTGATCATCGCCAGCCCCAACTGTCACGTGTCAGTCATGTTGGGTCAAAATATGGTTTATACTTTACTTTTCTGGGCAATTGTATTTTTGTGTAATATTTTATGATTTTATGGCTTAGTTTACGGCTGAGTTTACGGCCGTAAACACCTTACGGCCGTAAACTCCTTTACGGCCCATTTGTTTCCGGCCCATATCCAAGTATAAATAGAGGTGTTAGGATGAGGAGTAGAGATTGATGAACACGAAAAGTAGTTTACGGCCAGAGAGAATAAGGAGCATTTTGTGTGTGAATCTTTTGTATCTGGACATTTAATTCATATTATCAATACATTGAGATTCATCATCTTCTTCTTCTCCTTCTCTTCTATTTTATCTGACATCATCCGTTTGATTGGGATTCCGCACCCTCAAACAGATCTGATTGATACACAGGCAAATTAGGGACTTACAATTGGTATCAGAGCCAAGTTGTATCAGTCAATTTTGTCAGATTTGGGGCATTATTTGATCCTATTTTCGAAATATTTTTGCGTTTTTGGATAGATCTCGCAAAAATAAGGGGGGTTTGTTCTTCGTGTTTTTCATAAAAACGGGTTTTTGATCGAGTTTTAGACCAAAAAAAGGTAAAAAACAGTGTTTTTAGTCGTAAACTGCGAGGGGGTGGCGGCCAGCAACTAGGGTTTCCGAGGAGTTCACGGCCTGGGCTCGGAGTATACGGCTCAGCAGCGTTTACGGTCTCGCATCTCGCAACAGATCCCCGCTTCGCATCGCATCAGCTCGCATCGTGTGCGCGTCCTCGCTGCAGCAACTTCGCTTCGCATACATTAAAAATCGAGATCAGGGGGTGGCGGGATTCGAACTCGGGTGTCCCGAATAGAAGTCCAGCGCCTTACCAACTACACTAGGCCACAAGTTGATATATATCTTCCCCATTTAATTCATAACCCGTCTTTCTCGCAGCAAGTTTTCCTATTTTGACACTTTTAACCCAAAATTCAATTCCTTTTTAATTTTAAATTCCTTTTTCATCTTTTAAATTTTTTTTTAATTAAATTAAATTAAATTAATAATAATAATAATAATATAATAAAAATAATAATTTTTTTTTATTTTTTAAACTTTTATTTTTGATTTTTGATTTTATTTAAAATTTTGATTTTGTCTTTCAAGTTTAACCTTTAACTTTAAACTTTGACTTTTTCGTTTTACTTTTAAAATTTCAAATTTAACTTTTCGGTTTGACTTTTAAGTTTGACTTTTTAGTTTAATTTTTTAAATTTGACTTTTAAGGCTGATTTAAAAAAAAAAAGACATTTTAAATTTGACGTTTAATTTTTATCTTAGGTTCTAGTTGTGCTTTTTAATTGATTTTAAGGTCTACGAGGGAGTTGAAAACATGAAAGAGAGACGTCAGGATATCTTAAGACAAAATTTCAACATGTTCGATTATATCCCTGGAGAAACCCTCGAAGCTCAGTTGCAGCGATTTACCACACTCACTACTGAGATGAATATTGCTGGGATCTTTTTGAGCAAATCTGAGATAAACAAAAGGCTATTGAATTCACTTCCAAAATCGTGGGATATGAATGTAGCTGTCATCAAGAAGACAAAAGATCTCAATCATCTTTGTATTGCTGAAGTTATTGAAGAGCTTGACGCTTTAAAGAGTTCTGTAAACCTTCCGGTCAATGAAGTGTCATGTTCTCATTCATGTGAAGTTTCATGTTCTCAATCATGTGAAGAGACGATTAAATTTCTTCGGGATCATATTGATTTATTTAAAAGAGAAGTTGAGGACCTGAGATATGAAGGATATCGACTTAGGAAAGGACAGAAACCCCTGAAGGCTGAGTTGGAAGCAAAAACCAAGGACTTTAGGAAACTTCAGGAAGACTACAGTAACAAATGTGAAAACTATGATTATGTAGTCAAACAAAATGCTGAGCTAGTGGCTGAAGTTGAATCTTTGAAAGGAAAGTTTGAAACCGCCAAACTTCATGTTAGAAAATATGATTTCTCAAGTGAGGTGGTTGCAAATATGATAGACCAAAGCATGCAGTTTAAAAGGAATCAAAACAAGGGTCTAGGGTATGATAGTGTACCTCCTCCTTACAATCATAACTACACTTCCATCCCTATGAAACAAGAAGAAATTGACAGGGAGGCACATCTTAAATATGGAAAACCAGCTGAATTTGTGTCAGGAGGAGTTATTAATGTTGCAAATATTGATGTTTCTGTTACATGTGCAGGTAAAGTAGCAGAGGATGAGAACAAGGAGACTTCTTTTGAACAAACCAATGACTCCTTGAACTCTAAATCTGTTGCTTCGAACTCGGCTGCTTCTAACAAACCTGTCGTTGAGAAATATAGGCCTCCAATTCCAGCGCACAAAGTGCCTGTTGTAAGTGTGCATATGGGAACAACAAGAAACGAGGCAAGGATACGCCACCAGGGGTAAGAAGAAACAACTTCATAGTGAAGAAAAAGGCATGTTTTCACTGTGGAACACCTGGTCACATTGCTCGAAATTGTCCAAATCGCGCATACGTTCCTTACTATGCGCAAGGCTGGCAGAACGCGCCAAGAGGGAGATACTCCAAAAGAAACCCCTCAAGGTCACGTTCAGACATTGACGACTGGAATGCCAAGAAGGCCAATAATGTAACTCCCAAGGCCAAGAATCAAACTCCAAAGGACAAGCATCCGAATCCCAAGGGCAAGAAGGGAATGCCGACCAAGAAGTCCAATCCAAAAGATGCCCCAACAAAACCAAGACCGGCTAGGTCAAAGTCATCTCGGCAATCAGCTTCAAGTTCCAAAGCAAGTGTCGAGGCACCCATCAGATCGAACAAGAGATGGGTTAAACCCGAATATAGATGGGTACCAAAGATGAAAACTACAAAATATCCTAATGCTTCTAACGTTTCTACATCTTCTGTTTGTGATAAGCAGGATATGTCATGGGAGAGAGTATCGTGGATTGATGAAAAAGGTCGACCCAGTTTCAAAATGGACTGGGTTCCAAAGACTAACTGATCCCGCTCTGTGTCGGAGCAGCTATGGAGGCATATCATCAGTTTGTTGGTAGTGGCTGTTCCAGGCACATAATAAGGGACATCTCTCAAATGTACAACATTTTGACCTTTGCTTGAGAGTATATGTCCTTTGCGGGAAGGGAAGAAAGGAAGAGATCACAAATGGGGTTAGTGCTTAACGATGTGAAGAATTTTTGGATCTGTTTTGAGATTACGCGTGCTGTTCTCAGACCTTCTGGATGCAAATTCAATCGGTGACTTACGGTTTGAGTTTTCTTCTCTATACTCCTGAGTTTTCTTAAGCTGATTCGCTTTAAAGACTAATTTTTGTTTTAGGATAGTTTAAATTTGTGCATTTATTTTCGTTTCTCTCCCATGCACAAATTTAGGGGAGAAATAAAAACAAAACAAAAATTAGAAAATTTTAAAAAAAAAAAATCCGTTAAAAAAAATCCAAAAAGATTAGAAATCAGAAAATAAAAAAATGTGGTGTTAATGAAATGTGTTTGAGGGAGATGTTTTGGGAAGTGATATTATCAAGTGATAACAGGCAACCTGAGTCTGCGTAACGTACCCGAAGTTGAAGGGTCTATGCTCTGACTTGATGCGTCGGTAGGCACGAAAGTTTTTAAATGGACTTGACTAGGGAGAGTTGAACTTAGGAAATTTATAGACTTGAAAAATCTTGACCTAGTTAGATACGTTCAGCCTGACAATACGACGCTCGGATAGGTTGAGCAGGGAGATATATATGGGAATCTACTCGTCACATTAATTGAACCCGTACTTGGAACCGTGGTTTAACTTTTCCTCGATGTGCGGATTCTGTCCTTAATTATGGTTGGTTGGGGCAACTGGTAAATTCCGATAAATTAGGTCTGTAGAATATCATTTTCTTTCTTTCCATCTGTTAGTCATATGTTGTCTCCTTTGCGTGACTTCCAATCCGACCTGGTACACAACATATGCAACTCTATTTCTCTGCAGGATATATATATGTGTGTGAAATACTTCTCATCTGTTAGCCATATGATGTCTCCTTTGCACGACTTCTAATCCGACCTGGTACACAACATATGCAACCTTCTTCTTCTCAACCCCTCTGAAGTAGTTAGCAATAGAATTCTAAATCTCTTCTCTCTCTGAATGCTTGTCTGCTCACCCGGTGTAAGGAGTACTCTGGAAGTTCTTCATGGTTGGGGCATATCAGGAAGCGGAAAACACGTTCTAGTACACTTAAAATTGAACTCATACAGATTGTCTGTAGATCTCGCTGCTCAATTTAGGTGGACACCAATATGCCTGGTCGTCGTCAAATGAATGGTCCTTAAGATATAGTATCTAAGGAATTAGGATCAGATATTATTTTTAGGAACTTAAGTTCACCTTGTCTTGTATCAAATAGTATGTCCTAAATAAGTCACAAATTTTTCGTGTTTAAGTGGACAACAATACCAACGATCGACCAGACAAAGATGTGAATATGGAAGGTACCGACAAGTGGATAAAGGCTGTCTAAAAACTTTGATCCCAAATCACTCTTAAAGTTAGATATCATTTTTATTTTTGTTAAATTTATTATAGTTTCTTCTAATTTAAATATTAGGGGAGAATTAAAAATTAAAATTAATGAAAAAAAATAATGAAAAAAAAATCAGAAAAATTAAAAAATCCAAAAATGGTGTTATTTCTGTTTTATTTCTTGTTCAGAAAAATCAAAAAATCCAAAAATATTTTTGTTTCTATTTTAATTTTTGTGCTAAGTTTTCTTTTAGTTTTGTTTTGTCTTGAAAAGTGATTTTAGGTATAGATAAGACTCATGGAGTTTGTGTTGAAGATTTCTGAGCCAAAGCCTCGTCCGTGAGCATCGAAGAATTCTCATTCGAAGGAGCAAGAAATGAAGATTATTCTTTCAACATTCAATCATTCAACCCAGAAGCAAGGTGAAGCTGCAATTGAAGATTATGTGACGGATTGCATTGAAGCCTCCTCAATCAGTTTGCTGCTATCATTGTACCTGCTGAAGTGATCCAGAAGATTTGTTCTCTCTGATGTTCTCTCTGAAGATTCTCAAGCTGAAAGCGTTATCTTTCAAGAATCAATACGTCAAGCCTCCTCACCCATTGTGCGATCAATGCCAAACTCTGAAGAAAAGCCCAACTGCTCAAGATGAAGTCATTCATGGAAGATTCATATGTTCATCTTGATGTTGTGAAGAATTTGAAGATTAATGCTGAAGCCAAGTTCCCAATGAAGATTAACAAGCAAAGCCAGCTACTTTTTAGGGAGAGCTTGTTGGGTCATTAAGAAAAGAAAGCTATAAACCAAGGGGGAGATTGTTGGGTCAAAATATGGTTGATACTTTACTTTTCTGGGCAATTGTATTTTTGTGTAATATTTTATGATTTTATGGCCTAGTTTACGGCTGAGTTTACGGCCGTAACACCTTACGACTGTAAACTCATTTACGGCCCATTTGTTTCCGGCCCATATTCAAGTATAAATAGAGGTGTTAGGGTGAGATGTAGAGATTGATGAACACGAAAAGTAGTTTACGGCCAGAGAGAATAAGGAGCATTTTGTGTGTGAATCTTTTGTATCTGAAGATTTAATTCATATTATCAATAAATTGAGATTCATCATCTTCTTCTTCTCCTTCTCTTCTATTTGATCTGACATCATCTGTTTGATTGGGATTCCGCACCATCAAACGGATCTGATTGATACACAGGCAAATTAGGGACTTACAAGTGAACTCCGAAAAACCCTTCGTTTTTCGATCGATGATTTGGAAAGATTTTTCTCGCTCCTTTACACTCACTATAAAAGGCGGTGTAAACCACCATTTACCTCTTTACCGTGCCTATATTTCCAGAGAGCCAGAAATTCTTCAACCTTTACTGTTCATCATCTTCTCCACTTTCTTCAAAGCAATGGCAAATTCTACCTCCGTTCAGGCAACATCCCACATCTTGCCCATTCGCCCACAGCAAAGCCTGATCATCAATTTAACCCCTCATTCCTATGACGTATTCATGTTCCCCATCATGGAGTGCCTGAAGTTTTCTCCACTCGCTCCTGCTCTTTCCAGGTCTGAGACTGTTCCAATGGAGTTCTTGTCACAAATCAACATGTTCTACAACATGGGCTACACGGAGGTGCTTACTACGGTGACGAAATTCAAGAAGTCGTGCCTACCTCCACAGTGGAATGGGATGTTCACTGTTCTGTTCAAGGGTTTATCTGAACGCAGTGCCGGGTCTGATGGAGCCAGCCGTTTATTTCTCTCCATCATGTATGGGATCTACAATGGCATTAACATGGACTACGGGTCCGTTCTATGGCAACAACTCATTTAGAGTCTCTCCTCCACTTCCAGACATTCAGAGATCTCGTATGCTTGGTTCTGGACCATTGTCATGAAATGGGTGATGGACAAGTACCATGTACCCATTGTCGTTGGTGCTTCAATGTCTTCGATTGGTACCTTCCATACCACGAAGATCATTGTGTTGGACGCTTCAAAGTTTCCTTTCAACGGGTCTATCCCGGAAACCATGTATGGGGATGTTCCTGCTGATAGTCGGATTATCAGGACGTACAAGGAGTTCAAGCGTTCGGGTCCGAGGGATCTTACTCCGGAGATGCTGAAATCAATACATGACGCCGGCAAGCCTTCTCCAAGAGGCAAGAAGGCTGATAAGGGAAAACAAGTGGCAAAGGGGGCAAAAGGCCCGTCTCCAAAGAAAAGGAAAACCACCAGGGCTGCTCAGTCTCCACAGCAGAAGAGGAGAAAAACTCAACCGAGGCGAAAGCTAGTTATCGCTTCCTCCTCAAGCAAGTCTGAGGGTGAGAGTTCTGATTCTGAAGGCTCTCAACGTGGCAACACTCCACCACGATCTCCAACCGCTGAAGTTCATGTCTCTACTTCTCTTATATCCTCTTCACCTAAAACCATTCCTATTTCTATTCCCCCCATAACTTCCACTACACAAATACCACCCACTTTCATCCCAGTACCACCACCAATATTCACCGAAGTAACCACAACAACCACTGCAGATGTTAGAACCAACGTATCTGATACGGAGGTTCATACTGACGCACCAAATCCACCTCAGCACCCGAAACCACCCCAGCACCCGAACCCACACCTACACCCAAACGAACAACCCAACCCGAACCTACCCATACTACCGAACCACCAGCTTCACCACCACCATCTTCTCCTGGTCACGCATCAGAGGAAGACGAACCACTCCTTGGCGGGGAGAATATGACTTTTGACTCGGTCTACTATAGCTCGTTTCAAGTACAGAGTGATGACGATGACGACGCTCCTGTCACCAAAAGGCATCTCCAGGAGCTCCATGACAAAATTGACTCGCTCATCACCTCCTCTTCCACTTCTCAGTCATCCCTATCTGAAGCGGTAGTTCAGAAAATTGTTGACGCTTTCTCCAAAGCTCAGCAAGCTTCCCTTGCTTCTGCTACCACCGCCATCGATGCCTCCACCAAAGCCTGTCGGGCAGCGACCGAAAAAGTCGATAAACTATTTACTGATGCCTCTTCCCTATTGAAGTGTTTACAGGAGAGTGCCAATGCTGCCAAGACTACGCTGGAACATCTTGTCCACCAGCTGGCAACATCAGTCGAAACTGAGTTGAAGTCCTTCGCTTCTCTTCATCAAACAATTTCTGACGACAACTCAGCTTTCCGAACAACCATCGAAGAACGTCTCTCCAAGCTTCAAGAAGATTTGGCTGCTGAGAACACTCTCATGGATGTTCTTGCGAGGAAGACTACTGCTCTGAAGGTCAAGAGCATTCAACTCTCCAACTCTCAACAGGAGATTGAATCTCTTCAATCTGAAAGAGAGGTTATAAAATCGTGTGTTTTGGATGTCCACTCTGCTATCTCCAACATCCTAGAAGCACATGATCCTATTCTCAACTACACTGTGAGGCGTGACCTTGCAGAGAAGATCGCTCCTGCCCTCGCCCTACTCAGCAAAATCGAAGGGCTCCTTGATTTCGTGTCCATTCCGAAACAAGGGGGAGAGAAGGAAACAGTGTCTCAACCACCTCCGACCTCAACGGCAACTCACACAACCGAACCTCCTCCAGTAGGCCAAGCCTCGGTTCCGGTGTGAAAGATAAAGGCAAAAAGATTGTTGAGGAAGAAGAAGAAGAAGAAGATAAAGAGACAATCGCTGACTTGTTGAAGCATAAAAGTCGAAACAATGAGGTTAACATCAGTGCTCGTGTGGCAAGAGAGGCTGAAGAAGCTGAATGAAAACAGAAGGAAGCCCACGACCTTCTTGAGAGCAGGAAAACTCTGTTTCCTTCCTGGACTCTTGAGAGGATGATTAAAAAAGCCATCGACACACCAAGTATCTTGTGGCTGGAACCTGTGATCTCTTTGGATTGTTCCAACACTTTCGACTCACAGTTCGACATGCCACTGACCCGAAAGGCATTTATCTTTCATGCCTTTTCCAACGTTGCAGAGTTCCCTCATCCTCATCCACAGGTTGATCGGGACTTAATCAATTTCTATCTGAAGGCTGCTCAACCCCAATATCAGACTTGGAGCGCTCAGAAAATTGTCAACGTTCGGGTCTTGAAGCCGTACAGTGAAGGTAACTTCATCAACGTTCGGTTCAAGGTACTTCGGGGATCTGCCAAAACCGAACATGCTATTTCCCTTGCAGAACTTCCCAACCTTAATCCCCATGATTGGATTATCTTGCACAACATCCTCCTCACCAACGAAGCTGAATACGGTCCGATCATCTACCATTTCAAGAGGATGCTCGTGTGCTACATCATGGAAGTTACATTGATGGATCAGGAGATTGCGAGCGTATTTAAGAAGAAACCTACAATATCTCCTATTGGCTCTACCAGTGATCTCAACCTGATGCAGATGGGGAAGATTGATCCGAGGAGGAACTCAGTCATGTTTACCAGGAACGAAGGACAGAAATGTCTCTTTGCCTTGGCAGACAAACATCTATACACCACTGCATGTTTGGAGCATCTTTTGGGGATCATCCACAGATGCAAGCAGAACACGGCGGATGATGTCAAGTACTTTGATGACATGATTCAATGGTACATTCGGTTCAGACAGACTATTCTCGCTCTAATCTCACGTCTGTTTGATACTACGAAGAAAGTTCCCACTGCTGGCCCAAGCAAGAAGAAGAAGTAGTCTCGCTCCAATTTGACGCAAAGGGGGAGATTGTTGGGTCGTGTTTTGTATTACGTATTGCGTCTATTGGGCTCGTTAGCTAGTCCATTTTTTTTCTCCGGTATGGGCCTGTCCATCCATGAGTTTAGTAGGGTTTAGTATATATATATATATAGGAGCTTGCATGCATCCTAGAAGGTAACGATAGAATAGAACGATCAGAGGTTTATTTAGCAAGTTTATTGTTATCGTTCTTGTAACCCTAAAATCCTCAACATCGGAAGTTCTTAGTCGAGCTCTGCTGAGGATTGTTTGATCTAATCATTCGACACATATTGATCCATACTTGTGTTATGTTCTGTTTTTGTATTCGTCGCAATACCTGTTATAAAGATCTAATCGATCTTCAAGTTTATTAATAACTTATCACTCACAATATGCATTGAGATGATGACAACGAGGCCTTGAACTACGTTCCACTTGTACCACTACCGATTCCTACAATAATGGTATACGCTAGTGAGTCTCTAATCAAAATCTAATACTAATATATTTACTACTACAATAGAATTATGTCAATAATGTGTCAAAATTTAACATTGTTAAGTTACAAACATTTTTCTGAAATGGTGAAATTTTATAACTCATGTACTTAAGAAAATTTTGGATATCATTTTCCATATTTTTGTAATATTAATTAAGGGTATTTCAACACATGTAAATGTGTTTTAAGCTCTTAAAAAGCCAAAATATTATCAAACAGTTTCCAAAAATTCTCAAACTTTGCATTTTGGTTGTAAACACCGTAGAGGTCTACCATAAATTTTCCTTTGAATTTTTGGTATGATTAACTATTTTTCCAAAATTTTAGGCCTTCATAACAATATAAATTCGTGAAAAATAGTATACAAATGATAAAAATTCCCTAACTTTTTATAATACTGCCACTAAACATACTTAAGCTGGGATAAAAAATATAAAAATGGATTTCCAAACTATTTAACCCAATTTTATGATTTTTGAGCATTTATTCTAATAAAAATTGAATTTAATAGAAAGAAGTTTCCAAAATTTCCCAAACTTTTGTATTGTTGTTATTAAACATTATTAAGCTGGGAAAAATATAAAAATGGATTTCCAAACTATGTAACCTAATTTTATGATTTTTGAGCATTTACTCTAATAAAAACTGAAATAAATAGAAAACAGTTTCCAAAGTTGCCCAAACTTTTTGTATTGATGTTACTAAACATTATTAAGCCGGTAAAAATATAAAAACGGATTTCTAAACTGTTTAACTGACTTTTATAATTTTTGTGCATTTATTTTAATAAAAATTGAAATAAATATAAAACAGTTTCCAAAATTTCCCGAACTTTTTTTTTATTACTACTACAAAATCTTATTAAGCTGGGAAAAATATTAAAATAGATTTCTAAACTGTTTACCCGAATTGTATATTTTTTTTCATTTATTCTAATAAAAGTTGATATAAATAGAAAAATGTTTCCAAAATTTCCCAAACTTTTTGTAATACTGTTATTATATATGTAGAAATTGTGAAAAATAGAAAATATATATTTCAATTAGTCTTTCTATTTTTTTTTGTTTTATCCTCTTAAATAATCATTAATTGGAGAATAACTATTAAACAGTTAAAGTAAATTACCAAAATTTTTGTAAACTTTATCTATGGTGAAAATAATCTCGAAAAAATCCGAATGGTGATTTTTATATAGTGTAATCTGATTTTGTGGTTTTAAGTGTATTTAATATTAGAAAATAGAAGAAAAATACCATACTGAATATAAAAACTATAAATTTTTTTATTTATAGTTCTAATATATTGTAATGTTTTCTGGTAAATTTGCATGAATTTTGACTAAGTAGAACTACTTTTCCTATTTTTAGTCCATTATAAACACAAAAATCAGGACAAATAGGAATGCATTATGAAAAATTTTGAAAATATTTTTCTGAGTCTTAAACATAGGGTAGGACCTGTGAAAATTATTACATACCCCTTTCTCATTTTCTAAAGTGGTTTTGTGATTTATTGGGGCAAAAAAAAAAGAAAACTCAAAACCACACTAAACAGTAACAAAAATCGATGAAACTTAATGAGAAGTCATTATCAATCATAGGGGTCTTCCACGAATTTACCTAGGATTTATAGACCTCAGAAAGTATTTTATATGATTTATTGCCCTATTTTATTGCAATAATTATAATAATTCGATAAAAATGAACTATTTTCTGAAAATTTGTAGACATCTCATTTTGTTGGTGGAATATAGGGAAAAATCGGATTTGATCAGAAAAGTTGTTTTAGATATTTCTTTGGGAATAAATCCTTTATAAACCTATTTGAAAGCTTTTTAACAACAAACTTTTATCATCAAGCATCTAAGCTTAAAGATCATCACATGCATGTTGGTTTGAAGACCATTCATGAGTTTGAAATGTTCAAAAATCGTTTTTGATAGAAAACTTTGGATGCATGTGGTGTTTTTCACCCAAAAGTTGTAGAAAAGTGCATTATGTTGATTTTGACTTAGGTTTTGGTCCTTGGATATCACCATTTACAACATGCATGTTGTTTTTGGGTGAAATCCTACCACCATCATCATCAAAACCGTGAGTTTGAGCAAGTGTTCATGATTTTACCATAGAATGGACTAGAAGAAGGAGAAAGTGTAAGGAAGACCTTCAAAACTAGAGACAAAAGTGAAGGAAAGTAAAGGATTTTCGTGTCTACCTTTAAGAATAACATCAAATGATGAAGATTTTGTGCTTGAGAAGTGTTCTTGGCTGTATAATTTTCGTGAGTTTAGAGAGAGATTTGAGAGAAATGAGTGGAGTGGGTGTTGGAGTGTGAGAGAGAGTGAAGAGGGGAAGATGGAGTGTGAAGGTGAAGTGAATGATTAAAAGTTTTAGGAAGAGGGTGCCTAGGAAAGAGGGGGGATGAATTTTGATGAGGAGAGAGGTTCCCTCACTCTTCCATTTTTATAAAATTCTAATTATTTTATAAAAACACCAAATTTTTATAAAATATGCACCTTAATATAATTGTAGTCATAAAATATTGATTTTTGACTTATAAATTAAGGGTAAATGTTAATGACTTAAATTTTTATTTTCCTTGATTATATTTCCTTGAACTTAATTATTTTAAGATAATATTATAAGTTTCATAACTATTTTTATAAAATTCTTGATGTTAAACTTTTTAAAGTTTAGGTTTTAGGGCTTTTAGGGTTTTGGAGTTTAATAAACTCTGAATATCAAAATAAATTGAATATTTGAGACTTCAAATTATCTTATGGTGTTATAACTCTTTTATAGTTATAAATAATGTTTGTAATTTATTTTTATCTGTTTATTGGCATTCTATGTTGTGATTCTGAGATTCAAGCGAAATTGAGGAATCAAGTATACTAGGCCTAGTCTTCAACTTTGACTTAAGTTTCTATGAGACTTTGACCTAATATCTACCACTAGGTCAAGTGCATGATGTGTGTATATGATTCACGAAAAGGTGTTCGAGTCAGTACAGTTATGTAGTTGTAGAATTCACATATCAATGTGAAATCGAAGTATACTATCCATTGATTCTAATTGTTTCCAAGCTTCCAGTAGGTTATAACTTAGTTTCTAGTTACTTAGTCTAGTATGTGTCGTACCTATATGTGCAACTAAGTTTAGTCAAATCCAGATCGAATCGAATTTTGACGGTTGTCACAGGAGGATTCCAAGATTTTGGTAGGGACGGAAACTTGGAGAGTGTTTTGTTTCCTTTGGGAAGGCCCTAAGATGATTGCGTAATACTTTTAAGAGTCAAGTGTGTCATGACTGGTGAGACAATCTTCTGAGTAGGTTGTGGGTGTGCCAATTGGGTGATTGTTCGGACCCTGAGTGGGGGAGAACGAGTTTTCCAGTTAAGGGACCAAAGATCCATTCATGTGCGATCAGAGAAATGGTTATGGGAAATTACGGTGTGGACACATGAGCTCGAGGATGAGGCAAGGTGCCAGACGGGTAAATGTATGAGTTTGTATTTAAGAAAGGATGAGTGGATTGGAAGATTCTTTGAGGCCTGTGATTTTCGGGGTTAGCTTATGTCGAGTTCGAGTGCGATCGGATCGCTGGATTGTAGATGCAATAGCTGAGATTTGCAAGTGAAGGTATAGATTGTAATCTATACCCCTGGAAGGGAAGCAATTGATTCGTCAACCAATTTCAGGGTCGATATGAGTAGTTCTGTGTGGGTAATGATCAGTAAGGGGGAGTTTGGGTTTTCGACATCATGTTCTGAGCCATTGGTGATGCATCAGTGTTTCAAATTGGGAGATGGTATACTTTGAGGTTACTAGTGGTACGAGAGGAAGACTGGTTGAGGGATTCTGCAAGAGCAATGCAGTATCCAAGCATGGGGTCGTGAGTATGAGACCAGTGGATTGGGCACAACCTCGTGAGATTCTGTGTTGGTGAACCGAGGTATCCGGGTATGACGTCCTTATTTCTAGATTATTCTGAGTTTTGATGTAACAACGTAATTTTTCAACCAAAATTTTCATTTTTAACACAATAAAATCTTGTATCATAATTCTCAAAACACATATTTCTCATGTGTGAATAAAAGAAAACACAATCCCAGAATCATAAAAACAATCTCCAGTTGGTGTGTACAATCATGTCGGTGCCTTACCGCGATCCTCGGAACTATCTGAAACACATAACGCATAACACGGTAAGCATAAAAGCTTAGTGAGCTCCCCAAAATACCACACACAACACATTAGCCACTCAAGGCTATAACTCAATTAGACCCTCTGGTCAATGTGTCTCAGTGGGACCCTCTGGTCCCACAACTCATATGGACCCTCCGGTCCCGCAACTCATCATCACAATATAATACTCATAAAGCATAACACAAGTAAATAGCAGGATATATCATTACACAGTTCATGCACATAAGACCCTGTGGTCACACATAACTACCACGCAAGGTAAAGTATAGTGAGAAGACTCACCTCGTAAGCTAATGAATGAAAATCTCGCAATCGGGATCGTGATCTCTACTCCCGGGTCTAGCTCCCGCCTAATACATAATAATTATCCCTAATTAATATTGGCCCTCCAGAAGCTAGACTAAGCCTTATACAACTTACAGAAGGGTAAAAGACCATTTCACTCCTCAAATGCTCAATAGCCCTCAAGCTTGACGAAACCCTAAAAGTCAATAAAATTCAACAGCGGGAGTACGCGGCGCATACCAGATCTGTACGCGGGGCGTACCCCTTGGCTAACCAGAAATGGGGAACTCGACCCCCTACGCTGAGCGTACTGGGATTACGCCCGATGTAAGTCCCAGTTTCACACTTCTCATGGTTTTTGGTCTGGATCGGCTAAGACAAAGGCTCAAATCCCAGATCTAGTTACTCTAATGCCTCTTAACCCATAAAGTCAGTGACTATAAGCCTTTGCATGGCTGTAAAGGTCACCAACTCCCAAATCATGCCATTTCCTTCCTTAAAGGACTCATAACTCATGCATGGTCAACTCTTATTGACAAAGATTAGATTTGTATGGCTCAACAACACAAAATAAGCCAACATAGGACATATCTTGGGTTCTAAGGGCTTATCAACTCATATAGCCATCAACTTTGGGGACAAAAACCCTAAAACACCCCACAAATGAACACAACAAAAGAGTAGGAAAGCTTGGAGCTTTTTACCTCCAAATGAAGCCTCTCGCACTGCTAAGCTCAGATCCAAGAGCTTCGGCTCTAACTCCTTCTTTTCCAAAGCTTCCTCTCCACTCCAAAAGCTCAAGAACACACCCACAAGCTATCAAAGACAATCTCTTGCTACAAGAACGGGATTTAGGGTTTTGGGGAGGTTAAGTCTCTGGAAATGGTGGCCACAAGGAGGCCATAACACTCTTTAAATAGGGGACACCCTAAATATTAGGGTTATAAACTAGGCCAGGTACACCCCACGTACACCTTGGAACGCCCGGCGTGCTAGGCGGCCCTCCGCGATCAAACACGCGCACGAGTACGCTGAGCGTACACTCCAGTACGCCCTGCGTACCCGTCTACCACCCCCTTTTCTTATCAAGGATCAATATAGATAATTGCTTCAAGGATTAGGGTTCACAAGGTATACTTGGGTTTTTGGATATTACAATTCTCACCTACTAGAATTAGACTTCGCCCCCGAAGTCATGCTCCACGAACAACTCTGGATGCTGCTCCCGCATCTCAGACTCCGATTCCTAAGTCATCTCGGACCCTCTCCGATGCTGTCACTGAACTTGGACCAAAGGCACCTCCTTGGTCCTTAGAACCTTAACAGAATCACGATCGGTCTTTTGATGTAATTTAGGCCCACATCAACTCGAATATCCTCTAGTGGTACCACCGCCGTCTCATCGGCCACACACTTCCTTAACTAGGATACATGGAAGGTGTTATGGATATGACTCAACTCCTCAGGTAGCTCCAAATGGTATGCTACCTTGCCCACTCTCGCGGTCACCCTGAAAGGGCCAATGTATTGGGGCCCCAGCTTGCCCCTCTTCCTGAATCGGATCACTCCTATCCAAGGAGATACCTTTAGGAGGAGAAAGTCTCCAATCTAGAACTCGAGCTCGGATCGCCGCCTATCTGCGTAACTTTTCTAGCGGCTCTGGACTGTCAGTAACCTCTGTCTGACCTGCTATATCTGCTTAGTCGACTTAAGCATTATCTCAGTGCTTCCCATCACTCGCTTCCCTACCTTTCCCCAATAGATGGGGGTCCAATACCTCCTCTCATAAAAAGCTCAAAGGGAGGCATCCCAATACTCGAATGGTGGCTGTTGTTGTAAGAAAACTCAGCCAAAGGTAGGTATGTGTCCTAACTTCCACCGAAGTCCGTAATACATGCTCGAAGCATGTCCTTGAGCGTCGGTATCGTCCGCTCACTCTGTTCGTCTGTCTGTGGGTGATAAGCAGTACTGAAGTGCAATCTCGTATCCAACTCCTCATGAAACTTCTTCCAGAACCTGTAAGTGAAACACACATCTCTGTCTGACACAATCGAGATCGACACTCCATGCCGAGACACCACATCTCTCACGTATATCTCTACCAGCCTCTCTGCAGAATAGCTCACACTGATAACAAGGAAATGAGCGCTCTTCGTCAGCCGGTCCACAATCACCCAAATTGCATCAACACCCTTCATGGTCCTCGGTAATTTGGTGATGAAATCCATAGAAATCTGTTCCCACTTCCAATGGGGAATCTCTTGTAACGCCGAAATTTTCAAAACAAAATTTTCAATTAAAATCGCTTATCTCTTTAACACTTTTCATAAAAATCCCATTTTTGTTTAAATTACAATACATGGCTATTTTGTTCATTCAATTAATAAACCAGGATCCTCAAAACAAACGCTTCCTCTGGTGTGTACAATCGAGCCGGTGCCGTCCCGTGATCCTGAGAAAACCTGAAACACATAACACAAACACTGTAAGCACGGAGCTTAGTGAGTTCCCCAAAATACCACTCTAATACATATTAGCCACTCGGGGCTATAATCTCTGTTGACCCTCTGGTCAATGTGTCTCAGTGGGACTCTCTAGTCCCAACTCTCTGTGGGCCCTCTGGCCCTGACTCTGTGGACCCAAAGGCCCTAACTCTGATAACTATGAATCATGCATATCACATATCACAATAAATCTCAACACATAAATAGCATACAAATTCACTGGCACGTATTCCTAAAAATACCACATATAGCACATATTAGCCACTCAAGGCTATAACTCTGTGGGCCCTTGGGCCCTAACTCTGTAGACCCTCTGGTCCTAGCTCTGTGGACCTTCCGGTCCTAACTCTGATATACACATAGCATAAATCACATAGAAATAATGCAGTGCCACACTTCACATAGATAGCATATAATATCTTTAACACATAACTCTGTTACCACTCTAGGTAAAGTATAGTGAGAAGACTCACCTCTAGTAACTCGGTAAATCTCTGGTCTAGCCTCCGCCTAATCACATGAAATAAGTACCTTATTTAATATAACTTTCAAAGGCTAGACTATGTCCTCTTATGACACTCTTAGAAGGGTAAAAGACCATTTTACCCCTCTCAGAACTCAAAAGGCCCCACAATAGACCATACCCTAAAAGTCAACTCTCTGGGTTACGCTGCACGTACCAGATGTGCACGCTGTGCGTACCCGGCTGGCTCTCAGAATTGGGGAATACCACCCAGTACGCGGCGTGTATTGGGATTACGCTCAGTGTACTCTCCCGCTTCAGCCCTTTAGCTCTTGAGGTCTTAAACAGTTAATACCCACGTCCAACTTCTAGATCTGACCACTTCTAAGCCTCTTAATCCATAAAGTTGATGACTTTAAGCCTTTGCATGGCTGAACAAGTCACCAACTCCCATAATATCCCATTCTCTAACTCTAGAAGGCTTATTACTCAAGCATATCCTCATATCAACAACCAAGATGGAAACTTTATGGATATAAACCACTAATACCACTGAAAAGGGACAGATCTCGGACCATGGAGCACCTTACACTCATAAAGTCTCCACCTTTGGGGGTTTTTAGCCCTAGAAATGACACATGCAACAACAAACCAAAAAGAAGAGGAAAGTTTTGAACTTTATACCTCTAACTATAGACCCTTTCTCTATAGATCTGTAACAGCCCGGATTTCCAGGTATCTTTTATGCTTATGATTTTGATGTTTTGTGAGGGGACTCGGCGAGTTGGAGCTCAGACTCGCCGAGTAGGATCGCGGTTCTGGACATGGGTTTGCGCCTGGACTCAGCGAGTCCGTGTTGTTTAATGAAACCCTAATTTCTCGGGTTTGGGACCTATTTAAAGGGCCTTAAGGCTGTCATTTGTGCTCACCAGTCCCCTGAATGAAACCCTAGCGAGTTTGAGCGTTTGGAGCAAAGCAAGGAGCCATTATTGATCTTGGAGGTGTAATCTTGCAAGGGAAAGGAAGCAATAGCTAAGGGGAATCAAGAGGAGCCACTTCCTGAAGAATTGAGGTCCAGAACATCACATTTGAGGTACTACCTTCGAGCTGTTCTCTGTTATGTTGATGTTTATATTGATTTAGGGCTTATTGAGCCCTTTTGTGGCCAAATCTAGTGCTTCCTTGGTCCCTTAAGTGATTTAGGTTCTAGATCTGGACCCTTGGAGGTCCAGAGTGTCCCTTTGCCCTAGCTTTTTATGAATCCATGGGGGTTTTGGATTGGGGTCCTTGTGTTTGAGGTCAAAATACCATTTGTCAGACAAGGAGTGTGTTATGAGAACCAAGTCATGGACTTTGCGTGATGAATATGCTTAGGAGGGCCAGATCTATGAGTTGTTGGAGCGGATCTGACCTCAGAAGCAAGTTTGAGTTGATGCATGGCATGGACTCACCAAGTCTGAAGAACAGACTCGGCGAGTAGCATGAAGCTTGTCTTAAACCACTCAGTGAGTGGTCCAGCCGAGTTATGGGTTGACTCAGTGAGTCAAGGAGAGTTAGAGAGGGTTGCCAGGTGGATTGAGTTGAACTGGAACTCGCCGAGTTGTTTTTGAGACTCGGCGAGTTGAGTCGGGGTGGCCCCGCGATTCTTACCAGGTGGAACTCGTCGAGTCACAGGAATACCCGACGTGTCAAAAAGGGAATCCTAGAGAGTTGGTGAAAACGTCTAGACTCGCCGAGTCGCCCTAGTGCACTCGCCGAGTCCGATAAAAGTTGACCGTTGACCATTGACCGTTGACCGTTGACCATAGTTGACCAGTGTTGACTTCTTAGGGGTAGTCAACCTTAGTGGTAAAAAGTGTTAATTAGAGACATATGATGTTATAGGAGGATTGTAGCTCGGAGGATGGAGCACGAGGGATTTCTAGGATTCGTGAGTTATCGAGATACGCGAGGTGAGTCTTCTCACTGTACATTACCTTGAGTAGGTAACCAGAGTTATGTGATCAGAGTATTTGTCTGCTATATGTATGTGATGTGTTGTACTGCATTATTTCTATGTGATTTATGCTGTGCATGTTTATAGAGTTGGAACCGGAAGGTTCCCAGAGTTAGAACCTGAGGGTTCACAGAGTTTGGGTGCACGAACCCATAAAGTTATAGCCTCGAGTGGCTAATATGTGTTATGTGTGTGGTATTTTGTGGAACTCACTAAGCTTTGTGCTTATAGTGTTATTGTTGTTGTTTCAGGTACGAGCGATGACTGTGGGAAGGCGGCGGCTTGATCTGTACACACGCATGAGATTTTTGATATATATATATATATATATATATATATATATATATATATATATATATATATATATATATATATATATATATATATATATATATGATCTTGGGATTTTTTATGATGTGAATTGAGATTTAAAACTTAACGTTTTATGAAAATTAAATGAGAAATGTTTTTGTATTTGTGAAAAACTATTTTGAAAATTCACGGTGTTACAAGTTGGTATCGGAGCCTTGGTTTGAGGGATTCGAGTACACCTTCGGGCGTATTTGAACTCAAACTGAGGATTTGAGATTTATTTTCAAAAAGAGTAAAAGATTTTTGAAGAACGCAGAGCAGAGTTGTGTGTACGATCAGTTCGCGCCCGAACGGTGATTTCCCAAAATACCTTTATGTTATGTGATATTGATATTGATATGTTGTATCCGCATGCTAGAGTAGGCTAGGTGTTCCTATTAGGACTAGAGTGTCCTGATTTGTGATGCCTTAGCCTAGGAAGAGGTGAGCTGCTATGAGATGCTTGAGAGTGAGTAGGTAGCAGCGAGGGGCTTATGAGAGATCTATTAGAGAGTGGTCTATGCATGATAGAGTACTTAGGATTTGGGATCCGAAGAGGAGGACTTGGGGTGTATTCTGATACGGTGCGGACAGTAGTATTGGGCCCGTACTACTGAAAGCATCGGAGCGGTGTATAGCCCAATTAAGAATCTTTGGAATACCAAGGATCAAGGAGGACGAGTTGACGAGTGTGAGTATGCTCGTATGGGTTCTAATTTATTGTATGTTGTATTTCAGAGGTAGATCATGGTGAGGACACGCTTGATGCCTGAGAGCAGTGGTACCAGTGATTAGGAGATCCGCCGGATCATCCATGAAGGGGTGGCTGCGGCCATCAGGGCAGAGATACCGGAGATGTTTGGGTCTTTTAAGACCATGCTGATTGAGACATTTGACGAGCGTTATGCCGCTCTTTCTGAGGCTGCTGTTGCAGCGGCCACCGTAGCAATTGCTGTCGCGAGGTCGCAAGGTGGTGATGCGTTGCTGTTTCGGGAGTTCAGTAACACAAAACCACCAGAGTTTGATGGGACTCAGGATCCGGTGGCAGCTATGAGGTGGATATCTGATATAGAGGGGTGTTTCTTCAGTTGCTCATCTCCTGAGCGTTTGAAGGTCCGGTTCGCGCTGAACCAGCTTCACTTGGGAGCGAAGGACTGGTCGAAGTTTGTGACGGCGCATTTCACGCCTGCTGAGATTGCGGCAGTGACCTAGGAGAGGTTCACTGCGATGTTCCGAGATAAGTACGTTCCCCAGGTGGAGAGGGAGCGTTTGGCGCAGGAGTTTCTGACCCTCAAGCAGGGTACTGAGTCAGTTATGGTGATTACCAGGATGTTCCACGAGAGGGCGATGTTCTGCCCTGAGCACGTGTCTACGGAGCAGGCACGTATGAGCCGCTATCTGAGTATCTTGAGGCGGGACATTTGGGAGTTCGTGGCGAACTCCTCGTACTGGACATTTGCCGAGCTTCAGGAAAATGCCCAGTAGAGGGAGATCGAGCTGGAAACTCAGGCCAGAGAGGAGGCGGAGTCTTAGGGGAGGGATCGGTGACTGGCACAGTCTCAGCCGGCAGCCAAGCGGGCCAAGCCCGCTGATCCCAAACCAGGGAGCCAGAAGGGCCGCACTTGCGGGAAGTGTGGCAAGGGTCATGATGGAGTCTGTCGAGCAAGATCTTGCTACAAATGTGGCAAGGAGGGGCATATGGCCAAGGACTGCCCCAAGGGGTTTGCAGTGTGTTTTCACTGCAACCAGACCGGACACCGGAAGGCAGAGTGTCCGCAGTTGCGAGGAGCATCTCAGGGATCTGCTCCTGCCGCCATCAGAGCTATAGAGAGTCGGCCTGTGAAGGCCGAGGCGCCGAGAGCTCGAGGGAGAGCCTTTCAGCTGACCGCGGAGGAGGTCCGCGCTGCGCCCGATGTTGTGGCTGGTATGTTTTCTTTTGTGTATTTATTTTGATGTTGAGATATTATGCTTATATTATGTTATGCGTAGGTACTTTCCTTGTGAACTTTGTACCTACTTTAGTGTTATTTGACTCGGGTGCGAGTCGGTCCTTTGTGTCTTCGGCCTTTAGTCAGCATATTAGTGTTAGTCGTGAGGCGTTGAGTCGGCTTCTGAGAGTTTCCATAGCTGACGAGAGAGTGATTTGTGCCACGGAGGTTCTCCGGGGATGCGTGTTAGAGATTTTCGGCGTTGTGTTTCCGATTGATCTGGTTCCTATTGCGATGGGTGATGTCTGTGTCATTATGGGCATGGACTGGTTGAGCAGATTCGGCGCAGTTATCAACTGTGAGCGTCAGCTGGTGACCATACGAGACCCTAGTGGGGGAGTTCTTTCGGTGTACGGCGAGGGTACACGTTCGGTATCAGCCTTTTGTTCGGCCGCTAGGGCGAGGCAGTGTCTATCGCAGGGCTGTAAGGGTTTTGTGGCGTATGTGATGGATACGCGAGTGGCTTACGAGAGGCCGAGTTCAGTTGAGGAGGTTCTGGTGGTGCGTGAGTTTCCAGATGTTTTTCCTGAGGAGTTGCCGGGTGTGCCTCCTGTGAGGCAAGTGGAGTTTAGTATCGATTTGGTTCCGGGGGCCGCGCCTATCGCTAAGGTGCCTTATCGCCTTGCACCTCTAGAGATACAAGAGTTATCCTCGCAGCTTCAGGAGCTGCTGGGGAAGGGATTTATTCGGCCGAGCAGCTCGCCGTGGGGAGCGCCTATCTTGTTCGTCAAGAAGAAGGATGGTTCACACCGGATGTGCATTGATTACTGGGAGTTGAAAAAGTTGACGGTCAAGAACCGTTACCTGTTACCAAGGATCGACGATTTGTTCGATCAGTTGCAGGGAGCATCTTGGTTCTCCAAGATCGATTTGCGGTCTGGATATCATCAGGTGAGAGTACGGGATGAGGATGTCCAGAAGACAGCGTTCAGGACGCGTTATGGGCATTATGAGTTTGTGGTGATGCCTTTTGGGCTCACCAATGCCACGGTAGTGTTCATGGATCTCATGAACCGAGTATGTAGGCCGATGTTGGATCTATCGATGATTGTATTTATCGATGACATTCTGGTATATTCGAGATCTAGAGAGCAGCATGAGGAGCATTTGAGGGAGGCCCTTGGGGTTCTTAGATCGGAGAAGCTTTATGCAAAATTCTCCAAGTGTGATTTCTGGTTGTGGGAGGTCCAGTTCTTAGGACATCTTGTTAACCAGGAAGGGATATTGGTCGATCCGGCCAAGGTTAAGGCGGTGATGAGTTGGGAGGTGCCGAAGTCACCCTCCGACATCAGGAGTTTCCTAGGGTTGGCGGGGTATTATCGGAGATTTATCAGGGATTTCTCCAAGATTGCAGTGCCACTCACCAGATTGACCCGGAAGGGTGTTGCTTTTTCATGGGGTCCCGAGCAGCAGGCCTCCTTTGAGACACTTCGCCAAAGGTTGTGCGAAGCCCCGGTATTAGCTCTCCCGGAAGGGATGGAGGATTTTGTGGTATATTATGATGCATCGATTTTGGGGCTAGGAGCGGTGCTGGTGCAGAGAGGGCATGTGATAGCATATGCATCGAGGCAGCTGAAGCCTCATGAGACAAGATATCCCACCCATGATCTAGAGTTGGGGGCAGTAGTGTTCACCCTCAAGATTTGGCGTCACTACTTGTATGGGGTTCGGTGTACAATATACACGGACCATAAGAGTTTGAGGTACTTGATGGATCAGCCCAACCTAAATATGCGGCAGAGGAAGTGGTTGGATGTGGTCAAGGATTATGATTGTGAGATCCTGTACCACCTAGGCAAGGCTAATGTGGTAGACGATGCGTTGAGCCGCAGGGCGGAGAGCACTCCACTGCAGGATGTATGTTTGAGATTGACCGTGATAGCTCCGGTATTGGACGCCATTCGCGGGGCACAGGCCGAGGCTGTGCAACCTGAGATGCAGAAGAGGGAACGGGTTGTTGGTTTGGTTTCAGAGTTCGTTACCGATGGTCGGGGGCTTATGACATTTCAAGGGCGTATCTGGGTGCCGTTTGTGGGAGGAACGTGTACCACTTTGATGGAAGAGGCTCGTCGGTCGAAATTTTCGATCCATCCGAGGGCCACTAAGATGTATTTGGATTTGAGAAAGGAGTATTGGTGGCCCTGTATGAAGAGGGACGTCGCGTGGTTTGTTGAGAGGTGCTTGACCTGCCGTAGGGTTAAAGCCGAGCACCAGAGGCCGCATGGCAAGTTGCAGCCTTTGGAGGTTCTCGAGTGGAAGTGGGAACATATTTCTATGGATTTCATCACCAAATTGCCAAGGACTGCCAGAGGAGTTGATGCAATTTGGGTGATTGTGGATAGGTTGACGAAGAGCGCTCACTTCCTTGCCATCAGTGAGAGTTCTTCAGCAGAGAAATTGGCGGAGGTGTATGTGAGGGAAGTGGTATCTCGGCATGGGGTGCCGATCTCGATTGTTTCAGACCGTGATGTGCATTTCACTTCCAGATTTTGGAAGAAATTTCATGAGGAGTTGGGTACTAGACTGCATTTTAGTATCGCATATCATCCCCAGATAGACGGTCAGAGTGAGCGGACGATTTAGACGCTTGAGGACATGCTCCGAGCTTGTGTGTTGGATTTCGGGGGTAGCTGGGATGCGTATTTACCCTTGGCAGAGTTTTCCTACAACAACAGCCATCATTCGAGCATTGGTATGCCACCCTTTGAGCTGTTGTATGGGAGGAGGTGTCGGACCCCCATTTGTTGGGGAGAGGTTGGGCAGAGAGTGATGGGCAGTACAGAGATCGTGCTTCAGACGACAGAGCAGATCCAGCAGGTCAGACAGAGGTTGTTGACCGCCTAGAGCCGATAGAAGAGTTATGTAGACAGATGCCGGTCTGAGCTTGAGTTTCAGGTCGGTGACCTCGTTCCCTGAAGGTCTCTCCTTGGAAAGGAGTGATTTGATTCAGGAAGAGGGGCAAGTTGGGGCCCCGATATATTGGTCCATTCCGTGTGATCGCTAGGGTAGGTCGGGTAGCCTATCGTTTGGATTTGCCAACAGAGTTGGGGCAGATTCACGACACTTTTCATGTGTCGCGGTTGAGGAAGTGTATAGCCGATGAGTCGGCAGTGGTTCTATTAGAGGATATTCAGGTGGATGCGAGCCTGAATTATGCCGAGAGACCGGTGGCTATCAGAGATCGGAAGATCAAGGTTTTAAGGAACAAGGAGGTACCCCTGGTGTTGATTCAGTGGCAACATCGGAAGGGATCAGAGATGACCTGGGAGCCGGAGCGTGAGATGCGTGAGCAGCATCCGGAGCTATTTTCAGAGTGAGACTTCGAGGGCGAAGTCTAGTTCTAGTGGGGGAGAGTTGTAACAGCCCGGATTTCCAGATATCTTTTATGCTTATGATTTTGATGATTTGTGAGGGGACTCGGCGAGTTGGAGCTCAGACTTGCCGAGTAGGATCGCGGTTCTGGACGCGGGTTCGCGCCTGGACTCGGCAAGTCCAAGGTATGGACTCGGCGAGTCCACGCTGTTTAATGAAACCCAAATTTCTCGGGTTTTGGACCTATTTAAAGGGCCTTAAGGCCGTCATTTTTGCTCACCAGTCCCCTGAGTGAAACCCTAGCGAGTCTGAGCGTTTGGAGCAAAGCAAGGAGCCATTGTTGATCTTGGAGGTGTAATCTTGCAAGGGAAAGGAAGGAATAGCTAAGGGGAATCAAGAGGAGCCACTTCCTGAAGAATTGAGGTCCAGAACATCACATTTGAGTTACTACCTTCGAGCTGTTCTCTGTTATGTTGAAGTTTATATTGATTTAGGGCTTATTGAGCCCTTTTGTGGCTAGATCTAGTGCTTCCTTGGTTCCTTAAGCGATTTAGGTTCTAGATCTGGACCCTTGGAGTTCCAGAGTGTCCCTTTGCCCAAGCATTTTATGAATCCATGGGGGTTTTGGATTGGGGTCCTTGTGTTTGAGGTCAAAACACCATTTGTGAATCAAGGAGTGTGTTATGAGCACCAAGTCATGGACTTTACGTGATGAATATTCTTAGGAGGGCCAGATCTATGAGTTGTTGGAGCGGATCTGACCTCAAAAGCAAGTTTGAGTTGATGCATGGCATGGACTCGCCGATTCTGAAGAACAGACTCGGTGAGTAGCATGAAGCTTGTCTTAAACCACTCAGTGAGTGGTCCAACCGAGTTATGGGTAGACTCAGTGAGTCAGGGAGAGTTAGAGAGGGTTGCCAGGTGGATTGAGTTGAACTGGAACTCGCCGAGTTGTTCTTGAGACTCGGCGAGTTGAGTCGGGGTGGCCCTGCGATTCTTACCAGGTGGAACTCGTCGAGTCAGGGGAATACTCGACGTGTCAAAAAGGGAATCCTAGAGAGTTGGTGAAAACGTCTAGACTCGCCGAGTCGCCCTAGTGCACTCGCCGAGTCCGGTCAAAGTTGACCGTTGAGCGTTGACTGTTGACCAGTGTTGACTTCTTAGGGGTAGTCAACCTTAGTGGTAAAAAGTGTTAATTAGAGACATATGATGTTATAGGAGGATTATAGCTCGGAGGATCGAGCACGAGGGATTTCCAGCATTCGTGAGTTATCGAGATACGCGAGGTGAGTCTTCTCACTATACTTTACCTTGAGTAGGTAACCAGAGTTATGTGATCAAAGTATTTGTATGCTATATGTATGTGATGTGTTGTACTGCATTATTTCTATGTGATTTATGCTGTGCATGTTTATAGAGTTGGAACCGGAAGGTTCCCAGAGTTAGAACCTGAGGGTTCACAGAGTTTGGGTGCACGGACCCATAGAGTTATAGCCTCGAGTGGCTAATATGTGTTATGTGTGTGGTATTTTGGGGAACTCACTAAGCTTTGTCCTTACAGTGTTAGTGTTGTTGTTTCAGGTACTAGCGATGACCGTGGGAAGGCGCCGACTTGATCTGTACACACGCATGGGATTTTTGATATATATATATATATATATATATATATATATATATATATATATATATATATATATGATCTTGGGATTTTGTATGATGTGAATTGAGATTTAAAACCTAATGTTTTATGAAAATTAAATGAGAAATGTTTTTATATTTTTGAAAAATTATTTTGAAAATTCACGGTGTTACAAGATCTCAAATCCAAACTTGCATTTCAAGCTTTAGCCTCCAAAAGCTCCTTTCCTTCTTCTTCACTAAGCGACCAATGCACAATTAGCTCCAACAACACTCACACACACTAAGAACGATGGGAGGCTCTCTCTTAGGGTTTCACTCACTGATATGGAGGATGAGAAATGAGCCTTAGCACCCTTTAAGTAGTGCACAAGCCAGATTAGGGTTTTGCACCTTGCCCGGGTACGCCCGGTGTAACTCTGGGTACGCCTCGCGTACCTTGGCGACTCCGCATCCAAATTAAGCGCATGAGTACGCCCAGCGTACTCATTTGCCACATTTTCCAATAAAGGGTTAAACTTGACCACACGAGAAAAGAAGGGGGGCTGAATAGATGCACCTTTACCTTGGGATGTTAAACCTCTAGCGGTTGCAACTTGCCGTGCAGAAACTGGTGCTCGGCCTTAACCCGACGAGAGGTCAAGCAGCTTTCTACAACCCACACAACATCCCTCTTCATACAAGGCCACTAGTAATCCCTCTTCAGATCCAAATACATTTTAGTGGCCCCGGGATGGATCGAAAATCTCGATCTGTCTGCCTCCTCCATCAATATGCTACGTGCCCCGCCCATAAACGACACCTAAACCCGACCGTGAAAGGTCATAAGCCCTCGGCTATCAGTAAAAACTCAGAAACCTGCCCAATCACCCGCTCTCTCTTGCGGATCTCCAGTCTCACAGCCTCTGCCTGGGCCTCTGACGCATGTTCAGGTTGGGTTGATCCATCAGATACTTCAAACTCTTGTGGTCCGTGTATATGGTACACCGAACCCCATACAAATAATGGCGCCATATCTTGAGGGCGAACACTACTGCCCCCAACTCCAAATCGTGGGTGGGATACCTTGTATCATGAGGCTCCAGCTGCCTCGATGCGTATGCTATCACGTGCGTCTCTGCATAAGCACCACACCCAACCCTGATATGGACGCATCACAATACACCACAAAATCATCCATTCCCTCCGAAAGGGCCAATGTGACAACCCGAAATTCTATTCTGAACAAACCATATCAAGCCAATAGAAGTTAGAACAGTTATAGTGAAATTTCAGACTTTGGATATAAGTTTGAGTATTTTAGGATTAGCACTTAAGGAGATATCAGGAGAGTGGATGCACTAGGGTTTTGTGCAACACTGTTATTCCAATACTCTAGGATATTAGAGTTCATTCCGGGAATAAAAATATTTTCTGCCAAAAATTCCAGGACTATATATAGAAATCTGAATCATATTCATTCATTAGTTACATTTCCAACTAGAGAAAAGCCGAATTCTCACTCATGGATCTTCGGGTTTTTATCCCAAATCGTGAGTACTTCTAGCTAGTTGTATTATATAGCTTAGATTGTGTTTTATAACATCAAAATCGGATCAAAACCCCAAGATTCGGGAGTTTACCGCCCAAGAACACTTGGAGAGTAAACTCCTTTTTAAGGGCCAAAAGAGTGCCCAATGTCCCTCAAAGCCTTGGAACTCAAACTAGAAGCCACCATTGCATGTTTTAGACCACAAAACAATTAAGAATCAAGGCTAGAACTGAGTTCACGGCCAAGGAAGTTCTTGGGCCGTGAACTCCATTTTTAAGTGTCAAAATGCCTTAAAAACCTTCCTTCAGCCAAGAGACTAATTTAGACAAGTACCCTAAAGTGTTTATAGCCTAGAAAACATAAGGAATCACAAGGATAAAGGAGTTTGGGCCGTAAACCCCTATAAATGGGACAAATGACACCCTAACTCCTTCCTTATGCCTAGAATCCAACATAGATAATATCCTTGAAGTGTTAGGAACCTCAAAACATCAAATGGTACCCCTTACCATGAGTTTACGGCTGTAAACTCATGGCGGAGTGGTCCCAGGGTCGTGAACATCAAGCAAGGCCATTTTAAGGCCTTAAACCCACCCAAACACTTGTTTAAGCCTTGAAGCACTTCACCACTTAAGTTGTAATAATGTTAGGCTTTATTTAAAGACCCTATAGAGAGTTTACGGCTAGGAGTTTACTCCCCTGGGCCGTAAAATCCAACACATACGGTCTTTTGACCATAAACTCCCATAAGAGGTCTTGCACTCCTTGGTTGCAACCCATTAGCCTCCTAGCACTTGACCAAAAGTGTTTTACTCACATTAGGATGTTTATACATGTTTAATTAGTGTTATAATCACTAATTGTTTATATACATATGTCTTTATATGTAATTAGGACCATTGTGTGTGTCTAAAGTCTTCACTTGACACCTAGCAGTCCTACCTCTTCAGTTCATCCGTATCACCTACAACAGGTGAGTTCATACCCCTTAATCAATGTTTTAATTGTTTTCAAATGTTTTATGGGGGGGGGGGGGGGGGGGAATACAAGTAGAATCATGCTACTTATTATATCAAGCACATGTGATTAATAAGCAGCATTCAAATGATTTACTACTCGTTAGCTGTTTTACGAAATAGTTTCCTTCAAATGATTTTCATAAACAATTTATATGTTTAAAACTCCTTATTAAACTGTACATTTTACTCTTTATGTTTCATTTCAAAGTCATTTACAACTGTGTTTCAAACAAATGTTTATTTATACTTAAATTGTTTTATCAAACACATGCTTTCAAACCGTTTTATAGATTGACATCAAGACGATCTTTTTCTTAGATAATAATTATGTTGAAAGGTTTTACAAAACTTATTTTATTTCTTTTATATTATAAATTGCATGCCTTAGTTATATAAGAAATGTTTAAAAGACTTAGGAAGGCTATCCACCCTGTTTCATTTTCCTCGATTTAGATGTGGTCTGGTGGGATATCGGGTACTCGTCCGAAGGTCGTTTAAATATTTGTTATATATCATGTGTACATATATAGTGCCCTTGGGTAGCAAGGGTATACATCTAGGTCCATACGTACCAGTTAGATTACTAGTAAACTACCATATGGGTAGTTTAGGAAGACACTAGAACTATTACTAGAACACAATATCATACAATGAGTCAGTTCATCCATGAGTCAATACTTTCTAGAACATTATAGTACATTACTATACATGCTAGATAGAGAGAGAACACACATTACAACTAGCACACGTAGAGCATTACAGTACATTACTATACAATTACATGAGTACAATTACATGATCATACTTACATGAGTACGCTTACATATACATAGAACAGACGTCACTAGGTGCTACAGTATGGAACTAGTTCAGGATCTAACTATACTGATGAATCACAATGCAATTGTGATAGTTATATCGAGTATACATGATCATAGTAATGTGGATGCTCACGGCTTGCATACATGCATGGGTCGTGGGTAAGTCCCAAAATCCCTTTGAAAGGGGAGCGTATAGTCTGGGATCTAGACATCACATTATACCTTATCCCTCAAATAAGGCAGTTGAGTACCGAAGTAGTTATTTATTACAAATGCTACAATACTTAGAAGAATTACCCTAGACTTAAGGTAATTGGTACGGTTGTAGTTCGGCACTACACCATAGTACTATTTCATTTTTCCCATTACATTCACTTCGTGAATATTCACACGACGCACAGTAATGTAGAAAACTATATTTTTGGTTAATGATAGTCAGACTTGGGAAAATACACATTCTTACTAGAGACACACACACACAGACACTAGATGCCTTGGTAGAAGGCTGGATAAAGATCAGTTAAGTCTTGGTAGAAGACTCCCTGTTATAGTAGTAGGAATCATAGGGATTTCTAGAGTTTTTCAAAGGTTTACAGTTGTTTTACATACATTTTCAATACTTATGATTTACATACATTTTCAATACATACAAATTCTTACATACAAATTAAGACACTAAAATACTTATGATCTCACCAGTTTCAAAGCTGATACTCTCTTTCAAAATAACTTGTATCCTCAGGTAAAACATAGACAGGTACCGATGGAAGGTTAGAGAAGATGGAGCTCATTCAAGACTCATCTTTCATTTTGATTTATGCTTTAATGTTTATCAAAATTTGATAGAACACACTTGTATAATAATTATATTATTAATGCAATGGATGATGTTGTTGCTTGTTTACTACTTTTCATTGTTGTGATACTGTACATGACGTCCTCCGCCCCAGAACGTTTCCGGCGTTCTTGGTTTTGGGGTGTGACAGATTGGTATCAGAGCATTGTTTATAGTGAATTAAGTATATCAACCCATAAAAGATATACTAACTATAAATACATAAGGGATTAAAAATACTCTGACCAAGAGTTTGTACTTTAAATAATAAAATATTTAATTAAGTATACGTGTTGCATTCATACTAAAATCAGTGTCAGTAGGACAGTACAAAAGAATTATGATTGTTGGGCAACACAAGTGGACTTAGAGACATATGGTCAAAACTGGGAAGATATAGCCTGATCACCTATATTATCCGAGGGTTGACTAGCATGTGCCTAAGTGTAGTTGTGTGGTTGCAACAAGTCTAAAATCTTACCAACCCTACCACAATGAGAATAGTAGAACATCACATTAAACTTAAAATACTATATGAGTATTTGGTGTTACTATAAGTACGTTATACTTAAGAACTAAAACGGGATCTTCATTACCAAGTTGATGGTTGCTAAGTGGATACACTAAGGCTATATGTAATTAGGATGTTATAGACTTAGAATCTGTGAAAAATTTTCTTTACCCCTATTCTGTGTGAATTTGGAGTTAAGATCACTTATTCGAAGGCCTATCCTATTTCGATTACATATAACTGGTATGCACTTCACAAATAGCAATGTAACTAATGAAGATTTTCTAAATAATTACCTAGATAGTTCATCTAATAATTATTTTCTTACCCCAATTCTCGCATAGATAACATGGTTGGACTCCATCCCCACAGCAACCTGTACCTCCCGAATGAGGTCATTGTTGGATGGTTTGAAGAAGAACCAGAGAATGATCATCATATCCCTTTGAATGATCACCATGATGAAGACCTTTCAGACGATGCTAACTCCGAACCAGAGGTTGAAAACCTACCCCAGGCAGCTCCCGTTCCAATTCCTAACCCTCGTCCGACTTTTCATGGCCCGACGCCTGAGTGGGTGGAATGGTTGTAAACATGGAGCCAAGGACAAGATCAGCCCATGACATTTAATGGTGACCGAAGCTTCTATGACCTAAGTAATGGGGGCTCAACAGACAGAATCTTGCCAATCTTGGTCCGCAGAGTCGCCCGAAATGAGATTCAGGGCAGGACAGCCCTACATCAGATTACTGAAGTTGTCGCCGATGCGAGAACGCATACCCTCCGCACCATTCGTCTAGAAGATGCTCGCGAGAGATCAGAGAGAAACCATGAAACCCTGCTTCAAGCATTGGCTGAATCATGAGCCGAAGTCATAGAACTCCGCGTATGCCAGAGGGTGTATGAAAGGTACCTACTTGATATGGAACGTCAACTAGCTGAACTAAGACTTCACCAGAGGGATGACCATCGCCAGTAGTAGATGCCTTAATTCATTTTCCTTGTTAGAAAGTAATCATTTTTCTGTCTATGCCCGATGTGGCATTTTCTGTGAAATTATCTTGTACAATAAGTACTTTTGGTTAGGTCTTTATGCTGTCAAGAACTATCTTCTCTAGATATGATGTAAGACCTTTTGCAAGGTCATTTTCCTGAACTTTTACGTCATGATTATCCAAGATATTGACAGTTGGCTAACTTCTGTGTCATTTCCTTTATTCAAGTACTCTCATCATACTTTCATTGGAGTCTATCTGAAACCTGCTTTAGTCAAGTCATTAGACTATAGTAATTTAACTCCAGAGACATTTCCATGTCTCTTTTAGTGGTTGGATCCTGTTATTCACCAACCCACGATACCTTGGCTTGAACGACAAACGTCTTGAGACCATTCTACAAACTCACTTCCAATCCGTACTAGGACTGCATCATAGGTATGTAGGTCAACCTTTCGAGAACATACTCTTACTCTGTGTTGAGAAATCGAAGTACATCTAGGGTAAGCTAGAATCGCTCACAATTTCCTTATCTTTCGTGTTACAGAATCATGTCGTCATCCGGAAACAATACGTCGAGCAAAGAAACCCCTATCCTCTATATCGATGCCGCTACATTACAAGCTGCAGTAGCAGCTGCTGTGACAACTTTCCTTACACACCTCAACTCAGGCAACACAAGCAAGACTGAAAAAGGATTCGAGAGTTCCGATAGTAGTACCAAACCGGGAAACCAACAAATGGCAACAGTCATGGACTTGCGAAGCCTAAATACCGAAAGGAAGAGACGATATCATAAATCCCTAAAGGAGCGCAAGAGAGCCCAAAGACTTGTTATGCCACAGCCACAAGTGGCAACTCCCATAGAACGCTTTAGGAAGCAATTTCCAAGGTGGAGTAATGAGGAACGCACTCGTGTCCACATAACACTGGCTAAACACCGCACTCCCATCACCAATGCAAGTACTAGCCAGTCGTGCCACCAATGCGGTGAGATAGGGCACTTCAAGAAGGATTGCCCTATAGCAAAGAACTCTGGCGCAGATGGGAGGATTCTCAGGATCACACCTGCAGGAGAACCTACTTCGAAACCACGTTAATGTAACTTAGGCGTGTTGTTGTAACAGACTTATAAACTATCCAGAACTAGTGCAATTAGAGTCTTACCTTTTTGCGAGATCCTGTCAGTATAAGGATGCTTGTGCTGCGTATACTTGTCTTTTGTAGTATACGTCATTCGCAGCAATGGTCTTGTTGTATGTCTAAAGTATTGTAACTCTGTTGATGGTTGCACGGTTGTGTTTTGTCTGTAAAATGTCTTATGTTCAAATCTAATGTATTTAAGTTTCAGTAGGATTCCGAAATTATCATACGACTCGATTCAATTTGATACTCACAAAAACAGCTTCATACGTACGTCTCCTTATCAGTAAACGTCTTTTTAGCGAAACCGTCATATCAGAACACTGAAGTACTCATGCATGGTGTACCTCATAGTTCTTTTCTTTCCGAAGAAATCCCCGAAGTACCACTCGTGCAGTACGTCAAGTTCAATCCAAGGATTCATACGGTCGATCTATCACTGAGGAATGTATACATAAGAGTGATATATAATCAAGGTTCTACAGGTTTAGAATTGATGATGCCACTTTAACTTCTTTTTCCTCGAAAGGATGTGATCTTAAAGAAGAATCAGTTATTCGGCTACCTTTTCAATCTTAATTATATACGACTCGTATACACGAAATTGTGATTGTGAAACCATGTATGAATTCTAATATGAACTTCAGGACGGAGAACTGCTCAAGACTACGAGTAATCGCATCATCATGTGAACAAACTTAGAACCCAGTACGACTCCTATAAACAGATTTCCCTACAGCCTAAACATCTACGGAGATACAAGAACAGTCCGGACAACTTAGCGAACTACACAGAAATAGAATTAGAAGTCCAGGCTTCTCACCCTGGAGAACCTCAGTCTTATTCTTCCAGTGATCGATGGATTGCTTCATATGTGCCTCGGCTATCGAGGACTCCGTCAAGATTTTCCAGTAGAAATCGTTATCTCTGCCTCGCATAGATGAGTTGGTTGAGCAAACACAATGAAAGAATTACTTTTAGAAATGGATCTGAGATCCAAATATCACCAGTTCAAGTGTTAGGGAAGAATGTCTGGAACACTACCTTCCGAACTCGATGCAGACACTTCGAGTCCGTAGTGATACCCCTCGGATAGGACCAATACGACCGAAGCATTCTTGAGCTTAATGAATAGAGTCCGTCTTTCTTACTTGGATCAGTTCGTCAATCTCCATGTAACGACTTACTTATCTACTCTCGTAGTTAGAAGGAACCTGCGGAAGCATTACCCTCGGAGATACTTCTTGCTAAGTTCTCTGAACACGAGTTTTGGAATTGAAGAGTCAAAATTTCGTAAGGCACTCTATTAGTGATGTGGGAAATTTTGAGTACTCTTTCAGTTTGTCAAAACCGTTGAGAATTTGTTGACACCACAGACGCCGACATGCATTCGCCAAATTCTAGGTCTTACAGACCTACTGTCATAGTTCGTCCATAACTACTCGCAAATCACAGAAAACCGTACGACCTTGACCCGAAAAGGAGTGGCCCTTGACTGGGAAGTTTAGCAAGAAAAAGAAACCTTCGAAATTCCAAGTGGGAGACCAAGTTCTTTAGGAAAACTCACTCTGGGAATGGCTTAATACGCTTCGTAAAGCGCGGAAAGCTAATCCAATATAGATAGGACCTCCGAGATTCTTACCAGAATCGGTCTTGTGCCTCACACAAACTAGACTTACTCCACGAACTCAGTAACGTACATTCTACTCTTCGTGTCTCGATCGTGAAACCATACCTTTCCGTTAGGACTTTTGTTAGTCCACTCGTCGAGATCCTCGCCTTCGTATTAGAACTGTAGTGACCCTCGACTGAGAGGTCAAGCGGACGAAGCAACACCGTCGCCCATTAGTGAAGGTTCGTTGGGATACCAACTGAGAACCCAATTTCACTTAGGAGCGCTAGAACCAATCAATTAGGAAGTTTCCTCCCAATGACTCGATCATTCGTACCTACTTCCTTACCTAAATTCTAATTTCGGGACGAAATTCCCTTCAACAGGGGGATGATCTGACAACCCGAAATTTCCATTCTGAAAAAACCATATCAAGCCAATAAAAGTTAGAAGAGTTACAGTGAAATTTCAGACTTTGGGTATAAGTTTGAGTATTTCAGGATTAGCACTTAAGGAGATATTAGGAGAGTGGATGCACTAGGGTTTTGTGCAACACTATTATTCCAATACTCTAGGATACTAGAGTTCATTCCGGGAATAAAACTATTTTCTGCCAAAAATCCCAGGACAATATATAGAAATCTGAAGTATATTCATTCATTAGTTACATTTCTAACTAGAGAAAAGTCGAATTCTCTCTCACGGATCTTCAGGTTTTTATCCCAAATCGTGAGTACTTCTATTTAGTTGTATTATATAGCTTAGATTGTGTTTTATAACATCAAAATCGGATCAAAACCCCAAGATTCGGGAGTTTACCGCCCAAGAACACTTGGAGAGTAAACTCCTTTTTAAGGGCCAAAAGAGTGCCCAATGTCCCTCAAAGCCTTGGAACTCAAACTAGAAGCCACCATTGCATGTTTTAGACCACAAAACAATTAAGAATCAAGGCTAGAAGTGACTTCACGACCAAGGAAGTTCTTGGGCCGTGAACTCCATTTTTAGGTGTCAAAATGCCTTAAAAACCTTCCTTAAGCCAAGAGAATAATTTACACATGTACCCTAAAGTGTTTATAGCCTAGAAAACATAAGGAATCATGAGGATAAAGGAGTTTACGTCCAAGACAAGTACTTGGGCCGTAAACCCCAATAAATGGGACAAATGACACCCTAACTCCTTCCTTATGCCTAGAACCCAACATAGATCATATCCTTGAAGTGTTAGGAACCTCAAAACATCAAATGGTACTCCTTACCATTAGTTTACGGCCATAACCTCATGGTGGAGTGGTCCCAGGGCTGTGAACATCAAGCAAGGCCATTTTAAGGCCTTAAACCCACCCAAACACTTGTTTAAGCCTTGAAGCACTTCACCGCTTAAGTTGTAATAATGTTAGGCTTCATTTAGAGACCCTATAGAGAGTTTACTACCAGGAGTTTAATCCCCTGGGCCGTAAACTTCAACACATACGGTCTTTTGACCATAAACTCCCATAAGAGGTCTTGCACTCCATGGTTGCAACCCATTAGCCTCCTAGCACTTGACCAAAAGTGTTTTCCTCGCATTAGGATGTTTATACATGTTTAATTAGTGTTATAATCACTAATTGTTTATATACATATGTCTTCATATGTAATTAGGACCATTGTGTGTGTCTAAAGTCTTCACTTGACACCTTGCAGTCCTACCTCTTCAGTTCATCCGTATCACCCACAACATGTGAGTTCATACCCCTTAATCAATGTTTTAATTGTTTTTAAATGTTTTATGGGGCGGATACAAGTAGAATCATGCTACTTATTATATCAAGCACATGTGATTAATAAGCAGCATTCAAATGATTTACTACTCATTAGTCGTTTTACCAAACAGTTTCCTTCAAAATGATTTTCATAAACACTTTATATGTTTAAAACTCCTTATTAGACTATACATTTTACTCTTTATGTTTCATTTCAAACTCATTTACAACTGTGTTTCAAACAATTGTTTATTTATACTTAAACTATTTTATCAAACCCATGCTTTCAAACCGTTTTATAGATTGACATCAAGTCGATCTTTTCTTAGATAATAATTATGTTGAAAGGTTTTACAAAACTTATTTTATTGCTTTTATATTATAAATTGCATGCCTCTATATGTATAGTTATATAAGAAATGTTTAAAAGACTTAGGAAGGCTATCGACCCTGTTTCCTTTTCCTCGATTTGGATGTGGTCTGGTGGGATATCGGGTACTCGTCCGAAGGTAGTTTAAATATTTGTTATATATCATGTGTACATATATAGTCATAAAGGTCCTTCCAGTTCATCCAATGCCCTTGGGTAGCAAGGGTATACATGCAGGTCCATACCTCCCAGTTAGATTACTAGTAAACTACCATATGGGTAGTTTAGGAAGATACTAGAACTATTACTAGAACACAATATCATACAATGAGTTAGTTCATTCATGAGTCAATACTTTCTAGAACATTACAATACATTACTATACATGCTAGGTAGAGAGAGAACACACATTACAGCTAGCACACATAGAACATTACAGTACATTACTATACTATTACATGATCACACTTACATGAGTACAATTACATGATCACACTTACATGAGTACGCTTACATATACATAGAACAGACGTCACTAGGTGCTATAGCATGGAACTAGTTCAGGATCTAACTATACTGATGAATCACAATGCAATTGTGATAGTTATATCGAGTATACATGATCATAGTAATGTGGATGCTCACGGCTTGAACACATGCAGGGGTCGTGGGTAGGTCCCAGAATCCCTTTGATAGGGGAGCATATAGTCTGGGATCTAGACATCACATTATACCTTATCCCTCAAATAAGGCAGTTGAGTACCGATGTAGTTATTTATTACAAATGCTACAGTACTTAGAAGAATTATCCTAGACTTAAGGTAATTGGTACGGTTGTAGTTCGGCACTACACCATAGTACTATTTCATTTTTCCCATTACATTCACTTCGTGAATATTCACACGACGCACAGTAATGTAGAAAACTATATTTTTGGTTAATGATAGTCAGACTTGGGAAAACACACATTCTTACTAGAGACACACACAGAGACACTAGATGCCTTGGTAGAAGGCTACATAAAGATCAGTTAAGTCTTGGTAGAAGACTCCCTGTTTTAGTAGTAGGAATCATAAGGATTTCTAGAGTTTTTCAAACGTTTACAGTTGTTTTACATACATTTTTAATACTTACGATTTACATACATTTTAAATACATACAAATTCTTACATAATAATTAAGACACTAAAATACTTATGATCTCAGTAGCTTCAAAGCTGATACTCTTTTTCAAAATAACTTGTATCCTCAAGTCAAACATAGACAGGTACCGATGCAAGGTTAGAGAGGATGGAGCTCGTTCAAGACTCATCTTTCATTTTGATTTATGATTTAGTGTTTATCAAAATTTGACAGAACACACTTGTATAATAATTATATTATTAATTCAATGGATGATGTTGTTGCTTGTTTACTACTTTTCATTGTTGTGATACCGTACATGACGTCCTCTGCCCCAGAACGTTTCTGCCGTTCTTGGTTTTGGGGTGTGACAGCTAACACCGGGGCTTCGCATAATCTCTGGCGAAGAGTCTCAAATGAGGTCTGTTGCTCGAGACCCCAAGTAAAAGAAGCGCCGTTCCGGGTCAATCTAGTGAGGGGAACGATAATATTGGAGAAATCCCTGAGAAATCTCCGATTGTAGCCGGCCAACCCTAGAAAGCTCCTGATCTCGGTGGGGGATCTCGGCACCTCCCATCTCATAACAACCTCAATCTTGTCCGGATCGAAAAATATCCCATTATGATTAACGAGATGTCCAAAAAACTAGACCTCTCATAACCAGAAATCACACTTGGAGAATTTGGCATAAAGCCTCTCCGATCTCAATACCCTAAGAATCTCCCTCAGATGCTCCTCATGTTTCTCCCTGGATCTCGAATACACTAGAATATCATCGATGAACACAATCACCGATCGATCCAACATTGGTCTGCATACTTGGTTCATGAGATCCATGAACACTGCTGGTGCATTGGTGACCCCGAAAGGCATCACCACGAACTCATAATGCCCATAACGAGTCCTAAACGCCGTCTTCTGGATATCCTCATCCATCACCCTCATCTGGTGATATCCCGACCTCAAGTATATCTTGGAGAACCAAGAAGCTCCCTGCAACTGATCGAACAAATCGTCGATCCTTGGTAGTGGATAATGATTCTTGACCGTCAACTTGTTCAACTCCCGGTAATCAATGCACATCCGGTGTGAACCATCATTTTCCTTGACAAAAAGAATCGGCGCTTCCCATGACGAGCTACTCAGTTGAATGAATCCCTTCCCTAACAGCTCCTGAAGCTGCAAGGATAACTCCTGCATCTCTGGTGGCGCAAGGCGATAAGGTGCCTTGGCAATAGGCGTCGCACCCAGAACCAGATCGATGCGAAACTCCACCTGCCTCTTGGGAGGCACACCCGGCAACTCCTCGGGGAAAACATCCGGAAACTCTCGTAGTATCAAAACCTCACTGACTGAACTCGGGCTCTCTATGACAACTCATGTATCCACCACATAGGCTACACACCCTCTACAGCCCTGTTGTAGCCTCTGCCTCGCTCTGGTAGCCGAGCAAAATGATGATTCATATCGGGTACCCTCGCCATATGCCGTAAGTAATCCCCACTAGGGTCTCGTATAGTCACCGAATGACGCTCGCAGTCGATAATAGCTCCGAATCGGCTCAACCAGTCCATGCCCATGATGACACAGACATCCCCCATCGCAATAGGTACCAAATTTATCATGAACTCAACACCGAAAGTATCGAGTATACATCCTCGAATTTCCTCACTAGCAAAAACCACTCGCTCGTCAGCTATAGAAACTCGCAGAGGTCGACTCAACACCTCTCGTTGGATATTGATATGCTGACTAAAGGCTAATGACATGAAAGATCGACTCGCAGCCGAGTCAAATAACACCAAAGCATGTACAAAATTCACAAGGAAAGTACCTAAACATATCACAATATAAGCATAATATCTCAAACTCAGCATAAGTAAATGAAAGAATACATACCAGCCACGACATCGGGCACTATGCGGACCTCCTCCGCTGTCAACTGAAAGCCTCTCCTGCGAGCCCTCGACGTCTCGGCCTTCACTGGCCGGCTCTCAGAAGCACGCATAAAAGTAGGTGTAAATCCCTACGCTGTCCCCTGCACTAGCTAGGGACACTCGGCCTTCCGGTGGCTGGTCTGGTTGCAATGAAAGCAAACCGAGAATCCCTTGGGGGAATCCTTCGCCATGTGCCCCTCCTTGCTGCATTTGTAACAGATCCCCGTTCGGCAAGAACCCTCGTAACTCTTGCCACACTTGCCACAAGTGCTGCCCTTCTGGCCCCCAACTCTAGTATCATCGGGCTTAGCCCGCTTCGTCGCCAGTTGCGACTGCACTGGCCTCCGGTCCCTCCTACGGGTCTCCTCCTCATCCTCCCTGGACTGAAGCTCAAGATCAATCTCCCTCCTCCTGGAATTGGCCTGGAGCTCGGCCAATGTTCGCTATGACGAGTTCGCCATGAACTCTCGTATATCCCTCCTCAGTATGCTCAAATATCGACTCACACACACCTGCTTAGTGGAGACGTGTTTGGAGCAAAACATCGCCCCCTCATGGAACATCCTCGAGATCTCAGTCACTAACTCTGTCTTCTGTTTGAGAGACAGAAACTCCTACGCCAAATGTTCCCTCTCTATCGGGGGAACATACTCGTCTCGAAACATCTGAACAAACCTCTCCCATGTCACTGCAGCATGATATGTAGTGGTTAAGCCAGCTGTCGCAAACTTCCACCAGTCCTTCACTCCCAAGTAAAGCTGCTTCAGCGCAAACCGAACTCTCGAATGGTGGGGACAAGAACACGTATAAAAACACTAATCGATATCGTAGATCCACCTCATAGCAGCAATCTGATCCAACATCTCATCAAACTCTGGTGGCTTCGTGTTGCTGAACTCTCGGAACAGCAACGAGTCACCTCCCTGTGGCCTAGCAATGGTGACGGCTGTAGTGGCCACAGCAGCAGCAACCTCAGTTATAACAGCGTATTGCTTGTCAAATGTCTGAATCAAGGTGGTCTTGATAGACCCAAACATCTCCGGAAACTCTGCTCGGATAGCTGCAACCACCTCCTCATGGATCATCCTCTATATCTCCTCATCGTTACTCCCACTACTCCCAGGGTTGTGGCGTTTCCCCACCATGATGTCTCTAAAACACAACAAAATATCATCAGAGACTCGCTCGAGCATACTGTGACATCCCCTAATTTCTCGGCCAGAAAAGACCGATTTAATTTATGCTTTTTAAAATAAAATTAGAGAAATCTTTTTTTTAAATATGTTGCGGAATTGGTCCCCAAACAATATATGATAAAAGTTTATCAAAATCCTTCATTAAGAAGGTATATATTTTCCATATATATATATATATATATATATATATATATATATATATATATATATATATATATATATATATATATCAAACCTCGGGATGTCATGTTCCGATACAGATCAAAAGCGTAAACAAGACATTATAAGCCTTTCAACAGTTAATTACAACTACTGGCCTATAATCCAAAAATCTCTCGTCATCCTCCGACTATGCTCGGGGTCCACTACCTGTAATCATAAAACTGAGTGGGTCAGGCTTGGGAGCCTGGTGAGCATATAGGGTTTTCAACCCACAATAATAATATACTTATTAAGTTCACCAATCAACAATAATCCTGATTACCCATTCCCGTTGTCCTCACTTTACGTCCCTAAACACCTATCACAAGGGACCTAGCCTAAGGATTATCATCGGGATGGACACTACTGCTAAGGGGTTTCCTCAGCCATACATGTCCTTAAGGCAACCATGAGGGGGATGAAGTACGCCAATGAACATTTAATTCATCAACACCTACAAGTTGCGAACCTGCTAGTGTTCCACTGGACTATCCAGAAAGTCCGTGGTCATCATCTATACTTCGCTAGATGACTACAACAACAACAACAACCACATCAACATCGAGGCCTCTCACCATTTTAACACACATCAACTATTTCATCTACCCATGTTCTACCCAACATATTTAGTAGATAAAAAAAGCATATACAGTTTAAAACTTGTATAAAACATCAATTCAACAGTCACCTCGAATAAACAATTAGCATATTTACACATAATACGTATTTCAAGGTAAATACTTCATATCTATGTGTAAATTGAAAGTAACTACACACTCACGTATTTTGGTGAAAACCGGGCAGCAATTCGTTTCCTAAAACGATCGTTTCTAATAAAACCGAGAGTTTTATTGAGAAACCGGGCTCTGCGAAATGTCGGGCTTCAAAACCGAAAAGATAAATTTTCCGGGCTTCTCGGGCACTTCGTGGGGTATTCCGGGCTTTACAATTGATACCGGGGCTTTGTGGGATGTTAAGATGAAGAAAATATGGAGAGAGGGGCTAAAAATGGCAAAATTCCAAAAGTAACTGGGAACCCTCGCAGGTACCCTTCTATTTATAGGGTCCGAAGTTTGATCCAACGACTGAGAAGATGGCACACTTCGGAGATCCGACGGCTTGTAGGGGGTGTCTCGCACATGGCTCGCACATGCGAGGGCTCGCTGGCGGCTTCTAAGTGGACCGCGGCTTGCTGGTGCACCTGCGAGTCTCGGAGCTAGGCTATGCGAGGCTCGGACACACGCGGCAGCTGGGCGAAGCTTCGGCTGGGGAGCTGGCTGCTTCGGATTGGGCCTCCTCCTCGGTCGAATCAGAAGAGGACACGTGGCTCGCATGACTCAGCAGCCTCGGTGACTCAGCAGCCTAATGACTCAGCAGCCTAATGACTCAGCAGCCTAGTGACTCAGCAGGACACGTGTCTCATTCTAAGCGAGGGTGACGTGGTAATTGTGACTATGCGAAATTTCTCAGTTTTCGCGCCAAAACTTCTAAAATCCATAACTTTAGCATACGAGCTCCGTTTTTGACGTTCTTTATATGCACGCGTAGATAAAATTACAATCTACAACTTCCGTTTAGACTTCGTCGACTAATTTTGATATTAAATTTTATATTATTATTTTTAACAGACCGGGACAGGAAATCCGTTAAAAATTCATAACTTCTTCATCCGACGTCCGTTTTCGTCAGACTTTTTACCGTTGTGCTCCTAATGATGAGACCATCAATTCTCGTTTATGTTGTGTCGGCTAAAAATCACTCAATCTAAAATTCGAGTTTTTAGCTGTCTACTGCTACGCTGAAACTTCGAAAAATCATAACTTCCTCATACGAAGTCAGATTTGGGTGTTCTTTTTATCGAACTTCTCGGTTTAATGAATACTACGACTTTCGTTTAGATTACTAAGGATAAAAAGTAGTTTATCAAAAACTCACTTTTTACGACATTCAGCACCGTGTCGGTTTTGTCCCGAAACTTCGACAGGTCATAACTTCTTCGTTATAACTCGGATTTTGTTATTCTTTATATCCCCGAAATCCTTGTTTCGACCACTACAACTTTATGTAAAGATATCGGGCTTATCTCACACTTTAATTTTGACACTTATTTTTATTCTTAATTAATTAAGCCCTAATAATTAAGCATAAAACACATAATTCACATAATATTCACATAATTCCTTTGCATTTCTTCAAAATGAGTTACAAAGGTTAACCTAGACTATCAACTCAATATAAATGCCTAGGCTAGAAACACGAGTGTTACACATACTCACACTCGATCACCCGTCCCTACTTGTTCCTTGGCATCCCAAGGATTCTTACTTAGGCCGCTCACTGATTTGGTGCTTCCAGTAGTGTGGGCCCAATACTACCTTCCACACCACATCAGTGTTCACCCGATGTCCTCCTCCTCGGATCCTAATTTACAAGTACTCTATTCCTCACAAGCTACTCTCACAGTAGTTCTCTCATTGGCTCGCTCCTGCTAGGTACTCATACTCAAGCTAACCACTAATAGCAGAAATCCCTAGGCTAAGGCATCACAAATCAGGCCACCCTAGTCCTAATATATGAATCACGTAGCCTACTCTCTAGCATGCATCATATCACATAAAGTATCTCATAACACAAAATGAGGGTATTCTGGGAAATCACCACTCGACCCTGGCTGATTGTACACACTGCTTCGGCTCGAATCCTCTTAAACACTTGCTCATTTTTAGAAAAACTCATCTATTTTTGAAAATCTTTCTCAAATCCTCAGTTTGAGTCCAAACACACCCGAGGGTGCATCCGAATCCCTCAAACCAAGGCTCTGATACCAACTTGTAACAACGTAATTATTCAACCAAAATTTTCATTTTTAACACAATAAAATCTTGTATCATAATTCTAAAAACAGATATTTCTCAAGTGTCAATACAAGAAAACAAAATCCCAGAATCATAAAAACAATCTCCTGCCGGTGTATAAAATCATGTCGGTGCCTTGCCGCGATCCTCGGAACTACCTGAAACACTTAAAAAATAACACGGTGAGCATAAACGCTTAGTGAGTTCCCCAAAATACCACATTCATCACATTAGCCACTCAAGGATATAACTAATTAGACCCTCTGGTCAATGTTTCTCAGTGGGACCCTCTGGTCCCACAACTCATATGGACCCTCCGATCCCTCAACTCCGCATCACAATATAATACTCATAAAGCATAACACAAGTAAATAGCAGAATATCTCATTACACAGTTCATGCACATAAGACCCTCTGGTCACATATAACTACCACTCAAGGTAAAGTATAGTGAGAAGACTCAACTCGTAAGCTAATGATTGAAAATATCGCAATCGGGATCGTGATCTCTACTTCCGGGTCTAGCTCCCGCCTAATACATAATGATTATCCCTAATTAATATTGGCCCTCAAGAAGCTAGACTAAGCCTTCTACAACTCACAGAAGGGTAAAAGACCATTTCACCCCTCAAATGCTCAATAGCCCTCAATCTTGACCAAACCCGAAAAGTCAACAGCGGGAGCACGTGACGCGTACTTGCTCTGTACGCGGGGCGTACCCCTTGGCTAGCCAGAAACGGGGAACTCGACCCCTATGCTGAGTGTACTGGGATTACGCCCGACGTAAGTCCCAGTTTCACACTTCTCGTGGTTTTTGGTTTGAAGCTGCTAAGACAAAGGCTCAAATCCAAGATCTAGTTACTCTAATGCCTCTTAATCCATAAAGTCAGTGACTATAAGCCTTTGCGTGGCTGTAAAGGTCACCAACTCCCAAATCATGCCATTTCTTTCCTTAAAGGACTCATAACTCATGCATGGTCAACTCTTAATGACAAAGATTAGATTTTTATGGCTCAATAATACAAAATAAGCAAACATGGGACATATCATGGGTTCTAAGGGCTTCTCAACTCATATAACCATCAACTTTGGGGACAAAAACACTAAAACACCCCACAAATGAACACAACAAAAGAGTAGGAAAGCTTGGAGCTTTTTACCTCCAAATGAAGCCTCTCCCACTACTAAGCTCAGATCCAAGAGCCTGGTATGCCCCACGTACACCTTGGTATGCCCGGCTTGCTAGGCAGCCCTCCACGATAAAACACGCTCACGAGTACACTGAGCGTACACTCCAGTATGCCTTACGTACCCGTCTGCCACCCCCTTTTCTTATCAAGGACCAACATAGAAAATTGCTTCAAGGATTAGGGTTGATAAGGTATACCTAGGTTTTTGGAGGTTACATCTGAGTTCAGAGGTGACAACTGGTTTAGCAAGTATCTATGGTTCCAGTGGGAGCACTTTGGCTAATTGATTTTAAACGAGATTATTAAAGAATAGGGATTGCAGTGAGAAAAGCAGTTTGTTGTGCCGGTTGCCATCAGGAGTAGTGACGCTTACTTTTGGATGGGGATGTGTGCACCTACCTATGTTGGGCCATGGAACGTGGGTTAATGGATGCAGTGAGCGGCGTCGACTTGAGGTTGGGACTGTGGGTGGTAAGGGAAGGTGCTGTAAGGTTGTAGGGAGCTGTAACATCCATGAGTAAGCAAAGGGGTGTGGTGATACTACGGGGAGCCGTAGTATTCACCAGCTAGTCAGAGAGAGGTTGTTGTGATGCTATGGGGAGCCGTAGTACTCAGTAGTCAGAGAGACGTTGTTGTGATGATGCGGGGAGCCTTAGTACTCAGTAGTCAGTGATAGGTTGTTGTGATGCTGCGAGGAGCCGTAGTACTCACTAGTCAGTGAGAGGTTATTGTAATGTTGCGGGGAGTCGTAGTACTCAGTAGTCAGTGAGAGGTTGTTGTGATGCTGCGGGGAGCCGTAGTACTCACTAGTCAGGGAGAGGTTGTTGTGATGCTGTGGGGAGCCGTAGTACTCACTAGTCAGTAGGAGATTGTTGAGTAGACCTAATATTTGAGTTTTTGGGAGCCTGGTTGTCGAACTAGAGGCGAGACTGGGGTCTCTATAATTGTCAGAAATCGTTATACTATGATTTTAGTTGTGGTTCTCACAACCCAAGGTAATTGGAGAAGTAGTATACGCACGGGTTGCGGGTCGTGAGTCATGAGTTGAGTGCTTCATTGGTCGAGTGGTTCCAACTCTAGGTCAGACCAAACTCTCGAGTTTGAGTTTGGATCTGGTGGTGTGTTGGGTAGGCGAGATGAGATTCTAGATTCTGAGGTGGGTTCCATATTCAGGGGATTTGTTTATCAGCTAATGTCTTAGACCTGTGTAGGTCAGTACTCGGGTACAGGCGGTACCGCGAGATGCATGGAATTATGAGCAGTAGACGACAGAGGTCGGGGTTGAGTCGATCTTCAGTTGGAAGTGTAGCATTTGCTGGGGAAAAGAGAACTTCGTGACTTGTGAGTCAGAATGGGCCGATGTAGTTCTTATGTGAAGGAACCCATTAGGACGATTGGGATAATGCAATGGATAACCTTGGAGGTTCAACCATGGGGTCGGGATCGGACTTGGCACTCAATGTTAAAGCAGAATATGAGAAATGAGGCTAAGGCTTATGATTTTTAGATGACTGAGGACACTTCTGGACGAGCATGATTATTCTCTTGTGTTCGAGGGAAGAGTGCTGGGGATGCACTTTTTCAGATGGGTTCAAATGGTAGTTTAGTGGATGAGCCTTGGTGGGATGTGAACCCTTCCGTTTCTTGGGTCGTGGTTTGGATCGTTACTATGTTTGGCATGAGTGATCAGTAGCCGATTGTTAGGTTATATCTAGAGAGAATCAGAGGGGTAGTGAGTTATCAGGGTTTGTTATTCGAGGAGCGAATAACATTGTGATATCTTGAGTGGGCGGTCTGGCGACGGGCCAGGCCATTGGAGCATGCATATTTTTGGTGGGCTAGAAAAAGGGGGTACCTTAGCGTCAGAAGGGTCGGCTTTGTTCTGGATTTAGGAGTTCCGGTTTGGATTCTAGTTTCTATAGAAAAGATATCGGTGGGGTATGAGGCCTTTTCTAAGGTGTTATCCGAGCTATAGGATCGGGCTTTGTGTGGGTGAAGAGCGATTTCAAGGGTGAAATCAAATTAAGTGGAGGAGAATTGTAACATCCCAGAATTCGGGTCTAGCTCTTTGATCCTTTTCATTCCTCAAGTTGTCAAATTTAGTCCTTGAAAAGAATGTAGGGCATTTGAGTACGTTGGGCGTAATGGAGAGTATGCTGCGCGTACTCATGAGCGTGTTCTTGATGCGGAGGCTACCTAGTACGTTGGGCGTACCATAGCGTACGTTGGGCGTACTAGGTTCAGATTGAAACCTTAATTATGGGGGTGATCCCTATATAAGGAACATTATGGCCTCACTTTTACCCACCATTTCCAGAGAGCAAAACCCTAAGAGTGCCCTAACCCTCGTTCTTGATCTTTTGTGTGTGTGGTGGGGCTTGAAAGTGTTCTTGTGTGCTTTTGAAGAGAAGAAGGTGCCTTGAAGAAACTAGAGTTGGAGTGCAAGCCTTGGGTCTGAGCCTTTCTAAGGTTGGAGCATGATTTGGAGATAAAAAGCTTGGAGCTTTCTTAATCTTTTTGATTTGTGTGTTATGGACCATTTCTGGGGTTTTTGTCGCAAAGGTGGAGACTTTATGAGTAAAGGAGGTCCATAGAACTTGATCTTTCCATATTCAGTGTATAAAGTGTTATAGATCCATAAAAATCTAGTCTTGGATGTTAGGAGTGAGCTATGCATGAGGTATGAGCTCTTTAGTGAAGGAAGTGGTGTGTTTTGGGTGATGACGACCTTTACAGCCATGCAAAGGCGTAAAGTCTTCAACTTTATGGATTAGGAGGCTGTAGGGGGTCCAAATCTGTATTTTGAGCCAAGGTATTAACTGATTAAGACCAAAAGTGAGATGATAGTGAAGCTGGGACGTATGCTGAGCGTAAATCCCAGTACGCGAGGCCTAGGGTTCAAGAAGCCTGATATTAGCGTAGTGGTCGAGTACGCCCAATGTAGGGATCTGGTATGCACTGCGTACTGTAAGTCCCTAATTTGCCCGTGTATCAGTCAGATCCGTTTGATGGTGCGGAATCCCAATCAAACGGATGATGCCAGATAAAATAGAAGAGAAGGAGAGGAAGAAAAATATGAATCTTGTATGTATTGATGATTAGAATGAAATTCCTTACACAAAAGATTCACACATATACACGCTCCTTTCTCTCTGGCTGTAAACTACTTCGTGTTCATCTATCTCTACTCCTCACCTTAACACCTCTATTTATACATGTTGGATATGGGCTGGAAACAAATGGGCCGTAAATGAGTTTACGGTCGTAAGGTGTTTACGGCCGTAAACAAGACCATAAATTCATAAATATTATAGAAAAATATAATTGCCCAGAAAAGTAAAGTATAAACCATATTTTGACCCAACAATCTCCCCCTTGGTTTATAGCTTTCTTTTCTTAATTGACCCAACAAGCTCCCCGTAAAAAGTAACTGGCTTTTCTTGTAAATCTTCAATGAGAGCTTGGCTTCACCATTAATCTTCAAATTCTTCACGACTTCAAGATGAACTTGATGAATGTTCAATGAATGACTTCATCTTGAGTAGTTGGGCTTTTCTTCAGAATTTGACATTAAACGCACGTTGGGTGAGGAGGCTTGACATACTGATTCTTGAAAGATAGTGCATTCAGCTTGAGAATCTTCAGAGAGAACATCAGAGAGAACTAAACTTTTGGATCACTTTAGTAGGTACAAAGATAGCAGCAGACTGATTGTGGAGGCTTCAATGCAATCCGTCACATAATCTTCAATTGCAGCTTCACCTTGCTTCTGGGGTTGAAAGATTGAATGTTGAAAGGATGATCTTCATTTCTTGCACCTTCGAATACGAATTCTTCGATGCTCACGGATGAGGCTTTGGCTCAGAAATCTCCAACACAAACTCCATGAGTCTTATCTATACCTGAAATCACTTTTCAAGACAAAACAAAACTAAAAGAAAACTTAGCACACAAATTAAAACATAAACAAAAATATTTTTTGGATTTTTTTTTGATTTTTCTGAACAAGAAATAAAACAGGAATAACATTATTTTTGGATTTTTAATTTTTCTGATTTTTCTTTGATTTTGATTTTTTTTATTATTTTTATTTTTTTTAATTCTCCCCTAATATTTAAATTAGAAGAAACTAGGACAAATTTAACAAAATAAAAATGATATCTAACATTAAGAATTATTTGGGATCAAAGTTTTTAGACAACCTTTATCCACTTGTCGGTACCTTTCATATTCACATCTTTGTCTGGTCGATCGTCGGTATTGTGGTCCACTTAAACACGAAAAATTATGACAGATTTAGGACATACTATTTGTTACAAGACAGGGTGAACTTAAACTTAAAATCCTAAAGTTTATATCTGATCCTAATTCCTTAGATACTATATCTTAAGGTCCATTCATCTGACGACGACCAGGGATATTGTTGTCCACCTAAATTGAGCAGCGAGATCTATAGACAATCTGTATGTGTTTAATTTTAAGTGTACTAGAATGTGTTTCCCGCTTCCTGATATGCCCCAGCCATCAAGAACTTCCAGAGTACTCCTAACACTGGGTGAGCAGACAACCATTCAGAGAGAGGATATATTCAGAATTCTATTACTTATTACTTCAGAGGGGTTGAGAAGTAGAAGGTTGCATATGCTGTGTACCAGGTCGGATTAGAAGTCGCGCAAAGGAGGCAGCATATGGCTAACAGATAAGAAGTATTTTGTGACAACCCGAAATTTCCATTCTGTACAAACTATATCACTTCAATAGAAGTTATAGCAGTCACAGTTAATTTTCAGACTTTTTGCGTAAGTTTGAGTAGTTCAGGGTTTACACTTCAGGAAATATCAGGAGAGTGGGTGCACTACGGTTTTGTGCAACACTGTTATTCCAACACTCTATTATATTAGAGATTATTTCAGGAATAAAAATATTTTCTGTCAAAAATATCTCAGGACTATAAATAGAATTCTGAACCAAATTCATTCATTATTCACATTTCCAACTAGAGAAAGGCCATTTTTTCTCTCACGGATCTTCGGGTTTTCATCCCAAATCGTGAGTACACTTCTCTAGTTGTTTTATAATGCTTGTTATATGCTTAATAACATAGATTACATGTCAAAAATGTGAGATCCGGGAGTTTACCGCCCAAGAACGTTCTTGGGGAGTAAACTCCAAAATGAAACTTAAGAGCTATCTAGTCCCATTTCCTTGATAACTAACTAGCTTAGGATTATATGTATGTATATTTGAGAGCAGAAAACAATCAAAAACACCTAGCTTAGGGTGTTCACGGCCCAAGAACTTCTTGGACCGTGAACTCCAAATTCAAGGGCCAAAAATGTGTCTTAAGTACTCCTAAGGCTTTAGACTTTAATACCCATTTAATCCTAGCTAATTTATGGACTTCAAAGCATCAAGAACACCCCTTAAAGGGAGTTTACGGCCAAGGAATTACTCTTGGGCCGTAAACACCAACTAAGGGCACCAAAGTGTGCCTGGGGTCCTCTTTAGCCTTAAACAAAAGCCTAGAAATTATCCTACTTGTGCAAGAGACTTGAAAGAATTAAAACACCCATCCCATGAGAGTTTACGGCCGTAAACTCTAAGGGATATGGTCTTTTGGCCGTAAACTCCTCAAAGGAGTATTATCTATGCCCTAAACTACCCAAAGGATTAAACCACCAAGCTAGGCTTATTCTAGAAATCATTTAGCACTTCAAAACACACATTAACACCAAGATTGGAGTTCACGGCCATAAACTCAAGGGTTTACGACCGTAAACTCCTTGTGTGGGGTTTATTGGGTAGTAAACTCTTATATAAAGCCCTTTGGTACATTAAACACCTTTAGCCTTGTCCCATAGCAACTTAGATGCAACCATTAGGACCTATAACACTTATACAAAGTGTTTACATGTTCCTGAGTGTCCCAACTTATTTCATTAAGTTATTATTTGGCTAATTAGTTATATATATGCTCATTATATGATAACTAGGCTCGTGCGTGTGAACAAGTCTCCGTTTGCCACCTAGCATGGTATCCGACACTTCAATCCAATCCATTCACCACAAGTGAGTTCATACCCCTTAACCAATGATTTAAATGTTTTTAAATGCTTTAGGGGGGGAATACAAGTCAAGTACTTATAGTTATTACATCAATCACATGTGATTAATAACTACAAAACCAGTGATTTCCTTATTGTTCAAATTGTTTATCAAACTGTTTTGCTTCAAACTATTTTACAAGTTCTTACACTTATCAAATACATTTGTTTAAACTTTGTTTTACTTATTATCAATTGCATGTCTAGGTATGTATAGTTATATTAGCAATGTCTAAAAAGCTTAGGAAGGCCTGCCCGGCCTATTTCCTTTTCACGCTTGAGATGTGGTCTGGTGGGATATCGGGTACCCATCCGAAGGTCTTTTAAGTATTAGTTATATATCATGTGTACATATATAGTCATAAAGAGTCCTTCCAGTTCATTCGATACCCTTGGGTAGCAAGGGTATACTCCGATGTTCATACGTACCAGTACATCACTAGTAAGTTACCATAGGGGTAGCACAAGAAGAGTCTATTATTACTAGAATAATGAAAGATACAATGAGTCAGTTCATTCATGAGTCAATACTTGCTAGATAGAGAGAGAACATTCGTCACAGCTAGCACACGCAGAACATTACAGTACATTACTATACTATTACATAGATATGTTTTACATGATTACACTTACATGAGTACGTTTACACATATTCGTTTACATGAGTGCAATTACATATACTTTGATAGGACAAACATCATTAGGTGCTATAGAATAGGAACAAGTTCAGGATCTAACTATACCGATGAATCACAACGCATTGTGGTAGTTATATCGGGTATACATGATCATAGTAATGTGGATGTTCACGGTTTGCATACAGGCAAGCGTCGTGTAAAGGTCCCAAAATCCCTTTGACAGGGGAGCGTTTAGCCTGGGATCTAGCCATCACATTAGGCCTTATCCCTCAAATAAGGCAATAGGAGTACTGAGGTAGTTACTTATTACAAATACTATGGTACTTATAAATGTTACCCTAGACTTAAGGTAATTAGTACGGCAGTACACCATAGTACTATCTCATTTTTCCCATTTACATTCACTTTGTGAATATTCACACGATGCACGGTAATGTAGAATCTATATTTTCGGTAAATGATAGTACGAAGTGGGGAAAACACACACTCTCTCAAGAGACATACGCACAAACACTAGATGCCTTGGTAGAAGGCTACAGTTAGTAGAAAACATAGGGTTTTCTAGGAGAGTTCAAACATTACACAAAAGCATATTGCAGAAACATCTTACTAACGTTTTCATACAAACTCAGACATTAATATACTTATGATCTCACCAGCATTAAGCTGATACTCGCTTTCAAAGTAACTTGTATTCTCAGGTCACTACTAGACAGGTACAGCTGCCAGGTTTTTGAGAAGATGGAGTTCGTTCAAGACTCATCTAATTATTTTGATATGTATATTTTGGTGTCTATAACTTTGACAAGAACACACATGTATGAAATTATCTATTAATGCAATGGATGTTGTTGTTGCTTGTTTACTATTATTCATTGTTTGTGATACTGTACATGACGTCCTCCACCCCAGAACGTTTCCGCCGTTCGTGGTTTTGGGGTGTGACAGATTGGTATCAGAGCATTGTTTATAGTGAATTAAGTATATCAACCCATAAAAGATATACTAACTATAAATACATAAGGGATTAAAAATACTCTGACCAAGAGTTTATACTTATAAATAATAAAATATTTAATTAAGTATACAAGTCTGCATTCATACTAAAATCAATGTCACTAGGACAGTACAAAAGAATTACGATTGTTGAACAACACACGTGGACTTTGAGACGTATGGTCAAAACTGGGAAGATATAGCCTGATCAACTATATTATCCGAGAGTTGACTAGCATGTGCCTAAGTGTAATTGTGTGGTTGCAACAAGTCTACAAGCTTACCAACAACCCTATAATGAGAACACTAGAACATAACATTAAACTTAAAATACTATAGGAGTATTTTACATTGCTATTAGTTTAAATCTTCGTTCAATCGTATTGTTGGGCTATGGGGAATTAGTCCATGAGTCATTCTCGTCAATTCTTCCATTGAATTCTTATCAATGCTTTCATCTTCATAAACTTATAGATCAAAGATGCCGCCTCGCAGAAATCCAAGGAGAAACCCAAATAACGAAACACCACCTCCTCCACCTCCACAACCACCTACTCCTCAGTTCGACACGACAGCTCTAAATGTTGCCGTAGCTGCGGCTGTGGCTTCCGCCATGGCCCAATATCATTCATCTGGTTCTACTGGAGGAGGAACCCATGTTCAGTCGGTTCAGGTTGAAGCTCCTGTGCGCTCGAAAGAGTGCTCTTACAAGGACTTCACGAACTGCAAGCCATTGTCCTTCAAAGGGACTGGCGGAGTCATTGCCCTCTCGCAATGGTTCGAGAAAGCCGAATCGGTTTTCGAAATCTGCTCTTGTCCCGAGGAGAGCAAGGTGAAGTATGCTGCTTGCACCTTTGAAACAAAAGCCCTAACATGGTGGAACGGCCATGTTAAATCACTAACTATTATAGTGGCTAATGCGATGGGCTGGGAAACCTTGAAAGACCTCATGATTGAGGAATATTACCTGAGGGGCGAGATCCAAAAGCTGGAAGAAGAACTGTGGAGCCTAACCATGAAGGGCTCCAACGTAGTCGCCTACACCGCCAGATTCTATGAACTAGTGGCCCTCTGTCCCAGCATGATTCCTTCAGAGGGAAAGAAGATTGAAAGATACATATGGGGACTGGTGCGCCCATACCAGGGAATTGTTTTGGCATCACACCCCACTACATTTGATAGCGCCAAGCGATTGGCGCAGCGGCTCATAGACCATGGGGTTCGTACCCCGGCCGCAACAACTACCCTGGCCGTCTCAGAACCTGAAAGGACCACTGACCCCAAGCGGAGGTTTTGGGATGACAAGAAGAAGGCTAAGGCTGCCAAGAAAAGGCAGGTCATGGCAGTACATGCTGCGATAGCCCCTGCCGCTACTGCTCCGGTAAAGCAGTACTCTGGAAGTTTGCCTAAGTGCAACAAATGCAACTTCCATCACGTCGGTGCATGCCGGGAGATGCAGTGTCTGAACTGCAACGGAAAGGGGCACACTGCCCATTTCTGTAAAGCCCCGGCGAAGCAAATCAACCAAGCCTCGGGTGCTGGAGCGGGACAAACTTGCTACGGCTGTGGCGAAGTAGGCCACTTCAAAAGAAACTGCCCGAAGGCAGGGTTTGCTGGTGGAGTGGCGAGAGTTCTGGCCATAGGCCAAGAGGAAGCGGTTGTCGACCCTATAGTGGTCACTGGTACGTTCCTCCTCGATAACTCTTATGCATGCATTCTTTTTGATAGTGGAGCGGAGAGGAGTTTCGTGAACCAAAGATTTGCTCATTTACTTAGGCAGAAATCACGAGCACTTAATGAACCGTTCACTGTAGAAATGGCTAATGGGAAGACAGAGAGCACTAGCAGTATATTCATAGGGTGTACCCTAACTTTAGATAACCATTCATTTTCTATCAATCTTATGCCGGTCTCAATTAAAAGTTTTGACGTCATTATCGGCATGGATTGGCTGAGTCTTCATCGTGCCGATATCATGTGTTACGAAAAGGCGGTTCGCTTTAACCTGCTGTCTGACAAAACCTTAGTAGTTTATGGCGACAAACCTGGCACGAACCTTCATATCATCTCGAGCATCCAGGCTCAGAAATTCTTGCAAAAGGAATGTCATGCATTCCTTGCTCATGTGGTCAATGTGAGCCAAGAAACGAAGGACATTCAGAACATTCCAATAGTACGCATATTTACCGACATATTTACAGAAGAACTCCCAGGATTACCACCGCAACGTCAAGTCGAGTTCTGGATCGACTTAGTTCCAGAGGCTACCCCAGTAGCCAAATCGCCCTATCGCCTAGCACATGCAGAGATGCAAGAACTCTCTGGTCAACTTAACGAACTGCTCAGTAAGGGCTTTATAAGGCCAAGTTTCTCACCCTGGGGAGCTCCAGTCTTGTTCGTCAAGAAGAAAGACGGATCATTTCGTATGTGCATCGACTACAGGGAACTCAACAAACTGACAGTCAAAAATCGTTATCCATTACCTCGGATCGACGATTTGTTTGACCAACTGCAAGGGGCGATCTTCTTTTCAAAAATTGACTTAAGATCCGGATATCACCAATTACGAGTGTTAGAGGATGATGTTCCCAAGACAGCCTTCCGAACTCGTTATGGGCACTACGAATTTGTAGTGATGCCGTTCGGATCAACTAACACGCCTGCAGTATTCATGGATCTGTTGAATAGGGTGTGTCATCCTTACATAGATCAGTTCGTCATCGTCTTTATTGATGACATACTCATCTACTCTCGAAGTAAGGAGGAACATAGTCAACATCTCCGTAAAATGTTAGAAACATTGCGATCGGAGAAGCTCTACGCGAAGTTCTCAAAGTGCGAATTTTGGATTCGGCGAGTTGAATTTTTGGGCCATGTTGTTAGCGAAGAGGGAATACACGTAGACCCCTCCAAGATCAAAGCCATTGAGAACTGGTCAACACCAAAGACACCTACCGAAATTCGTCAGTTTCTAGGTCTCGCTGGCTACTATTGCAGGTTCATTCAGAACTTCTCCAGCATAGCAAACCTCTTACAACCCTGACCCAGAAAGGCGTGGCCTTGGACTGGGAAGAAAAACAGGAAAGAGAGTTCCAAACGCTCAAACGAGCCTTGTGCACCGCCCCGATACTATCCCTCCCCGAAGGGATAGAAGACTTCATTGTCTGTTGTGATGCATCCAATCAAGGACTCGGATGTGTTCTGATGCAACGAGGTAAAGTCATCGCCTATGCCTCGAGACAGCTGAAGACACATGAGGTTAACTACACAACTCATGATCTTGAACTAGGAGCAGTTGTGTTTGCTCTGAAGATCTGGCGACATTACCTATTTGGTACAAAAAGCACGATCTTTACAGACCATAAGAGTCTGCAACACATTTTCGACCAGAAGGAGCTCAACATGAGACAACGACGGTGGGTCGAGCTACTCAGTGATTACGAGTGCGATATTCGTTATCATCCGGGTAAAGCCAATGTAGTAGCCGACGCCCTAAGTCGGAAAGAATATACTGGTTGTAGAGTCAAATCTTTGACTCTAACTATCCATTCACACTTGTTCACGCAAATAAAGGAGGCTCAGCTCAAACGTGGCTGGCGAATCCCTTAGAGGGATGGATAAGAACTTGGAAGTCAAGGGTGGCGGAGCCTTGTACCTCATGGATCGGATCTGGACACCGAAACATGGTGGCTTCAGAGGCTTGGTCATGACCGAAGCTCACAACACTCGTTATTCCGTCCACCCGGGTTCAGATAAGATGTATCTGGATCTTAAAAAGTTATACTGGTGGCCTAACATGAAAGCATATATTGCTACCTTCGTGAGTAAATTCCTTACTTGCGCAAAGGTCAAGGTCGAATACCAGAAACCATCCGGTCTCCTACAGCAACCAGAGATACCCGAATGGAAGTGGGAGCGGATCACTATGGATTTCACAGCCAAGTTACCCAAGACGACGGGTGGACTTGATTCCATATGGGTCATCGTTGATAGATTGACCAAATCTGCACACTTCCTGCCGATCACAGAAACAGACAAGATGGAGAAACTTACCAGAACTTACATTAGGGAGACTGTAAGACTGCACGGTGTTCCTTTATCTCTCATCTTAGACAGAGATAGTAGATTCACTTTGAGGTTCTGGCAGTTATTACAAAATTCCCTAGGAACTAGGCTGGACATGAGTACAGCCTACCATCCACAGACCGATGGGCAAAGTGAGAGAACTATCCAAACTTTAGAAGATATGTTGCGTGCCTGTGTGATTGAATTTGGAAAAGCTTGGGATACCCATTTACCCCTTGTCGAATTTTCCAACAACAACAGTTATCACACGAGCATAAAGGCAGCTCCATTCGAGGCCCTCTATGGCCGAAAGTGCAGATCCCCTCTGTGCTGGGCTGAAGTGGGTGATACCCAGTTAGCTAAGGGACGAGTTCCTGAAAGCACTCTCACGGGTCCGGAGATCATTCGGGAAATGACAGAGAAGATCGTTCAAATTCACAAACGGTTGAAAGCCTCTAGAGAACGACAGAAAAGCTACGCTGACAAGCGTAAAAAACCATTGGAGTTCCAGGTGGGCGACCGAGTCCTACTGAAGGTCTCACCCTGGAAGGGCTTGATATTCTTTGGAAAGCGTGGGAACCTCAATCCAAGATACATAGGGCCTTTCGAGACTATTGCGAGAATCGGCCCTGTAGCTTACAAACTCAATCTAGCGCAAGAACTCAGTAACGTACATCCTACCTTCCACGTCTCAAACTTGAAAAAGTGTCTATCCGACGAGACTCTTGTTATTCCACTCAACGAGATCGAGATCAACGAGAGCCTCAGCTTCATGGAGGAACCAGCAGAGATCATGGACCGAGAGGTCAAGCAAACAAAGCAAAGCCGTATCCCGATAGTGAAGGTGCGCTGGAACGCAAAGCGTGGACCGGAATTCACTTCGGAACGTGAGGATCAGATGAAACTAAAATACCCTCACCTTTTCGCTTAGTTATTCGTAACTTCTTATTTGCTTAAATTCTAATTTCGGGACGAAATTCCTTCTAACGGGGGGATGATGTGACAAGCCGAAATTTCCATTCTGTACAAACTATATCACTTCAATAGAAGTTATAGCAGTCACAGTTAATTTTCAGACTTTTCGCGTAAGTTTGAGTAGTTCAGGGTTTACACTTCAGGAAATATCAGGAGAGTGGGTGCTCTAGGGTTTTGTGCAACATTGTTATTCCAACACTCTATTATATTAGAGATCATTTCAGGAATAAAAATATTTTTTGTCAAAAATATCTCAAGACTATAAATAGAATTCTGAACCAAATTCATTCATTATTCACATTTCCAACTAGAGAAAGGCCATTTTTTCTCTCACGGATCTTCGGGTTTTCATCCCAAATCGTGAGTACACTTCTCTAGTTGTTTTATAATGCTTGTTATATGCTTAATAACATAGATTACATGTCAAAAATGTGAGATCCGGGAGTTTACCGCCCAAGAACGTTCTTGGGGAGTAAACTCCAAAATGAAGCTTAAGAGCTATCTAGTCCCATTTCCTTGATAACTAACTAGCTTAGGATTATATGTATGTATATTTGAGAGCAGAAAACAATCAAAAACACCTAGCTTAGGGTGTTCACGGCCCAAGAACTTCTTGGACCGTGAACTCCACATTCAAGGGCCAAAAATGTGTCTTAAGTACTCCTAAGGCTTTAGACTTTAATACCCATTTAATCCTAGCTAATTTATGGACTTCAAAGCATCAAGAACACCCCTTAAAGGGAGTTTACGGCCAAGGAATTACTCTTGGGCCGTAAACACCAAGTAAGGGCACCAAAGTGTGCATAGGGTCCTCTTTAGCCTTAAACAAGAGCCTAGAAATTATCCTACTTGTGCAAGAGACTTGAAAGAATTAAAACACCCATCCCATGAGAGTTTACTGCCGTAAACTCTAAGGGATATGGTCTTTTGGCTGTAAACTCCTCAAATGAGTATTATCTATGCCCTAAACTACCCAAAGGATTAAACCACCAAGCTAGGCTTATTCTAGAAATCATTTAGCACTTCAAAACACACATTACCACCAAGATTGGAGTTCACGGCCGTAAACTCAAGGGTTTACGACTGTAAACTCCTTGTGTGGGGTTTATTGGGTAGTAAACTCTTATATAAAGCCCTTTGGTACATTAAACCCCTTTAGCCTTGTCCCATAGCAACTTAGATGCAACCATTAGGACCTATAACACTTATACAAAGTGTTTACATGTTCCTGAGTGTCCCAACTTATTTCATTAAGTTATTATTTGGATAATTAGTTATATATATGCTTATTATATGATAACTAGGCTCGTGCGTGTGAACAAGTCTCCGTTTGCCACCTAGCACGGTATCCGACACTTCAATCCAATCCATTCACCACAACTGAGTTCACACCCCTTAACCAATGATTTAAATGTTTTTAAATGCTTTAGGGGGGGGGGGAATACAATTGAAGTACTTATAGTTATTACATCAATCACATGTGATTAATAACTACAAAACCAGTGATTTCCTTATTGTTCAAATTGTTTATCAAACTGTTTTGCTTCAAACTATTTTACAAGTTCTTACACTTATTAAATACATTTGTTTAAACTATGTTTTACTTATTATTAATTGCATGTCTAGGTATGTATAGTTATATAAGCAATGTTTAAAAAGCTTAGGAAGGCCTGCCCGCCCTATTTCCTTTTCACGCTTGAGATGTGGTCTGGTGGGATATCGGGTACCCATCCGAAGGTCGTTTAAATATTAGCATATATAGTCATAACGAGTCCTTCCAGTTCATTTGATACCCTTGGGTAGCGAGGGTATACTCCCATGTTCATACGTACTAGTACATCACCAGTAAGTTACCATAGGGGTAGCACAAGAAGAGTCTATTATTACTAGAACGATGAAACATACAATGAGTCAGTTCATTCATGAGTCAATACTTGCTAGATAGAGAGAGAACATTCGTCACAGCTAGCACATGCAGAACATTACAGTACATTACTATACTATTACATAGATATGTTTTACATGATTACACTTACATGAGTACGTTTACACATATTCGTTTACATGAGTGCGATTACATATACTTTGATAGGATAGACATCATTAGGTGCTATAGCATAGGAACAAGTTCAGGATCTAACTATATCGATGAATCACAACGCATTGTGGTAGTTATATCGGGTATACATGATCATAGTAATGTGGATGTTCACGGTTTGCATATAGGCAAGCGTCGTGTAAAGGTCCCAAAATCCCTTTGACAAGGGAGCGTTTAGCCTGGGATCTAGCCATCACATTAGGCCTTATCCCTCAAATAAGGCAATAGGAGTACTGAGGTAGTCACTTATTACAAATACTATGGTACTTATAATAGTTTCCCTAGACTTAAGGTAATTAGTATGGTTGTAGTACGACACTACTGTTGGATTAATGTCTAAGTCCATAACTATAATTGGTAAGACTTGACCCGACCCGGCATGGTCCATTTGGGTTGCATACCATCATGCACTTGGATAGACTATAATGAGAGAAATAAGACACTTATGGTTATTAATATATTATAAGTTCTAGTATATTAATAATAAGAATAATAAGATTATTTAATTAGTATTGATCAAGAATTAATCTAGGATTAATTAAGTGATCAAAAGAAGACTAATTAAATATATGGGTTGATTGTGTAAATCATCCATACTTGTATAGTGGGCTAATGCTCCATGGATAATCAAGTTGGGCTAAAACCCATAGGATGGTCCATGGATGCTCCATGGTGTATTTGTACCCATGGATCATGGAAATGAAAGGCCATGTCAATTAGGGTTTACATGGTGTAACCCTAACTATATAAGCATCTTATTCTTGACCAAAATCGGCCACTAGTGTGTGTGAAGAAAGGGCTAGCCGATTTTGATGAGTGTAGAATTCTCTCAAGTCATTCCAAGTGTTTTGATGATTGTGATTCCATTTGAGGTGTCACACTTGGGGCACTAGGCACTCAAGCTTCATGAAGACTTTCTACATCAAAGAGGTATGTATTCTATCTTGCTATAGTTATTGTTTTGTATGCTAGATTAGGATAATACCTTGGAAGTTCTTATTTGCATGTATAATAGAGAAAACATAGATCCAAGGTATTTAGGGTTGCATGTACACTTAGGAGTGTTAGAATGCTCAAAACCTAACAGTGGTATCAGAGCCTAGGCTTGTTTTCTTGTTATACCTGCAATAGAAGCTGAAAAAACGAATCTGGTGCTGTCTGGCCATCAGACTCGGCGAGTCCATCAGGAGACTCGGCGAGTCCATGCCTAAAAAGTGATGAATTCGATCCAACTCGCCGAGTTGGTTCATGCACTCGACGAGTTGGACCCCCAAACAGCATATTTTCGAGTTTTTTGGCTAGAAATGGACTAGGAACATTAACCTAAGTTGTTTTTGAACTTATAAACTTGTTTTTGATGTGGTAATGTTCATGCTAATCCATTTTCAAAGATAATTGTCAATAGATTCATGTTTTGTATTAGTTCAAGGTTTAGACTAATTACATGAAAAAGTTTGATTTGAATTATCTTGTTCTTGTGAGTTGCTTAGATTAATAGAAATGTTGAGTGAAATAGTTGTTTTCAATCCATTTTAATCTAAGAGTTGAGTATAAAATGTGTTTGTGTAACTTGTCCTCAAGTTACATGAAGAGTCACATTAAAGACTCATAAAACTCATAAAAGTTGGCAATGGTTACAAAAATGAAGAGTCTTGTGTCATTGAATAATTTTTTTATGACTCCATAACTTGTCCTCAAGTTATGGAAGTTCAAGAGTCGCTTCATTAAAGGAAAATATGTAACCATAATTAAATCCATAAGTTATAAAATAAAGAAAAAGCTAGTTCTTTTATTAGTTTAAAGTCTTCCATAACTTGTCCTCAAGTTATGGAACTTGAAGAGTTTTTGGATTAAAACTACTTTAAACACATAAGTTATGGAATTAATTAGTTTTGAATAGTTTCAAAAACTTGCCCTCAAGTTTTGGAATTTGTAAAGTTTTCACTTATGAATACTTTAATTCCAAGTTAGCCCTTAGAATTTTAAAAGTTAAAATTCAACCCTTATACTTTATAATATTATAAGTTAATAATATATATATGTATAAGAGTAAAGTCAGTCTTACCGCTAGTACGCCTCATTCACGAAGCCGGTCTATAAGGTTGGTATAAGGTTGTTGCCTATAAAATGGCAACTTAATGGGTGTCCACTCTCACCCACCGCTTGCTTGACCGGTGGAGGGTCGTTAGCCGAACGGGTTTGACAGGACTAGAATTCTCCCTTCATTAAAAATATTAATGATAATACTAAGTAACTAAACTCTTAATAATACCCAATCTTAGTTACTTAGGAAAAATGTGAATAAGGTGCTAATCCATGAAATTACACTTTACACTTTGTCTAAGTCGTTAGTGGAGCGTGTGTGGTTAACCGGCACACTAACTTGGACTTAACAAGCTAGGTAAAGGGTGACTTAATATTTATCATAGTATTGATGGAGCGTGTGTGGTTAACCGGCACATCGATTGAGGGGTAATTTATTAAGGGTACCAAGTGATTTGCATGGTTACTTCACACCTTGTTTTGTGATCCTCGGCATCCCAGTCACAAAACCTGAAGGGCACACTCGAGATTGAAACATGCCTTTGAAAAGTTCAATGAATCTCAAAGATCTAGGAGTTTCACAACCAATTAAAACCTAATAATACATTTCGTTTATCTTGGTGGAAATTGGTGAATCGTCATTCACCTACCTTCAAATATTTTATAGCTTGGATTACGACATCCCTATTCTGAGTTTTAAAATAGTTTGTTGGGTCCTAGCCTTAATATTTCATATTGGGTGTCATATTAAGGACTTTAAATCAACTATCTTGAATATTTCCCAAAAGATGTCTGTAATAGACACCTATGATCTTCCGAATCTCTTGAAACAAGGTTTCCTAATGAAGATGATGTCCCAGGGATATCATACTTCTTTCTCCTCCTCCAATTATTCTCCCTAACCCATAAGTTCTTGAAAAGTTTAAGGTCACTCAAGCCCTATTGACAAGGCAAGGTCTAGGTGTGAACACATCTTGGAGATGTAGTCACATATTGACAAGCCGGGAGAGTTGGATGTCAAAGTCTTGAGAAAGTTGGTGGTTCAATCACTTTCTAAGTCATATAGTGAGTTCCTTTGGGACACCTATGAAACAGGCTACGACAAGACCCTTAATGATCTTATCTGTTTGGAAAGATCAACTTCCTAAAAACTTTATGGACATTGACAATAGTGACACAGGAAATCCAGAAAAGCATTCTCTTCCCAATGGAAAGGGATCGGCCATAGTCAACTCGGTTGACCAAATGGTAAAGAGAAAAGCTAAGTCTGTGATAGTCCTGTATATCTTTATCAAAGGGTTCATATGTTTATATTGCCAAAGAAAGGGGCATTGGTTACGAAGCTGCCAAATTTACCTAAGGATGTTAAAGTCAATGAGTTTGACTCTACTTCAGGTAAAGTCCACTATCTAACTCTGTTAAGTTTCTATTCTGAGATTCTTGATACATGATGTGACTGGGTCACATGGTAATGTTTTAAGAATCAAAGAAAAGTGAAGAAACTTAATGAAAGAATATGCTGAATCTGATCGCATAGATGGATTTCTATCGCATAGTTTGAAAAATCGGATTCTTGAGCTACTTCTTAGGAGTTATGAGATATTGCTTAAGGAATAGATAACAACAAGTTTTCATATGGATTGTAAGGATAAGTTTTTCCGCAAAGTTTTAAAATAAAAGAAAATTTTTGATTTTATTTATTTTAAAATATCCTTACAATGGCATTTGAGGAAAAATTGTTGCTTATATGATTCCATTAAGAGAAAGAGTGGAAATATGAAATTGATTCTTTCATTTGTGGTAATGTCAAAATTTACCAAATAAGGAAAGTTTTTCATCACCCAAGTTTTAATTGGACCGGAACTTGGAATCATGCAAGTTGTATAGCATAATGAATGAGAACTTTCAAGTTTTGGGAAATTAAGACTAATTACTCGGTCACATGGATATGTGAGTCAAGTAAAGGACTAAAGGATCGAGTACACATTCTTGTGCACTGATTAAGTCCACCACAAAAGTTTGATAAGACTATTCGTCATAGTTTACTAAAGCTCAGTAAATATGATTATACTTACGTGCTTAAGTGTAACTCTGAGACATTGGAAAAAAAAGGTTCCAATGTATGGCAGAGCGAATAAGAAGAATCAAAATGGCAGAAGAATAAAAGTTTCTCAAATCTGAAAAGATGGGAGAGTACTTTAGTATCAGTTTTTGTGATCATCTTAATGATTAAGAAACCATAGCACAATTAGTTCTCTAAGGAAGTCTTAGTGCATTCTTATGACTAAGAAGAGGGATCTTGAATTGTTGAAATGGTTAAATCAAGAAGATGAGTCATACTTCGTTCCAATACAAGTCTTAGAGTCATACTCCAAGATTGTAATTTGAGTGACATGTCTTAAAGAAGGTTTAAAACACTTGTCAAAATGTAAGAGTAAAAGTTTTCTACTCTTGTACATTTGAAATTGGTAAGTTGTGATGTTTTGGATAAAACAAAGACCAACTTAGGCCAATTGTGTGAAGTGTTTGTCTTAATTAGAATCCGCACTATCTCTTGGATGTTTGACAAGGGAGTCTTATATGTCAAGAGGACAGTGGGAGTCTTAAAGGTCTTGAAAGTCTCAAGAACTAATCAAGAATAAAACCTAAAGTTCTTCTCTAGCACACAATTTGAGGTTTATAATCTATTGTGTTGACATATACTGTGCCCATTCCAGTTGAAGTTGGCTTTGCATATGAGTTCTTAGAGTTCTCAATGTGTTGCATAACAACTTGGAAGCAATGGCAGGCCCTTGAGCTGTCAAGTGGCAAGAAGTTAAGATTGAGTTCAATCCATATGGTTTTGGAGTTGTCATTATCTTTGTCTTATGATTATGGTTTTGACAAATTCATATGGGTAGGAACTCATACACCATTAAATCTAAGTGTCATAAGGTTTCTCTCCGATTCCTGAAAAAAGATGGTGAGGAAACACTTTCACTAAGTAGATTTTATCTAGATAGCAATTGTGATATTTGCATTCTCAAAGTCGTTAGTGGAGCGCGTGTGGTTAACCGGCTCACTAATATGGACTTGTGAGAAGTGGCAAAAAGGTCTAACCATTATGATTACGGCATACCTCTTCATAATTGTTTAGACTCACAAGTGTGCTATCTAAAGGAAGGTGTATGATTTTTGATAAAGTCTTATCAAAACAATCTAGTATCAGAAATCTGAACTTTGGTACGAAAGTTAGCTGATTTTTGAGTACATGTCAAAGCTAGTGGGAGCATAAGTGTTATGCTAATAATCATCATGTTAGTGGGAGCAAGATAATTATGATAAGTATTGCAAGCTAGCAATGTTAATTATAGAAAACAAAAGTTTCAATTGGGAAAAAGTTGTTTTGCTATAATTAAGGGAGAGGAAATTATACTTCATCTCAAATCTATAAGCTTAGATCGTGAGGCTTTAATCATTTAGTCAAGGATATATATATATGAATTTCATGTTGGAATGGCTCAACATAAGGAAATTCTGTATACGGGTCCATTATTTGCGTTCTAAAATTCGATTATGATTACGGCATCCCTTTTCATAATCTGAATTATGAGAACTTGGCAAATTGGAATGGACATATTATAGCAAAAGACTGGTTTAGTCTTTATGTGAGACATCATGAATCGTGTCCCATATGCTTCGGATATAGGATCGATTACATGTGCTATAATCATCCGTTCTAAAATTTTTCCAAATGCCTGGGGCATTAAGAAGGGAAAAGGTTTAGAACTGGATATGACTAAAAGGATTAAACAATTGTCGAGGACAATCTAAGGTTTACCAAAGATTGGTTGCTCAAGGACAGTTGGAAGTATAGTGATAATTCTGGAAGGACCATATTGACATAGTCTGTAAGGAGGCAACTCTTGTTCAGAAGTGATAGTCAAAATGGAATCTGGAAATGTTTCAAAGTTAAGATTTTTCAATCTGTGTAAGATTAAGGAAACTTAATGCAAGAAGGATGTTTCCAAGGAACTGATCTCCTTTGTAATGCTCTGTAATGTTTGTTGTCAAGTCTTTATGACTTTGTGCATAATCATTACAAGAGGATCAATGCATATAAGTTTAGAATCTAACAGATTTCAGTAAATGGCATGAATTTGGAATTCTTGCATTTGCAGTAAGGATTTGGGAGTGTGAAAAGAGAATCATTGAAGTTATGTTCAATTGATCTAGTTCACAAAGTAAATATCATAGACAAACATATTATGCATACTTGGTGTATGGCATGACTAGTGTTTAGAAAACATAGTGTACATGCTTGGAGCATGGGACAACTATTGTGTTAAATTCAAGAATAAAGTTGATAGCTGAAACAGTATACAATGAATAATGTGTAATCATATGGTGATAAATAAAAGGTGTTTTATTTATATTCATAAGTTCTGAGACCATATTAGATTCGATTATTATTGTGTTTCACTTTGCATGTTTTGACTTCCCGAATAAACTGGGTTATTCTTCTGGAATGACTAAGTTATTCAAACTATCCACAGTCGGTCATATGTTGGAAGTAGATATGAATTAAGACTGTCATGATGGGTTGTAGAGGTCTAAGGTGTTGGACAAGGCTACAACAATCATGAGTGCTCATAAGTTCTGAGTATTGGATTCAACCCGCGCTCATTGGAATCACTTCATGGGTTTTATCATGAGTGATCATGAGACGATAATATCTTATATTCTTCAAACCTAGATATATGAGTTGTTACTATAAGTTGGTAGTACATTGATTGCACGAAACCGCATTTGGTAACTCGGTGCTATAAAACGTGCTTTTGTGTATGATTCAACAAGTAGTAAAACAAGCCATATGAGTCGAAGTTTATCCGTTCCTTTTACCTTCGGGTAAAAGCGATATCTGTGGGCCCCTCGATGATTTGATGATGACAAATGGAAGTGCTCGGCCGGGCCAGGACTAATTTGATTTGTTCAATTAGTCAGTCGTCATAAATCGGAAATCGGGAAACAACAAATGGACAGAGAGAATGATTATAATCCATGTCTCAGTCCATATGATATCTAGAATGGAGGAATATATGATCCCTTATCTAATGGACAAGTCATTGACAAAGGTCAGAGTTCATCGACAAGGTCAGAGTTCGACAGACTTGCCGGTTGGTTCCTGAAGTCATACGCAATAATAGTTTTAGACTTATCTAAGTGGGAGACTGTTGGATTAATGTCTAAGTCCATAACTATAATTGGTAAGACTTGACCCGACCTGGCATGGTCCATTTGGGTTGCATACCATCATGCACTTGGATAGACTATAATGAGAGAAATAAGACACTTATGGTTATTAATATATTATAAGTTCTAGTATATTAATAATAAGAATAATAAGATTATTTAATTAGTATTGATCAAGAATTAATCTAGGATTAATTAAGTGATCAAAAGAAGACTAATTAAATATATGGGTTGATTGTGTAAATCATCCATACTTGTATAGTGGGCTAATGCTCCATGGATAATCAAGTTGGGCTAAAACCCATAGGATGGTCCATGGATGCTCCATGGTGTATTTGTACCCATGGATCATGGAAATGAAAGGCCATGTCAATTAGGGTTTACATGGTGTAACCCTAACTATATAAGCATCTTATTCTTGACCAAAATCGGCCACTAGTGTGTGTGAAGAAAGGGTTAGCCGATTTTGATGAGTGTAGAATTCTCTCAAGTCATTCCAAGTGTTTTGATGATTGTGATTCCATTTTAGGTGTCACACTTGGGGCACTAGGCACTCAAGCTTCATGAAGACTTTCTACATCAAAGAGGTATGTATTCTATCTTGCTATAGTTATTGTTTTGTATGCTAGATTAGGATAATACCTTGGAAGTTCTTATTTGCATGTATAATAGAGAAAACATAGATCCAAGGTACTTAGGGTTGCATGTACACTTAGGAGTGTTAGAATGCTCAAAACCCAACAACTACACCATAGTACTATCTCATTTTTCCCATTTACATTCACTTCGTGAATATTCACACAATGCACGGTAATGTAGAATCTATATTTTCGGTAAATGATAGTACGAAGTGGGGAAAACACACACTCTCTCAAGAGACATGCGCACAGACACTAGATGCCTTGGTAGAAGGCTACAGTTAGTAGAAAACATAGGGTTTTCTAGGAGAGTTTAAACATTACACAAAAGCATATTGCAGAAACATCTTAATAACGTTTTCGTACAAACTCAGACATTAATATACTTATGATCTCACCAGCATTAAGCTGATACTTGCTTTCAAAATAACTTGTATTCTCAGGTCACTATTAGACAGGTACAGCTGCCAGGTTTTTTTAAGGATAGAATCCGCACATCGAGGAAAAGTTAAACCACAGTTCCAAGTACGGGTTCAATTAATGTGACGAGTAGATTCCCATATATATCTCCCTACTCAACCTATCTGAGCGTCGTATTGTCAGGCTGAACGTATCTAACTAGGTCAAGATTTGTCAAGTCTATAAATTTCCTAAGTTCAACTCCCCTTAGTCAAGTCCATTTAAAAATTTTCGTGCCTACAGACGCATCATACCAGAGCATAGACCCTTCAACTTTGTGTACGTTATGCAGACTCAGGTTTCCTGTTATCACTTGATAATATCACTTCCCAAAACATCTCCCTCAAGCACATTTCATAACCAACATAATTTTTTTGATTTTTTGAGTATCTAATGTTTTTATTTCTCCCCCTAAATTTGTGCATAGGAGAGAAATGAAGGTTAATGCGCAAATTTAAACTATCCTAAAACAAAAATTTGTCTTTAAAGCGAATCAGCTTAAGAAAAACTCAGGAGTATAGAGAAGAAAACTCAAACCGTAAGTCACCAATTGAATTTGCATCCAGAAGGTCTGAGAACAGCAAGCATAATCTCATAATAGATCCGAAAATTCTTCATATCATTAAGCACTAACCCATGAGTGATCCCTTCCTTTCTTCCCTTCCCGCAGAGGACACATACTCTCAAACAATGTTCTGAGTGTTGTACAGTTGAGAGATGTCCCCAATCATATGCCAGGAGCAGCCACTACCAACAAACCGAAGTCTAATGATATGCCTCCATAGCTCCTCCAACACAGAGCGGGATCAGTTGGTCTTTGGAACCCAGTCCATTTTGAAACTGGGTCGACCTTTGTCATCAATGCACGATACTCTCTCCCATGACATATCCTGCTTATCACAAACAGAAGATGTAGAAATATTTGAGTCGTTAGTTGATTTGGGAGATTGAACCTTTGGAACCCATTTGTATTCGGGTTTAACCCATTTCATGCTCAATCCGATGGGTGGCTCAGTACTTGCTTTTGATCTTGATGTCGGCCGTTGAGATGACTTTAATTTTGGCTTCACGAGAGAATCTCTTGGATTTGGCTTCTTGGTCGACATTCCCTTCTTGCCCTTGGGAGTTACATTCTTGTCCTTCTTGGCATTCCAGTCGTTAATGTCTGATCGTGATCTCAAGGGGAATCTTTTGGAGTATCTCCCTCTTGGCGCGTTCTGCCAGCCTTGTGCGTAGTAAGGAACGTATGCGCGATTTGGACAATTATGGGCAATGTGACCAGGTGTTCCACAGTGAAAACAAGTCTTTTTCTTCACTGGGAAATTGTTTCTTCTTTCCCCTGGTGGCGTATCTTTGCTTTGTCTCTTGTTGTTCCCACATGCACACTTGCAACAAGAACTCTGTTGCGTTGGAATTGGTGGCCTGTATTTCTCAACGGCAGGTTGATCAGAAGCAGTTGAGTTCGAAGCAACAGATTCAGAGTTCAAGGAGATGTTGGTTTGTTCAATGGTGCTCTCCTTGTTCTCATCTTTTGCTAGTTTACCTGCACATGAAGTAGAAACATTAGTATTTTCAATATTAATAACTCCTCCTGACACAAATCCAGCTCGTTTGCCATATCGAAGATGTGGCTCCCTGTCAGTTTCGTCCTCTGTCATAGGGATGAATGTGTAGTTATGATTATAAGGAGGAGGTACACTATCATACCCTAGACCCTTGTTTTGATTTTCTTTGAATTTTAATTGGGTTTCATATAAGGACTTGACTGTCTGACTTGATGCAGTATAATTTTTAAAACTAACGTCTGCTTTTCCACACTTAACTTTCAAGGCATTAAGTTCTTCAGTTACAGCAGCAAGTTGTCTCTTAATATAGTTATAATTTTCACACTTGTTGCTATACTCTTCTTGAAGTTTCATAAAGTCTTTGGTTTTTGCTTCTAATTCAACATTTAGGGGTTTCTGTCCTTTCTTGAGTTGATATCCTTTATATCTCAGGTCCTCAACTTCCCTTTTTAATAAATCAATTTGTTCCCGAAGAAATTTAACCGTATCTTCACTAGATAGCGTACATGAAACTTCACATGATTGAGAACATGAAACTTCATTGACCGGGAGGTTTGTGGAACTCATTGTTTTTCGACAATTCAAAGCGTTAAGTTCTTCAATTATATCAGCCAGACTAAGACGATTGAGATCTTTTGTCTTTTTGATGTCAGCCACGTTCATATCCCACGATTTCGGAAGTGAATTAAGTAGCTTTTTGTTTATCTCAGATTTGGACAAGAAGATCCCAACTATATTCATCTCAATAGTAAGTGTAGTAAATCGCTGCAACTGAGTTTCGAGGGTTTCTCCAGGGATATAATCGAAAATGTTGAAATTTTGTCTTAACATATCCTGACGACTCTCTTTCATGTTTTCCACTCCCTCGTAGACCTTAAAATCAATTAAAAGCACAACTAGAAGCTAAAATAAAACTTAAAAGTCAAACCCTTTGATTCTAAACCTCAAAAGTCAACCTTAAAAGTCAAATTTAAAAAGTTAAACTCAAAAGTCAAACTTGAAAAGTCAAACTTAAAAGTCAAATTTAAAAAGTTAAACTTAAAAGTCAAATTTAAAAAATTAAACTCAAAAGTCAAACTTGAAAAGTGAAACTTAAAAGTCAAACCGAAAAGCTAAATTTGAAAGTTTAAAGTCAAACGAGAAAGTCAAAGTTTAAAGTCAAAGGTCAAACTTGGAAGTCAAAGTCAAAATTTAAGGTCAAAAGTTAAAAATAAATAAATAAATAAATAAAAGTAAAAAATTAAAATATAATTTTATTTATTAATTTATTTATTAATTTATTTAGTATTATTATTATTATTAATTTTTTTTTATGAAAAAGGAATTTCGAATTAAAAAAAAAAATTAATTTTGGGCTAAAAATGACAATTGTGAGAAACTTAAAACCGAAAAGGAGTCTTTTTGAATAAATTTTCGAAGGCTTATCCCATCTAGTAATCGAGATCAGCTGGTAAGGCGCCTGGCTTGGGAGCTGGAGGACGCGGGTTCGATTCACAGTACATTCAATGCGAGTGTTATTTTTAATGCGAGGCGAGAAGCTGCTTGCGAGGACGAGGCTGCTGCTTGAGAGGACAATGCTCTGCTGCTTGCGAGGCCGAGGTGTGAGGCCGAGAACTCAGAAGCCGGAAACGTGCGAGACCGCGCCGCAAACTTCTGAGCCGTATACTCCGAGCCGAGGCCGCAAACTCCGACCCGCAAACCTCGGGCCGTGAACTCCTCGGAAACCCTAGCTGCTGGCCGCCACCCCCTCGCAGGTTACGACCAAAAACAGTGATTTTTGCCCTTTTTTGCTCCAAAACTCGATCAAAAACCTTTTTTTATGAAAAACACGAAGAACAAACCCCCCTTATTTTTCAGAGATCTACCCAAAAACGCAAGAATATTTCAAAAATAAGATCAAATAATGCTCAAAATGTAACAAAATTGACTGATACAACTTGGCTCTGATACCAATTGTAAGTCCTAATTTGCCCGTCTATCAGTCAGATCCGTTTGATGGTGCGGAATCCCAATCAAACGGATGATGCCAGATAAAATAGAAGAGAAGGAGAGGAAGAAAAATATGAATCTTGTATGTATTGATGATTAGAATGAAATTCCTTACACAAAAGATTCACACACATACACGCTCCTTTCTCTCTGGCTGTAAACTACTTCGTGTTCATCTATCTCTACTCCTCACGCTAACACCTCTATTTATAAATGTTGGATATGGGCCAGAAACAAATGGGCCGTAAATGAGTTTACGGCCGTAAACTCAGCCGTAAACAAGACCATAAATTCATAAATATTATAGAAAAATATAATTGCCTAGAAAAGTAAAGTATAAACCATATTTTGACCCAACACGTACTCCTCAGGGTTGACTTTTTTTTGACTTTTAGGCTTTATTCAACAAATGGACTTTTGGACCATTGAATGGGTAGAAAGGTCTTTTACCCTTCTAAGAGAGCATAGGAAGGGATTAGTCTGGCCTTTGAGAGCCTTTATTAAGTTGAGATATTTTATATATGTTATTAGGCGGAGGCTAGATTGGTGTTTCGAGTTCGAGATCATTCGAGTTACCCGAGGTGAGTCTTCTCACTATAGCTTACCTAGAGTGGTAATTATGTGTGACTGGAAGGTCGTATGTGCTTATATGTGACATGTGATATATGTTTTATGTGATATGCTATGTTATGAGTTGCCTAGTTCGGATCGGAAGGCCCACATGGTTAGGACAGGAAGGTCAATAGAGTTGGGCATAAAGGTCAACAGATTAGGACCAGAAGGTTATCAGGGTAGGGCCGAAAGGTCTACCAGAGTTGTGGAGCCAGAAGGTCCATTGAGACACATTGACCGGAAGGTCACAACCTCGAGTGGCTAATTTATATGCATGTGGTATTTTGGGGAACTCATTAAGCTTCGTGCTTACCGTATTATGTGTTATGTGTTTCAGGTTCTTATCAAGATCGCGGGAAGGTGGCGGCTCGATTGTACACACAAGAGAAAAGAGTCATGAATGAGGATCCTGGATTTGAATAATTGTGTTGAAAACTTGTTGATTGTTTTTGAGAATTAATGATGAGACATTTGTTTTATGAGTTTAAAGTTTAAATTTTTGTTTGAAAATTTTATGTCGTTACACCAAAACACAAACTGAACTCCCTGATCATCCATATTACATTACCCGCACCCAAATAGGTCTAAATCCCTCTTTTCCAAAGGCCATAATCCTTATGATATCTGATCTTCGAGCCACAGCCCCGAAATAGGAAACGATTTGGAACAGGGTATTACATCTGTAGCTCAAACTAAGGTCCAGACGGGGAAAAAATCACCAAAACTTTATGCATGGAGTCCAAACCATCATCGAACTTCAGATATGAGACTTATGCTTATCAAAGGACTTCAATGATCCATAAAGTTGCTAACTTTATGGATTCCATGCATTCAACTCAACCCATACATGGAAAAAAAGTAGGTAAAACTCTGATCAAACATGCTTAAATGAGAAACACAAGAACTTGAGGACTAAAAAAGGTCCAAAAGCAATACAAGGTGGTGAGGAGGAGACTTGCTTGCTGATACAATTCAGCAAAGGAATCTTAATCTTCAACAAGGAGCTAAAAACCACTAAAAGAGCTCTCAAGATCAATAATGAAGGCTAGATTCAATTAGAGTAGAAGGGATGTGATGGAGGTTGAGGATGTGAAAACCGTAGCCCCTCATATCCCTTAAATTAGGCTCAAATCACAGATAAATTAGGGTTAGCCCTCAGGTGGTCGCCACATCATGACCACTTGTTCGTCACGTCTTGGCGCACAAGAATGGATGTGTGTTTCTGCCTTCATGGTCACCTCGTGAGGCCTCTTTCCTTACGTCATGATCATCCTAAAATCCACGAATTTTCATTATAAATTAGACTAAAAGCATATTTGAACCATTTACCTAAAATAGTTGTTACAATTCTCCCCCACTAGAACTAGATTCCACCTTTGAAATCTACAACTAGAAATAGATATGGATAGTGTTCTTGCATCCCCGACCCGGGTTCCCACATCCACTCTGAGTATTTTTGGTGTTGCCACTGCACCTTGACCAGGGGTACTGAAACGACCCAAAAATTTCATTTTTCAATATAACCAAAAACCATAATCTGAGTGTCATATCATAAAAACCATATGTGATGTATTCCAAACATAATAAAAAACATTGTGCGGAAAACTGTATCATATCCATGTCATATCAAAATCAGAAACTAAATCAACTCCCAGGATAAAAGCTGAAGCTGTGGTGTGTGCGATGCCATCATCCCGAGCTCTTCCCTCTGCTAGTGGAAGTACCTGAAACCAAAACTGAAACTGTAAGCATGAAGCTTAGTGAGCTCCCCCAAACCACCACATACCATACAATAACATATCAAGCACATACTGGGGCCTTGCCCCCCCTCCATCGGACCGAAGTCCGAAGCTGACTGACTGGGACCTTGTCCCCTACATCGGACCGAAGTCCGAAGCTAACATCAGACCGAAGTCCGAAGCTGACTGGGACCTTGTCCCCTACATCGAACCGAAGTCCGAAGCTGACATCGGACCGAAGTCCGAAGCTGAATGGGACCTTGTCCCGAACATCGAACCGAAGTCCGAAGCTGACATCGGACCGAAGTCCGAAGCTGACTGGGACCTTGTCCCCTACATCGAACCGAAGTCCGAAGCTGACATCGGACCGAAGTCCGAAGCTGACTGAACATAGCATAAACATATCACTAACATGAACACACATAATCCTGTCTGTGCCACGAAGGCATCAAACATGCTAACTACTGCATCGGATCAAAATCCGGATACTACTGCTAGCTAAACGGGTCGACATTGTGGCCATAGACCCGTTCCTACTAAAAGGAAACTCACCTCGTGAACTGGCTGCTGTGTGTATGGCTCTGGAAGCTAACTGCTGCTGCTCTGGTATCTCCCCGGCTACAAGTCCATAAACACACTCAATCAAATACTAAACACTGCACTGGGTAAAATGACTCTTTTACCCTTGGTCAAAGTCAACCCTCGGTCAAAGTCAACTCTCGGTCAAAGTCAACCCACAGTTGACCTGACTCGCCGAGTTGGGCCGCCAACTCACTGAGTCCCTATTCTCACTCCTCGACCCTACTCGCTGCTACTCGTCGAGTATGGCATCGACTCGACGAGTACTCTCCCGATCCAAGAACTCAGACAATCTTCATCCGACTCGCCGAGTCATATGACCAACTCGACGAGTTGTTCTTGAGCTTAAGAAGATTGCCTTGGACTCGCCGAGTTGTATGAACAACTCGCCGAGTCCCTCCATTACTGAGTCTACCCTCAAACTTGCTGAGTCCACTCCACTACTCACTGGTCCCACTCGACACCGCTCAAAAGGAAGAAATCGGGGACTCGCGACTCGACTCGCCGAGTCGTTCTTCCGACTCACTGAGTCACCGCCATGCAACTATTCTACACTCGATTCTGCTCGAATCCAATACATACAAATGATAGATCTGAGTCTAATAAGCTGATTTACCACGTAAAGTTTCCAACTTTACGTGTACAAACACATGAACAAGGGAATAAAGGCTAAAAGATGCTTAAAAGGGGTAGATCTAGGGTTAATATGCAAAATAGCTCCATAAAGGCAATAGATCTGGGCTCTACAACTCCTAAATGAACAGATCTAAGGATATCTCGGCATAATAGAGCTTCTATATCAACATAAGGCTTGAGAAAAGCATTAACAATATCTAGAAAGGGTTTTAAAGCATAAAAGGGAAGGAAATCTGAAGAATACCTCAAAGAGCTCTTGCTTTCCCTTGAATCTCTGCTCTACAATCCTTCTCCTTGCTCCTTTCTTCTTCTCCTTCTTCAAGCCTTCACAAATGCACACAAGATCACTTAAAACACTCAAGATCGAATTAGGGTTTTCTCACAGCTTTTGAGGGTGAAGGAGGCGAGATTGGGGGCTATAAGGTGGCTTAAATAGTGGGCAACCCGGGGATTTAGGGTTTCTCCCAGACGGACAGACTCGCCGAGTCCAGAATATGGACTCGCCGAGTTGCCAGCTAACACGTGCTCGAAATCCCGACCCTACTCGGCGAGTCAGGCTATGAACTCGCCGAGTCCCTCTTGCAAAACTTCAAAATAAATACCAAGGAATTATCATACCGGGGACGGGTCGTTACAATTCTCCCCCACTTATCTCAGACTTCGTCCTCGAAGTCTGCTACGGCTGAATCTGCAAATATCTCATGGTAGTGCTCCCTCATCTCCTCCTCAGCCTCCCACGTCCATTCTGATCCCTTCCGGTGCTGCCACTGCACCTTCACTAACTGAATTACCTTGTTCCTCAAGGTCTTGGTCTTCCGTTACAGAATCGCGACTGGCCTCTCAATATAATTCAGGCTGCTATCAACCTGAATATCCTCTAGGGGAACAACTGCTGACTCATCCACCTAACACTTCCTCAACTGAGACACATGGAAAGTGTTGTGGATCTGACTAAGCTCCTCAGGCAGATCTAACCGATAAGCAACCCGACCCACCCGGGCCAAAACCCTGAAAGGACCAATAAATCTGGGGCCCAACTTGCCCCTCTTCCGGAATCTGATGACACCCTTCCAAGGTGAGACCTTCAGAAGGACCATATCCCCCACCTGGAACTCCAAGTACGAACGCCTCCTATCGGCGTAGCTCTTCTGCCGACTCTGTGCAGTCTACAGTCTACTACGGACCTGCTGGATCAACTCAGTCGTCTTGAGCACCACCTCTGTGCTCCCGATGACCCGCTGACCGACCTCGCCCCAACAAATCGGGGTCCTACACTTCCTCCCATACAGCATCTCAAAGGGAGGTCGATTAATGCTCGCATGATAACTATTGTTATACGAGAATTTCGCTAACGGAAGATACGTATCCCAACTGCCACCGAAATCTAGGACACATGCCCTAAGCATGTCCTCGAGAGTCTGAATCGTCCTCTCGCTCTGCCCGTCCGTCTGAGGGTGGAAAGCGGTGCTGAAATGGAGACGAGTACCCATCTCGTCGTGGAACCGCTTCCAGAATCTGGATGTGAAACGGACATCTCGGTCTGACACCACCAATACCGGCACTCCATGACGTACCACAATCTCTCGCACATAGATATCGGCTAACTTCTCCGCCGATATACTCTCCTGGATCGGGATAAAATGGGCACTCATCGTCAACCGATCCACTACTACCCATATCGAATCCACTCCTCGTGCGGTCCGGGGAAGCTTGGTGACAAAATCCATGGTGATGTCCTCCCATTTCCACACGGGAATGTCTAACGGCTGCATCTTGCCGTGAGGTCTCTGGTGCTCCGCCTTGACCTTCCAGCAGGTCAGGCATCTCTCAACATACCAGGCGACGTCCCGCTTCATGCAGGGCCACCAATAATCAGGTCGAAGATCTCGATACATCTTCGTCGCCCCTGGGTGGATAGAAAATCGAGACTTATGAACCTCGTCCATCAATACTTTCCGTACTCCACCCCAGTACGGTACCCACACCCTCCCGTGCAGCGTCAGCAATCCCCGACTATCATAATCAAACAAGGCTACTCGGCCCACGATCCTCTCACACTTCTGTCTCTCCTCCTTGAGGCCCTCCACCTGAGCCTCCTTGATCCGCTCCAACAACTGAGTGATCACTGTCATCCTCAAACAAAGATCTCTGATAGGGGCCGCCGACACTTTGCGGCTTAGGGCGTCGGCCACCACGTTGGCCTTCCCTGGTGGTAAAGGATCTCACAATCGTAATCCTTTAGCACATCCAACCACCTCCTCTGCCTCATGTTCAGACTCGGCTGATCCATAAGGTACCTCAAACTCTTGTGATCCGTGTAAATAGTACAACGAACCCCATAAAGGTAATGCCTCCAAATCTTGAGGGCAAACACAACTGCCCCCAGCTCCAAATCATGGGTAGGATAATTAGCCTCGTGAGGCTTCAACTGTCTCGAGGCATAAGCTATCACATGGCCTCGCTGCATCAATACTGCTCCCATACCTGTGATCGAGGCATCATAGTAGACTACGAAGTCCTCTACTCCCTCTGGCAAGGTAAGGATCGGAGCCTCGCACAATCTCTGCCTGAGGGTCTCGAACGCTGTCTGCTGCTCAGGACCCCAACGAAATACCACAGACTTCTTGGTCAGTCGGGTGAGCGGCACTGCTATCTTGGAGAAATCCTGAATAAATCTCTGATAATACCCTGCCAACCCTAGGAAGCTCCGAATCTCAGATGGAGACTTCGGGACCTCCCACTGCATCACGACCTCTATCTTGGCCGGATCTACCAAAATACCCTTCTGGTTGACGAGGTGACCAAGGAACTGCACCTCGCGCAACCAGAACTCACATTTGGAGAACTTTGCGAAAAGTCTCTCCCTCCTTAAAGCCTCCAGCACCTCCCGCAGGTGCTCCTCGTGCTGCTCCTGCGTCTTGGAATATACCAAGATATCATCGATGAATACTATCACTGACCGATCCAGCATCGGCCTGCACACGCGATTCATGAGATCCATGAACGTGGCTGGAGCACTGGTGAGCCCAAATGGCATCACCACAAAATCATAATGACCATACCTGGTCCTGAAAGCAGTCTTCTGTACATCCTCATCTCTAACCCGCATCTGATGATAACCGGAGCGTAGGTCGATCTTGGAGAACCAAGACGCTCCCTGAAGCTGATCAAAAAAATCATCTATCCTCGGAAGTGGGTAACGGTTCTTCATCGTTACCTTATTCAACTCCCGATAATCTATACACATACGATGCCACCCATCCTTCTTCCTCACAAACAGGATCGGCGCTCCCCAAGGCGAACTGCTTGGCCGAATGAAACCCTTGTCTAACAGCTCCTGCAGCTGTGTAGACAACTCCTGCATCTCAGGGGGAGCTAGTCGATACGGTGCTTTGGCTATCGGAGCCGCACCAGGAATTAGGTCGATCCTGAACTCAACCTGTCTCTCAGGAGGTATCCTCGGCAAATCCTCGGGAAACACGTCCGGGTAGTCTCGAACAATAGGAACATCATCAACTGTCGTCTTGCCCTTCTCCCGGGCATCCAAGACATAAGCTACAAAACCGGCGCAACCCTGCTGAACATAGCGCCTCGCCCTTGCGGCAGAACAAAAGGTCAGTCCTCGCTGTGGCCTCTCGCCCTGAATCACTAACTCTCCCCCACTGGGAGTGCGAACCCTCACTAGCTGAAGCTCACAATCAATCACTGCCCCATTGGGGCTTAGCCAATCCATGCCCACAATAACTTTATTCCATCGCAGGGGAATAGGTACCAGGTCCACTGAAAACTGCTCATCAAACAACTGAAGGGAACACCCTCTATGCACTCTGCCGACCCTCACGGTCCTATCATCTGCTATCTCAACCTCTAATGGACAATCCAGCTCCCCAGGAGCTCTACTAAATCTCTTGCTAAGCGCAAGCGATACGAATGATCGGGTAGCCCCCGAATCGAACAATACCATAGCAGAAATGCCGTTCACAGAGAATGACCCTAAATAAAACATACAATCATAAGCAATATTCAAACGATAATAATAATAAAGAGATGAAGGGAAGATACATACTCGTCACCACATCAGGAGTCGCTTGCGCCTCCTCCGCTGTCATCTGAAACGCCCTACTCTTCGCCACTGGTGCTTCAGCTCGGCCCTGCCGGCCATCTGTAATCCTCAAAGTAGCAGGGGCAGGTGCAGCCACCTTCACTGCTGCGGCTAAGCTCGGACACTGGGACTTTTTATGTCCCCTCTGATTGCACTGAAAACAAATCAAATCAGATGCTGCAACGACAGTAGCAGGAGCCGTACAATCCCTACTCAAATGTCCAATCCGACCACACTTGTAGCAGCCGGAACTCCCCGCCTTGCACGCTCCTTCGTGCATCTTCCCACACCTACCATATCGACCGTGGCTCGGCTGTCCCCTGGACCTGTGATCTGAAACCCTGGGCTTTTTGCCCGAACCGCCTGAACCCGAAACCGCCTCCGGTTTCCTCTTCTTCTCCATCTCGAGATCAATCTCCCTCTCCCGAGCCCTAGCAATCATATCTTCCAGCGTTTTACAGCTGGACCGGCTCACAAACTGGCGGATATCGCTCCGCAACATCTCATGATAACGGGCCTTCTTCATTTCCTCATCAGCTACGTACTGAGGAACGAGAAGAGCCCTCTCCCTGAACTTGGCGGTGATCTCCGCCACTGTCTCTGTAGTCTGGGTGAGGTCCTGAAACTCCCTAGCTAACTGCTGCACCTCAATAATCGGTGCAAACTCCGCCCTGAACCTGGTAGAGAAATCAGCCCAAGTCATGGCGTCCAATGCTGCGTCATCTCCAATGGAGTGTTCGACCTCCTCCCACCAATCTCGTGCCCTGTCCTTCAGAAGACAGGATGCCAATCTGACCTTGTCCCCCTCGGGACACCTGCTAGTGCAGAAAGCGTTGGCCACATCCGCCAACCATCTAGTACTCGCTATGGGGTCCCGCGCCCCATGATAGTCCGGAGCTCCACATGCCCTGAACTCCCTGAAAGTAAGGGTGCGCGACCCCATCATGACCGCCACCTCGGCATGGAATGTGCCCAATCTCTCATCCATTAGCTCTAGAATTCCCTCCTTGATCGAACCGAAGATCACAGGAGTCTGCTCTATAATGATGCGCGTAATCTCCGAAGAAAGAAACTCTCGTGTCTGCTCATCCATGCGCTCATCCCCCGAGCCTGAACCTGATCCCTCCCCGGCACCTCCACTGCCGGCTGCTGGTCTGGAACGCAAAACCACCATTCTGAAACACATCACAACTACATCAAAAAACTGAAATATCTCAAGGGATCATTGATACTACAACTAGCTCCCTGGTCTTGTTTCAGCCTTTCTTGATTCGAGTACGGATCCTCTGCTTTCAGTAGTACGGGCCCATACTACCTTCCACATCTATCCATACTTTCTTCAAGAACTACCTTGACTCCACCAAGTCACTTCTACTACTACCGATCTCTGCTACTCTCATCCTAGGCTTGCCCTAGGGATACCTCAGACTCAACTCAACTAGTCCTCAGCTGCTGAAGGTCTCCTTATCATGCTAATTAGCCACTACCTGAACACCATCACATGTGACGAGGATCAGATAATCCTTCAAGTAAAGGACCCGTCCCTATAACGGTTGGACTCAAACAAGAGCGGCGCAATAGGACCAGTTCCAGCACTCTGGGATTATTCAACCCTGATCACATGTGGTGTGACGTGTTCACCTAATGGCTAACTCCCATCACTCAGAACCCCATAAAGCACGAAGCAAGCAGCATTCGGATAAAGGAAACATACTCAGGCAAAACTATTCTCATAACGAGAAACTGTACTAGCATACAATGCTAAGCTCATACTATCAGGCATAACCTAAACAGGCTATCCTACTACTGTCTACTCAATACTAGCATGCAATACTCATAAAGTTGTAACACATAAAGCAGGCACATAAGGCATCCTCCTAGATCCTTAGTCCTATACTAGCATGTTGTTCTACTGGAATTGACACTGAACAAATAACTTGTATGGGTAATTTGGGAGTACTTACTTGAGCTCGGCTGATCGCATGCACCACACCCTTATCTCGTTTAAAAATTTCTTTATTTCTAAGTGCTTTCAAAATTCTTTAGAAAACATTTTTTTTTAAATCTTTTTATTTCCCCTTAGTTTGAGTTCAGATACACCTGGAAGTGTATCCGAATCCCTCAAACCAAGGCTCTGATACCAACTTGAAACGACCCAAAAATTTCATTTTTCAATATAACCAAAAACCATAATCTGAGTGTCATATCATAAAAACCATACGTGATGTATCCCAAACATAATAAAAAACACTGTGCGAAAAACTGTATCATATCCATGTCATATCAAAATCAAAAACTAAATCAACTCCCAGGATAAAAGTTGAAGCTATGGTGTGTGCGATGCCATCATCCCGAGCTCTTCCCTCTGCTAGCGGAAGTACCTGAAACCAAAACTGAAACTGTAAGCACGAAGCTTAGTGAGCTCCCCCAAACCACCACATACCATACAATAACATATCAAGCACATACTGGGGCCTTGCCCCCCTCCATCGGACCGAAGTACGAAGCTGACTGACTGGGACCTTGTCCCCTACATCGGACCGAAGTCCGAAGCTAACATCAAACCGAAGTCCGAAGCTGACTGGGACCTTGTCCCCTACATCGAACCGAAGTCCGAAGCTGACATCGGACCGAAGTCCGAAGCTGACTGGGACCTTGTCCCCTACATCGAACCGAAGTCCGAAGCTGACATCGGACCGAAGTGCGAAGCTGACTGGGACCTTGTCCCCTACATCGAACCGAAGTCCGAAGCTGACATCGGACCGAAGTCCGAAGCTGACTGAACATAGCATAAACATATCACTAACATGAACACACATAATCCTGTCTGAGCCACGAAGGCATCAAACATGCTAACTACTGCATCGGATCAAAATCCGGATACTACTGCTAGCTAAACGGGCCGACATTATGGCCTTAGACCCGTTCCTACTGAAAGGAAACTCACCTCGTGAACTGGCTGCTGTGTGTATGGCTCTGGAAGCTAACTGCTGCTGCTCCGGTATCTCCCCGGCTACAAGTCCATAAACACACTCAATCAAATACTAAACACTGCACTGGGTAAAATGACGCTTTTACCCTTGGTCAAAGTCAACCCTCGGTCAAAGTCAACTCTCGGTCAAAGTCAACTCTCGGTCAAAGTCAACCCACAGTTGACCTGACTCGCCGAGTTGGGCCGCCAACTCGCCGAGTCCCTATTCTCACTCCTCGACCCTACTCGCTGCTACTCGTCGAGTATGGCATCGACTCGACGAGTACTCTCCCGATCCAAGAACTCAGACAATCTTCATCCGACTCGCCGAGTCATATGACCAACTCGACGAGTTGTTCTTGAGCTTAAAAAGATTGCCTTGGACTCACCGAGTTGTATGAACAACTCGCCGAGTCCCTCCATTACTGAGTCTACCCTCAAACTCGCTGAGTCCACTCCACTACTCACTGGTCCCACTCGACACCACTCAAAAGGAAGAAATCGGGGACTCGCGACTCGACTCGCCGAGTCGTTCTTCCGAATCGCTGAGTCACCGCCATGCAACTATTCTACACTCGATTCTGCTCGAATCCAATACATACAAATGATAGATCTGAGTCCAATAAGCTGATTTACCACGTAAAGTTTCCAACTTTACGTGTACAAACACATGAACAAGGGAATAAAGGCTAAAAGATGCTTAAAAGGGGTAGATCTAGGGTTAATATGCAAAATAGCTCCATAAAGGCAATAGATCTGGGCTCTACAACTCCTAAATGAACAGATCTAAGGATATCTCGGCATAATAGAGCTTCCATATCAACATAAGGCTTGAGAAAAGCATTAACAAGATCTAGAAAAGGTTTTACAGCATAAAAGGGAAGGAAATCTGAAGAATACCTCAAAGAGCTCTTGCTTTCCCTTGAATCTCTGCTCTACAATCCTTCTCCTTGCTCCTTTCTTCTTCTCCTTCTTCAAGCCTTCACAAATGCACACAAGATCACTTAAAACACTCAAAATCGAATTAGGGTTTTCTCACAGCTTTTGAGGGTGAAGGAGGCGAGATTGGGGGCTATAAGGTGGCTTAAATAGTGGGCAACTCAGGGATTTAGGGTTTCTCCCAGACGGACAGACTCGCCGAGTCCAGAATATGGACTCGCCGAGTCGCCAGCTAACACGTGCTTGAAATCCCGACCCTACTCGGCGAGTCAGGCTACGAACTCGCCGAGTCCCTCTTGCAAAACTTCAAAATAAATACCAAGGAGTTATCATACCGGAGACGGGTCGTTACAGGTACACCATATTACTTGAGGCCTTTGCCTTCCTATCCAGAATCGCCACCATTTTCTTAATATAGTTCAGGCGATCATTGAAGGTTTGTATCGATCAAATACACTTCAAGTATTAAGAATAGCCGTAAAACTAATCTAATAAAAATCATAAATAGAAAGTAAATAACACAGAATTTCTCCAAATTGTTCTTTCACAAAGAAAGTGTTTTGTTTTCCCTAAGAAGATTGGTTTGTCACAAAGACAATTGACACAAAGCCACAATCACAACTTTAAGGTTTGCCCTAATGTTGTATATATACTAATCTATACATTTATATCCCATGATTCAAGGGATTACGTCTAATCTATACTATGAATCAATCTTATCACAAATATACCGGATATGTGATCTATTTTATACTTATCTATATCATTACATAATATACAAAAGGTTACAATCGGATAAATATACTATAAACCGACGTTGATAAGCTTGATACATTGGCGATGTAGACGTCGTAGACACTAGCGTCGATCTATCAGCGTGTCATGCGTTTGACACATCATATCATAAAGTGTGACCTTACAATACCCCCCTATCCGATGATGTCAAAACTAATCTTCAATTAATACTTTTGGATCATGCTCCCCGTGAGAGTATGAAAGAAATCTTGACTCTTGTAGTTTTAGAGAATGCTCCCCCTAAGAAGATGAATGAGTTATCAATCATTTATGAATTACAATATATGGTGGATGAATAAATAATGAGCTTGTGCTGAGCTGAGAACGTTAACATCAACTTGACTTGACTCCCCGTTAGAATGTGCTTTTCTGTAGTTCTAGTAGCGAGATTTTCAACTTTACGAAGATTCTCTCCCCCTTTTTGACATCAATAGCTAACTTCGAGCTGAATATAGTTTCAGCTTGTAGTCTAGTAAGAGTATGATGTCTCCTAATAGTGTGGGCTTAAACTACCATTCACTGACATAGAATTGTGAGATCTCATCGGTGAGTGGTTTTATACGTTGAATCATAAATCTCTTTTATTAGAAGAAAAATGGAAAGAGTGGTATGTTGCATGTAATACATTCCAGAATGAAATGTACCCATTGGAAAATATTTTTTGAATTCTCATCAACATCTGGTATCATATGCTGAATCATAAAATTCTAAAGAAGAATATTAGGACAAGAATGAATTGGTGCTTGTGATAGTCTATGGTACATAGGCTGACCATCGGCACATAATTGCAAACTATTATCAATGTGTGGTTTTACATAGTGAATCATCAAGTCCTGTATTAGAAGAATTGTGGAAAGAATGGATTGTTTTAGTCACGTTGAGGTGAAATCAGCTTGAATCATTAATAATTTAAAGAATAAAAAAGAAGTGGTTTAAACTTATGTATCATGGAGTAAGTTGCAATCTAGAATCAAAGATTCACCATTAAATCATAATGGTACCATATCATATCCTAGACTAGGAGGTCAGGGGCATGAAAAACCCTTTGTCATTTAAGGGCCAAACAAGTAACTCTTATGTTGATGACTATGTAATCAGGGTAAGCCATTCGATTTTGCTCATTGTTTAATCAGAACATGAGACTTGATGCATACATCAAACATGCTTCCAAGGACAGGGTCATGTGAGAGATAATTGAATAAAAAATGAGCACCGTAGACTTTTTATCGATTTCTTTAGTTGGACCAAGAAATCTCACTTAGAAAGTTTAGACAGTGCATGACAGGCAACATGAGGGGGTGACTTAATGTTCTCAGCAAATGGTCTCGCTGATGAGAAACATATAAAGATTTAGTCACATACAACAACATGCTTCTAGGGACGATGATGTATCAAAGTTGCATACTAGGATTAAAGGTTCCACTGTTGGATTCCTTTACAAAATGCTACAAAAGAATATACAATATAAGAATACAAATAATAGAATTAGTTAAACAAGAAAATAGTTTAAACAGGGAAATATGTGCAACTTTTTTAGAAAGGTGATAAAGACTTGTTCCATCAAATCTTTGGAATTGAATGGTTATTAATGCATTTCCATTTTCCAAGATATCTATTCTTAGAAGATGGCTATAAAAGAAAACATAAGTGAGGATGAATAGATCAATATACAACTCATCTCACCATAAATCAAGAATGATGAAGCCATTTATCATTGAGACGTTGTGGATAGACTCCATGCTTTTTATTTATCAAGAGTAGAAGAGAAGCAGAGATCTGGCTTTGTAACCAACGAGTTAATTGGATTGAATCCAGAAAATCATTGTGCCCTCAAAATCAACACAAGGGCATTCAAGGTTTTATCAGATTATGAGTAAGTAGATGAAAACAAGACTTACTGCATCGATGGTTGCTATTTGCATCCATAACAGTGAGTGGATGAGAAAAGGGGTGTTCACTAGAATAAGAGGACATGATGCCACTCTGTTTCTTAGCACCAAGAGTATTGAGATCTTTCAGGATCTTTCAAATTCTAAAGATGAAAGATCAAAACAAGCTTTAGATAGATCTAAAAGATGAAAAGAGAGAAAAGAGAATATATGTAAATACCAGAAGCAATGGTTAAACAAACTATTGTAAACGTTTGTAAAAATAATAAAAACAACATTTGTTTTTGTATTTTTGTGTTTTTTAGAAAGCAATCAGAAGCAATCAAAACAGTTAGAAATCATTTTAAGCATTGGAAGCATGCAAAGATCTACAATTAATTTGTTTAAAGTCTTCTCGTCCAGTGCCTTAGTGAAAATGTCAGCCAAATGAATAGTGGATTGGATGTAAAATAACTCTATATTTCCCTTTTGAATGATGTCCATAATCAAATGATGACGGATGTCGATGTGCTTCGTCTTGAAATGATGCATTGGATTTTTTGTCTCCTGAATGGCACTGGTGTTGTCGCTACAGATGGGTGTCTTTGAGAAGTTTAGACCATAATCCAAGATCTGTTTCTGAATCAATCGAATCCGAGCACAACAGCTTCCAGCGGTAACATATTCAACCTCAGTGGTAGAACAAGCCCATGATGTTTGTTTTTTGATGGACGAACTTACCAATCTATTTCCAAGAATTTTAACTCCTCTTGAAGTGCTTTTACGATCAATGCCAAACCCGCCATGATCGGAGCTAGTGTATCCCACCAATATGAACTCAGAGTCATGAGGATACTATAACCCAATATTGGGTGTATGCTTTAAGAATCGTAAAAATCCTTTTGACAGTGTGAAGATGAGATTACTTAGGACTGGTTTGATAATGTGTACACAATAGGGTAGTCTACATAATCTCAGGAAGACTGGTTATAAGATAGAGTAGATAGACTATCATTCCTTAAAAAAAAGAGATGCATTCACATTGGTTCCACTTGGATTAGTGCCAATAGACGCTAATGAATACATCAAAGTCTTTGCCGATTTGCAATCAAAGAAACCATGCTTCTTCATCATATCTGCAATATATTTAGCTTGACAAACAAAAGTATCATCGGTTAGTCGTTTGACCTGTAAGCCCAAAAAGAAAGTTAGTTCACCCATCATGCTCATCTCGAACTTCTTTGCCATGACCTCCGTGAATTCTAAACTTAGCTTTTCATTTGTGGATCCGATGATGATATCGTCCACATACACTTGAGAAAGAATGATATGAGATCCTAACTACTTTATGAACAAAGTGTTATCGATCTTTCCTTGTTTATATCCACTTGAGAGAAGATAGCTTACCAACATGTCATACCATCATCTAGGTGCATGCTTTAATACATCAACAACTTTATCAAGACAATACACATGATCTGGAAACTCTTCCTTTTCAAACGATGGCAGTTGTTTTAGAAAGACTTCTTCTTGAATATTTCCATGTAGAATGGCAGGATTGACATCCATTTGGTAGACTTTAAAGTTCTTGAAGGAGGAAAAAGCTATGTATAGACAAATTGCTTCAATTGTTGTAACAGGAGCAAACATTTCATCATAGTCTAACCCTTCAAGTTGACAAAATCCTTGAGTCACAAGCCTAGATTTGTTTCTTATGACAATTTTATGTTTATCCATTTTGTTCCTGAAAACCCAGAGAGTGCCACTGATAGTCTTTCCATGAGGTTTGAGAACAAGAGTTTACACACGATGAAATTCAAATTCATTCAGCTCATCCTGCATGGCTTTAATCTAGTTAGCTTCTTTCAAGGCATCAATTTTTTTTGTTCAATCATTGAGACAAAGTTTAAAAACATGAAGAAGTTGCTATTGACTCTACTGTGAGTGATAATCCCAGAATTTACATCTCCAACGATTTGGGATTGAGGATGATCTTGAAGGATTCTTGGATAAGAACTTTCATTTACATTGCTTTGGGTAGAGTCTTCCTGATTGAATGGTTCAAATTCTTCAGGGATAAAAAGACGATCTTCAGAGACAGGTTGTGAATTATTAATTGATGAAAATTGGGAACAATGGGATTAATGTCATTTGACAAGAGCTTCGAAACATGATCTGAAGGACTGTAAGTAAGTTCATTTAGAATTGAGGAGGGATGATAAACTTGATCATTAATGAATGAGTCCTCATCAAAAGTGACATGAACTATTTCTTCAACAATTTGTGTTGAAAGATTAAATACTTTGAAACCCTTGGAGATGCTAGAGTATCCTAGGAACACTCCTTCATTAGATTTAGCTTCAAACTTCGAATGCTGATCTCTTTGATTCAAGATGTAACAAACACATCCAAACACATGAAAATAATGTGTCATTTGGTTTGCTGGAATCCATTGGAATTAGAAGGAGTTTGAATATAATTCCATCACATTCCTTTGTTTAGTTCAAGCTTTTAAAAGGAATTGGATTCCTACGTGAGTCAAATTTTCCTTCCAATGAGGGAAAATAAATTTCATCCAAAAACTTAAGGAATTAAAATTCCTTTCAAGTGAGAATGTTGAACGTTACCATATTACCCATTTTACTTTTAACACTACGTATGAAACCCCTATGTCGCCACCATCACCATCACCACCACCTCCACCACCGCCCACCACCCACCTCCACCGCTACATAACACCACCACCACCACTTACACTTCCACCCACCATCATCACCACCGGTACCTCTTCTACCACTAGCCTCCATCCACTAGCACCGTCACCTCCACCACCATTGACCACTACCATTACTACCCATCACCGCTATCACCACCTCCGCCACAACCACCACCACGCATCACTGTCGTCATCACCCGCTACACACCACCTCTACCACCACCGCTACAACCACCCACCATCACCACCACTGTCACCACATATACTACCTACCACCTCCACCACCATAACCATACCATTACTGCCACCACCACCGTCGTCACCTCCGCCACCAACACCTTCGCCACCAACACCTTCTCCACCAACACCTTTTCCACCACCTTCATCAGCACCACTGTTACTACCACCATTTCCACCTCCACCACTACACTACCCCCCACCTACCACCTCCACTACTAGTCATGACCAACACTGTCACAATTACTACCGTCATTACCTCAACCATTTGTAACATCCACACTTCCAGGTATAATATTTAACTTAATTATATGCATTTTGAGAGGGCAACTCGATGAGTTGGAGGCTTCAACTCGTCGAGTAGAGACTGAGACTAGACGTATGTTTTAGAGTCAACTCGACGAGTTGGGGGATCCAACTCGACAACTTGAGGCTGATGGAGGAAACCCTAATTATTCGGGTTTTGCAACCTATTTTAAGGACTTTAAGCCTCCACCCCACCTGTCCCATCACTCCCTACATCCATTGAACAAACCCTAGTGATCTAAACCCTATCTTGAGAGTGTGTGAGGCTTAAGATACTTATTTTGGTGAAATTCTTGAAGAGGCTTGAGGATTCAGGAGCTTAGGTCAAGGAGGAGACTAAGGATTTGTTACCTATTTTTGTTTGGCATCTCATTTTAGGTAACAAGTTGCTACCTTGACCATTCTAGTGCTAGATCTTCTCAGATATGAGTTTTATGGCCCTTTATAGCTTCTCCTAAGGCATTTCTGATTCTGAGCATGATTGGGAGATAAGACTTCAGATATGGACTAAAGGAGGTCCCATGAGTCCAAAGGTCCAATATTTATCAAGCTATTAGCAAGCATCCATGCACTAAACCTTATATAGAGTTATGCTTTGGCATTTTGAGCCCTTGATGACGTGCATGGACGTGAAGCTTGCAACTTTACGTGGTATTTCAGCCTTGGGATGATAGATCTATAATTTGGAACTTTAGTTCTGCTTAGAATCGTTTGAATGAGAATGTTTCTAGAGGGAATCGACGAGTGCACGAGCCAACTCGACGAGTCGGTTAGGGTTTTCCCCGATACCCTGAAAGCTGTATGAACTCGTCGAGCTGGTGAGACAACTCGACGAGTTGAGTTGAATTTTAATGATCTTTCTAAAGAACGGAGGGGATTCAACGAGTCATATAGATGTACTCAACAAGTTGAGTCAACATGGCCTGTTGACTCGAGCGTTGACTTTCATTGACTATTAGGTTTTGGTCAATTGTGGACTTTTGTAACGCCTGTGTTTCCGGGCTTGCCAATTTCAGCAATGTAATAGTCTAGGTTAACTTTTGTAACCTGTTTTGAAATAATAGAAGTATATTATTTGAGTATTATGTGTTTTGTGCCTAATTGCTTAATTATGTGGTTTGATTAATTAAGAATAAAAATAAGCGTCAAAAGTAAAGTATGAGATAAGTCTGATATCTTTACATAAAGTTGTAGTGGTCGAAATGAGGTTTCCGAATATATAAAGAATGCCAAAATCCGAGTTATAACGAAGAAGTTATGACCTATTAAAGTTTCGCGACAGAACCGGCACGACCCAGTGCGACCCAGTGCGACGTAAATAATGAATTTAAGGTAGATAGATATCTATCCTTAGTGATCTAAATGAGAATTGAAGATCTCATCGATAGTAGTGCAACGACGGAAAGACAGACGAAAACGGAGTTTAGATGAAGGAGTTATGAATTTCGAACGGAGTTTTCCTGTCCTGGCCTACTAAAGATAATATATAAGTAATATACTTATAATATATTAAAAATAAAGTCAAAATTAGCCAATGGAGTCTAAACGAGAGCTGTAGAGCATAATCTCACCTTCGCGGCGAGATAAAGAACGTCAAAAACGGAGTTCGTATGCGAAAGTTATGAATTTCTGAAGTTCGGGGCGCGAAACCCCAAAACTGTCAGATGCCACGACGTGGCAAGCAGTGCCACGACGTGGAAAATCTTCTGTCACCTCCGGAAGGCCCCCATATGCAACTTGGGATGACGCATGCAGTGACGACCAAGCCCACGACGTGGAACAAGGTTGCCACGACGTGGCAAGGGCCAAGTTTGCACTATAAATAGATTTGAAGGGCCAGCCGTTTATGGTTGCTATTTTCTCTCTTCTCTCTCCCGTTTTACATCGTTTTGCATGCCAGAAGTACCCCGAAGCCCCGGTAATATCCCCGAGACCCGAAGCAAGTCCCGAGATCCCGAAGATCCCGAGAAGTGCGATTCCCGAGTCGAAGCTCTGCCCGCGAGAAGTTCGATTTTTGTGGAGATCTTCCAAATCTGCTGTGGATTACTACTTCTGCAAGTCGTAGTGTTGTCCGACCATCTTCTGATCAAGTGAGTGTATACTACCTTTCATAAACACGATAATAATACAAGTATGGTTTGAGTGTATTAAGTAAATTGTGGTTTATATGTGTGAGTGTGTAGTTACTTTCTTCTAATGCATAACTATGAAGTATTTTATACGAAATACGTGTTATGTGTATAACTTTGTTTTCATGTGTGTGAATGTATATTCACTCTCTTCTATCTCATAGATCTGATTTGTTTTCTATGAAATACGTGTTATGTGGGTATGCCTCATCTGTTATGTGGAATATATATTGAAGGAAAATGCTATACAGGTTTTAAACTATGTATGAAAATATATATTTTTATCTACTAATATGTTGGGTAGAACATGGGTAGATAGTTGGTGTGTAATAAACAGATGAGAGGCCTCGATGTTGTTGTTGTTGTTGATCTAGTTATTCAGCAGAGTATGGATAACGACCACAGACTCTCTCTAGACAGTCTTGTGGAACGCTAGCAGGTTCATAACCTGTAGGTGTTGTGAACGATGTGTTCACCGGTGTACTCTATCCCCCTCATGGTTGCCTTTAGGATATCTACTGTTGAGGAAACCCCTTAGCAGTGATATCCGTCCCGATGAAAATCCTAGATTAGGTCCCTTGAGATAGATGTTGTTTTAGGGACGTAAAGTGAGGATAACGGGAATGGGTAATCGAGATAGTGATTGGTTGGTGAAATTAAATATAACTTATTTATTGTGGGTTGAAAACCCTATATGCTCACCAGGCTCCCAAGCCTGACCCACTCAGTTTTATTTGTATTACAGGAAATGGCGCAAGGGCGTAAGATGGATGAATCATCTTGCTGTTTTGTTTACAAGTCTGTATATGTATATATTTGTTGAATGACTTGTAATGTTTATCGTTTATGCTTTATGGTCTGTATCGGAACATGACATCCCGAGTTTTGATTATATAATGAAAATACATTTCTGTTATGAAATGCTTTGGTAAACATTGTTTTATCATGCTTTGTTTTGGGAACAAATTCCGCAACTCTTTTAAATCAAAAGGATTTACTCTGAAATTATTTTAAAAAGCATAAATGAAATCGGTCTTTTCTGGCCATGATTTTGGGGATGTCACAGTTGGTATCAGAGCATTAGTTTAAGCGAACTAGGAATTTGTTGGTATTTCTGGACTTAAACTTAGAATGCTAAGTGGAATTGTGAGTTGTGTGTCTGTTCAATTTTAGACACGAGCACTAGTTTATTTTAGGAGAGTTGCCTAAAATGCTTTTATGTGCTAAATGTTATATGTTGCCATACATGATATTGATTGTTCGGATCTACGGTTTGTTGCCAACCAGATTTGAAAGTTTATGTGTTTAGGATTCTAAGCGTATGTATACGGTATTAGAACTAGCATGTAAACGTTTCGGAGTAATAAGGATGATTTGAATATCTATCGTGAATGAAGATCTAAATTTCACCTTATTCAGTGTGTAGATCAAAAAATGGTGAGAACAAGGAGTGGCGTTGGAAACACGGATGAAAACAGGAATCAACCGCCAGTGATTGAGCAAGTACCTGTTGTAGCAGCAGCACCAGAACCAATAACAATGGCTGCAGTGCAAGCCATGATTCGGGCTATGCTAGCCGAACAAAGGGAGGAGATGCGACAGATGTTGCATGATAATAGGGATAAACCTATCATACCTATTGAGGAACCTGAATTGATTCCCGAGCAATCGGAGGAAGGGAACAATAGTCGCATGATGAGTCAAGTTGGGACTCAAGGAGAACGAAGGAACGATCCGGAAAGGAGAAACAACAAGGATGGGCGATTGTACAAGAACTTCTTGGGCGCCAAGCCGCCAAGTCTTTCTGGAAGCCCAAAGCCTGTTGAGATAATGGATTGGATCTCCGAAATGGAGATGGTATTTGAAAGTTGCGACTGTAGAAACAAACAGAAGACCGTCTTTGCGGTTAGACAACTGAAGACTAGAGTCTTGAGTTGGTGGAAGTTGTTGGCAGATACTATGCCACGAGGAGAAGCCCTGGAAATGTCATGGGAGGAGTTCTTGGAGCAACTAAGGGTGCAGTATTGTTCAGAAATAGATCTGATTGATCTGAACAATGAGTTCCAAAACTTGAAGAAGGGAAAGATGAGCATAGACGACTATGATACTGCATTTACTGAAAAAAATGAAGTTGTTTCCGTACCTTGTGCCAACGGAACTCTCCAAGATAGAGAGGTTTGCTAATGGACTGCCTGCCGACTTTGGTCCAACAGTCAAGATGGCAACTACTCTGAAAACGGCTGTTCGTGCAGCTAAGAATGTGGAGGCCCAGCAGAAGGAAAAGGGTCTGGAAAGGATATATGTTGGTGAAAAGAGGAAGTTCGATGGAAATTCAGGGTCCAACAAGAAAAACAAGTTCTCGAAGTCTGGTTTGAGGGGAAGTGAAGGTGAAGCGAAGTGGTGTGACAAATGTAAGAAGAAGCATCATGGAAGATGTGAGGTGGGGAACACATGCTACAAGTGTGGAAAGCCAGGGCACTATGCCAATGAATGTACCCTCACTAAGAAAGTTTGCTATGGTTGTGGTGAGGAGGGACACATGTCGAGGGACTGCCCGAAGAAGAAGGAGGCAGCTAGACCCAACATTCCACCAAAGCCAAAGGCGAGAGCATTCCAGATGACACTAGAAGCTGCTAAAGATGAAGCTGATGCCGCTTCAGGTACCTTTCTCGTTAACAAATTGCCTGCCCAAATTTTATTTGATTCTGGAGCCAACTACTCCTTTATATCACATGAATTTGGTAGAAAGCTAGCTTTGCCTGTTGTTAGACTAGATGATGCCTTATTAGTCGAAGTTGCTAGTGGCAAGTTTGTACCTGTTAGCCATCGTATGAGAAACATCTTAATTGATCTGAATGGGAATAAGTTCCACGAGGAATTATTGCCTAGAGAACTTAATGGTTTCGACATCGTGCTTCGAATGGATTGGCTTAGCACCAATGATGCTGAAATTTTATGCAAGAAGAAAATAGTCAAAGTGAACCCGCCTGGGAAAGATTCGTTTATGGTGTGTGGAGATAAACGCAGAGTGAATTCTGGAATCATTTCATTGATGAAAGCCAGAAAATGTTTGACCAAGGGGTGTACATCATATTTAGCATTCGTGATTGATGCTAAGAAGGAAAAGAAGGTGATGCAGAATATTCCAGTGGTGTGTGATTATCCGGAAGTATTTCCCGAAGATCTTCCTAGATTACCGCCTGATCGACAAGTGGAATTCCGTATTGACTTGTTGTCAGGAACGACGCCAATTGCAAAAGCACCTTATCGATTAGCACCGACGGAGATGAAGGAGCTAATGATGCAACTTCAGGAGTTATTGGAAAAGGGTTTCATTAGACCTAGTTCATCACCCTGGGGAGCTCCGGTGTTATTCGTGAAGAAGAAAGATGGAAGTATGAGAATGTGCATTGATTACCGAGAGCTGAACAAGGCAACAATAAAGAATAGATATCCGTTGCCGAGGATTGATGACCTGTTTGATCAACTGCAAGGTTCGAGCTATTTCTCGAAGATCGATCTAAGGTCAGGATATCATCAGCTAAAAGTAAGAGAGCAAGATATCAAGAAGACTGCATTCAGAACTAGATATGGACACTACGAGTTTTTGGTTATGTCGTTTGGACTAACCAATGCTCCAGCAGCATTCATGGATTTAATGAATAGGGTTTGTAATCCTTTTCTTGATAAATCCGTGATAGTGTTCATAGATGACATTCTGATTTACTCAAAAAGCCAAGAAGAGCATGGCAGACTCTTGCAAGAAGTGTTAGAAGTTTTGAAGAAGGAGAAGCTGTATGCTAAGTTCTCCAAATGTGATTTTTGTATTCGTGAAGTCCAATTCTTGGGTCATGTGGTCAACCAAGAAGGGATAATGGTTGATCCAGCGAAGATTGAAGCTGTGACAAAGTGGGAGCAACTGAAAAGTCCCACGGAGATTCGAAGCTTTTTGGGATTAGCTGGATATTACCGAAGGTTTATCCAAGGCTTTTCTTCGATCGCTAGTCCATTGTCAGCTTTGACCCACGAAGGAGCTATTTATGCTTGGAGTGAGAAGCATAAAGAAGCATTCAAGAAGCTAAAGAAGAAACTATGCGAGGCACCGATACTTTCTCTACCCGATGGAGTAGAAGACTTCGCTGTCTATAGCGATGTGTCTGGGGTTGGGTTGGGTTGTGTTTTGACCCAAAGAGAAAAGGTGATAGCATATGCGTCTCGACAGCTGAAAGAGCATGAAAAGAATTACCCGACTCATGATTTGGAGTTGGCAGCGGTAGTTTTCGCTCTGAAAATATGGAGGCATTACCTCTATGGCACGAAGTGCAAACTTTTCACTGATCATAAGAGTCTCCAATATCTCTTTAATTAAAGGAATTGAATATGAGGCAACGACGCTGGCTGGAATTACTTAAAGACTATGACTGTGAGATACTTTACCACCCCGGTAAAGCTAATGTTGTTGCTGATGCTCTCAGTCGGAAAGTGAATCTTGAAAGAAAAAGGCCAAGAGCGTTGAGAATTGAAGTTGTCTCGACTATTTTGGAAAGTGTAAAGAAAGCTCAGAGCGAAGCTTCTGAGAAAAATGACAGAAAGGAGGAACGTTTGGGCAAAACGTTGGTGTTCGGTGTAAACAGTCATTGACTGAAGGTGTTCCAAGATCGGATTTTGATACCTAAGACAGGAGGAGTCAGAGATCTTCTGATGGAAGAAGCTCACAAAACCATGTACTCGATTCATCCCAGTAGCACTAAAATGTATAGGGACCTGAAACCCTACTACTGGTGGCCGACGATGAAGCTTGATGTTGCAAAGTATGTGGCCGAGTGTGTGACTTGTGCGAGAGTCAAGACACACTCAGTTTTATTTGTATTACAGGAAATGGCGCAAGGGCGTAAGATGGATGAATCATCTTGCTATTTTGTTTACAAGTTTGTATATGTATATATTTGTTGAATGACTTGTAATGTTTATCGTTTATGCTTTATGGTCTGTATCGGAACATGACATCCCGAGTTTTGATTATATAATGAAAATACATTTCTGTTATGAAATGCTTTGGTAAACATTGTTTTATCATGCTTTGTTTTGGGAACAAATTCCACAACTCTTTTAAATCAAAAGGACTTACTCTGAAATTATTTTAAAAAGCATAAATGAAATCGGTCTTTTCTGGCCATGATTTTGGGGATGTCACAACTTTGGAGACCATGGAGGGGTAAAATGGTATATCACCCTTTTCAAGAGTTAGAAAAGGGATAGCCTAACATTTTAGGGTTGTTATTATCAATTGTTAATTAGAAATGATTATCAAATGTAGGAGGAGTCTAGACTGATCATCGAGTACGAGACCTACTTGTTCTGCTTACGAGGCGGGTCTTCTGACTATACTTACCTGAGTGGTAACATTGTGTGACCAGAGGGTCTTATATGCTTATACTCTGATATGTGATATCATGCATTTGTCTTTGTGATTTATGTTGTATATTATTTTGTGCTTTGTTGGGGATTTGAGTGACCAAGAGTGGGGATTTGAGTGAGTGCAAGGCCTAGGATCGGAGGGTTCGACCCGAGTTGTGAGATCAGAGGGTCCTCACATGAACACTTGGGCCGAAGGGTCCTTATTGAGATATAGCCATGGGAGGCTAATTATTTGCATGTGGTATTTTAGGGAATCTTTCTAAGCTTTGTTCTTATAGTGTTGTGTGAAATGTGTTTTAGGTACTTCTCAGGATCACGGGAAGGAGTCGGATTGATTGTACACACCTGCTATTGGAGTTATATTTTGAGGATTATGGGATATTGTTAAACATTTTATGGTCTTGTGGTTTGAATAACTTATACATTGCATTTTGAGAATGTGAAATTGTGTTTTATATGGTTTTACAAATGAAAACTTTGGTTTGAAAATTTAGAGTGTTACACGACTGCCTACCATCACCATTATTGCCACCATCAACATCACTGCCACCATCACCATTATTTACTAATTTTATAATTTATATAATATATTTTTACATATAAGTTATATAACAAAGTAACAATAAGCAAAAAAGGGCAATTTTGTCATTTTGTATTATTTCACTTCATGTTTTTGCCAACCAAACATAATATGAACTTTGATTCAAATTCCATTCCTGCCAACCAAACAGAATATAGAAGTGGATTGCAATTCTTGACAAATTCCAATTCCTTCAAAAGCATTATGAGAACCAAACGCTACCTCAGAGATGTCTGGTTTCCTTCCTTTTAGTAGTTCATAAACAGTTTTCCCATGACACTTAACAATAATAGACTAGTTTTGGGTAATACATGCTGTGCTAAAAACTTTAGCCTAAAATGAAAAAGAATGACCAACTTGAACAACCATAGTTCTTCTAACTTCAATGAGAGTTCTATTTCTTCTTTTTGAAATACAATTTTGCTGGGGAGTTCTAACTGTAGAAAAATTCTAAGAAATTCCGGAGATTGACAGAGAGAAGTTTCTGAATTCGGTTCCTATGTAATTGCCTTACTTTGTGATCATAGAGAACTTCTGACTGTTTTATGAGAGTAATGATTTCATCAGCTGCATGACTTTTATTCCTTAAGAAGACTACCCATGTAAACCTTGAAAATTCATCCACAATGACAAGAGTGTATTTCTTCCTATCTCTTGCTTTAACTGTAATAGGTACAAACAGATCCATGTGAATGAGATGAAGAGGTTTGATAATAGAGGAGCATGATTTTGGCTTGAAGGAAGACTTGGTTTTCTTCCTTTTTCACATGCTAAGTGTGACAACCCGAAACTTTCATCCTATGTAATTGGTCCGCGTATTGCCTTTAAATCTTGAATTCATCACCCTTTGTAAATCTTGTGGTTCAGAATGCGTGTTTTGGACACAATATAGTCTAGTTATGGGTCTTAGGAGGTGTTGGAAAGTGTTTTGCATCATGAAAGCGGATTAAACACACCAAAAGAGGTGTGTACGGCCACACACCCATGCGTGCGGCTGCACACCCAACTGCACACCCTCTAGCCTCACACCCAAACATATATATAGCTGGGTACCTTCTTCATTCATTCATTTGGATACTCCTTACTCTCTCACTACTTTCTCTCTCTAAAATCTTGAACCAAGAACACCTTGAAGACCTCATATTTGTGATCTAGTTCATCTTCAAGCTTATTAGTGGTAAACACTTGAGTCCCAAGCCTTAAAACTCATCATGTTCATCATATTCATGGCCCCTTGAAGGTGATTGGCCGCACACCTTCATGAGGGGGCAGCACACATTCAAATATCCTTAGTGTGAAGAGTAAACACTTCATTTGGACTCACAAGAGGAGTGTACGGCCGCACACTCCTGCGAACGGCCGCACACACACACTGAACGGCCGCACACACTTGTGTGCAGCCTCACACACCCTTCTGGACGCACACCTTGGCCGCACACTCAATTTCTAGGCCTTGCACTCACTCAAATCCCCACTCTTGGCCCTAAACTTGCATGAATAATTGAGTATGGACCATGAGACACTTGTATTCAGTAATGCCGAGCTCTAAGAATGTTTATCCATCATGTTTAAGCATGAAACATCCTAGTTCTAACCCAATTGTGTGTCATCACATGATTTATAGGAATCATTGGCATTCAGGGCATCCATTGATACTCGAACCCTACGATAAACTGTGAGTTCATACCCCCTTTAATGAACCTTTCAAATTTTTTATTGTTTTAGGGGCGGATACAAGTCAAATATACATATTTATGAAAATTAATCACATGTGATTCGCTATCCATAACTTAAGTCACATGTGATTTATCACTATGCCTTATAAAAAGAATTTTACATTTTAAAAACTGTTTTGGACAAATAAACTATTTTCTAAATGTTCCCTTTGACAAGAATTTCCTTCAATATATTTTCTTATAAACTGTAACCACACTAATATATTTATATAAGTAAGATTTGAAGGACATAGGACCGATAGCTCGCCTTATTTCCTGTTCTTGTTTGATTGTGGGCTTAGGGTAGTTGTTATCCGTCCGACTGTCATTGATTTCTTAGTTATATATCATGTATATTGGTGTTGGATACGGGTCTTTTTATTTCAATCAGTGTCTACACTACATAATTGCCAAAAATTACATCCACTAAGTTAACTGTAATGGGTATAGTTAAGGCTATTACTACTCGTTACTGCCACTATTTTACATACTGTAATACACACTAATACGAGACGACACACTAGTAAGAGAACTCACTATGAACTGTACAAAAGACTACTTCACTATAATACAAGAGAAAGCACTAATCAGGGGATAACACACTAAATCACTATGAGATACGCTATTCGCTACAAACTATGCCCAGAGTTTTCCGACAGGAAGATGACGCTACATGTATAGATCTATACGGGGCAGACACTATTACATCCCGACTGTTAACTTCAGTCCGAGCCATGCAAGCCCAGGGATACCGCTACTTCTCTACACTATGCATGACCGGGAAGGTCATGGGGTACCCTACTACTCACACTATCAGAAGCATACAAGGAATACACTACATTCACACTAAAGTATTAATACTAAAGAATAAGTTTAAAATCCCGAAGTAATTAAGTATTTTATAGTAATGAAAGTTTGCACCACTATTACTGTTATCAGGCATAACTTTCTTATTACACTACTTATTGGGGTTCACTAATATATTTTTATTACAAACGATGTCTTTTAAATGATGAGACTTACATGAAAGTTACAGGTTTTTCAGTTACAAGTTATTTCTGGAAAATATAGGATTTTCTAGAGTTTTCTAATGCTTACGAATGTAAACTACAGCCCTCACATTATCTGTACTAATGCATTTTATACTAAAACTCATGCTAAACTCTTATGAACTCACCAGCTTTATGCTGATACTCGTTTTCAAAATAACTTGTATCCTCAGGTCAAAGATAGACAGGTATAGGTGCTACATTTTGGAGAAGGTGGAGCATACAAGATCCATCCCTTATTTTTGCATACTGTTGGTGTTTGTTGAACTTTACAGAACACACTTGTAATTATACTCACTATGTAAATGAAATGGTTGCATGTTTCTTGTTTCTACTATTATGCAATTGTGATGATACTGAGCATGACGTTCTCCACCCCGAAACGTATTCCGCCGTTATCAGTTTTGGGGTGTGACAGATTGGTATCAGAGCATTGTTTACAGTGAATCAAGTATATCAACCTATAAAAGATATACGAACTATAAACACTTCGGGACTAAAACACTCTGAACAAGAATATATACTGTTAAGTATCTAAAAGATTTAACTAAGTATATATATACACACATCTCTATAAAATACAAGAGCCAGTATCACCCTAGAACAGAACAAAAGTATTAAGATTGTTGGATAGCACAATTTGGCTTAGAGACATATAGTCACATTTGGGGAGATGTAGCCTGATCAACTACATTTTCCTGAGAGTAACTAGCATGTGCCTAAGCTTGGTTGTGATATTGCAACAAGTCTAAAATTTACCAACACTACCATAATACCGCTAGCATAAGAATACTATATGAGTATTTTGTATCTCAAAAACATACATATGTGATAACAAAAAGGGTCGTTACTGATAGGACAATAGTTGCTAAGTGGATACACCATGGTTACATGTGACTAGGGCGCTATAGACTCAGAATCTGTAGCCTTTGCTTTATTTCCTGTTCTTGTTTGATTTGGGATCTAGAGTTAGGGTTGCTTATTTGAAGAACTATCTTGCTTCAGTTGCATGTAATTGGTATGCGCTATGCAAGTATTGGGTCGACTAGTAACGATTCATCTTATAAGTAATTTAGGTTAGTACGTCTATTAATCTTCTTTTCCCCTTTCTCGCATAGATAGCATGGCTGGATTCCATCTACCCGGCGATCCGTACTATCCAAACCAGGGCAATGGCGGATGGCTCGATGAGGAGTCAGACGATGATCACCCGATCCCTTTGGATAATCATCATGCTGAAGGTTTCTCGGATGGCTCGAGCTCCGAACCAGAAGTTAACAACCAACCTCATGAAGCTCCGAACCCCAACCCCCGTCCGACATTTCAGGGTCCCACTCCTATGTGGGCCATATCCTTGCACCGTTGGAGCGAGCAGCAGGGTCAGCCATTACCCTACAATGGAGACCGAAGCTTCTACAACATAAGCGAAGGAGGATCAGCGGATCGGGTTCTGCCCATCATGATCCGAAGGATTTCTAGGAATGTCGAGCAGGGTCAAGCAGCCATTGGTCGAGTTGTAGAAGTGGATGCCAACTCGAACCTCAACACGGTTCGCATCCGCCAACTCGAAGAAGACATGGACAGGACAAGAAGGACCAACGAGGCTCTGCAGCATCAGCTGGCTGCATCCCGAGCCGATGTTAGGGAACTCCGAGCACATCAAAGGGTTCATGATTGACACCTCCATGAAATTTTGCGTCGACTAGCGGATCTAAGGATTCGCACAACCAGTAACAGTCGCTAGTAGAAGACATCTAATTACCTCACTCTTTTGTCTAAAGACTAGCCTTTCCTCTCAATGTTCCGTAGCTCTCTTGTCTGTAAATAATCCTAGCTCTAAAAAGTACTCTAACTAGACCTCTAGATTGCCAACATTTTCCCTTATGGTTTGATGTAAGACCTTCTGTTAGGTCAATTTTTCCAGAACTTGTATTACATCATCAATACAGTATATTGGCAGCTAACTATTCTATTGCTATGACTCTCAATCTGGTTTTTGGATTACGTCGAATTAATCCATGAAACACTCTATTCCTATTTCGCAATAGACTTTTATTATTGCTATCATTCCTGTGATATTCCAGTAAAAGATGCCTCCACGAAAGCGTCCAAGTAGAGGAAGACTAGCAACTCAAACCTCTCCTCCACCACCTCCTCCTCCGCAGTTCGACCCAGTGCTATTCCAAACAACTGTGACCGTGGCTGTGACAGCAGCTATGGCTCAAATGAACTCCGGGGACGCGAGCGGTGGTAACTCTAGATTTGGAGAAGTCCATCAAAGAGTACAGGGATGTACTTATAAGGACTTCATGAACTGCAAACCCACCTTCTTCGATGGTACCGGAGGAATTCTAGCGTTATCCCAATGGTTCGAAAGAACCGAAGCTGTCTTCGAAATGTGCTGTTGTCCCGAAGAGAGCAAAATCAAGTTCGCTACTGCCACCCTTACTAACAGGGCTTTAACATGGTGGAACGGCCATGTCAATGCACTCTCCTTGGTCACAGCCAATGCCATTGGCTGGGACACTTTAAAGGACCTCATGAGAAAGGAGTACTGCCCGAGGGGCAAAATTCAGAAACTTGAGGAGGAACTATGGAACCTCAAAATGGTAGGGACCGACATAATAGCTTACACAGCCAGGTTCTATGACTTAGCGGCTATGTGTCCCAATATGATCCCTTCTGAAAGCAAGAAGATTGAACGATACATATGGGGTCTAATGCCTCCATATCAGGGAAACGTTCTAGCCTCACGCCCTACTACCTTCGACAGTGCCAAGGAATTGGCCCATAGTCTGATCAACCATGAAGTCTCTTCCACTCCAGCAACAGCAACCACAACTACCACTGCACCACCCGATTCATCTGACAGAAAGAGGAAACGATGGGATAAAAAGAAGGGCAAGAAAACTCAAACCTCCTCTAAGGACTAACAAATTGTGGCGGTCCATGCTGTCACTACTCCAGCCACTCTTGCACCACCAAAAGTTTACAGTGGGAATCTGCCCAAGTGTCCCAAGTGCCCTTTTCACCACAACGGCCCCTGCCGTGAATTACAGTGTTCCAACTGCGGTTGGAAGGGCCATACGGTGCGATTCTGCAAGGTCCCTCCCAAACCTATCTCACAAATTTCCGGTACGGGAGTGACCCCGACGTGTTATAGCTGCGGTGAAGCTGGTCAATTCAAGAAGAACTGTCCAAAGGCTGCGAATGTTGGGGGAACTGGAAGACTACTCGCTATTGGTCACAACGAGGCGGTAGCGGATCCCACAGTAGTCACAAATACGTTTCTTCTCAACAACTCTTATGCCTGTGTCTTATTCGATAGTGGTGCAGAAAGAAGCTTCATAAATCAAAACTTTAAACACTTACTCAAACAATCTTCTCAACCACTAAAAGAAACATTCGTCGTAGAGATGGCTAACGGGAAAACTAAAACCTCTAACGAAATCTACATAGGTTGTACCTTCACGTTAGACGACCACTCATTTCCAATCGATCTCATACCAGTATCTACCAAGAATTTCGATATCATTGTCGGTATTGACTGGTTGAGTCTCCATCGTGCCGATATCCTGTGCTCCGACAAAGCCATTCGCCTGAATCTCCCGAACCACGAAACTCTATTAATCTATGGAGATAAACCCGGTACGAGGCTACGTATCATCTCCAGTATTCAGGCTCAAAAATATTTACATAAGGAGTACCGCGCCTTTCTTGCTCACGTTGTCGAGATTAGCCAGAAAACGAAAGATCCGAAGGACATTCGTGTTGTATGCGATTTCCCCGATGTCTTTCCGGAGGACCTTCCGGGTCTACCTCCCAAACGTCAAGTTGAGTTCAGAATTGACCTAATCCCGAGAGCTACCCCCGTAGCTAAGTCGCCCTATCGTCTAGCGCCTGCCGAAATGCAAGAACTATCCGGTCAACTCAACGAATTGCTCAGCAAGGGTTTTATAAGACCGAGCTTCTCACACTGGGGAGCTCCGGTCTTGTTCGTGAAGAAGAAGGATGGATCGTTTCGGATGTGCATCGATTATAGGGAACTCAATAAACTCACGGTCAAAAATCGCTACCCTCTCCCTCGTAACGATGATCTATTTGACCAACTACAAGGAGCAAGTTACTTCTCCAAGATTGATCTTAGATCCGGATATCATCAGTTACGGGTGCTTGAGGAAGATGTTCTGAAGATAGCTTTCCGAACCCGCTACAGGCATTTTGAGTTCGTAGTGATGCCCTTTGGACTGACTAACGCCCCCGCAATATTCATGGTCTTGATGAATAGGGTGTGTCGCCCATATCTAGATCAGTTCGTCATCATCTTCATTGACGATATACTCGTCTACTCACGAAGCGAGGAAGAACACAAGGATCATCTGCGACGAGTCCTGGAGACACTGCGATCAGAGAAATTGTATGCGAAGTTCTCTAAATGCGAGTTTTGGATCCGAAGAGTGGAATTCTTAGGTCACGTGGTTAGTGAAGAAGGAATCCATGTGGATCCCTCCAAAATTAAAGCTATTGAGAACTGGTCAGCACCGAAGACGCCTATGGAGATTCGTCAATTTCTAGGCCTCGCTGGCTACTACCGCAGATTCATCCAAAACTTCTCTTGGATTGCGAAGCCTCTCACTATGTTGACATAGATGGGCATATCATTCGACTGGGAAGAGAAACAGGAGAAGGCATTCCAGACCCTGAAGCGAGCCCTATGCACCGCACCAGTATTATCCCTTCCCGAAGGGACAGAGGATTTTGTTGTATACTGCGATGCATCCAATCAGGGGCTCGGTTGTGTCTTGATGCAACGAGGAAAGGTTATCGCCTATGCCTTGAGGCAACTAAAGACCCATGAGGTCAACTACACTACTCACGACCTCGAGTTAAGAGCGGTCGTCTTCGCACTAAAAATATGGAGACACTACTTGTATGGGACGAAGAGCGTGGTGTATACTGACCATAAAAGCCTCCAACACATACTGAACCAAAAAGAGCTCAACATGAGACAACGCCAATGGGTCGAGCTACTCAACGATTACGACTGTGAAATTAGATATCACTCGGGGAAAGCCAACGTTGTAATAGATGCCCTGAGTAGGAAGGAGTATTCTGGTCGAAGAACCAAGTCGTTGACAATGACTATCCATTTGCATCTGTCCACACAGATCAAAGAGGCTCAGCTGGAAGCCTTAAAGCCTGAGAATGTGACGGGAGAATCCCTGTGCGGAATGGATAAAAATTTGGAGGTTAAGGGTGACAGAGCCTACTACTTCACGGACCGAATCTGGACTCCACGCCATGGAGGTTTCAGAAACTTGGTCATGAGGGAAGCACATAACACTCGCTACTCCATCCACCCAGGTTCAGATAAGATGTATTTGGATCTCAAAAAGCTATACTGGTGGCCGAACATGAAAGCGGAAATCGCTACCTTCGTGAGTAAGTGTCTTACTTGCGTAAAGGTCAAGGTCGAATATCAAAAGCCATCAGGACTCCTCCAACAACCAGAGATACCTGAATGGAAGTGGGAGAGGATTACAATGGACTTTATAACCAAACTGCCCAAGACAACGGGTGGGTTGGATACCATTTGGGTCATCATTGACAGATTGACCACGTCTGCACACTTCCTACCCATCAAAGAAACGGACAAAATGGAGAAGCTCACAAGAATATACATCAAGGAAATAGTACGGTTGCATGGCGTCCCTATATCTACTATCTCAGACAGATATAGTAGATTTACCTCGAGATTTTGGCAATCACTACAAAAGGCTCTAGGGACGAGGCTAGACATGAGCACAGGTTACCATCTGCAGACCGACGAACAAAGTGAGAGAACGATCCAAAATTTAGAAGGTATGATGCGAGCTTGTGTGATCGACTTCGGTAAATCGTGGGATACACACTTACCTCTTGTGGAGTTTTCCTACAACAATAGTTATCATACGAGCATCAAGGCAGCTCCATTCGAAGCCCTCTACGGCCGAAAATGCAGATCCCCTCTATGCTGGGCTGAGGTGGGTGACACTCAGTTGGCTAAAGGACGAGTTCCTGACAGCGCTCTCACTGGCCCGGAGATCATTCGAGAAATGACCGAGAAGATTGTGCAGATTCGTGAACGATTAAAAGCCACTAGGGATCGACAGAAAAGCTACGCGGACAAACGAAAGAAACCCTTGGAGTTTCAGGTAGGAGACCGAGTCCTTTTGAAGATATCACCCTGGAAGGGCACGATACGCTTTGGAAAGCGTGGAAAACTGAACCCAAGGTACATAGGGCCTTTCAAAATTCTAGCTAGAATCGGCCCTGTAGCTTACAAACTCAACTTACCCCATGAGCTAAGTAACATACATCCTACCTTCCACGTCTCGAACTTGAAGAAATGCCTATCCGACGAAACTCTCGTGATTCCCCTCGACGAGATTGAGGTCAATGAAAACCTCAACTTTGTGGAAGAGCCTGCGGAAATTATGGATCGAGAAGTGAAACGAACGAAACAAAGCCGCATTCCAATTGTGAAGGTTCGGTGGAATGCCAAGCGGGGACCGGAATTCACCTGGGAGCGCGAGGATCAAATGAAACTCAATTATCCCCATCTTTTTTCCTAATAGTTCTGTAACTACCCTCAGTAGGAATTCTAAATTTCGGGACGAAATTCCCTCTAACGGGGAAATAATGTGACGACCCGAAACTTTCATCCTATGTAATTGGTCTGCGTATTGCCTTTAAATCTTGAATTCATCACCCTTTGTAAATCTTGTGGTTTAGAATGCGTGTTTTCGACACAATATAGTCTAGTTATGGGTCTTAGGAAGTGTTTTGCATCATGAAAGCGGAGTAAACACACCAAAAGAGGTGTGTGCAGCCACACTTTTGTGTGTACGACGACACACCCATGTGTGCGGCCGCACACCCAACCGCACACCCTCCAGCCTCACACCCAAACATATATATAGCTGGGTACCTTCTTCATTCATTCATTTAGATACTCCTTACTCTCTCCCTACTTTCTTTCTCTAAAATCTTGAACCAAGAACACCTTGAAGACCTCATATTTGTGATTTAGTTCATCTTCAAGCTTATTAGTGGTAAACACTTGAGTCTTAAGCCTTAAAACTCATCATGTTCATCATATTGATGGCCCCTTGAAGGTGATTGGCCGCACACCTTCATGAGGGGGCAGCACACATTCAAATCTCCTTAGTGTGAAGAGCAAACACTTCATTTGGACTCACAAGAGGAGTGTACAGCCGCACACTCCTGTGAACGGCCGCACACACACACTGAACGGCCGCACACACTTGTGTGCAGCCTCACACACCCTTCTGGCCGCACACTCAATTTCTAGGCCTTGCACTCACTCAAATGCCCACTTTTGGCCCTAAACTTGCATGAATCTTTGAGTATGGACCATGAGACACTTGTATTCAGTAATGCCGAGCTCTAAGAATGTTTATCCGTCATATTTAAGCATGAAACATCCTAGTTCTAACCCAATTGTGTGTCACCACATGATTTATAGGAATCATTGGCATTCAGGGCATCCGTTGATACTCGAACCCTACGATAAACTGTGAGTTCATACCCCCTTTAATGAACCATTCAAATATTTTATTGTTTTAGGGGGGGATACAAGTCAAATATACATATTTATGAAAATTAATCACATGTGATCCGCTATCCATAACTTAAGTCACATGTGATTTATCACTATGCCTTATAAAAAGAATTTTACGTTTTAAAAATTGTTTTGGACAAATAAACTATTTTCTAAATGTTCCCTTTGACAAGAATTTCCTTCAATATATTTTCTTATAAACTGTAACCACACTAATATATTTATATAAGTAAGACTTGAAGGACATAGGACCGATAGCTCGCCTTATTTCCTGTTCTTGTTTGATTGTGGGCTTAGGGTAGTTGTTATCCGTCCGACTGTCATTGATTTCTTAGTTATATATCATGTATATTGGTGTTGGATACGGGTCTTTTTATTTCAATCAGTGTCTACACTACATAATTGCCAAAAATTACATCCACTAAGTTAACTGTAATGGGTATAGTTAAGGCTATTACTACTCGTTACTGCCACTATTTTACATACTATAATACACACTAATACGAGACAACACACTAGTAAGAGAACTCACTATGAACTATACAAAAGACTACTTCAATATAATACAAGAGAAAGCACTAATCAGGGGATAACAAACTAAATCACTATGAGATACGCTATTCGCTACAAACTATGCCCAGAGTTTTCCGACAGGAAGGTGACGCTACATGTATAGATCTATACGAGGCAGACACTATTACATCTCGACTGTTAACTTCAGTCCGAGCCGTGCAGGCCCAGGGATACCGCTACTTCTCTACACTATGCATGACCGGGAAGGTCATGGGGTACCCTACTACTCACACTATTAGAAGCATACAAGGAATACACTACATTCACATTAAAGTATTAATGCTAAAGAATAAGTTTAAAATCCCGAAGTAATTAAGTATTTAATACTAATGAAAGTTTGCACCACTATTACTGTTATTAGGCATAACTTTCTTATTACACTACTTATTGGGGTTCACTAATATATTTTTATTACAAACAATGTCTTTTAAATGATGAGACTTTCATGAAAGTTACAGGTTTTTCAGTTACAAGGTATTTTTGGAAAATATAGGATTTTCTAGAGTTTTCTAATGCTTACGAATGTAAACTACAGCCCTCAGACTATCTGTACTAATGCATTTTATACTAAAACTCACACTAAACTCTTAGGAACTCACCAGCTTTATGCTGATACTCGTTTTCAAAATAACTTGTATGCTCAGGTCAAAGATAGACAAGTACAGGTGCTACATTTTGGTGAAGGTGGAGCATACAAGATCCATCTCTTATTTTTGCATACTTTTGGTGTTTGTTGAAGTTTACAGAACACACTTGTAATTATACTCACTATGTAAATGAAATGGTTGCATGTTTCTTGTTTCTACTATTATGCAATTGTGATGATACTGAGCATGATGTCCTCCACCTCGAAACGTATTCCGCCGTTATCGGTTTTGGGTTGTGACACTAAGCATAGCTTATCCTTGATAAACTACATTTTAGGAATTCATTTTACACAATCTTTGAAATGTTCTTAAAGTTTAGATGTGATAGCCTCTTGTGCCATAGCTAATTTATATGAGACCGAGCATGAGAGAATAAACAATGACAAAGAGAGTTTTTAGTAGAAAACATATCCAGAACATAAATATCATTTTGTCGACTTGTAGTAAGAACAATGACATTCTTTTGATCAATAACCTTTCCTTCTCTCTTGTTAAATAAAACTTTATAAACAACGATACATTGTTGGCTAATAGAAATGAGACTATGCTGAAGACCTTTCACATAAGAGACATTATTGAAAACAACAAAATTGCACTTGATGGATCCATATCCATTTGTAGCTCCTTTGCTATTATCTCTATATGTAACAGTCAGAACATCCTACTTTATGAAATATTCCTAGAGAGACTTGAATCCTTTCATATGCCTTAAACAACTACTGTCTAAATAACAGATATGTTATTTGCCTTGAAACTGATACACTGAGGTATTGTCCCATTCTGACTTGAGGTCCTCTACAATGTTAGGAGGATCGGCACCAAGGATCTCAATGATGTCATGATCAGTTTCGGCTTGTGGTTCAACAATCTGATCCATGAGACAATTACATTCATCGTCTGAGGAGTTTTCCTTTTCAAAAGCAGATGATAGAGTGATATTCATCTCTTGAGCTGTTGAGCAGTTTTGAACCAAAAAATAGACATAAAATGGGAGTGAGTTTCCTATAGTAATTCTTACCTTTACATCGAGATTCAACATCCTCTTCTCTTCCTTGTTGAATCCAGTAACATGTTTCCCTTTCAGCTTGCTACCAGATGCACCATAACTGGATGATTGATGCATAACGGCAATAGGACCTTTATTGATGAAATCAAGCATATCAAGGTCCATGAACTCGAGAGCTTCTATGGCCTTTGATTTCCATGCAAAGAAGTTATGTTTATCAAATGAAGGAATCTTGGTGAAAAAATGTGACAACCCAAGTTGTCCCGTTACATTTCCCCGTTACCGTTAACGGAATATTCCCGTTTATAAAAGTTCCGTTAATTAGAGGTCGTCAATTTAATAAACATCCCATTTGTTTACATTTAATATGTCGTTATGTCGTGATAAAAGGAAATAAAAACACATAACACACATTTTCATTTATTTGGAAAAAGTTAGTTTTTATTAATACGACCACTAAATCGGGTGTGACGAAAAGCCCCGTATAATGGCAGTATTGGGTAGAATTCCAATGAGCTCCAACTCCCACCCATATATAAAGGGGAGTAAACTCCATTTGGAGCTTTTCCACCCTCTCTCTCTCTATACTCTCTCTCTCTAGACCCGTTTTCGCCCAAAATCCGCAACCAAACGCTTCCAAATCGTAAGTCCGCTTATCCTAGCTTGTTCTAAACATTATGATTCATGTTTATAGCTTAGAATTGGACTTAGAACATGCGTTTACGGCCAAGGAGCATGCTTGGGCCGTAAACACTAAATAAATGGGTTTTTGAGCACTTTAACCCCTCCAAACCGACATTGGGACTTAGATACGACCTTATGGCTTGTAAATCCGGACTTAGAACACCCTAATCATGAATTTTGAGGAGCAAATAAGAGTTTACGGCCAAGGAGTGTGCTTGGGCCGTAAACCCCTCAAAAATGGGGAGTAAGCTCATTTTTACATGTTCAAAAGCCATATAACTCCACAAATAGCCTTGGAATAAACCCTAGAATCATCTAAAACTAGTTTGGGGACCTTAAAAATGTCAAACACCCTCCATTTAGGAGTTTATGGCCAAAACCTCCCAAGAAATATTTACAGGGCCGTAAAATCATAAAAACATGTTAGAAAGTGCCCTAAATTCATACCAAGGCTTAAAATATAATTATGGGCTTGTCCTTTTGGGTTTGGATCAGTTAAACACAAAAAATTGAAGGGTCAAAAGGAGTTTACAGCCCATGCATTTACCAGGGCGGTAAACACCCTTAAACATGCCTAAAACATTGATTTTGACCCCCAAATGGCCTTAGACTATTACCAAAATGCTTAGAAAATTACCCTCTACCACTTATGCTTTTAAAAACACCAAAAAATGGCATGTATAGGAGATTACGGCCGTAAGCTCCCTTGCTTATGGCCGTAAACTCCTCAAAGGGGCCATTTCATGCTTTAAACCCATTCACACATTTGATATTTGAGCCTAGCATAAATCCACAATTAATATGAGACACTTTAGCACACTAGATACCCTCACCATGAGTTTACGGCCGTAAACTCATGGTGAGATGTCCCTGGGCCGTAAACACAACTTTGGGAGTTTACTCTCGGATAGTAAACTCCATTCCTAGGTCATACACACCCTTAAACGCTACCCGGGACACCCAAACACTTAACCAAAGTGTTTTCCGCTCCTTTGGGTGCGTATATTTGTTTAATTAGTATTAAATATGGTAATTGTATGTGAACATATGTTATCATATGTTAAATAGGTCATTGAGAGTGTTCGAGTCCTTACGTGACATCGAACGCCCAAACGTCACCTTCGTCGGACCTACTTACACCAGGTGAGTTCATACCCCTGAATGAACCTTTTAAATGTTTTTACATGTTTTATAGGGGGGGGGGGGAATACAAGTTAAACATGCCAGTTATCATATCAATCACATGTGATTGATAACCCGCATGCACAAGATTTTACCACACTATACACTCTTTTACCGAGTAGGACACTATAATGGTTTTCAATTGTTTCAAAACTCTTACTTATACTGTTTTATCAAATTTCATTCTAAACTGGTTTATGAAAGATTTTCAAACATATTTTACAAAAGAATACAAATTATGATTTTGCCCCGAGTATAAAGGCTTTTCCTCAAAGTTCCCTTTTTCGACGTATATTCTTACTTGTTAGTTACTATTGCTTCGCTTTCATATATTTTAAACTCCTACTTGATAATGCTTCTCTTCGTGATACGCTTATACCTGTTATTGCCTCTATTTCACTTATACATGTAGTCGCTTATACCTGATAGACGCTCTTACTTCACTTATTGTCGTCTCTACTTCGTGATACGCCTATACTTGTTCGACACTCCTACTTCACTTGCGACCACTCCTACTTAACTTGTTAGACACATCTACTTCACATGAATCACTTCTACTTGATACACACTCAGTCGTAGTTGGATGTATGTCTGTGTTTATATAGATACATATAAGTAATGATTGAAAGACTTAGGAAGGCTCGTCCGCCCTATTTCCTTTTCATCGTTGAGATGTGGTCTGGTGGGATCGGATGGCCGTCCGAAGGTCCTTTGGTTCATTAGTTATATACTATGTATATGAGTATGGACATACAGGAATTCTCTAGTCAGTTTAGTTAAGAGTCTCTACCTCTAGTCTACACTTACAATAGAAACACACTACCCACTATTTGGAAGTCTCTACCTCTAGTTCAGCACTTACACACTACCCACTATTTGGAAGTCTCTACCCACTATTTGGGATGCATCTTCAGGACACGGCCTTCTCCGTCGTCTAGTAGGTAACCAAAATCTCTTGTAGGGAGAGCGGACATTGTGTGTATAGATCTATACGGGATTGACAAACCCGCACCCAGACTGCTAGCTACAGTCCCGGCCTACCAACCCAACGGGTGACAAATGTCATATTATATAGACGCTTGTAGGGCGTCTGGAACTCTAGTCAGTATGGTTACGAGTATCCCGGGTTACCTTATAATTCATGGCTTTAAGGTAACGGTATTTCACCGACAATTTACACTGTATGCTGGTAATTCATTTTCAGAGTCACATTGTTTTGACCTTACAAGACGTATCTTTCATTTGATACTGTCTGGGGTCTGTTTTCTCTGTTTTAGACCTTACTAGACGCATCATTCATTTGATGCTGTCTGGGGTCTGTATTCCACTGTATTCACTGTATCCACTGTTTTCACTGTATTCATAGTTTTGGCCTTACAAGACGTATCTTTCATTTGATACTGTCTGGGGTCTGTATTCACTGTTTGAGACCTTAGCAGCTGTACCTTTCATTTGGTACCTTCTGGGGTCTGTGCCTCCATTTGTTAGACTGAACCAGGCATCTCGTTCGTTCCATATTTTCCTGGAGTCTACGATTCCTGGCCTTAGTCAGCAGTTCTCACTGCTGAGGCATATGTTATTCCCTGATGTCGTTTGCTTTCCTCAATAATTAAATTCAATATTTTGATAATGATAGTAATTTAGGGAAAACTAGTTTTTACCACATAACACTGACCAGTCTTGGTAGAAGGCTGCTCTATTAAAGAAAATATAGGATTTTCTGGAAAGAACTCTAATGCACTGTAAACACTTAAACTTCTACTTTATAAAGTTATTTGAATAAATGTCACTAAATACTTATGAACTCACTAGCATTTGTAAAAAAGCTGATACTTGCTTTTCAAATAACTTGTATTCTCAAGTTAGCATTAGACAGGTACACCCCCGGAGCTGTTGATGAAGATGGCTTAATACCGGCTATACATACTCTATTGTTTGTATACTTTGAGATAATGTAATGTAAATCATGTAAATTTTTTACTATTAATGCAATGTTTTGTTGTACTTTGATTACTATAATGCATGTGTTGTGATACTTGATATGACGTCATCCACCCCAGAACGTTTCCGCCGTTCCGGTTTTGGGGTGTGACAGATTGGTATCAGAGCATTGTTTATAGTGAGCTAAGTATATCAATTCATAAAAGATATACAACCTATAAACACAAAGGGATAAGACACTCTGACCAAGAATTATACTTTAAAATATAACCATATTTTACCAAAGTATAATAACATTCAGAATCTAAACACTCAAACAAAAGTATCACGAGAAGAACAATAATAAAAGTCTTCGGATGTTGAGCACTACAGTCAAACCTGGGGAGTTATGTAATCGTAAGCTAGAATAAATGTAACCTGATCCACTATATTTATTCGAGATGCGATGAACGTATGCTTGGGAGTGATAGTGGTGTGGCAACAGGTCTGAAACTTACCAACTAGGATTATTAGAGCCAAACATAAAGTTAAAATACATTAGGAGTATTTTAGAATGCTAAAAGATTCACACTAATCACAGAATTCATATTCAGAAGATAAGGAAACAAACAAGAATAAGAATACCATAGGGGTATTCTAGAATACATAAACAACCTTGCGTGAATAACTAAAAAGATCCTTATTGATATACCTACAACTACAGAGGGTATACTCCCAAGGTTATATATAATAAGGATCCCATAGGCTAAGAATGTATGGTTTTGCTCTATTTCCTTTTCCTCGTTGGGATGTGGTTCTAGAGTAGTATCACATATTCGAAGGCCTATCGGATCTAAGCTATATATGATTTGTATACCCTGTGTAATTGCAGCAGGACTCGATATGGACCACCCAGTGAAATGTTAATAATCTCTTAGGATTCTTTAGACATTTCCATTCTCGCACGAACCTTGTAGACAACCCTATCCACTCCAGTGCTTAACAGAAGAGTTGAGTCCGACCCCGAAGAAGTTCATTGAGAATATTTCCAGCTAGGAAACGAATGAACTAGGTCGAGACTATTGAATTCACCAAGTGACCATATCTTTTAGGGACAGTGGTGAGAAATTCGCCTAAGTTTCCGAGGCTCCAGTCATCCGTCATGAAGCGATGACACCCAAGGTCAGATTCGGAGGCAAGGCGGAGTAGAGATTCAATATGTGCATACAAGAAAAGAACCCTAGGTAACTACCTGAAGGAAACCAACGCCGATTCCAGTCAAAGGTACGAGGCAGACCGAGGGAGCCAGTACATGGAACCCGGGAAGTGTCTTTTTCCTCGTGTGCGTCACGATAATACACCCTTAAAATAATACAATTTAGTGAGTTAGTGGTTACACTACTCACGCTATGTGTTAGGTAAATCGCCGTTTCCCGTTGCCAGTTACACGATCAGAGCGGATCCCCGCACCTCTATTGAAAGTATCTAGCCATAAGCCTTCATGAGCCTCTCTTTCCGCGGTTTCGTTCCGAACTGTTCTCAAATCTCTCCAGGTCGGAGAGTGAAACCTTTTCCCAGTATAAAGGTAACTTAGTAGGAACGACTCGCACCTTATGGCCTTTTTCCGATACTTATACTCTTACCTTGTATACCAGGACTACATCATAGGGATGTAGGTCGACACTCAGACAACCAGTACCCGAGGCATGGGAAATTTTTTTTTATGCCTAGTACGTTCTGGACAGAAATGTCCAGGGTTATCCATCGTCTCTCATTACCTTGTATTCCCTTCCGTGTAGGAAAAACCATGCCACCGAAGAAGCGTAACCAGTCCTCAAACAAGAAACCCACTCTCTTATTCGATGAAGCTACGTTCCAAGCTGCAGTCTCAGCAGCCGTAGCAACTGTCATGGCTCACCTGAATGCTAACAACGCCAATGTTAGCAAGGTGCCTGTCGGGATTTCCAATCCTAGCAATGGACAACAGCAACCAACACTTTCATACCCAGTCACACAAGCACCTCAAACGAACCCACTAAATAGAAAACTCAAGAATGAGGAGGGAGGTACCTCGGCTCAAGGATCTTCTGAAGGGCAACAAGCTGAGACAGCTAAAACTCCTGTCAATTCTTCCCTCCCGACCTCAAGAAGACCATACCTAGGAGACCTTCCCCACTACAGCAAGTGCAGCTACCATCATCATGGTGCCTGCCGGGAACTCTTATGTGCTAGGTGCAACATGAAGGGGCATACTGCTCGTGTATGCAGAACTCCGGTGGAGCGTATTGCATCAATCACCAATGTGACGACAAATCCAGTTTGCCATCTATGTGGTGCGATTGGACACTTCAAAAGAGATTGCCCAACTAAAGGAAACAACAAAGACATAAAAGGAGCCTAACTCTACTGCTTAGGAAGAAGCATCAAGATACTCGGTAGATTTTTGGTACGTCTCTCGATCTCAGATAACTAAACTAAATACATTAAAAGACTAAATCAATGTAAATTCTTCGCAGTAAGGCGAAAGTCGCAGCACTGTTATAAAATTTAAAAATTCATCAGGTAAAACTATAACGGCTAAACATATACGTTACGACCATGTATATTTAAGATGGACAGACCTAGAGTGAGCGAATGCCGCCTCATTTCCTGTTCCTCGTTTGGTTGTGGATTTAGGGCGGGGTCGCTCAGTCAACAATCCTCCCCACCTTATATATACATGACTAGTATATGTGAGGCGATTGTAGAAATGCCTCGTGAGAATCCATTCATGAAAAGATACTCTACTCAGAAACACTTAGGACTCTCTACAGTTCCGCATCGACTCTATTGGTCCAACTATCCGCGGTAGTGATACACAGGACGAAACCCGAGACGCCTAGAACTTGTGTGCCTGTTCGGCACATGACTCTATCGATCTTCATTATACATCATGTCGGAGTGTGCCAACTTCGACAACTCTATTGATCATGGTTCGACTTCGTGCAACCATGTGTACATTCTTAGTGCTGTGTAAAAAGAACTTTCTCCGTAGCCATATCAGCAAATAAAGGTTCTCCCGAACCTAAACATAACACAAATAATCAAACCTAATGCGATCCATAAATCGCCGCTCTTATCTCAAACCTTCCGAAGTACCCAAGAGCGGGTACCCCGCGCTGTTCACCGACCCCTTGTAGTTAGATGGACACCGAAGCGAAAGACACTGTAGATACTTCAGAAGACAACAACCATCTGGAGCATACTCAGAAGAATCCCCAGAAAGACCCTTCGCACCTCGCACATCAGGTTCGTGAACCCAGAGAACAGAACTCATGAGACTGACCACTATAACCAGGTATATGCATAAAGGTGGCATATAATTGAGATCAAAAAGATTTAAGGTGTGTGTTTCCTCCCTATTCCCTGTTCCTCGTTGGGTTGTGGGTTTGGGGTGGAGTCGCACAGCTGAACATCCTGCCGAACTCAATTGTATACTGCCTGCATACACCCGGCATTTGTGGTTAGGCTAAGCATGAGCTCTACCACGAACCTCTTAGAAAACACTTTCACCCTATTCCATAACATAGGAGCCGGAGTCAAGATAATCACTACGGGTTGAGCTAGTAAAGTCCGAGCGATGAGACTCTATACTCACTAGATTTGACCGATACCGAGAAAACTCAGAACCTTCGGAAGAGTAGTTGCAGTAGATGCTTGTACTACTCAGGCACTCGTCCACCCAGTTATAGAAAAGCAGTGCCTATCATCCTTCACCCTCTTGCCTGGAGGAAATCGTCGTCGCCCTGTAGACGATAAACTATATTCTCCGGAGTGAACACTAGGATACCGAGAACCACAGGATAACCTTCGCGGCCAAGAATCCTTGATCAAAGTGCGATAGTTGTTGAGTTGAACCTCGTGACCCAGATCCCGAATAGATTATAGACTCGACACTTGCCCTGGTGTTAGTCGAGGGGTTATGCAGGAACATGCGCTTCTCGCACTATAATAAACCAAGGTCTTAGAGAGTCATTGGACTATTAGGTGTTTCACGAATACTATCTCACGCAGAGATAGTAGAACGACCTCCTGAGATAGTCCAACACTCGTCTGGTGAAACCCTATCTCCCCAACCCTCAGGGTTTCCGCATCTCAAGATCCCTTAGTGCAGATTCATTTTGCACAAGCCTGAGATAGACACTCTATAGTGTAAAGTCCCGAAAAACAGATCTAGCAATGATCAAAGATAATAATAGATGCAAACACGAATTAACAAGCAAATATAGAACAAAAGACCAAGCTTGCATACGCTTCAATGCTATAAAACGTCTGATATAACTTGGGATTATACGAAAGCATCAACAACCAATAATGACTGACACAACTCGCTATTTATAGACTTGACTAAGGACCGTAAGGTGTTTACGGCCGTAAAGAGTTTACGACCGTAAACCCATTCTGACCATAAACTTATGACAAAACACGAATAATTACATATTTCACTGCTATCAACGACTATGCCTAGACCAAACCACTATACAGGGTCTTTCAATCTCCCCCTTGGTTTGGACTAGCTCGGCCCCATTCCTTTCTTTACCAGCATGACATCCATTTGGCCCATAGCGCCATTCCACATCTGCTTGCTCAAGATCTCAGCAACCATCTTGGTATACACCTTGGCTCCCTGCTCATAGATATCTTCAACCACTTTGATCTGAAAATTGCTCAGATAATGAATATCCCACTTCCTGAACTGCAGTAGGTCTCTTCGATCATACAACCGTATGCACCCATTCTTGAGCTTAATGACTGCACCACAAGTACTCTCATCATAAACCCAGCACTCCATAGAACCGAGTGATCCATCTGGATATCCTTGAACAATGGGAAATTATTTCACTTGAGTCGTGGGTGGCCACATAACCACTTGCAGAGGTTTATCAGAAGAAGCTTCAAACACATCTAGATGTTTTAGAATGACTGACTTAGCAGTTGGCGTTGTAGGAAAGCCCTTCTTTACTTGCTCATCCAGAAAGAATTTGAACTGCGAAACCTGAGGCTTGTTTAATAGATTGATAAAAGGAGCTTGTGATAACTCCGCAAGATCAAACCTTGTCAACGAACTAAAGGCACGAACATCTTTATACAACTCTGAATTACCACTCTTGCGAATAATAATCCAAAGTCGAAGAGGATCGTGAAATCCCCAAGCAGCCACACCCGACCGATCTCCAAAAGTATCTCTGAACCGAACAATTTCAAGATCAGTGATAGTGATCAAAGGTCCTCCTTTAGAAGTGCTCTGAGTAAAATTTCTCTTGGATAACAACTGCCCCTTTTCAGTATCATCTTCTTGATTTTTCCAAATGATCTCTTGAATATGAGAAGCCATAGGAGGAACAACTGCAATACGTTCAGCAGAACCAGATGATTGACCAGCTGGCACATCTACTGGATATGCTTGCACATGTAGATTTATTCTTTGTTCTTCTATGCTTGTTTTATACTTCTCACCAAAATCATCCTCCAGTTTCTTTTTCAATTCAAAGTAGCTTGAAGTTAGCAGATTGAAATGTTCTTGAAGATCAGAAATCTGCTTATTTTTCACTTTCTTATCCCTTTTAACTTCTGCAAGCTGTCCGCCAAGATAAGTTCTATTTGACTGAAGCTTAGACACTTGAGTACAAAGCTCAATGTTCTGAGCACGAAGTTCAGCTACTTGAATGTCAAGCTCTATGTTCTTCTGACTTAGCACAGGGATCTCCTTTCGTAAACTATCAAGAGATGGATCATCATCTGGAGCACCCCCTTCGTTCATAGAAATGCTCTTTCCTTGAGGACTGGGCGAACGAAGCTGTTCTTCTGCCATGTGAAAAGCCAGTCTCTCAGAAGCGGCATCCCTATTGAATCTTGGAACAGGAAAACCGGGCGGAGCTGAAGGGCCGCCAACATCAAAAACTGAAATAGGTCCAGTTGCAAACATCTTTGTTGCAGAAAGTCGTGTAGTAGCAGTAGTAATTGGTGGTGTAGGAAGACCACTAACCAAACTAGTAATTAGCTCGGATTGCCTTTCATCAAGTCTTCTCCTCTTTGACTGAGGTTGGTCAGCTTGTGGAGGTATTACACTAACAAATGGTTCAGTTGTAGGAGAAATAGACACGGGAGGGGAACATCCCACAACTACCTCCATTGGAATCGAAGTTGACACCATCTGCTCAGAAGTTGGAGTAAGAGTTTCGCTCGACTTCCTCATCTCAGTTGATGGCAAAACACCATCATCGACATTTTGAAAAATTGTGTCAAGAATCTCATTGGACACAACATTGGCGCTACTAGCTAAGGAAGCCGCAATATCATCATTATCAAATCCCGTAAAATCAAGATCTTCAAATGAGTCATGTCCATCATCACCGGTACCCATTTCCCTTTCATCTTGTCTTTCATTCGACTCATGTTCATGACTAGAAGCACTTTGGTCTCTCGGAGTTGGTGAATCTTCATCATCTTCAGTCACATCTATCACTATGTTTGCTAGAGTCGAATCCTCAGTAGATATTTTCTCAGAAGAGGTCGGTTCTGACGATTCGTATGACACTGGCATCTCATCTAATTCTGTAAACTTTCCAAATTTCTCCAATGGATAACGCCCACGAAAGACAACTTTTCCTCTTCTGTTTTGCTTAATGAGTCCCACAGTGTGTGGACCCAAAGATTTCATATCCAAAGTGTCTCCCGCCTTTCTAACCTCAGGAAACTGCATCTCGACAAACACTTGAATGAAGTGGGGATATTGGAGAAAGGTATCCCCCGTAGAAGCCCGGATGTTTATTACAAATTCCTCTAGGATGAACTTCGAGAAATTGAAATGAATTCCTGTAGCCAAAGACAGCAACGCACCAGTTGTGCGTTGAGAAATTTCATCAGCCCCACTCCTTCTACCCGATATGCAACTTACGAACACATGAGCTAGAAATCTCCAATACGGATGGAGCAGCTTTTTCAACGTTGGCGGGTAGGTTCCCTCATAACTCATCCATCGTAGTATTCTCTGAACATCTTCTATGCCAATTTCCGTCGGATAGTTAGGTTGATCATCAATCAGCAACGCGTCTCGAACAAAGCTTTCATTGATTATGATGTCTCGTCCTTGCACCTTCGCCGCAACGTGAAATTTCCATCATCATCCATCTGCATCCTTGCCGTCTCCCAAAATTCACGAACAATGTTCTGATATATCACCGGATTGACTGTTAATGCTGATGCAACACAACATTCACGCAACCTGTGAACCATTGATAGCATATCGGAATGTATGACAGGTGGATTAGCAAGAATGATTGCCAGATTGTGCATGTCTGCAAACTTGAGATTTATCATTTTACTGCACTCAAAGACAATTTTAAGAAACCGACACCAACAATAAAACTTATTTTGACCAAGAATATGACAATAAAATATGATCAAAATAAAATTTATTCATTAATGATGTATGTTTACTGCCCTCCATTTTTAAAAATAAAAAAAAAAACGAAACCTTTTGGCAATTTGGTTCTTGGGCCGTAAACTCTTGTTTACGGCCTAAGGAACATTTTTTTAAAAAAACTTTGGTTCACGGTCTAAGAGAAAGCACCACGCAATCGTTACCCAACCTGTTTACGACCAAAATAAGCTTGAATCGAGAATTTGTTCTTGGGCCGTAAACTCTAGTTTACGGCCTAGAAATTACTTCACAAAAACAATGCGCAGTTATCATTGAAATCTTTCAAACGATCCAGGGTAATTACACTCGAATTCACGGGCCGTAAACTGGGAGTTTACGGCCTATGAATGTTTACTCCGAAAAGTGGCTAAAAATCGATCTTTCTCTTTGAAATAACAATCGAAAAGCATACAGTCGTGAATATAAAGATAAATAGCATCATAATAAATAACTTCGAATCGAAATCATCAATTTTCAGAGTTAACGGCCTATGCTTACGGCCGTAAACTCCTCGACTCGAATTTTTTAATTTTGACACACAATGGGACGGTGAACTGTGAAACAAAATACATATTCGAGATCTACACGATGCTACCTTCACGATGATGTAATCGTTTTTCAGAAAATCGAAGATGAAATTTTCAGCACTTTGAGAGCTTTTGGGAGTTAGTTTGCGGCCAGAAACTATTGAGTGGGGAGATTCCGGCCGTGAACCCCCTTTTTTACCCTTTTACCTTTCCACCTTTCTTACCCTCCTGCATGATAACTACCCAGTCTTTCCAATTTTTCGCCAGTTAATTAAATTTTTTTTTGAGGATTGATTTAATTTAAAACAAAACTTTTAAAATAAAAACTAACACACCATAATTTTAAATGCTAGAAAAATAAAACAAATTTAAATAAAACAATAAAAATAAAAGTAAAATAAAATTAACATAAAATTTGAAGTTGCAAAAATTAAACAAAATTAAAAATAAAAATAAAAATAAAAATAAAATAAGATAAAAGTTAACGTCAAAGAAAATTAAGAAACACTTTAACTACCACTTCTTTTGTGATGCTTGGATCAAAGTTATTGGACGGCCTTATTTTACTTATCGGTACCCTTATCTTCACATCTTCGTCTGACCGATTGCCAGTATTGTGGTCCACTTAAGCGCGAAGGATTTGTGACATTTTTGGACCTTTTACCAATGACATGATTTGGGCATATACCTAATTGTAAATTTCTGGTAATTATGATAACTCCTAAATCTTAAGTGAAATCACCTTATGACCATTTAATTGACTACAACCAGGTATATTGTTGTCCACCTAAATCGAGCAGCGAGATCTACAGACAATCTGTATGAGTTCAATTTTTAGGTGTACTAGAACGTGTTTCCCGCTTCCTGATATGCCCCAGCCATCAAGAACTTCCAGAGTACTCCTTACACCGGGTGAGCAGACAACCATTCAGAGAGAGAAGGAATACATAATTCTATTGCTAACTACTTCAGAGGGGTTGAGAAGAAGAAGGTTGCATATGCTGTGTACCAGGTCGGATTAGAAGTCGCGTAAAGGAGACAGCATATGGCTAACAGATGAGAAGTTTTTCACACATATATTTCACGCACATATATATTTCCTACAGAGAAATGGAGTTGCATATGTTGTGTACCAGGTCGGATTAGAAGTCGCGCAAAGGAGACAACATATGACTAACAGAAAGAAAGAAAGAAAACGATTTTCTACAGACCTAATTTATCGGAATTTACCAGTCGCCCCATCCAACCGGAATTAAGGACAAAATCCTCACATCGAGGAAAAGTTAAGTCACCGTTCCAAGTACGGGTTCAATTAATGTGACGAGTAGATTCTCATGTTTATCTCCCTGATCAACCTATCCGAGCGTCGTGATGTCAGATTAAACGGATCTAACTAGGTCAAAAGTTGTCGAGTCCTTAAATTCATTAGGTTCAACTTTCCTAGTCAAGTCCCTTTTTAAAATCTTTCGCGCCTACCAGCACATCGAGTACAGAGCGTAGACGATTCAACTTAGGTACGTTACGCCGATTTAGGTCGTCCTTTATCACTTATTAATATCATTTCCCATCACAGTACTTACAACGGAGGCTGTTAACAAAAAAATTTTAAAATGCTGAATTGAAATGACGCGATTTTTGGATTTTTACTGAAATGACACTATTTTTGGATTTTTTTTGTAATTTATGTTGTTTTGGTGGAGAATTTAAACAAAAGAAAAATGCGCAAATTTAAACAAACCTAACAAAAATTGAAAACAAACTTAATAAAATTTGAAAGTAGACTAATAAGACCAAAAAGAAATAAAAAATAAAAAAATAGAAACAAACAAAGAAAAAGAAAGAAACTTAATCCTCAAAACGTATCATTTTCAGAAATCCCACAAGCACATCAAAACGAGCTTTGTTAAAAGGCTCTGTGAACAAGTCAGCCACATTGTTATCAGTGTGGACTTGTTCGATTCGAATTAAAGATCGTTCATAACAGTCTCTGATAAAGTGAATTTTAATATCGATGTGCTTGGTTTTAGAATGTTGGACTGGGTTCTTAGCAATTTGAATGGCAGCCTCATTATCACAATAGATAGGGATTTCTAAGTAATTCAAACCGTAGTCCAACAGCTGATGTTGGATCCAAATAACTTGAGAACAACAAGCTGATGCTGCCACATATTCCGCCTCTGCTGTTGAAGTCGAGACAGTGTGCTGCTTCTTGCATTGCCATGAAACTAGTCTGTCACCTAGGTATTGACATCCTCCTGAAGTTGATTTCCTGTCAAGCTCACAACCTCCATAATTGCTGTCAGTAAAAGCATAAAGATTAAATTCAGAATTCTTCGGATACCAAAGACCCAATTTAGGGCTTCCTTTGATATATCAAAAAATTCTTTTAACAGCAATAAGATGAGAGAGTTTAGGATTAGCCTGATAACGTGCGCATTGACAAACTACAAACATAATGTCTGGTCGACTTGCAGTAAGATACATCAGGGATCCGATCATCGATCGATAAAGAGTTTGATCTACGGGTTCGCCTTCTGGATCTGGAGTCAGGAGGGGTCGTTCAGCCATTGGTGTTGAAGCAGATTTAGCATCATGAAGTGTGAACTTCTCAAGAATATCTTCCACATACTTGGCCTGATGAAGAAGAATATCTTCATTACACTTTCGAACTCCTTGCAAAGTTGTTGGCTGGTTGATCCAAAAATTGTGTCGTCGACGTATATTTGAACAAGTATCTGGTCCTTGTCGACATGCTTTATAAACAATGTTTGATCGATAGTACCACGTGTATAACCATGTTCGAGCAAATGCTTAGTTAGAGTTGCATACCATGCTCTAGGAGCTTGATGCAGCCCATACAACGCTTTGTCCAACTTGTAAACATGATTAGGAAACTTCGGGTCGACAAACCCTGGAGGTTGATCAACGTAGGTTTCTTCCTTCACCTTGCCATACAAGAAGGCAGTCTTGACATCCATTTGAAAAACAATAAAGTTCATATACGAAGCATACGCTAAGAAGATACGAATAGCCTCCAAGCGAGCTACGGGAGCATAAACCTCAGTGTAGTCAAGACCCTCGACTTGTCGAAACCCGCAAATTACCAGTCTAGCTTTGTTTCGCACAATGACCCCTGAATCGTCCTGCTTGTTACGATAGACCCACCGTGTGTCAAGAGACTTTTTGCCCTTTGGTAACTTAACTAACTTCCAAACACCGAGTTTTTCAAATTAATGCAATTCTTCATGCATTGCATCTACCCAGCTAGGTTCATTTAGAGACATTTCTACATTCTTGGGCTCAATTTGAGAGATAAAGCAAGAATACAGACATGTATTCACGTCTCCACTTTGACTTCTAGTTTTAACACCACTATCTAGCTGGCCGATAACGTTCTTGATTGGATGATCTCGTTGAATCCTAGAGGGTATTTCTTGGCTGATGTCATTGATAGAGACAGGTAGAGTGTAAATGTTAAGACCTCCTTCATTTGCTTGTTGAGTAGAACCAGATGGTTCTGCAACATACTCATCTGCAATAAGGTCAGGAAAGAGTAATTCCATCAGGGTTGAAGATACAGCGGAAGCATCATTTGGAATTAACTCTTTCTCTAATGATGTGAGAGGTCTTGATTCAGCATCAGAAGAATCAGTGTGGTCTGATTGAGGACTGTCATGTTCCAAGAACGGCCTCCCATGAGAAGTAGCAGAGGACTTCTCGGAAGATGTTGCAGAAGACTCCCCCTCAATTTCGGCAGAAGGCTCCCCCTCAATTGCAGCAGAAGGCTCCCCCTCAGATGAAGCAGGAGGATCTCCCTCAGATGAATCAGAAGGCTCTCCCTTGTGCGAGTCAAAGGACTTCCATTCGGTTGAAGCTTTAGACTTTCCTTTCGATGAATTAGAAGGTTTAGATACAGGCTTGTATACAACTTCTTCGTCTTCATCTTCAGAGATACTATGCCAATGCGAATCAGTTCTTGATACATCATTTGAATACACGTTTAAGGATTTGAAAAGTGACGTGTAATCAAACAACCAGTCTGGACCCACTCTTGCGTCTGTCTCATTCTCTTCCAACCAACGCACGTCATAGGATTCCACAATCTGTTTGCTTTTCTTGTTATAGACTCTATAGGCGGTACGTGCAGCATATCCAACAAAATAGCAGCATCAGCTTTGGCATTGAACTTCGGATTGGCATCTAGGTGAAGAAGGGTGCAAGGATAGCCAAATACTCGAAAATGATTGACTGACGGTTTGTGACCATAGTAAATTTCATATGGAGTTTTCATTTGAGCTTTGTTGATGAGCACTCGATTCTAAAACATAACAGGTAGTGCTTATTGCCTCTGCCCAAAAGAAAACAGGAAGCTTGGAGTCACACAACATCGTCCTTGCAACATCTTTAAGTGTTCTGTTTCGCCTCTCAGCAACACCATTTTGTTGAGGTGTGTGAGCGGAACTAAATTGACGCAGGATCCCCTTCTCAGAGCAGAAGTGATTGAGAACAGAATTCTTGAATTCTGTTCATTGTCAATGTGAAGTGCCTTCACCCTTTAATTGGTCTGATTCTCAACAAGTATGATGAACCTCTTGATCAATTCAGTGACGCCATCTTTGTTGGATAGAAAGAAAACCCACGTAAAATGAGAGAAATCATCAATCACAACTAGACAGTAGGAACTCCTATTGATGCTTAGCACGTTCACTGGACCAAATAAATCCATGTGAAGAAGTTGTAGAACCTGACTTATTGAGTTAACTTGCTTCGGCAAATGTGGCTTTCGATGATGCTTTCCTTGAGCACAGGACACACATTTCTCAAATGTGATAAAGTCTTTGACAGGTAATCCACGGACCATCTCATTCTTTGCAAGACGATTGAGATTTTTGGCGTTGGCATGACCTAATCTTCGATGGCACAACATTGCAGTTTGCTCAGAGATCTTTGAGAACAAACAAGTAACTTGCTCTGGGAGATTGCTATTCATATCGATAATATAAGCATTTCCATCCCTTTTTGACTTTACGAGAATCCATTCTTCAGGGATGACAAAGCCTGGCTTTAAGATCATGCATTCCTTGTCAGTGAAATGCGTAGAATAGCCCTTGTCATAGATATGCGAGACACTTAGCAGGCTGTGTTTTAGCTCTGGAGCGAAATTCACATTTTCAAAACTCAAAACTCCATTTGATATCGTGCCCTTTTGTGTACTTTTCCTCCATCTCCACCCGCAAAAGAGACGTATCCCCCATTAAATGATTGAATGTTGTTCAATTGGGTGATGTCTCCTGTCATGTCCCGGGAACAGCCGCTATCGACGAACCATGGTCTGACGACATTTCCCCGCAACTGCCCCTGCAAAATGTGCGAGTTTAATTAGATTTGGGCACCTAGGTCATGATCTTCCTGGGTGATCCCGATACCTTTTCATATTTATTGCACATGAACTTCTCTGAGGATACAGATGACATATTGGGAGTAGATTTGGGCTTCCAATTATAATTAGGTTTTTTGAAAAATTCAGTCAACTTTGTCATTTTATGTTTAACAATCTGCTTAAAGCATGTGTTACTTCTACCAGAATTGGTTGAAGATCCACTATTGCTTTGGGATGAGCTTGACCTTGGCGTGGCTATGCTCCTTTTTGGCAAACTGTTCAGGACAAGGTGATTAAAAAACCTTTTATTACTGTGAAAAATATTCCTTTTTCTATTTCCTTTATCTACCCAATAATCATTTCGAGAACGACTTCTAGATGAATTTCTTTTTAAAGATCTTCCTCTGAACTCATTCTCTCCTCTTGGAAGATTATAACTCACAAACATTCGATTAAGACAATTTCTAGCAATATGACCCTTAGTACCACAATTAAAACATATCTGATTGTTATTGTTAGAACTTGTGCTGCATTTATCAGATTTGTTTTCCCTACAAACACCCTTGCTTGTCTCACAGAAACATGCAATATTATTAAGTTGTGAGGCAAGTGAGGGTGCTATATTTATTGAGGGTTGTGAGACTAGTGGTATCTCAACATTTTTATCACAAACGGTTAAATTGTCAACCAAACTGTTCAAAGATTTATCAGACATATTAGAAACACTCAAAACTGTATCAGAGGTAGCAGCTACTGTATCAGAATAATTAAAAACACCACAAGAAAAATTGTCACTTAAAACATTTAACAAAGAATTGTCTTTATTTAAAATGAAAACTTCAGGTTTGGACTCGATTTTATTTTCAGAAACACATCCTTCAACTTTGTGCTTTGACTGATTCAAGGATTGATCTGCAGGAGAAGTAGAAATGTTAGTACTTTCAACATTAATAAATCCTCCCGAAACAAAACCGGAGGGCTTGCCATAAATCATAAATGGTTCATTGGCAATCTCTTCTTTGGACAAAGCCTTGGACACGTATGAATGATTGAAAGGAGGAGGTACATGATTATACCCTAGACCTTTTGATTGATTTCTTTTAAACTGCATACTTTGGTCTATCATATCTGCAACCACCTCACTTAAGAAATCATATTTTCTGACATCAAGTTTGGCGGTCTCAAATTTTCCTTTCAAGGATTCAACTTCAGCTACTAGCTCAGCATTTTGTTTGACTACATAATCGTAGTTTTCACATTTGTTGCTGTAGTCTTCCTGGAGTCTCCTAAAGTCTTTAATTTTTTATTCTAGTTGAGCTTTAAGTGGTTTTTGTCCTTTTCGAAGTCGGTACCCTTCATATCTAAGGTCTTCTACGTCTCTTATTAATTTGTCATTGAGTTCACAAAGAATCCTAAGATTTTCTGCTTCATTTCCTAATGTCTCAATTTTATAATGTAAAGTTTTCACATAATCTACACAAGCTTTAGAGCACGATAGAAGACTTACTTTGGACGAATTAGGAACATGGGAAGAAGATACCATCAAGCCAAATTGTAGCTTCATCATATTGTCTTCAGCTACTGCAGTCCCTGCTTGAGTGTCATCCCTCACTTGTGCTAGGTGAGCATTTTCTGGTCCACACAAATTTAGAGCTTGTATTTGATCATCCCAGTCAAATGATTGTGCAACCATAGCCTTTTCATTGTTTGCTTGACCACTGCTTCGGTTGTTCCCAACTGCAACCATTGTTCTGTCATTATTAACCCTCCTATCAGGGTGTGGGCAATCACGAGCAAAATGCCCTGGCTCATGGTAGTTGAAACATCGAAGCTTTCCTTTGTTGAATCCAACCTTCTTGTCAGCACTCATTCCCCAATTGTTCTTTCCTGTCTTTTTGGCAAACTGTTTTGCCCTAAATACAACCATGGCAATTTGCCATGTGATGTCCATTTCCTCAACGTCCTCCGGATGGATTTGATCAAGATCTGCAAATGACAATTGAGGTGGAAGTTCCCCAGCTACAAGAGCATTGTAGCAATTCACAAGCCCTGTTGCAAAGACAAGATTTTCATCACCCTCCTTTCCCTTTGAAGAAGAAGCCACATTTAAGGATGAAGCATTTTGGGTAGACATGAGAGGCTGGCTTTGTGGGTAAGGAATGACCGGTGCAGAGGAAGATGAACCTGCAAGAGTATAAGAGAAAGAAGAGAGAGCATTATTAGTTGAAATGCCAAGATTGGAGGCTGAGTAGGAGTTCACATGATTGATCTCTCGTTGCTTGTCATCAATATCACACGCTTTGATGACAGCCATCACTTCAGCTAGGGAAAGGCGATTGAGATCCTTAGTCTTCTTAATTACTGCTGCATTCATGTCCCAAGATTTTGGGAGTGCATTTAGTAGCTTCTTGTTAATTTCTGACTTTGTATAAAAAATCCCTGCCACAGTCATCTCTGTGTTTAGAGTTGTGAATCGCTACAGTTGAGCTTCGAGAGTCTCTCCGGGAACATAATTAAACATATTGAAGCGTTGTCTCAGCATATCTTGGCGACTTTCTCGCATGTCTTCATTTCCCTCATATACTTCAATGAGAGCTTCCCACAGTGCTTTAGCAGAAGTATACTCTCTGAATCCTTGTGCAATGTCTGGAGATAAAGGCATAGTCAAAATGGCCAATGCCTTTTCATGTTCTTCTACACTCTCAAAGTCTTCATCAGTGTAGTTTTCGTTTTTCTTGTCGACTACCTGCCCCCCAACTGTAGTGGTGATTCTGACTGGATCCTTTAAAACGCATTTCCAAATCTTGAAATCCTCCATCTTTATATACTTTTCAATTATATATTTCCACTCGGGGAAACCATCAGCAGACATAAGTCTTGGAATACGCGTGGTTGTTCTCATCACAGCATCAAGTTCTTGGTATTGAGTTGAGTTTTGTGTTTCCATTTAAAAAAAAAAAAACTATAGTAAATTTTAAGTCTGTAAATTTAATTTTAATTATTATATTTAATAATAATGTTTTTAATTCAGGAACTAATATATGGTAACTGACTTAGCCGTAAACTCACTAGGCCGTAAACTCGTAGGCCGTAAACTCGTAGGCCGTAAACTCGAGTTTACGGTCCAGGTATACCTTTTGATTTAAACTTCGAAAAATAATGGTCTAATTATCGTTTAACAGAAAATCGATTTTTCGTGAATGCTTGAGTTTACGGTCAATGAAAGTTAAATATAAAAGTTCGATTTTTATTTTAAAAACAACTCAATTAAATGCCAGAATCAAAATGTGATCACAAAAGCTTGAATGATGTGTAAAACAATCATTTTCGTGGAATGCACTTGTGGCCGTGAAGAGGAGTTTACGGCCGTAAACTCAGGCCGTAAAGTTCGAGAAACTCTGATTTCGACTGGAATAAATCCCTCTATACTGCTATGAATATCGATTTAGTTGAAAACGCAGTTGTTGAATGCCTTTGACATTGGTATTGCTCTGATACCAATTATAAAGTCTGAAAAAACAGATCTACCAATGATCAAAGATAATAACAGATGCAAACACGAATTAACAAGCAAATATAGAACAAAAGACCAAGCTTGCATACGCTTCAATGCTATAAAACGTCTGATACAACTTGGGAGTATACGAAAGCATCAACAACCAATAATGACTGACACAACTCGCTATTTATAGACTTGACTAAGGACCGTAAGGTGTTTACGGCCGTAAAGAGTTTACGGCCGTAAACCCATTCTGACCGTAAACTTATGACAAAACACGAATAATTACATATCTACTGCTATCAGCGACTATGCCTAGACCAAACCACTATACAGGGTCTTTCATATAGCAAACGAATAACCATAGTCACGCAACCCACTCGACGATCTAGAAAGTCTCTATCAACCAATTGACGGAAAACGTGAGACCAAAGACCACTCGAACTTTCTAAGAACCAACCTGAAGGACTACACACACAGTACGAGTGAGAACGTTAGGAACTTCGGAATGGCGATCACGCCAGTGATGATCTTTCCATAGAAGTTCACTATGTCCTAAGTAGTGAAAAGCTCTACCATTTCGAGAGCTTAGGACCATATGAGAATCCCCATGGAGACTTGGTCCAACCCTTTTCAGGCCGCTACTACCTTCGGATACACCATAAGATTCACACCCAATCAATCCACTCCTTAGACTTGATATGTGATTTCCTGACAACACTTTTCGTGCCTCACTCATCTTAATAGAATCCATTGAGAACCCTAACCTTGTAGATACACCAGTTGGAACCCACTAGCCACACAAGACGGAATCCGCATCTCGTATGTGAGGGTCTATTGGAATGACAAACACAGATCGGAGATCACATGGGAATGGGAGGACAACCGTATAGGAAGTACTCTTTTACCTCTACTTGGCCATTCATACCTACTTCCTTGCCTAGACATGAATTTCGGGACGAAATTCCCTCTAACGGGGGGATGATGTGACAACCCAAGTTGTCCCGTTACATTTCCCCGTTACCGTTAACGGAATATTCCCGTTTATAAAAGTTCTATTAATTAGAGATCGTCAATTTAATAAACATCCCATTTGTTTACATTTAATATGCCGTTAAGTCGTGAGAAAAGGAAATAAAAACACATAACACACATTTCCATTTAATTGGAAAAAGTTAGTTTTTATTATTACGACCACTAAATCGGGTGCGACCAAAAGCCCCGTATAACGACAGTATTGGGTAGAATTCCACTGAGCTCCAACTCCCACCCATATATAAAGGGGAGTAAACTCCATTTGGAGCTTTTCCACCCTCTCTCTCTAGACCCGTTTTCGCCCCATATCCGCAACCAAACGCTTCCAAATCGTAAGTCCGCTTATCCTTACTTGTTCTAAACATTATGATTCGTGTTTATAGCTTAGAATTGGACTTAGAACATGTGTTTATGGCCAAGGAGCATGCTTGGGCCGTAAACACTAAATAAATGGGTTTTTGAGCAATTTAACCCTCCAAACCGACATTGGGACTTAGATACGACCTTATGGCTTGTAAATCCGGACTTAGAACACCCTAATCATGAATTTTGAGGAGCAAATAAGAGTTTACGGCCAAGGAGTGTGATTGGGCCGTAAACCCCTCAAAGATGGGGAGTAAGCTCATTTTTACATGTTGAAAAGCCATATAACTCCACAAATAGCCTTGGAATAAACCCTAGAATCATCTAAAAATAGTGTAACAACGCAAATTTTCAAACAAATTTTTCATTTTAAAAATAAAGTATTTCCATTCAAAACAAGGCATAAATAATGTAAGTGTCATGTCAAATACAAATTGTCTAAATCCCAAGATCATAAAAACATCCTTCAGTGTGTACCGATCACGCCGGCGCCTTCCCACGGTCCTCGCTAGTACCTGAAACACATACATAACAACTGTAAGCATAAATGCTTAGTGAGTTCCCCAATATACAACTTACGCACATACGCCTTTCCAGGCCCTGACCTTCCGGTCCTCAACACAACGCCTTCCGACCCATAACATAATCGCCTTCCGGCCCATCACATATTGCCTTCCGGCCCACATAACATACATAGCACATATAACAAATAACTTACCACATATAGCATACATATCACATATCATATCTGACCTTCCGGTCACACAGTCAAACCCTTCCGGGTACAGTATAGTGAGAAGACTCACCTCATGAATGCTGAAAGCTAGCAAATCCTGAAATCACTCGTGCACAATCCGTCGAGCTACAACCTCCCTATAACATCACATATCTCTCATCAACACTTATATCTTCTAAGTGTGACTATCCCTAAGAAGTCAGACTTAGGTCAACTCTGGTCAACGGTCAACGGTCAACTCGACCGGACTCGGCGAGTGCCATGGCGACTCGGCGAGTCTAGACGTCCTCCAATTCTCTGAGATTCCCCTTCTACTCGTCGAGTATCCTCCTTGACCCGACGAGTTACTCCTGGAAGAATCGCGGGGCCACCCCGACTAAACTCGTCGAGTCTGAAGAACAACTCGACGAGTCCCAGTTAATCTTCAAGCTACTCGCCGAGTCTGTTCATCGAACTCGGCGAGTCCATGCCATGTAACCGCTCAAACTGCATCCTAAGGTCAGAACTGCTCCGACCATTCCTAGGTCTGGCCTTCCTAGGCTGATCCATCACGTAAAGTCCTCATTTCAGTGCTCATGATACACCCTATGATTCATAATTTACATTTTGACCTAAGGCATAAGGATTCCAATCCAAAACCTTCATCAATTCCCGAAATGCACAGACATGGGACATTCTGAACCTCTAAAGGTCCCAATACAGGGTTACAATCGATTAGGGGACTAGGGTAACATTCAATCTATTCACAAAAGGGTTCCATAAACCCTAATTCCATAATCACATCAACATAGCAGAGTATACTCGAATTCTTACCTGGATTATGTATTCTCTGTGTCCCCAATCCTCAGAATGTGACTCCCTTGCTATTTCTTTAGCCAATCCATTCTCTTCCTTGCACAACAACTCTTCTATAATCAACAATGGCCTATAATCCTTGCTCTAGATGCACACAATCGATTTAGGGTTCTTCTCAGAAGGCTAAATTGAACAATGACGGCCAATAAGTCCCTTTTATACGTCCCAAACCTGAACGGTTAGGGTTTTCGCTAAACAGCGTAGACTCGCCGAGTCCATATCTGGACTCGTCGAGTCCAGTCGCGAACCCGCAACCAAGTCTGCGATCCTACTCGGCGAGTCTAGGCTCCAACTCGCCGAGTCCCCTCTTAAATCACCCCAAAAACATAATTTAACAATACCTGAGATTCCGGGCTGTTACAACTCTCCCCCACTAGGATTAGACTTCGCCCTCCAAGTCTCACTCTGAAAATAGCTCCGGATGCTGCTCGCGCATCTCACGTTCCGGCTCCCAAGTCATTTCCGATCCCTTCCGGTGTTGCCACTGGACCAACACCAGAGGTACCTCCTTGTTCCTCAGAACCTTGATCTTCCGATCCCTGATGGCCACTGGTCTCTCAGCATAATTCAGGCTCGCATCCACCTGAATATCCTCCAATGGAACCACTGCCGACTCATCGGCTATGCACTTCCTCAATTGCGACACATGAAAAGTGTCGTGGATCTGTCCCAACTCCGCTGGCAACTCCAACCGATAGGCTACCCGGCCTATCCTTGCAATCACACGAAATGGCCAAATATATCGGGGCCCCAACTTGCCCCTCTTCCTGAATCGAATCACTCCTTTCCAAGGAGAGACCTTCAGGAGAACGAAGTCGCCGACTTGAAACTCAAGCTCGGATCGGCGCTTGTCTGCATAACTCTTCTGTCGGCTCTGGGTGGTCAATAACCTCTGTCTAACTTGTTGAATCTGCTCTGTCGTCTGAAGCACGATCTCTGTGCTGCCCATCACCCTCTGTCCCACCTCTCCCCAGCAAATGGGGGTCCGACATCTCCTACCATACAACAGCTCAAAAGGTGGCATACCAATGCTCGAATGATGGTTGTTGTTGTAGGAAAACTCTGCCAATGGTAAATACGCATCCCAACTACCCCCGAAGTCCAACACACACACTCGAAGCATGTCCTCTAGCGTCTGAATCGTCCGCTCGCTCTGGCCGTCTGTCTGGGGATGATATGCGGTACTAAAATGCAATTTAGTACCCAGCTCCTCATGGAATTTCTTCCAGAACCTGGAAGTGAAGCGTACATCACGGTCTGAAACAATCGAGATCGGCACCCCATGCCGAGATACCACTTCTCTCACATATATCTCCGCCAACTTCTCCGCTGAAGAACTCTCGCTGATGGAAAGGAAGTGTGCACTCTTCGTCAACCTATCCACAATCACCCAAATTGCATCGACTCCCCTGGCAGTCCTTGGCAATTTGGTGATGAAATCCATAGTGATCTGTTCCCACTTCCACTCGGGAATCTCCAATGGCTGCAACTTGCCATGCGGCCTCTGGTGTTCGGCCTTAACCCTACGGCAGGTCAAGCACCTCTCAACGAACCATGCGACGTCCCTCTTCATACAGGGCCACCAATACTCCTTCCTCAAATCCAAATACATCTTCGTAGCACCGGGATGGATCGAGAATTTCGATCTATGAGCCTCTTCCATCAAAGTAATACGTGTACCGCCCACGAATGGTACCCAGATCCGACCCTGAAACGTCAGAAGCCCTCGTCCCTCCTTAACGAACTCTGGAATTAACCCAACGACCCGCTTTTTCTTCTGCATCTCTGGTCGCACAGCCTCGGCCTGTGCCCCACGAATAGCATCCAATACTGGAGTCATCACAGTCAATCTCAAACATACATCTCGCAATGGAGTGCTCTCCGCCCTGCGGCTCAATGCATCGGCTACCACATTAGCCTTGCCTGGGTGGTACAGGATCTCACAATCATAATCCTTGACCACATCCAACCACCTCCTCTGACGCATATTTAAGTTGGGCTGATCCATCAAATACTTCAAGCTCTTATGGTCCGTGTATATCGTACATCGAACCCCATACAGGTAGTGCCGCCAAATCTTGAGAGCGAACACTACTGCCCCCAACTCTAAATCATGCGTGGGATATCTCGCCTCATGAGGCTTCAGCTGCCTCGACGCATAAGCTATCACATGACCCCTCTGCATCAATACTGCACCCAGTCCCGAAATCGATGCATCACAATATACTACAAAATCTTCCATCCCTTCCGGGAGAGCTAATACCGGGGCTTCGCACAACCTCTGGCGAAGTGTTTCAAAGGAGGTCTGCAGCTCGGGTCCCCATGAGAATGCAACACCCTTCCGGGTCAATCTGGTGAGCGGCACTGCGATCTTGGAGAAATCCTTAATAAATCTCCGATAGTACCCTGCCAACCCAAGGAAACTCCTGATCTCAGAGGGTGACTTCGGCACCTCCCAAATCATCACCGCCTCAACCTTGGCCGGATCGACCAATATCCCTTCCTGATTAACAACGTGTCCTAGAAATTGGACCTCCTGCAACCAGAAGTCACATTTGGAGAATTTTGCATAAAGCTTCTCCGACCTCAATACCTCAAGGACCTCCCTCAAATGCTCCTCATGCTGCTCCCTAGATCTCGAATACACTAGAATGTCGTCGATAAATACAATCACCGACCGATCCAACATCGGTCTACATACCCTGTTCATGAGATCCATGAACACAGCCGGGGCATTGGTGAGCCCGAAAGGCATCACCACAAACTCATAATGCCCATATCGCGTCCTAAATGCTGTCTTCTGGACGTCCTCATCCCGCACTCTCACCTGATGATATCCTGACCTCAGATCGATCTTGGAGAACCAAGATGCTCCCTGCAACTGATCGAATAAATCATCGATCCTCGGTAACGGGTAACGGTTCTTGACCGTCAACTTGTTCAACTCCCGGTAATCAATGCATATCCGGTGTGAACCATCCTTCTTCTTGACGAACAGAATAGGTGCTCCCCACGGCGAGCTGCTCGGCCGAATGAATCCCTTCCCCAGCAACTCCTGGAGCTGCGAGGACAACTCTTGCATCTCTGGAGGTGCAAGACGATAAGGCACCTTAGCAATAGGCGCGGCCCCCGGAACCAGATCGATACCAAACTCTACTTGCCTCACAGGAGGTACTCCCGGCAGCTCCTCGGGGAAAACATCTGGAAACTCACGCACCACTGGGACCTCCTCAACTGACCTTGGTCTCTCGGAAACCTCCCGCGTATCCATCACATACGCCACAAAACCCTTACAGCCCTGCTGTAGACATTGCCTCGCCCTAGCGGCCGAACAAAAAGCTGATCCCGAACGGGTACCCTCGCCGTACACCGAAAGGACTCCCCCACTATGGTCTCGTATAGTCACCAGCTGACGCTCACAGTCGATGACAGCGCCGAATCGGCTCAACCAGTCCATGCCCACGATGACACAGACGTCACCCATCGCAATAGGAATCAGGTCAATCGGGAACTCAACCCCGAAAATCTCTAGCACGCATCCCCGAAGAACCTCCGTAGCACAAATCACTCTCTCGTCAGCTATAGAAACTCTCAAAGGTCGACTCAACGACTCACGACTAACGCTGATATGCTGACTAAAGGCTAAGGACACAAAGGACCTACTCGCACCCGAGTCAAATAACACTAAGGCAGGCACAGAGTTCACAAGGAAAGTACCTACGCATATAATAACATAAGCATAACATCTCAACTTTAAATTAAATACATGAATTACAGCATACCTACCACAACATCGGGCGCAGCGCGGACCTCCTCCGCAGTCAGCTGAAAGGCTCTCCCACGAGCCCTCGGGGCCTCGACCTTCACCGGTCGAGTCTCAGTAGTCCTGGCAGTAGGTGCAGATCCCTGACGAAGCTGATGGCACTCGGCCTTCCGATGGCCGGTCTGGTTGCAATGAAAGCAAACCATAAACCCCTTGGGGCACTCCCTAGCAATGTGCCCCTCCTTGCCGCACTTGTAGCAAGCACCAACTCGACACGCCCCATCGTGACCCTTGCCGCACTTTCCGCAAGTGCGGCCCTTCGGACCTCCTGTCCTCGAATCGGCGGACTTGGTCCGCTTGGCTGCCGGCTGAGACTGAGCCGGCCGCCGGTCCACCTGCTGAGACTCGGCCTCCTCTCGGGCCTGGGTCTCCAACTCGATCTCACGCTTCCTGGCATTCGCCTGAAGCTCAGTAAAAGTATGATAGGTGGAGTTCGACACAAACTCCCGGATATCCCTCCTCAAAACTGTTGGGTTTTGAGCATTCTAACACTTCCTAAGTGTACATGCAACCCTAAATACCTTGGATCTATGTTTTCTCTATTATACATGCAAATAAGAACTTCCAAGGTATTATCCTAATCTAGCATACAAAACAATAATGTAAGAAGATAGAATACATACCTCTTGATGTAGAAAGTCTTCATGAAGCTTGAGTGCTTAGTGCCCCAAGTGTGACACCTCAAATGGAATCACAATCATCAAAACACTTAGAATGACTTGAGAGAATTCTACACTCACCAAAATCGGCTAGCCCTTTCTTGAATACTACTAGTGGCCGATTTTTCCTCAATAATAAGATGCTTATATAGTTACACAATTAGGGTAAACTCTTAATTGTCATGGCTTTCCATTTCCTTGGATCCATGGGTACAAATACACCATGGAGCATCCATGGACCATCCTATGGGTTTTTAGCCCAACTTGATTATCCATGGAGCATTAGCCCACTATACAAGTATGGATGATTTACACAATCAACCCATATATTTAATTAGTCTTCTTTTTGATCACTTAATTAATCCTAGATTAATTCTTGATCAATACTAATTAAATAATCTTATTATTCTTATCATTAATATACTAGAACTTATAATATATTAATAACCATAAGTGTCTTATTTCTCTCATTCAAGTGCATGATGGTATGCAACCCAAATGGACCATGCCGGGTCGGGTCAAGTCTTACCAAATATAGTTATGGACTTAGACATTAATCCAACAGTCTCCCACTTGGATAAGTCTAAAACTATTATTGCGTATGACTTCAGGAACCAACCGGCAATCGTAGCTCTCAAAAGCTTCTGTCGAACTCTGACCTTGTCGATGAACTCTGACCTTTGTCAATGACTTGTCCATTAGATAAGGGATCATATATTCCTCCATCCTAGATATCATATGGACTGAGACATGGATTATAATCATTCTCTCTGTCCATTTGTTGTTTCCCGATTTCCGATTTATGACGACTGACTAATTAAACAAATCAAATCAGTCCTGGCCCGGCCGAGCACTTCCATTTGTCATCATCAAATCATCGAGGGGCCCACAGATATCGCTTTTATCCCAAAGGTAAAAGGAACGGATAAACTTCGACTCATATGGCTTGTTCTACTACTTGTTGAATCATACACAAAGGCACGTTTTATAGCACCGAGTTACCAAATGCGTTTTCATGCTATCAATGTACTATCAACTCATAGTAACAACTCATATCTCTAGGTTTGAAGAATATAAGATATTATCATCTCATGATCACTCGTGATAAAATCCATGAAGTGATTCCAATGAGCGCGGGTTGAATCCAATACTCAGAACTTATGAGCACTCATGATTGTTGTAGCCTTGTCCAACACCTTAGACCTCTACAACCCATCATGACAGTCTTAATTCATATCTACTTCCAAAATATGACCGACTGTGGATGGTTTGAATAACTTAGTCATTCCGGAAGAATAACCCAGTTTATTCAGGAAGTCAAAACATGCAAAGTGAAACACAATAATAATTGAATCCAATATGGTATCAACTCTTTGAACATAAATAAACACCTTTTATTTATCACCATATGATTACACATTATTCATTGTATACTGTTTCAGCTATCAACTTTAATCTTGAATTTAAAACAATAGTTGTCCCATGCTCCAAGCATGTACACTATGTTTTCTAAACACTAGTCATGCCACACACTAAGTATGCATACTATGTTTGTCTATGATCTTTACTTTGTGAACTAGATCAATTGAACATAACTTCAATGATTCTCTTTTCACACCCCCAAATCCTTACTGCAAATGCAAGAATTCCAAATTCATGCCATTTACTGAAATCTGTTAGGTTCTAAACTTATATGCATTGATCCTCTTGTAATGATTATGCACAAAGTCAGAAAGACTTGACAACAATCATTACAGAGTATTCCAAAGGAGATCAGCTCCTTGGAAACATCCTTCTTGCATTAAGTTTCCTAATCTTAAACAGATTGAAAATTCTAACTTTGAAACATTTCCAGATTCCATTTTGACTATCACTTCTGAACAAGAGTTGCCTCCTTACAGATTATGCCAATATGGTCCTTCCAGAATTATCACTATACTTCCAACTGTCCTTGAGCAACCAATCTTTGGTAAACCTTAGATTGTCCTCGACAATTGTTTAATCCTTTTAGTCATATCCAGTTCTAAACCTTTTCCCTTCTTAATGCCCCAGGCATTTGGAAAATTTTAGAACGGATGAATATAGCACATGTAATCGATCCTATATCCGAAGCATATGGGACACGATTCATGATGTCTTACATAAAGACTAAACCAGTCTTTTGCTATAATATTTCCATTTCAATTTGCCAAGTTCTCATAATTCAGATTATGAAAAGGGATGCCGTAATCATAATCGAATTTAAGAACGCAAATAATGGACTCATATACAAAATTTCCTTATGTTGAGCCATTCCAACATGAAATTCATATATATCCTTGACTAAATGATTAAAACCTCACGATCTAAACTTATAGATTTGAGATGAAGTATAATTTCCTCTCCCTTAATTATAGCAAAACAACTTTTTCCCAATTGAAACTTTTTGTTTTCTATAATTAACATTGCTAACTTGCAATACTTATCATAATTATCATGCTCCCACTAACATGATGATTATTAGCATAACACTTATGCTCCCACTAGCTTTGACATGTACTCAGAAATCAGCTGACTTTCTTACCAAAGTTCAGATTTCTGATACTAAATTGTTTTGATAAGTCTTTATCAAAATCATACACCTTCCCTTAGATAGCACACTTGTGTATCTAAACAATTATGAAGAGGGATGCCGTAATCATAATGTTTAGACCTTTTTGCCACTTCTCACAAGTCCGAATTAGTGTGCCGGTTAACCACACGCGCTCCACTAACGACTTTGAGAATGCAAATATCACAATTGCTATCTAGCTAAAATCTACTTAGTGAAAGTGTTTCCTCACCATCATTTTCATGAATCGGAGAGAAACCTTATGACACTTAGATTTATATAGTGTATGAGTTCCTACCCATATGAATTTGTCAAACCATAATCACAAGACAAAGATAATGACAAATCCAAAACCATACGGATTGAACTCAATCTTAACTTCTTGCCACCTGGCAGCTCAAGGGCCTGCCATTGCTTCCAAGTTGTTATGCAACAAACTGAGAACTCTAAGAACTCATATGCAAAGCCAACTTTAACTGGAATGGGCACAGATATGTCAACACAATAGATTATAAACCTCAAATTGTGTGCTAGAGAAGAACTTTAGGTTTTATTCTTGATTAGTTCTTGAGACTTTCAAGACCTTTAAGACTCCCACTATCCTCTTGACATATAAGACTCCCTTGTCAAACATCCAAGAGATAGTGCGGATTCTAATCAAGAAAAACACTTTACCCAATTGGCCTAAGTTGGTCTTTGTTTTATCCAAAACATCACAACTTACCAATTTCAAATGTACAAGAGTAGAAAAATTTTACTCTTACATTTGACAAGTGTTTTAAACCTTCTTTAAGACATGTCACTCTAATGACAATCTTGGAGTATGACTCTAAGACTTGTATTGGAACGAAGTATGACTCATCTTCTTGATTTAACCATTTCAATAATTCAAGTTGCTCTTCTTAGTCATAAGAATGCACTAAGATTTCCTTAGAGAACTAATTTTGATATGGTTTCTTAATCATTAAGATGATCACAAAACTGATACTAAAGTACTCTCCCATCTTTTCAGATTTGAGAAACTTTTATCCTTCTGCCTTATTTGATTCTTCTTATCGATCTTTTGTGGTGGACTTAATCAGTGCACAAGAATGTGTACTCGATCCCTAAGTCCTTTACTTGACTCACACATCCATGTGAACAAGTAATTAGTCTTAATTTTCCAAAACTTGAAAGTTCTCATCCATCATGCTATACAACTTGCATGATTCCAAGTTCCGGTCCAATTGAACCTTGGATGATGAGAATCTTTCCTTATTTGGTAAATTTAGACATTACCACAAATGAAAGAATCAATTTCATATTACCACTCTTGCTCTTAACGGAATTATATAAGCAACAATTTTTCCTCAAATGCCATTGTAAGGATATTTTAAAATAAATAAAATCAAAAATTTTCTATTATTTTAAAACTTTGCGGAAAAAACTTATCCTTACAATCCATATGAGAACTTGTTGTTATCTATTCCTAGGCAATATCTCATAACTCCTAAGAAGTAGCTCAAGAATCCGATTTTTCAAACTATGCGATAGAAATCCATCTACGCGATCAGATTCAGCATATTCTTTCTTTAAGTTTCTTCACTTTTTTTCCTTTGATTCTTAAAACATCGCCATGTGACCCAGTCACATCATGTATCAAGAATCTCAGAATAGAAACTTAACAGAGTTAGATAGTGGAATTTACCTGAAGTAGAGTCAAACTTATTGACTTTAACATCCTTAGGTAAATTTGGCAGCTTCGTGACCAATGCCCCTTCCTTTGGCAATATAAACATATGGACCCTTTGATAATGGTACACGGGACTATCACAGACTTAGCTTTTTCTCTTTACCATTTGGTCAACCGAGTTGACTCTGGCCGATCCCTTTCCATTGGGAAGAGAATGCTTTACTGGATATCCAATGTCATCATTGTCAATGTCCACAAAGTTTTAGGAAGTTGATCTTAACAAATAGATAAGATCATTAAGGGTCTTGTCATAGTCTTTTTCATAGGTGTTCCAAAAGAACTCACTATATGACTTAGAAAGTAGTTGAACCACCAACTTTCTCAAGACTTTGACACCCAACTCTCCCGGCTTGTCAATATGTGACTACATCTCCAAGATGTGATCACACCTAGACCTTGCCTTGCCAATAGGGCTTGAGTGACCTTAAACTTTTGAAGAACTTGTGGGTTAGGGAGAATAATTGGAGGAGGAGAAAGAAGTATGATATCCATGGGACATCATCTTTATTAGGAAACCTTGTTTCAAGAGATTTGGGAAGATCATAGGTGTCTAAACCAGACATCTTTTGGGAGATATTCAAGATAGTTGATTTAAAGTCCTTAATATGACACCCAATATGAAATATTAAGGCTAGGACCCAACAAACTATTTTATAACTTAGAAGAGGTATGCCGTAATCCAAGCTATAAAATATTTGAAGGTTGGTGAATGACGATTCACCAATTTCCACCAAGATAAACAAAATGTATTATTAGGTTTTAATTGGTTTTTGAAACTCCTAGATCTTTGAGATTCATTGAACTTTTCAAAGGCATGTTTCAATCTCGAGTGTGCCCTTCAGGTTTTGTGACTGGGATGCCGAGGATCACAAAACAAGGTGTGAAGTAACCATGCAAATCACTTGGTACCCTTAATAAATTACCCCTCAATCGATGTGCCGGTTAACCACACACGCTCCATCGATACTATGATAAATATTAAGTCACCCTTTACCTACCTTGTTAAGTCCAAGTTAGTGTGCCGGTTAACCACACACGCTCCACTAACGAGTTAGACAAAGTGTAAAGTGTAATTTCATGGATTAGCACCTTATTCACATTTTTCCTAAGTAACTAAGATTGGGTATTATTAAAAGTTTAGTTACTTAGTATTTTCATTAATACTTTTAATGAAGGGAGAATTATAGTCCTGTCAAACCCGTTCGGCTAACGACCCTCCACCGGTCAAGCAAGCGGTGGGTGAGAGTGGACACCCATTAAGTTGCCATTTTATAGGCAACAACCTTATACCCACCTTATAGACCGGCTTCGTGAATGAGGCGTACTAGCGGTAAGACTGACTTTACTCTTATACATATATATATTATTAACTTATAATATTATAAAGTATAAGGGTTGAATTTTAACTTTTAAAATTCTAAGGGCTAACTTGGAATTAAAGTATTCATTAGAGAAAACTTTACAAATTCCAAAACTTGAGGGCAAGTTTTGAAACTATTCAAAACTAATTAATTCCATAACTTATGTGTTTAAAGTAGTTTTAATCCAAAAACTCTTCAAGTTCCATAACTTGAGGACAAGTTATGGAAGACTTTAAACTAATAAAAGAATTAACTTTTCTTTATTTTATAACTTATGGAATTAATTAAGGTTACACCTTTTTTTATTTTATTTTTATTTTATTAAATGAAGAGACTCTTGGTCCTCCATAACTTGAGGACAAGTTATGGAGTCATAAAACCATTTAATTAGAACTAGACTCTTCATTTTGTAATCTTTGCCAATTTTTATGAGTTTTATGATTCTTAAATGTGACTTTTCATATAACTTGAGGACAAGTTACAAAAACACATTTTAGAATCAATTCTTAGATTAATTTGGATTAAAACCAACTATCACATAATTTTCATCATTAATCCAAATTCACTCATAAAACAAGATAACACAAAAAACTTTTGGTGATCCATAACTTATTCTTAAGTTATGTAATCCTTTAAAACATTAACACCAAATTTTGTAACTCCAAAAAAACTTTGAATCAATTTTTTTTTTTAAAACCTTTTCAAATCCATAACTTATGGAGGTTTCAAAAAAAAAATAAAACTTTTTAGATCAAACTTTTAAAACTAATAAAATAATCATATTATTTTATCTTTTATTAAATTTGACCTAATTCAACTCATAAAGCAAATTATTCAAATTTTACAAATAATTAGTTTTTCACAAGAACAAGTAATTATTTTAAAATTTGACAAACTTCATGTTTTTTTTTCCAACTTTGAAAATAAAATATTTGCATCAATATAACAGAAATCAACCCGTGGCTCTGATACCACTGTTGGGTTTTGAGCATTCTAACACTTCCTAAGTGTACATGCAACCCTAAATACCTTGGATCTATGTTTTCTCTATTATACATGCAAATAAGAACTTCCAAGGTATTATCCTAATCTAGCATACAAAACAATAATGTAACAAGATAGAATACATACCTCTTGATGTAGAAAGTCTTCATGAAGATTGAGTGCTTAGTGCCCCAAGTGTGACACCTCAAATGGAATCACAATCATCAAAACACTTAGAATGACTTGAGAGAATTCTACACTCACCAAAATCGGCTAGCCCTTTCTTGAATACTACTAGTGGCCGATTTTTCCTCAATAATAAGATGCTTATATAGTTACACAATTAGGGTAAACTCTTAATTGTCATGGCTTTCCATTTCCTTGGATCCATGGGTACAAATACACCATGGAGCATCCATGGACCATCCTATGGGTTTTTAGCCCAACTTGATTATCCATGGAGCATTAGCCCACTATACAAGTATGGATGATTTACACAATCAACCCATATATTTAATTAGTCTTCTTTTTGATCACTTAATTAATCCTAGATTAATTCTTGATCAATACTAATTAAATAATCTTATTATTCTTATCATTAATATACTAGAACTTATAATATATTAATAACCATAAGTGTCTTATTTCTCTCATTCAAGTGCATGATGGTATGCAACCCAAATGGACCATGCCGGGTCGGGTCAAGTCTTACCAAATATAGTTATGGACTTAGACATTAATCCAACAAAAACACCTAAGTACCGGCTCATCCGAGCCTGCTCTGTGGACACCAGCTCGGGGCAGAACATCGCCCTCTCATGAAACTTCCGCGTGATCGCCGCAACCGAATCAGTACCCAGCTTGAGGGTTAAGAACTCCTGAACCAATCGTTCCCTCTCCACCGGGGGAACGTACTCGTGCCTGAACATAGCAGTAAACCCCTCCCATGTCACTGCTGTAATCTCTGCCAGAGTTAAGTTCGCCGTCACGAACTTCCACCAATCCTTCGCTCCCAGACGGAGCTGGTTCAAAGCGAAACGTACCCTCAGGTGCTCCGGGCATGAACAAGTGTAGAAGCACCCCTCTATATCCGCGATCCACCTCATCACAGCAATCGGATCCTGCGTCCCATCGAACTCAGGTGGCTTCGTGTTGCTGAACTCTCAGAACAGCAACGAGTCGCCCCCCTGTGGCCTGGCAGCGGCCACAGCTGCGGTAGCTGCAGCGGCTGCAGCTTCAGTCAATGCCGCGTGCCACTCCTCAAATGTCTCCATCAGGGTGGTCTTAATAGACCCAAACATCTCCGGGATCTCAGCCTGGATCGCCGCAGCTACCTCCTCGTGAATCATCTAACGAATCTCCTCGTCACTCACACCGCTCGAACTCGCTCCGTGGCGTGGTCTTACCATGATGTCTCTGAAATACAACATAAAACTATCAGAGACTCCATCGAGTATAATCGCACTCGATAACGCAACCCTACTCAGTCTCCAATATCCAGGGATTCTTACATGGGTCTCCCACTGACCCGGTGTCTTCGGTAGTACGGGCCCAATACTACCGACCACACCGCATCAGCATTCATCCCAAGTCTTCCTCCCCAAACCCCGGATAGTGAGTACTCTACTTCTGTTATGCACTATCTACCCGCACACTAGCAAAGCATCTCATATCGGCAAACTTCCCTAGACTAAGGCATCACAAATCAGGCCACTCTAGTCCTATCATGAATACCTAGTCTTCTAGCATGCATAACAATTCATATCATATAATATTGTAAGGTATTTTGGGGATCTTTACCGTTCGGGCGCTGACTGATCGTACACACTGCTTCTTTCTTGCTTACCACAAAACCATTTACAAGAGTCTATGCCTTTATTTTAAAAAAAAAGTTTTTCTCAAATCCTCGGTTTGAGTTCAGTTACTCCCGAAGGTGCACCCGAATCCCTCAAACCAAGGCTCTGATACCAATTGTAACAACGCAAATTTTCAAACAAATTTTTCATTTTAAAAATAAAGTATTTCCATTCAAAACAAGGCATAAATAATGTAAGTGTCATGTCAAATACAAATTGTCTAAATCCCAAGATCATAAAAACATCCTTCAGTGTGTACCGATCACGCCGGCGCCTTCCCACAGTCCTCGCTAGTACCTGAAACACATACATAACAACTGTAAGCATAAATGCTTAGTGAGTTCCCCAATATACAACTTACGCACATACGCCTTTCCAGGCCCTGACCTTCCGGTCCTCAACACAACGCCTTCCGGCCCATAACATAATCGTCTTCCGGCCCATCACATATTGCCTCCCGGCCCACATAACATACATAGCACATATAACAAATAACTTACCACATATAGCATACATATCACATATCATATCTGACCTTCCGGTCACACAGTCAAACCTTTCCGGGTACAGTATAGTGAGAAGACTCACCTCGTGAATGTTGAAAGCTAGGAAATCCTGAAATCACTCGTGCACAATCCGTCGAGCTACAACCTCCCTATAACATCACATATCTCTCATTAACACTTATATCTTCTAAGTGTGACTATCCCTAAGAAGTCAGACTTAGGTCAACTCTGGTCAACGGTCAACGGTCAACTCGACCGGACTCGGCGAGTGCCATGGCGACTCGGCGAGTCTAGACGTCCTCCAATTCTCTGAGATTCCCCTTCTACTCGTCGAGTATCCTCCTTGACCCGACGAGTTACTCCTGGAAGAATCGCGGGGCCACCCCGACTCAACTCGCCGAGTCTGAAGAACAACTCGACGAGTCTCAGTTAATCTTCAAGCTACTCGCCGAGTCTGTTCATCGAACTCGGCGAGTCCATGCCATGCAACCGCTCAAACTGCATCCTAACGTCAGAACTGCTCCGACCATTCCTAGGTCTGGCCTTCCTAGGCTGATCCATCACGTAAAGTCCTCATTTCAGTGCTCATGATACACCCTATGATTCATAATTTACATTTTGACCTAAGGCATAAGGATTCCAATCCAAAACCTTCATCAATTCCCGAAATGCACAGACATGGGACATTCTGGACCTCTAAAGGTCCCAATACAGGGTTACAATCGATTAGGGGACTAGGGTAACATTCAATCTATTCACAAAAGGGTTCCATAAACCCTAATTCCATAATCACATCAACATAGCAGAGTATACTCGAATTCTTACCTGGATTATGTATTCTCTGTGTCCCCAATCCTCAGAATGTGACTCCCTTGCTATTTCTTTAGCCAATCCATTCTCTTCCTTGCACAACAACTCTTCTATAATCAACAATGGCCTATAATCCTTGCTCTAGATGCACACAATCGATTTAGGGTTCTTCTCAGAAGGCTAAAATGAACAATGACGGCCAATAAGTCCCTTTTATACGTCCCAAACCTGAACGGTTAGGGTTTTCGCTAAACAGCGTAGACTCGCCGAGTCCATATCTGGACTCGTCGAGTCCAGTCGCGAACCCGCAACCAAGTCTGCGATCCTACTCGGCGAGTCTAGGCTCCAACTCGCCGAGTCCCCTCTTAAATCACCCCAAAAAAGATAATTTAACAATACCTGAGATTTCGGGCTGTTACAAATAGTTTGGGGACCTTAAACATGTCAAACACCCTCCATTTAGGAGTTTACGGCCAAAGCTTCCCAAGAAATAGTTCCAGGGCCGTAAACTCATAAAAACATGTTAGAAAGTGCCCTAAATTCATACCAAGGCTTAAAATATAATTAGGGGCTTGTCCTTTTGGGTTTGGATCAGTTAAACACAACAAATTGAAGGGTCAAAAGGAGTCTACGGCCCAGGCATTTACCAGGGTGGTAAACACCCTTAAACATGCCTAAAACGTTGATTTTGACCCCCAAATGGCCTTAGACTATTACCAAAATGCTTAGGAAATTACCCTCTACCACTTAAGCCTTTAAAAACACCAAAAGAGGGTATGTATAGGAGCTTACGGTCGTAAGCTCCCTTGCTTATGGCCGTAAACTCCTCAAAGGGGCCATTTCATCCTTTAAACCCATTCACACATTTGATATTTGAGCCTAACATAAATCCACAATTAATATGAGACACTTTAGCACACTAGATACCCTCACCATGAGTTTACGGCTGTAAACTCATGGTGAGATGTCCTTGGGCCATAAACACAACTTTGGGAGTTTACTCTCGGATAATAAACTCCATTCCTAGGTTATACACACCCTTAAACGCTACCCGAGACACCCAAACACTTAACCAAAGTGTTTTCACCTCCTTTGAGTGCGTATATTTGTTTAATTAGTATTAAATATACTAATTGTATGTGAACATACGTTATCATATGTTAAATAGGTCATTGAGAGTGTTCGAGTCCTTACGTGACATCGAACGCGCAAACGGCACCTTCGTCGGACCTACTTACACCAGGTGAGTTCATACCCCTGAATGAACCTTCTAAATGTTTTTACATGTTTTATAGGGGGGGAATACAAGTTAAACATGCCAGTTATCATATCAATCACATGTGATCGATAACCCGCATGCACAAGATTTTACCACACTGTACACTGTTTTACCGAGTAGGACACTATAATGGTTTTCAATTGTTTCAAAACTCTTACTTATACTGTTTTATCAAATTTCATTCTAAACTGGTTTATGAAAGACTTACAAAAGAATACAAATTATGATTTTTCCCCGAGTATAAAGGCTTTTCCTCAAAGTTCCCTTTTTCGACGTATATTCTTACTTGTTAGTTACTACTGCTTCGCTTTCATATATTTTAAACTCCTACTTGATAATGCTTCTCTCCGTGATACACTTATACCTGTTATTGCCTCTATTTCACTTATACTTGTAGTCGCTTATACCAGATAGACGCTCTTACTTCACTTATTGTCGTCTCTACTTCGTGATACGCCTATACTTGTTCGACACTCCTACTTTACTTGTTAGACACATCTACTTCAAAAGAATCACTTCTACTTGATACACACTCAGTCGTAGTTCGATGTATGTCTGTGTTTATATAGATACAAATAAGTAATGATTGAAAGACTTGAGAAGGCTCGTCCGCCCTATTTCCTTTACTTCGTTGAGATGCGGTCTGGAGGGATCAGATGGCCGTCCGAAGGTCCTTTGGTTCATTAGTTATATAATATGTATATGAGTATGGACATACAATAATCTTCTAGTCAGTTCAGTTAAGAGTCTCTACCTCTAGTCTACACTTACAATAGAAACACACTACCCACTATTTGGAAGTCTCTACCTCTAGTTCAGCACTTACACACTACCCACTATTTGGAAGTCTCTACCCACTATTTGGGATGCATCTTCAGGACACGGCCTTCTCCGTCGTCTAGTTGGTAACGAGAATCTCCTGTAGGGAGAGCGGACATTGTGTGTATAGATCTATACGGGATTGACAACCCCGCACCCAGACTGCTAGCTACAGTCCCGGCCTACCAAGCCAACGGGTGACAAATGTCACATTATATAGACGATTGTAGTGCGTCTGGAACTCTAGTCAGTATGGTTACAAGTATCCCGGGTTACCTTATAATTCATGGCTTTAAGGTAACGATATTTCACCGACAATTTACACTGTATGCTGGTAATTCATTTTCAGAGTCACACTGTTTTGACCTTACAAGACGTATCTTTCATTTGATACTGTCTGGGGTCTATTTTCTCTGTTTTAGACCTTACTAGACGCATCATTCATTTGATGTTGTCTGGGGTCTGTATTCCACTATATTCACTGTATCCACTGTTTTCACTGTATTAACAGTTTTGACCTTACAAGACGTATCTTTCATTTGATACTGTCTGGGGTCTGTATTCACTGTTTGAGACCTTAGCAGCTGTACCTTTCATTTGGTACCTTCTGGGGTATGTGCCTCCATTTGTTAGACTAAACCAGGCATGTCGTTCATTCGATATTTTCCTGGAGTCTACGATTTTTGGCCTTAGTCAACAGTCCTCACTGCTGAGGCATATGTTATTCCCTGATGTCGATTGCTTTCCTCAATAATCAAATTCAGTATTTTGATAATGATAGTAATTTAGGGAAAACTAGTTTTTACCACATAACACTGACCAGTGTTGATAGAAGGCTGCTCTATTAAAGAAAATATAGGATTTTCTGGAAAGAACTCTAATGCACTATAAACACTTAAACTTCTACTTTATAAAGTTATTTGAATAAATGTCACTAAATACTTATGAACTCACCAACATTTGTAAAAATGATGATACTCGCTTTTCAAATAACTTGTATTCTCAGGTTAGCATTAGACAGGTACACCCCCGGAGTTGTTGATGAAGATGGCTTAGTACCGGCTATACTTACTATATTGTTGGTATACTTTGAGATAATGTAATGTAAATCATGTAAAAATTTTACTATTAATGCAATGTAAATCATGTAAAATTTTTACTATTAATGCATGTGTTGTGATACTTGACATGACGTCATCCACCCCAGAACGTTTCCGCCGTTCCGGTTTTGGGGTGTGACAAAAAAGTTGATTTTGGAGTAAAAGAGGTTGACATGAATACTTGAGTGTATAAAAAACCTGCACTGATACCAATTGAAGGTTTGTATTGATCGGATACACTTCAAATATTAAGAACAACCGTAAAACTAATCTAAGCAAAATAATAAACAGAAAGTAAATAAAATAGAAGTTCTCCAAATTATTCTTTCACAATGAAAGGGTTTTGTCTTCTCCAAGAAGACGGGTTTGTCACAAACATGATTGAAACAAAGCCATGATCATAACATTAATGTTTTCCCTAATTGTATGTATACTAATCTGTACACATAGATCCCATGATTCAAGGGATTATGTCTAATATATAATAAGAACTGATCCTATCGCAAAGATTTCGATTTATGATTTATTCTATACTTATCTATATCATTACCTAATATAGAAAAGATTACAATCGCATAACTATACTATAAGCTGACATTGATAAGCTTGATACGTTGGCATTGTAGATGTAGTAGAAGTTGACACTGATCTATCAGTGTGTTGTGTATTTGACTCATCATATCACAAGGTGCGACCTCACAATTGTTAACCTGAATATCATCCAATGGAACAATAATAGAGTCACCAGTCACATATTTCCTTAGCTTGGAAACATGAAAGTGCCATGAATCTGACTCAGCCCCTCTGGAGGTCCAAGCGGTATGCTACCCTACCCACTCTCACCATCACCTGGAACAAATCGATAAACTTGGGGCCTAACTTTTCTCGCTTCCTGAACCAAATAATGCTTTTCTGTTGGGTCATCGAATTGTATATATTTGTTGATGCGAAATATATACTATAGTCATAGTTAGTTACTTAATCTAAAGATATGCTGATGGAAGTTCATATGTCAAAGACTGAAGAAAATCGCCTGATAACTAAAAGACCCTGAACACTCTATCAACACCAAAGGCATGAAGACACCATCTACTGAAGACTTATCAGTGTGTGACACTCACTGATGGTCATTCACTATCTGTTGAAGCTGAGGCTGATCAGATTAACCCTGATGCTGATGACTGAAGCAGAAGCTGATATCCCTAACGCTGAAGCTGAAACTCTGGTCAGCTTCTGATGTGTTGGTGCTGATATCTGAATCTAGAGAAGATCTGATCTGATCCATTACTTATTTACATGTTCAGTTTATATTTAGATTAGATACAATCCCTTGATTGAAGTGATTCTCTAGAATAGATTAGTATATATACCACATTAGGGTGAAACCCTAATGTGTGGCTTGGTGCTGTCATTGGCTTTGTGTCAATCATATTTGTGAGAACCCGTTTTCTTGGTAAAAACAAACCCTTTCTTGGTGATACTTCTGTGTTCTTCATTATTCTTTCTTTCTTATATTTAACCTACGAATATACAAAGAGATTGAGAATTTCAATTGGTATCAGAGTGGTTTAGAACATTCGTTATAAGACATGTTAAAGATTCAGAAGTTCAAGTATTTCTAAAAAACTCAAAAATCAGAAATAAGAGAAGAAGAAGATATCCTATACTATCATCCAAACATGAAGACAACTTCTAAAACAAAGAAGAGAGAGTATGGAATGTTTTCTTATCTTTGATATTATCTAACTATATCGGGTATGTTTGGTCCTTATAATATCTCTCCGATAAGAGAACTATTTTTAAATGGGAGGATAAACAAAGATAAAATGTTTTTAATGAAGAAGTAAAGAATAAAAGTAAAATAAATAAATGTGCACTCGATGTGAGTCCTTTATCTTGTTTTCATGAACTATTGTTTGATACAAATGCTCCCATATCTGTTTTCTTGATGGCTGAATTGGATCTGAAAGACAAAATCATTAATCAGAACAATGATTATATATAAGTGTTCAAGAAGAAGCTGGTTGAAAGGGAAAAGGAGATATCGGATCTGGAGGAGAAGTTAAAAGAAAAATATGTGAAGAAGAAAAGATTTTCATCTGTAAGTGTTCAAACAGAAGATATACATGTGGAATGTTCATCAATAAACTCTACTTATCATCCCGATGAACATCACATCAACTCTTACACCAACAAGCCTCACGCTGATAAGTTTCACGCTGAGAAATCACAAGTTGGTCATACTCCTTCAGTTTCACCTCACACTGGAACAACTTTAGTTCAGACTAACAAACCTCACGCTGGTAAGCTTCAAGCTGAGAAAGTATGCACTTTCAAGCTACCTCAGGCTTCAAAGATTCAAGCTCCATCTTCAACTTTGAATGTCAGAAGATCTCATGCTGGTAAGTTCCCTGATGTACGCCCTTGTTTAAATAATTATTTTTATAGGTCCAACCACCAAAAGAAAAGGATGTTGAGTCAAACAAAGCCAAAGAAGGTGTGGGTTCCAAAGAAGTCAATTCCTGAGCCCACAAAGATGAAGATAATATGGGTTCCCAAGAGATCATCTTTACAACCTGAAACAAAGCAATGTAGAGAAGTCAGACGAAAGAATTAGATTCTGAAGTGTATTGGAAGGTTTGTTGAAGAAACATACAAAAATAAAAGGGGAGTTCAGAATCCTGGAGCTAGCATTTCTTCATTTAATTAAAGGCATTCTAAAGAAGAAATGTATGTTTCTAAACCCAATCTCAAGTGGGCTCCTAAAGTAGTTTGTTAATTTTTTAGAATGTGAGAGAGTCTGAATTTTTGAAAGCCTATATTAGTTATCAATCTCACTAAAGAAATCGTTATTTAAATTATTGTTGTAAATCCTTTTAAGTTTCATAGTTTTAATTCTTTTTTTAGTTAAATTAAAAAAAGGGCCGTTGAAAAGCAATGTCTGCAAGTCTCGTGGGTTTTGTCCATCTCATCTCATGTCAAAAGGCAAACTTTTGAAAAGGTTGTGTTATATATTGTCTTATCATCATTAGGCCATCTCCAATGGGAACTCAATGGAGGGTTTAATGGGGAGTTTAATCTCATTAAACTCAAAATCTCCATTGTGGGAAAGTGACTAGGATTCAATGGAATGGGGAGTTCAATCCCCATTGAACTCTATATTCTCTCCCCTGTTTCCCCTTTCTCTCTCTCTCTCACTCACACACACACACACACAGACATATATATATATATATATATATATATATATATATATATATATATAAATTATTTTTATTTTAATTTTTTAATTAATGTTAATTTTAATTGTAGTTTTTAATTTTTAATTTCATGTTAATTAATTTTTTAAAAATAATAATAAAAAAAAAAAGAAAATGATAAATGATTTGACAATCCATTAAATTGTATAGAGTTCAATGGAGTGTAGAGTTTAATGGGTAAAGTTGTATAGTGAGTGGAATGTATATGTGTCAATCCAATGAACTCATATGAGTTCAATGCATTGGAGATGGTCTTAAAGCCTTCAGGAATAACATCAAGACAAAATCAATGGTCAAAGCCTACAAATCCACTAAAATCTCTTCTCTCTACAAAAGCCTGTACAAAAGCAAGGGCATAATGGGAAAGTGACAATAAACAAAGCATGGCTTTCTCATTGATCAAGAGTTTAAGCAAATAGTTTCACCTTCCAAATTTATGTATGTTGGATTATTTTTGTCTCGTGCTGTCAAGGTTCATTTGCCAATATGAAGTCACATACATAGATATCAAGGGCATTTTGGGCATATAACTCTCCATGGATATTTTTTATGGTTGTGTTCCTTTCTATTTTCCTTCAAGAATAGGATGTGCCTTTATGATTCTCTGCATCAAAGTTTCTCTATCATCTCATAATGCATTAAGAAGAAAAGAGTTGTTGATTATTGAAAAGAATAGATTTCTCAGTGTTGCCTCCTCTATCAGTTCTCTTTCTCAATGTAAAAGACATTGCACAAGTGATAGAGTTAGCCGGGTAACAAGTTTGTTTACGATGGGAGTCGCTGAAAAATACTCCAATTAGTAATATACTCAACATATTCGGGAACCAACTCCACTTTCTTTTCATGTGTTACGAGGTTGACCACAAGGAGATTCCAAGAGAGTGTAAAAGGAACAAGGTTGAAATGTCATTATCAAGGATCAGGACTTAGGTAGCTAAGCCAAACAAGATGAGTATGGACTGAACATTACTCTGATATATTTGGCTGTGATGTGAATCATGATGCGTCTTCAAAAGGTATAATATTAGTGAATTCTGTCTGTATGTGGACAAGGGCATTTTGGTGTCATCAAAGGAACTATCAAGCATGCGTGAGTTAACACTATCTAAGTGGGACCAAAAGAAGCATCTGGCACCACCTCATTTGTTCTTGATCACAGTTCTCTCTCTAGTTCTCTCTCTGATCCCCTTTTTCGATGCATCACTTAGTTGTCGGGTTACTTTTTGATCTTTGAAAAGAAATCTTTTTTGGAAAGAATAAATCTTAAAAAAGGATCTAGAAGCAAAGTGAACTCAGCCTCTGAAAGGATGTGACCTTCAATATTTCATTATGCTAACTTGAAAGTTATAGCCAACCATAAGGAGAGTGTCTATGAAGATAGAGGTCAGCATAATCATAATAGAGATTTCATTGCTGATAATAAACTATATTTTAGGTCAAAAGAAAAATGTTGCAGAGGTTAACAATAAACAAAATCTATAATGTTCTTGATTGTCACAGGAGTCGAAGTGCAACACGAAATGAAAATCATGTGTGGTTGCAAAAGGAGAAAAAAGGTTTGGCTTGGTATGGACTGAAGTGTGAATAATATCATGTATTATCCAAGTAAGTACATGGCTAAAAAAGATGGAGTTCTTAATTTTTTTATGTGTTTCTAGTGCATGCTTAAGTATTATCAAGGTGTATATAGTGGTACAAGGTAGGTGTCCCCTATCTAAAGAGAAAGAAAAGATGCAAGAATGGAAATGTCTTTTATACATAGGCATATGAAAGAGTAAATCGTGAGTCTTAGAGTTTTCTTAATCAATTCTTTAATGTGTTAAATTTAATGCTTCATTATGAAAATAAAGAAGTCTACCCACGTGGATTAATTCACTCGATTACTATTTTTTCTAGAAAAAGTTATATATATATATATATATATATATATATATATATATATATATATATATATATATATATATATACAGTGGCGGACCTATGTAGGACATTTGGGGTCCCGGGCCACTGCTCAATTTCCGGCACGTAGTGTAATTTTTTTTTATTTATTTATTTTTTTTTTGTTTTTTCAATTAGGTGCACCCGCTTGAAGTACGAGGGACACCCCTACTAAAACAGTCTGCGTCCGCCATAGTATATATATATATATATATATATATATATATATATATATATATATATATATATATATATATACTTTGGTTAAGTTTCAATAAAATAATAAAAATAAAATAAAATAGTTAAACTTCTTTCGTTTTAGTTACGGCTGTAAACGAACCGAACGAACACGAACGGAGGCTTGTTCATGTTCGTTCGTTTAAGTTATCCAAACAAATAAATGAACACGAACGAGTTTACTTGTTCATGTTCATTCGTTTAACAAATTACATTGTTCATGTGGGTTCGTTTATGTTTGTGAACATGTTAAACGAACATATACAAACAAACATAAATGAACAAAGATAAATAAACATAATTGAACCTATATGAACATAAATGAATATATAATATAGTAATGTAGTCAATCACAACTAAATGTATATGAAAATAAAAGGAACTTATATAAACAAACATAAATGAACAACATAAACAAACGTTCACAAATATAATCGAACGAACGAGACCATTGTTCATGTTCATTCGTTTAACTAAACAACGAGAATTTGTGTTCATGTTCGTTCATTTATTAAATAAACGAACATAAACGAACTTCCTGCCGAACAGCTCACAAACAGTTCATTGAACGTTCAGTTCGTTTAGTGTAAGGTCCTGGAAACGGATCTTACTAGTGATCAAACAATCAAACAATCAAATAAAATAAGAATCGGAGTAGAAACAGAATTGAAACAAGCTTACACACGCTTTTATTACAGAAAAACGTCTGGTACAACCTGTTTACAGCAGCCATGAACTCTCTGGCATCAACAACTAATAATGACCTGCACAACATCTATTTATAGGGGACATGGACCGAAAACAAAGTTTACGGCCGGAAACTAGTTTACGGCCGTAAAGACACTACAAAACCATAAACTCCAAAACGACTCACGATTACACCAAAAATACTCAAAAAAAACTATTACAACTGAAAGCCTAGACCAAACCATTAACTTAGCCCTTCAATCTCCCCCTTGATTTGGGGTTAGCTTGAATTAGTCTTTATCGACAACAAGCACATCCGATTTTCCCATAGCCCCATTCCACATCCTCTTGTGGATAATATTAGCAACCTTTGATGTATATGTTGGGTTTTGAGCAATCTAACACTTCCTAAGTGTGCATGCAACCCTAATAAACCTTGGATCTATGTTTGTCTAAATACATGCAAAATAATAATTTTCCAAGGTTTATAACCTATCTAACATGGCATGGGGAACATTTCAACATAAAAGAGTTAGAAGAGATTACATACCTTTTGTTGTGTTGGGTTCTTAGGAGTTTGAGGGCCAAGCACCAATAGTGTGAATGCCTCAAATGGAATCACAAACACCACAAACTCTTGGAAAACTTTGAGAGAGTATACACACTCTTGTATTTTCGGCCACACACATGCACACACACACTAGAACACTAGCTTTCTCTTAGGCTATCTTATGCACTTTTTCATGCTCCATAAGCATGCTTATATAGTATGCATGGTTAGGGTGAAACCCTAATAACCCATGTCTTTTCCTTTTCCAAGGATCCATGGGTTAAAAGCTCCATGGATCATCCATGGACTTCCACACAAGCCTAGCCCATTAACAAATGAGTATTAGCCCACACTATATAAAACAATTAGCCCATAATTTAATTAGTATTCCTTTTAATCTCTAAATTAATCCATAATTAATTTAAGACTAAAACTAATTAAATAACGTAACTTCATATTAATATATTATAACTCATAATATATTAATAAACATATGTGTATAACTCTCATAAAATTATCCATAATAGTTTGGATGAGATGCAACCCAAATGGACCATGCCGGTCGGGTCAAGTATATACCAAATAAGTTATGGACTTAGACACCTTATCCAACAGACTCCCACTTGGATAAGTCTAATAACTATATTTGCCTATAACTTCAGGAACCAACCAACAATCATAGCTCTCGAAAACTCCCTCGAACAATGAAGACTCTGTCGAACTATGAAGCGCCATTTTAGATAAGTGATCACATAATCCTCTGTTCTCATGATATCAGCCGGACAAACACATGGAACTATGTCTTGCTTATTGTCTAGCAGTTGTTTCTCGATTATCCGATTTGTTTGATGAAGAACTTCACTGAACACATCGGTTTAGTTCTGACCAGGCCTGGTATATGGGTCAACACAAAATCATCGAGGGGCCCGGATATCGCTTCTATTTCTAGAAGGAACAGATAAACTTCGACTGATATGCTTGTTCTACTACTTATTGAATTGTACACAAAGGCACGTTTTATAACATCAAGTTACTGATGCGTTTACGTGCAATCAATGCACAACCAACTCATAGGTAACAACTCATATCTCTAGGTTTAAAGATTTATATGATGTTATCGTCTCACGATCACTCGAGATAAATTCCATGAAGTGATACAAGTGAGCGTGGGTTTATACCAATACTCATAACTTATGAGTACTCATGAATGTTGCAGCAACCATTGCCATGCCTAAACACCTTTAAGGCATCTACAAACCCAATTCATGACAATCTTGATTCATACCTACTTCCGACGTATGATCGATTGTGGAGGTTTGAACAAATTAATTATTCTGGAAGTCAAAACATGCAAAACTGAAACAATAGTAAATAATTGACAATGATAGTAACACTTTACTCATAAATAAATCACAAATTTTATTCATCATCAAACGTCGATTACATTTTACAAGTTTCAGGAAAACTATCTAATCTGTAAAACTAATATCGTCCCTCAGCCCGATGCGTCTCGCATGCTGAAAATGCTTAACCCTCGTCAGTCCCTTCGTAAGGGGATCTGCAGGATTCTCATCTGACGATATCCTCCTTGTCACAAGGAGTCCTTCTTCAATCTTGTGTCTTATGAAGTGATATTTTCTGTCAATGTGTCGGGATCTGCCATGATCTCTTGGTTCCTTGGCTAAGATAACCGCAGCATTGTTGTCACAGAAAATCTCTATAGGTTCCTTAATAGCTGGTACAACTCCAAGGTCTCCGATGAAGTTCTTTAGCCATATCGCCTCCTTCGCTGCTTCACTCGCTGCTATATACTCTGATTCACAAGTCGAATCAGCCACCGTCTCCTGCTTGGAACTCTTCCAAGAAATAGCCCCTCCATTTAAGGTAAAGATCCAGCCCGACTGAGAGCGGAAATTATCCCTATCAGTCTGAAAACCAGCATCACTATACCCTAATATTCTCAAGTCATCACTGCCACCAAGGGTAAGGACCCAATCCTTAGTCCTCCGCAGGTACTTGAGAATGTTCTTTACCGCGGTCCAATGAGCCTTGCCAGGGTTCCCCTGATACCTGCTGACCATGCTCAAAGCAAATGCCACATCAGGACGGGTACAAGTCATAGCATACATGATTGAGCCAACTGCGGAAGCATATGGTAATTGGCTCATCTCAGCTATCTCAGCCTCTGTACTCGGACTCTGAGTCTTACTCAGTTTGGTATTGCTTTGGATCGGTAAATCTCCTTTCTTGGAATTCTCCATGTTGAACCTTTTCAACACCTTATCCAAGTAGATACTCTGACTAAGTCCAATTAGTCTTCTACTCCTTTCTCTTAATATCCTTATCCCTAGGATATAGGTAGCCTCCCCTAGGTCCTTCATAGCAAAGCACTTCCCAAGCCAGGTCTTAACCTCCTGCAAGGTTGGGATGTCATTTCCTATGAGTAGTATGTCATCCACATACAGTACCAAGAAGCTAACTATACTCCCACTAGCTCTGACATACACGCAAGACTCATCTTCGCTTCTCAAGAAGCCAAACTCTTTTACCTTCTCATCAAAACAAAGATTCCAGCTACGAGATGCTTGTTTTAATCCATAAATGGATTTCTTAAGCTTGCATACTCTATTAGGGTACTCTGCATTGACAAAACCCTCTGGCTGATTCATGTACACATCCTCAGCCAACTTTCCATTAAGGAAAGCGGTTTTGACATCCATTTGCCATATTTCATAATCATGAAATGCTGCAATGGCTAACATAACCCTAATAGACTTAATCTTGGCCACCGGCGAGAAGGTTTCATCATAATCAATACCTTGAGTTTGAGTAAAACCCTTCGCAACCAGTCGAGCCTTATAAGTATGCACTTTTCCTTCCATGTCGGTCTTCTTTTTGAAGATCCATTTGCACCCGACTGTTTTACGGCCTGGTACATTGTCAACCAAGTTCCAAACTTGATTGTCATACATGGACTGTATCTCGCTGTCCATAGCCTCCTTCCATTTAGCAGACTCCGGGCCTGCCATGGCTTCCTTAACACTGCTAGGTTCATCCAAATTTACTAGTGTACTATCACTAATAAACGTATCACCTTCCGTAGTAATATGAAAACCATAATAAAACGAAGGTGTGTTCCTAACCCGTGTGGAACGTCTCGGAGGTACAGACTCGTCAGCTGGATCAACAGGAGTTTCTTCCTCAGGTTGATTGCTAGTGTCTGAGGTTCCTTCACCAATTGATTCTTGAATTTCTTCAAGATCAATCTGCCTCCCACTGTCTCCTTGGCTTATAAATTCTTTCTCGCGAAAGATCCCTCTTCGTGCTACAAAGACCACATTCTCACTGGGTCTGTAGAAAAGGTAACCGAAGGATTTCTGTGGGTAGCCAATGAAAATACACCTTTCACTTCGGGGTTCAAGCTTATCATGAGTTTCACGCCTCACGAAGGCTTCGCAACCCCAAATTTTGATGTGGTCCAAATTGGGAACCTTCCCAGTCCACATTTCATGAGGTGTTTTGGCAACCTTCTTTGTAGGGACTAGATTAAGGATATGGGCGGCAGTCTCTAAGGCATACCCCCAAAAAGAGATTGGTAACGAAACTCGACTCATCATAGAGCGAACCATGTCCAACAAGGTACGATTACGCCTCTCAGCTACACCATTCAGCTGTGGTGTCCTGGGAGGAGTCAATTGTGAGACAATCCCACACTCCTTAAGATAGTCAAGGAACTCGGTACTAAGATACTCACCACCTCGATCGGATCGAAGCATCTTAATGTTCCTGCCCAATTGATTTTCTACTTCCTGTTTGAATTCCTTAAACCTTTCAAAGGTTTCGGACTTGTGTTTGATCAAGTAGACATACCCATATCTACTATAATCATCAATAAAAGTCACATAATACCGATTAGCGTCCCTTGTGGCGGTTTTGAATGGCCCACATACATCAGTATGTATTAGGTCCAACAAAGCTTCACCCCTCTCACAAGTTCCAGTGAAGGGTGATTTTGTCATTTTTCCAAGTAGACAAGATTCACAACTATCATCTGATTTGAGGTCAAATGATTCCAAGACTCCACTCTTTTGGAGTTGGTCTATGCGTTTCTTGTTTACATGTCCAAGACGACAATGCCACAATGATGCTTTATCTAGGCTAGTAGAAGAATCAATATACAACACATTATTTCCTAAGTTGTCTACAATCGACACAGTTTCATACACGCCATCACAAGGTAATGCTTTAAAATAAAACACATTATTAAAGAAAGCATTAATACCACCACATTCATTATCAAACGAAAAGGTAAAACCTTGTTTGTACAAAGCATGAAAAGAAATAATATTCCTCGCCATTTCAGACGAGTATACACATTTATTCAAATCTAATTTTAACCCATTATTAAGCAACAAAGTATAAACTCCAATCTTGGAAACAGGTGAAGCCTTCCTATTCCCCATGATTAAGTTTATCTTCCCGTGCTCCACATCCTCACTTCTTCTTAGGCCCTGCAAATCAGAACATATGTGAATACCACATCCTGTATCAAGCACCCAAGAGTTAGAATATGTTGAGTAATTAGACAATATAGTGTAAATACCTGCATAGGTGGGTTTCACTTTCCCATCCTTTAGATCCTGCAAGTACTTAGGGCAGTTTCGCTTCCAGTGTGCCTTTTCATGGCAATAAAAGCATTCAGCATCCTTTGGAATGGCAGAAGGAGTGACAGAACCGTTCTTAGTCTTGGATGAGGAGCCTTCAAGAGACTTTCCCTTGGTACCCTTCGAAGGGTGCTTCCTCTTTTTCCCTTTGCCTTGCCCAATAGCTAAAACAGGGGTAGAAGTTGGAGTAGGAGTAGTAGAGGTAACAACCGCTTTACCCTTAAGACCGGTTTCAGCGGTCTTCAAGAGTCCTTGAAGCTTGCTGAGGGTAACTTCCTCCTTGTTCATATGATATGTCATTCGAAAATGATCATAACAAGAAGGCAAGGAGTGCAAAATGATGTCAATTGCTAACTCCTCGGGGATGTTAACATTCAGCTTCAGCAAACGGTCCACATACCTTTGCATCTTTTGCATGTGGCCCGTGACGGATTCACCATCCTTCATGCGGGTAGTTATTATGGAGGAGATTATTTCATACCGCTCCTGACGAGCACTCTGATGGTACCTTTCCATCAAGTCTTGGTGCATCTCAAATGGGTAGAAATCTTCATATGACTTTTGGAGCTCGGCTGTCATCGTGGCCATCATGATACATGCCACCTTAGTAGCATCTCTCTCATGAGTCCTGAATTCAGCGATCTCCTCAGGAGTAGCAGTAGACTCATCAAGTTCTTTTAACTCCTTATCGAGGACATATTCCTTGTCCTAGTAACGAGTAACCATCCTGATGTTCCTAATCCAATCCATGAAGTTGGAACCATCAAAGATGACCCTCCCACAAAGATTCATGAGAGAGAAAGAACCAGTTGGGTTAGAGCCTGAAGCATTAGTGTTGGAAGACATCTGAAAGAAGAAAGTAAGTTTAGATTAGATATTTAGGATCCTTAATAAGACACCCAAATGTAATATTAAGGCTAGGATCCAATCACAATATATTACACTTAGAAGAGGGATGCCGTAATCTAAGTAATAATATATTTGAAAGGTAGGCGAATGACGATTCACCAATTTCCACCATGAAAACGAAATGATTAATTAGGTTTAATTGGATTTGAAATTCCTAGATTCTTTTGAGATTCATTGAACTTTTCAATGGCATGTTTCAATCTCGATTGTGCCCTTCAAGTTTTGTGACTGGGATGCCGAGGATCACAAAACAAGGTGTGAATAACCATGCTAACTCACTTGGTACTCCTAATATTATCACCTAATCAATGTGCCGGTTAACCACACACGCTCCATTGATCTATGACAACATTAAGTTACCCTTCGTGATCCTTACTAGTCTAATTAGTGTGCCGGTTAACCACACACGCTCCACTAACGACTTGGTAAGGTACAAAGTGTGAATTCCATGGATTAGCACCATGTTCACATTTTCCTAAAATAACTAAGATTGGGAATTAAAAGAGTTTAGTTATTTTATAATATTCATTATACTTTTAATGAGGATTTAAAGTCGTTGTTCTACCCGTTCGGCTAACGACCCTCCACCGATCAAGCAAGCGGTGGGTGAGAGTATACACCCATTAAGTCGCCATTTTATAGGCAACAACCTTATACCCACCTTATAGACCGGCTTCGTGAATGAGGCCTACTAACGGTAAAACGACTTATTCTTATACATATATATAATAATTAACCATTAATGTTATAAATAGTATAAGGGTTGAATTTTAACTATTAAAACTCTAAGGTTTGGAATTAAAGTTTATTAAAGTGTGTGAAACTTTACAAATTCCAAAACTTGAGGACAAGTTTTGTAACTTTGCAAAACTCTTCATTTCATAACTTATGAATTAAAGGTTCATAAAAATGAAGACTCTTCATTTTCATGTAACTTATGTGTTTTAAGTGTGTGTTAAATGAAAGTGACCTTTGGTAATCCATAACTTGAGGACAAATTATGGACTCCATTAAAACACATAAATGATTAAGAATTAATTCTAAACAATTCAGCAAATAATTCCTATCATTTTCTAAATTCATAAGAACATGAATATGATCATCAAAAATTCAAGAATTATATGAACACATAAAATCATGGATTTTTGATATATGCTATTGTAAATGGATTAGAACAACCATTACACCAACTAAAATAAGTTTTACAACACCAAAACAATTTAGGGTAATGTTTCCAGTCCATTTCCAGCAGCAAAAGTCGAGATTCTGCATTCTTTCGATCCTACTCGCCGAGTGCACGAACGGACTCGTCGAGTAGGTTGAAGTTTGCCTTGGACTCGGCGAGTCCCCCCAATGGACTCGGCGAGTCTAGCATGCAGACAGCAACGATTTCGACTTTTTTCACTATTTTGCATCAAGTATCAAACAAGCAAGCCTAGGCTCTGATACCACTGTTGGGTTTTGAGCAATCTAACACTTCCTAAGTGTGCATGCAACCCTAATAAACCTTGGATCTATGTTTGTCTAAATACATGCAAAATAATAATTTTCCAAGGTTTATAACCTATCTAACATGGCATGGGGAACATTTCAACATAAAAGAGTTAGAAGAGATTACATACCTTTTGTTGTGTTGGGTTCTTAGGAGTTTGAGGGCCATGCACCAATAGTGTGAATGCCTCAAATGGAATCACAAACACCACAAACTCTTGGAAAACTTTGAGAGAGTATACACACTCTTGTATTTTCGGCCACACACATGCACACACACACTAGAACACTAGCTTTCTCTTAGGCTATCTTATGCACTTTTTCATGCTCCATAAGCATGCTTATATAGTATGCATGGTTAGGGTGAAACCCTAATAACCCATGTCTTTTCCTTTTCCAAGGATCCATGGGTTAAAAGCTCCATGGATCATCCATGGACTTCCACACAAGCCTAGCCCATTAACAAATGAGTATTAGCCCACACTATATAAAACAACTAGCCCATAATTTAATTAGTATTCCTTTTAATCTCTAAATTAATCCATAATTAATTTAAGACTAAAACTAATTAAATAACGTAACTTCATATTAATATATTATAACTCATAATATATTAATAAACATATGTGTATAACTCTCATAAAATTATCCATAATAGTTTGGATGAGATGCAACCCAAATGGACCATGCCGGTCGGGTCAAGTATATACCAAATAAGTTATGGACTTAGACACCTTATCCAACAGTATATTCCTTAGCAGCTACTTCAAAAATTTTCTTCCGCAACTTTGATCTGATGAAGATTTAATTGATAGCTATCTCGTTTCCCAAATTGAAGTAGGTCTCTTCTGTCATACATATGAATGCAACCATCCTTAAGCTTTATAATAGTTGAGGCTGTAGATTCATCAAATACCCAGTAAAGAATGGAGCTTAAAGATACATCAGGATAGTTTTGAAGTATAGGAATCTACTTAACTTGATGGGTAGCTGGCCACATTACAGTTTGGAGTGGAAGACCAGTCTTGGGATCTATCACATCAGGATATTGCTTGATAATAGACTCAACAATCTTCATCGATGGAAAGCCCTTCTTCAATTGATCTTCTAAAAATAATTTGAAGTGAGTTGCCATTGGATCTTGCGAGGGATTTGCAAAAGGAGCATTAGATAACTCCGAGAGATCAACCCGGGTCCAAGAGTGGAAGTCATGAAAATCTTTATAAAGCTCTGTGTTGCCACTCTTCCTTCTCACGATCCATATATTTAACTTGTCGTGAAATCCCCAAGAGATAATCCTAGACCTGTCACCGTATATATCTCTAAAACGGTTTTCTTCGAGATCAGTGACAGTGATTTTAGGTTGATCCCCAGGAGCATTTTAGTCCGAGCTCCTCTTAAACAAGAGTTGTCCCTTCTCAGTAGATTCAGCCAATCTAGCACGCTTCAAGGCTATAACGTTCGGTGCTTGAACTGGCTCTTCTTCAAATCGATCCACAACACGAGAAGTACGAGCAGATGATGTGGCAATGGGATGAGTTTGAGCATGCAGGTTAATCCTAGACTTATCAGCAGATGTGTTGAATTTGTCTCCAAGTTCTTCTTCTAGCTTTTTCTTCAAATCAAAATAACATGAGGTGAGGAGATTAAAGTGAGCTTGGGTATCATGAATTTGTTTAGTCTTTAAAGTTTGGTCCTCCTGAAGATCAGAAACTTAAGACTTCAGCTTAGCATTCTCAATCAACAGATCGGTTACTTGGATGTCGAGTTTAAAGTTCTTTTGATCCAGGACATTTATTTTCTTCTGAAGCTCATCAATTGAAGGATTATCTACTCCTGAGTGACCTTCTCGAAATGAAATTCATTTGGCTCTAAGAGAAGGCACTAAACCTTGTTCCTGAGCCAGATGCATAGTGAGCCTCACAGAGGCAGCATCATGATCTGGCCTGGGAGGAGAAAATCATGTCGGAGCTGAAGAGCTACCAACTTCAAATGTAGTGGTAGGGCCTTTAGAAATAGGTTCTGATGAGACAATAGGAGGAGTGGTTATCTGTGGAGTTGGGTGGCCTTGAAGTATATCAGAAACAAGAAGTCCCTGTCTCGGGTCACGTCTTCTTCTTTTTAGAGGAGGTTGAGAGGTCTGGGTTGTTGCATGATCACTTTGGAGTGGCTCTGTTGTAGGAGTAACAATATCAAAGGGAGGATTCCCTGACACTGTCTCCATAGGATTTGTTGTTTCAGTCAGTTGTTTGGTAGTAGGAGGCGTTGATTCGAGAATATCATCAGAGTCATGTATCTCCGTTGCTTGATGAGAAACATCATCGATATTGTCAAGTAGCAAGTTGAGATTTTCATTTGACAAGAAATCTTAAATGCTTCCAAAGTTTAATGGGATGTAATCCTTTTCGTAGCCCGAAAGATCAAGATCTTCATACAAGTCAGTCTCAGTCAAATTCTTTGAAGACCCTTCGTCATAATCACTTTGAACTGGAACTGATGTCAGATCATGTTCCTCTACAACAAAAACAATATGACCTGCTGTTTCTTCTATTTCTTCTTGGTCAAACATGGTGATAACATCTTCTGGAATCGCCCTCTCTGAAGAAGTAGGCTTAGAGGATACTTTATCAGACGATCTATGAGACTTAGAACATTCGTTTAGTTCAGCAAATTTTCTAAACTTCACAAGCGGATATAATCCTTGGAAAATGACGATACCCTTGAAACTTTGCTTGATAAGCCCAACAGTGTGAGGACATAGTGACTTCATGTCTAGGGTTTCTTTCTCCTTGACCATCTCAGGAAATTGAATGTTAATGAAAATTTGGATGAACATCGGATACATCAAGAAAGTATCCCGGGTTATTGCGTTGATGTTCACCAAGAACTCGTCTAGGATAAACTTCGAGAAGTTGAAGTCTATCACTGCAGCAAGAGAAGCAATGGCTCCAATGTTCCTTAAAGAGATCTCATCAGCGCTAGACCTCCTTCCAGAAATGCAGCTCACAAAGACATAAGCCAGAAATCTCCAATACAGTGGCATAAGCTTTTTCATAGCGAGAGGAAAGTTGCCTTTGTAACCCATCTTCTAAAGAACCTTCTGGGCGTCTTCAATCCTAATCTCAGTCGGAAAATCAGGTTGGTCATCAATCTGCAATGCTTCTCTGATAAATTGTTCAGTAATTACAATCTTGCATCCTTTCACAACTGCATCAACAGTAACTGCTCCATCATTATCTCTTTTCATCTTAGCAGTCTGCCAGAACTCCTTGATGATATTATGATAAACCACAGGATTCACTGTGATAGCAGAAGCCAAGCAGCATTCTCTCAGCTTGTGGATCATCAACTTGAATTCTCCATGTGCTACAGGAGGATCAGCCAGAACGATAGCCAAATTGTGCATGTCTGCAAATTTGAAGTTAGCCATTTGATCTGCACTAAAACGAGCCAAGTAAGAAAACAGAGATATTAGAGCAATTAATGTTTTATGGTTTTTCTTATTTAATCAACTTAATTTTGGCCCTTTAAACATTTTTGACCAAAATGGAGTTTAAGGTCAAATTACGGTTTACGGCCGTAAACCTGTGGCTGTAAGCTCATGGCCGCAAATGGAGTTTACGGTCGTAAGCTCCTTGGCCGTAAGCTACAGCCGTAAGCTTCAACAAACAGATTTCCTTCAATTGAAACCCCAAAACCCGTCGATTTCATGAAATAAACACATATTCGTGGTCGTTTTTGGCACACCTTCGAGATTCACCGAACAATTTCACAAAAAACCAAGAAAAAATTTCCGAAGATGAGAGAGAGAGAGAGAGGGAGGGTTTACGACAAGAAATAGAAAAAGTGAGGAGTGGAAGTGATTCCGGCTATAAACTCTCATTATATACCTTGTCTATTTTTAGATGTTGTCCACGCAGTGTAAGGCACAGTCCAAATCCCAAAAATTTTCAAAAATAAAACTTTTTGAGGATTAAAAATTAAAAAATAAAATTAACAGAAACTAAAAATAAAATAAAAATAAAATAATTTCTAAAATTTAAGAATTAATCAAAAAAATTTATATTTGACAATTATAAAAATAAAAATAAAAAATAAAAAATAAAAATAAAAATAAAATAAAAGCAGACTAAATTATCTTAACAATTCCTAAATATAATTTTGTGGCACTCGGATCAAAGTTGTTAGACAACCTTAATCCATTTGTCGGTATCTCTACCTTCATGTCTATGTCTGGTCGGTCGCCGATATTGTGATCTACTTCAACACGAATTTTTTTTGATAAATTTGGACAAACTAAGAATGACAAGATATTATGATCCTATATTCTTAGATAAATTTCTTAGGGACCATTTAGCTGACAACGACCAAGGATATTGTTGTCCCCCTAAATTGAGCAACGAGCTCTACAAACAATCTGTAAGTGTTCAATTTTTAATTGTATTAGAATGTGTTTCCCGCTTCCTGATATGCTCCAGTAATCAAGGACTTCCAGAATACTCCTTACATCAGGTGAGTAGACAATTATTAAGAAAGAAGATAGATTTAGAATGCATATGCTATACACCCAGGTCGAATCTCTTCCAATCACGCAGAGGGTGAAACATATGACTAACTGAAGTTTTAGAGGGATTGAGAAGAAGAATGATGCATATAATGTGTACCAGGTCGGATTGTAAGTCACGCAAAGGAGACAGTATATGGCTAACAGATAGAAAGAATTGCATAGATAGAAGATGCAGAGAGATAGAGTTGTATATGTTATAGTCCAGGTCGGATCTTCCGATCGCGCAAAGGAGGCAACATATGACTAACAGACAGAAAGAAAGAAAATAATTTTCTACAGACCTAACTTATCGGAATTCCCCAGTCACCCCATCAATACCGGAATTAAGGATAAAATCCGCACATCGAGGAAAAGTTAATCCACAGTTCTAGGTACGAGTTCTTTTAATGTGACTAGTAGATTCCCATGTATATCTCCCTACTCAACCTATCCAAGCGTCGCATTGTCAGGCTAAACGAATCGAACTAGGTCAATATTTGTCAAGTCTTTGAATTCCTTAAGTTCAACTCTGCCTAGTCAAGTCCATTTAGAATTCTTCGTGCCTACCAGTGCATCGAACACAGAGCGTAGACAATACAATTTTGGTATGTTATGCAGATTCAGATTGCCTGTTGTCACTTGATAATATCACTTCCCGTCACAACACCTACAAACAAAACTATTAGCAACATGTTTTTTTTTAATATTTATTGTTTTTGGATTTTTTTTAACTTTTAAATTTTTGTTTAGTTTTTGTTTATTTCTCCCCTTAAATTTGTGCTTAGGTGAGAATGAAATAAAAATGTGTAAATTTAAACTAACCTAAGACAAAAATTTAATCCTCAAAACGAATCATTTTCAAAAAGCCAACAAGCACATCAAATCGACCTTTGTTAAAAGGCTTTGTGAACAGATCCGTCACATTATTAGCAATGGGAACTTGTTCCAGCCGAATGATTGAACGCTCATAACAGTCTTTGATAAAATGAATTTTGATATCAATGTGCTTGGTTTTGGAATGTTGGACAGGATTTTTAGCAATTTGAATTGCAGCCTCATTATCACAGTAAATAGGGGTTTCTAGATAATTAAACTGTAATCCAACAGCTAATGTTGGATTCGGATAACTTGAGAACAACAGGCAGAGGCAACAACATATTCCGCTTCCGCTATTGAGGTTGAGACAATGTGCTGTTTCTTGCACTGCCACGACACTAGCCTGTCTCCAAGGAATCGACACCCCCTGATGTAGATTTCCTGTCAAGCTCACAGCCTCCATAATTACTGTCAGTAAATGCATATAAATCAAATTCAGAATTTTTCAGATACCAAAGACTCAATTTTGGGTTGCCTTTGATGTACCGAAAGATTCTTTTGACAAAAATAAGATGTGAAAGTTTAGGATTAGCCTGGTAATGTGCGCATTGACAAACTGCAAACATGATGTCTGGACGGCTTGCCGTTAGATACATCAACGATCTGATCATCGATCTGTAGTGTGTCTGATCTACGGATTCGCCCTTTGTATCTGGAGTCAGCAGGGGTCTTTCGGCCATTGGTGTCAATGCAGGTTTTGTGTCTTGAAACCCGAACTTCTCAAGAATATCCTCCGCATACTTAGCTTGATGGAGCAGGATTCCGGTTGAATTTTGTTTGACCTGAAGCCCCAGAAACATGGTCATATCTCCCAACAAACTCATGTCGAACCGCTATTTCATAACGCCTTCAAACTCTTGCATAGTTGTGGACTGGTAGACCCAAAGATAATGTCGTCAACGTGGATCTGAACTAGAATATGATCATTACCAACATGCTTGATGAATAAGGTTTGATCGATAGTGCCACGAGAGTATCCATGCTCGAGCAAGTGCTTTGTGAGAGTCGCATACCACGCTCGAGGAGCTTGATGTAACCCATTCAACGCGTTGTCTAAATTTTAGACATGATTAGGAAACTTTGAGTTAACGAACCCATGGGGCTGATCAACATAGATTTCTTCCTTCATCTTGCCATACAAGAAAGCTGTCTTGACATCCATTTGGTAAACCGTGAAGTTTATGTAGGAAGCATATGCAAGGAAGATACGAATAGCCTCCAAGCGAGCCACTGGAGCATAAACCTCGGTATAATCAAGACCCTAGATCTGTCTAAACCCGCGAACCACCAATCTTGCTTTATTACACACTATAACTCCAGAATCATCCTGCTTGTTTCGATAGACCCAGCGTGTGTCAAGAGACTTTTTGCCTTTTGGTAACTCAACCAATGTCCAAACCCCAAGCTTTTCAAACTGATTCTGCTCTTCATGCATAGCATCTACCCAGCTAGGCTCATTCAAAGCAATTTCAGTGTTCTTAGGCTCTATTTGAGAGATAAAGCAAGAATAGAGACATGCATTAACATCTCCACTCTGACTTCTAGTTCTAACTCCATCGCCCAGCTAACTAATGATGTTTTCGATCGGATGATCGCATTCGATTCTAGAGGGTATTTCCTGCCTGATGTCGTTGAGTGAAATTGGAAAATTGTGAATGTTGAAGACTCCATCATTTGCTGGTTGTTCCACATTAGATGAATCTGCTGCAAACTCATTGGCAATTTCTTCAGGAAAGAGTAGTTCCATAAAAGTTGGAGTAACAGCGGAAGCATCTCTAGACATAACTTTTCTTTCAACAGGAGTAACAGGTATAGCATCAACATCTGGAGTATCATCTTGAACTAGAGATTCTTGACTACTAAATGGAACAGATGACTCCCCCTCAAGTGGTGAAGATGATACCGTTGGAGATCTGTACACAACTTCTTCATCTTCTTCTTCAAACACAATCTTCGAACCAGAGGAAGACCCAGATGAACCATCTGAAGACACATTTATGGATTTGAAGAGTGATGTGTAATCAAATAACCAATCAGGGCCCACTCGAGCATCCATCTCATTTTTCTCCAACCAGTGTACGTCGAAGGATTCTACAATCTGCTTCATCTTCTAATTGTAAACCATATACGCAGTGCGTGTAGCATACCCTACGAAGTAACAATCATCGGCTTTGGCATTAAACTTTGGGTTGGACTCCAGGTGAAGAAGGGTGCAAGGGCAGCCAAATACATGGAAGTCACTGACTGAAGGCTTATGACCATATAGAATCTCATATGGTGTCTTCATCTGAGCTTTGTTGATTAAAACACGATTCTAAACGTAGCAAGCAGTGTTAATCGCTTCAGCCCAAAAGAAAACAGGTAATTTGGAGTCACTTAGCATCGTCCTTGCAGCGTTTTTAATGTTCTATTTCTCCGCTCAACAACACCATTTTGTTGAGGTGTGTGAACAGAACTGTATTGACACATAATTCCCTTTTCAGCGCAAAAATGACTAAAAAAAGTATTCTTGAATTATGTTCTATTATCAATGCGAAGTGCCTTCACCCGGTTGTTGGTTTGGTTCTCAATCAACACAATGAACTTCTTTATCAGATCAGCAACCCCATCTTTGTTGGATAAGAAGAAAACCCATGTAAAACGAGAGAAATCATCGATCACAACCAGACAATATGAATTTTTGTTGATGCTTAGGACGTTGACCAGACCAAAGAAGTCCATGTGTAATAATTGGACCACCTGTCTGATTGAGTTAACCTGTTTTGGAAGGTGTGGTTTCCTATGATGCTTTCCCTGAGCACATGACACTCACTTCTCAAAAGTTATAAAATCTATGACAGGGAGACCACGGCCCATCTCATTCTTTGCAAGATGATTCATATTTTTAGCGTTAGCATGACCTAGTCGTCGGTGCCACAGCATAGCATTTTGTTCAGAGACCTTTGAAAATAGGCAAGTGACTTGTTCGGGAATGTTGTTGCTCATATCAATAATGTAAGCATTTCCATCCCGCTTTGATTTGACAAGAATCCACTCTTCTGGGATGACAATGCCTGGCTTGAGAATCATGCACTCTTTGTCTGTGAAATGCATAGAATATCCATTGTCACAAATTTGAGAAACACTCAACAAGCTGTGCTTTAACTTGGGAGAAAAGTTGACGTTCTCAAAACTTAGCACTCCATTGGTTACGATTCCTCTCTGAGTGATCTTGCCACCTTCTACGCTCGCAAAGGAAACATATCTCCCATTAAAAGATTGAATGTTGCTCAATTGGGATATGTCTCCTGTCAGATGTCAGCAGTAGCCGCTGTCGACATACCAAGGTCTGATGACATTCCTCCGCAATTGTCCCTGCAAAATGAGCGGGATCATTTACATTTGGGAACCCAGGTCATCACTATCCTGGGTTAACCCTTCACTTTTTCTGAATGATCTTTTAAAACCTTCAAATTTGAATCATCATTATTAACCTTTTCAGAGGATGCTGATGATTGATTGGAAGTTAATTTGGGCATCCACTGATAATTGGGTTTCTTAACAGTCACAGGTGGTTTTGAAATAGGTTTCTTATCAGTTTGCATTGAGCATCTGGATGTTCTACCAGAAATGGTTGAAGATCCAGAACTGCTCTTTGATGAAACCGATCTTGGTGGAACCTTGTTCAGTTGTGGAAAACTGTTTGTAACTTTGTCATGAAAAACCCTTTTATTCTTTTGAAAAACTGCCCTTTTTCAACTTCGATCATCCTTCCAATCATCATTCTGAGAACGAGTTCTTGAGGACTTTCTAGTTAAAGACCTTCCTCTAGATTCGTTTTCTCCTCTCGGTGACATATAATGTACAAAAATCCTATTTGGACAATTCCTCGCTATATGACCACCAATACCACAATTAAAACAAATCTGTTTATTATTATTAAAACCGGTACTGCATTTCTTAGATTCATTTTCTTTGCTGACACCCTAACTTTTTCCACAAGAACATGTGCATGAAACAGGTTGTGAGATAAGTGAGAGTGCATCAGATGGTGTGACTTGTGGAATTGATGTGTTTTCAACAAAAGGATCACAAACATCAGGATTATCAAATAATTCATCAAACACTTCAAAAAAGTTTAATTTAGCATGAGCTAATGCAGAAGTATCACAAAAAATATCATCCTTTTTAACTTCGGAAACAATAAAATTTTCATTTGAAATAAACACATCAGGTTTAGACTCAAGTTTATTATTAGAAACATATCCTTCATCTTCGTGCTTTGACTGATGTAAGGATTGATCTGCAGGGGAAGTATAAATGTTAGTACTTTCAAAATTAATAAATCCTCTTGAAACAAAACCCGATGGCTTGCCATAAACCATGAATGGTTCGTTAACAATCTCCTCTTTAGACAAAGGGTGATACTGATATGTATGGTTAAAAGGAGGAGGCACTTTATCATATCCTAAACCTTTTTGCTGGTTATTTTTTAATTGCAAACAATGATCTATCATATTTCCAACTACTTCGCTTAACACATCAAATTTCTTAAATCAAAATCTGCAGTTTCAAATTTGCCTTTTAATGTATCAACCTCAGTAATTAACTCAACATTCTGTCTCTTGATATAGTCATAATTTTCACATTTGTTACTTTAGTCTTCCTGAGGTTTTCTAAAGTCCTTTATTTTTGTCTCTAAGCGGGCCTTTAGGGGTTTTTGTCCTTTTCTATGTTGATAGCCCTCATAACTAAGGTCCTCTACTTCTCTACATAATGAATCTGTTTTGTCATGAAGAATTTTAACATAATCAATATATGCCTGAGAACAAGAAGGTAAACTTACCTCATTTTTCTTGGGTTCGAAAGAAGTAGATACCATCAGTGCAAACTGTAGCTCCATCATTTTCTCTACAGGATCAGCTGGAACATTCTTTACAGGAGCTTCATCATGGACATGGTCTAGGTGAGCATTTTCAGGTCCTGAAATATTCAGAGCCTGAATCTAGTCCTCCCATTCAAATAATTGAGCAACCATAGCTGTCTCACCATTGACTGTAGCATTTCCATGATTGTTTCCCACCGCAACCATTGTCCTGTCATTATTCAACCTTCGATCCGGTATCTGGAAATCACGAGCAAAATGACCCAGCTCGTGATAGTTGTGGGACCGCAAATTTCTCTTGTTGAACCCCACTTTTTTATCAGCATTCATCACCCAATTATTCTTCCCTGTCTTTTTAGCAAACTGCTTTGCCCTGAATACTGCCATAGCAATTTGCCATGTAATATCCATCTCTTCCACATTTTCTGATGAATCTGATCCAGATCAGCAAACGACAACTGAGGTGGAAGCTCGCTAGCTACAAAAGCATTATAGCAGTTAACAAGCCCTATGGAAAAAGCAAGATTCTCATCACTTTCCTTTGTGTTTGAGGAAGAGGACACAACTGGCGCCTTGGAGGAGGGTGCAGCTTGAGGAGTAACAGATGATTGACTTTAGGAGTGAGGCATAGATGACGCAGCAGTAAAGGTTTGAATATGAGGTTGTTGAAAAGCAAATGCTTGACCTGAAGAAGGAATGATTGATGAGAGTGCATTCTTAGCAGATATTCTGAGATTTACAGTCGAATATGAATTCACATGGTTAATCTCTCACTATTTATCATCAATATCACAAGCTTTGATGATCGCCATGCTTTCAGCAAGAGTGAGACGATTCAAATCCTTGGTCTTCTTAATAACAGCTACATTCATGTCCCATGACTTTGGAAGAGCATTCAGTAGCTTTTTGTTTATCTCTGACTTGGTCAAGAAGATCCCATAAATGTTCATCTCATTAGTGAGAGTGATGAATCGTTGCAGCTATGCCTCCCAGGCTTCTCCGGGAATATAGTTGAACATGTTGAATTTCTGGTGTAGCATATCCTGGCAGATTTCCTTCATATCTTCATTTCCTTCGTATACCTTAATCAGGGCTTCCCACAAAGATTTAGCTGAAGTATACTCTCTGAAACCTTGAGCTTTATCAGGGGATATAGCCATTGTCAGAGTGGCCAAGGCCCTTTCCTATTCCTCAACTTTCTCAAAATCTTCATCTGTATAGTTCTCAACTGCTTTGTCAACTAACTGTCCTACAACAGTGGTGGTAATTCGGACAGGACCCTTGATGATGCTTCGCCAAAATTTGAAGTCTTTCATTTTCATATACTTTTCAATATGGTATTTCCATTCAGGAAAACCATCTGCAGAAAGAAGTCTTGGAATGCGTGTAATTGTGCCCATGACAGAATCCAGCTCATGATGATGTGATTGAATTTGAGAATCCATTGATTTATTATTAAGTTTTAAGGTAAAGATTTAAAACAGAAAAATTGTCAAATTTTAGTTTCCGGTCAAAATTGAGTTTCCCGTCGAAGTTGGGTTTGCCGCCCTAAACTCAGTTTACGGTCGTGTGTTTACGTGTCACACACCGGCCGTCGACGGAAACACCGGGCAGTGTAACGTCATTTCTCGTATCATAGCTACCAACTTCCTAAAAACACATGCATTTAAAATACGTCAACATAAAGTTTGTGAGTTCATAGGTTTTGACTCCATATAAAAATAATACATTTTCCATGTTCAAAAGTATAGTTTTGAAAGTATTATTTTGACTCTCCAATGTTTAGTATATATATCCTAGGTATAAAAGTTTACTTACCAAATAAGTACTTTATCTATAAGTCTCAAATACTATAACATAAGTGTTTGTAATTCCATTAAAACGAAAGTTGCTACGTACAAATCTTATTTCAATTCTATACGATTAAAAACCACTACGTATAAATCTATTTCAATTCTATACGAGTATGTATGTTAGGTATAATTATCTACTTAATATACAAGTAGTACCTAGGGTATAAGTAGGGGGAAACTTATAATTAACATTAATACTTGTATACGACAAAGTATAATGTTTCTAACAAGTTGCTACCATGAGTCTGTAACTGTTGCTATGACATAATACCTCTGAGAAAAACCCACTCACGATTTCCATGAGGACAACCCACTCATGATTACCATGAGGAACACCGCACGCTTCATCGACGTCGGAATAACAAATAAAAGGAACGGATCGTCACTCGCTTGTCTTGGGTTGTAATTAACAACCACGAGTGGGGTCGTCAACCCGTATCTTATTCATACACGACTTCCTTTCTCACACCGGATTAACGGTTACAGGTCAGAGGACTTCCACTAAGATCCCCAGTCTTAGTTGATGAATGAGGTAGCTCATGTAGACTTTGACGACGTTCTATAGTCCTAACAACAAAAGCATTTTCACGTCTAAAACCTTAAATTACTAGACTATGCTTTTAAACATTACTCCTAATTTCATAACATTTAGGCAGTATAATAGCTATAACTTGAAGTAAAACCAGGTTTTATCTTAACATAAAATCAATAAAAACAACATATAACATACTTGGTTTTATCTTGACATAAAACCAATAATAAAACATACTTATCAATTAACATGTAGAACTTCCGAGTATAACTCTGGAACTATATTGCACACAACATATATATATATATATATATATATATATATATATATATATATATATATATATATATTCCTAAGTATAACTCAAGATCTACATTAGTATACTACTATAACAACAACATGCTAATAACTTTATGATAGTTGTATACTTTCAGATACGAAATAACTATATCCCGGTTATTATAACTATCTACGTTGACACTAATATACTGTCATATAGACATAATAATAACGTATATATAATACTTAGCATGTGTTTTTCCCCGAAATATTAGAAAGTGGGGCCGTGAAACTCACCTTAATATCGTGATTTTATGTAATCTAAGTAAAAACGGTCAGCGATACAAGGTCGTCGGGGTTCGGGAAGCGAAACGGCTCCAACAAACGAGAGAGAAAGAAGAGAAATGGTGTAAGTAAGTGAATGGGTCGAAGCATCTATTTATAGGCTGATTTTTGGCCCTCACAACGTGAGAAATGATAGGTTCACATCGTGAGTTATGGCAAGAGTCATCTGTAGCTTTAACGTGTGTTTTCTAGCCTCGATTTGTGTCATGCAGCGTCCTCACGTCGTGAGAAAACCTTGCTCACGTCGTGAGCTTTTGGGTTATCGTTCTGTAGATTTCTAGTTTCGAAATGTGGCGTTTTGACTCCTCACGTCGTGAGTTTTGATGCTCACGTCGTTAGTTCAGTCAGATTAGGGTTTCTGACACGTGTCGTGCTCTCAGACAGCTGTAACTTCGGAAGGTCGTAACTTTTGCATACGAACTCTGTTTTTTGACGTTCTTTATATCCACGCGTAGGTATTTCCGAGTAATACAACTTTCTTTCAGACTCTAATAGCTAATTCTAAGTCTATTTTAAATTCCTCTTATTATAAAGATTTATAGTATTAGGGTTTATCATAACCTCTTCACGTGAAGTCAGATTTAGACGTTCTCTATAACTTTTTAATCGTATGGACTTATACTTTGAGTTATATCATAAATTATGTATCAAAGTTCATTATTTTATTAGAATTTATAGTATGTTTATCACATTACTAGCTTAACAAAATCACATTACATGATTGACATAATCACATGTGATTGTTATTGACCTAATTTTAACGGGTGTTACATTCTCCCTCTGTTAAAGAAATTTCGTCCCAGAATTTATTTTGTGGATGAGGTTTTGTTAAATAGTTGGGGAAAACATTATGGATATTGCTTAGCACTTGATGTAACTTAAGTTGATATGCGACAGAACCAATTCTTGCTAGAATTTCAATAGGTTCTATATATCGTGGTTTAGCTTGCCTCGTTTCCTGAATCGAACCATGCTTTTCCAAGGAGAGAGCTTCAACATTACTCTATCTCCAACTTGGAATTCCAAATGCTTATGTCTTACGTCAGCATAGCTCTTCTGACGATCACATGCTGCCTATAATGGATCCTTAATTTGCACGATCTTTTGAGTTGTCTCGTGGATGATTTCTAGCTCGGCAAATAAGGTATCACCTATATATTCTCTGGCCAATTGCGTATCTCCAACTTCTCAGTGCAAAAACAACAACTCCGAATTGAAGGTCATGGGTAGTGTAATTATTCTCATGCATCTTAAGTTGTCGTGATGCGTAGGCGATAACTTTTCCTCTTTGCATCAACACACATCCCAATCCTTGATTTGATGCGTCGCAGTATGCGATGAAATCTTCTTTCCCATCTGGAAGGGATAGGATTGATGCACTACACAACATTTTCTTCAGTTTCTAAAAAGCAGCTTCTTGTTTGTCTTCCCAGTTGAACTTTGTATCCTTCTGGGTTAGTATTGTAAGTGGCTTCGCTATTTTGGAGAAATTCTCTATGAATCTACGGTAATATCCAACAATTCCTAAGAATTGACATACTTTTGTTGGCGTCTTTGGTGCTTCCAATTCATAATTGCTTTAATCTTGGAGGGTTGGACATGAATCCCTTTGTTACTAACCACATGTTCTAAAAATTGTACTTCTCTAATCCAAAATTCACATTCGGAGAATTTGGCGTACAACTTTTCTTTCCGTAGTAGTTCCAAGATTATTTGCAAGTGCTGACCGTGTTCTTCCTTGGTTTGTGAACATATCAATATATCATCGATAACTACTATCACAAATTTATCCAAGTACGGTTTGCAAACACTATTCATGAGGTCCATGAAAATTGCTGGAGCATTGGTCAATCCCAAAAGGGTTAACTAGGAACTCAGAATGACCATACCGAGTCCTAAATCGTGTTTTCCGAACATCGTCTTCTCGTACTCCGAGTTGATGGTATCCTGATCTGAGATCTATCTTTAATCTTCTAGAATCTTCATGTGTTTTAGTCTATCAAATATCATATCCAATTTTAGTTGTGCATCGGTCTAACCATAATTTAAACATAGGTGCTCAGTCTACATTTAGTTGTGGTTCGGCCCATGTACAATAAAACTCGACTAAGGAGCATTGACCTAAAACATTACGTTGAATTCTTATCGAGGGTTTGGGTTTTCTATATTTTTGGTTTATATACATGTGATCTCATCGTGGGACTGAGTTCATACATGACTCTATATCTTTGTGTTTGTTGTATTCATGGGTATTATTAATTATTGTTTGTTACTTCAGGTCTAGCTGATAAGGCACTGGCCAGTCAGGACAGTCGGTGTGCAGGAATATTTTAGCATATAGTCGTTCTGAAATCCAACAACCCAACACGACATGTCTATCCTGTCACCGCTCCCGTAAGTAGTCCTTCAGTTGTAGAATTTAATAATAATTTTATTCGTAGGTTAAGAGATATACCTAAACCTAACAGAGTAAGCCCTAAACTATAGTCGTGCTTTCCTAAGAAAGTACTAATTCAATATAATTATTAGCTCTGATACCAATTTGTCACACCCCGTCCATCGGCGGAAACACCGGGCAATGTAACGTCATTTCTCGTATCATAGTTATCAACTTCCTGAAAACACATGCATTTAAAATACGTCAACATAAAGTTGGTGAGTTCACAGGTTTTGACTCCAAATAAAAATAATACATTTTCCAAGTTCAAAAGTATTGTTTTGAAAATATTATTTTGACTCTGCAATGTTTAGTATATATATCCTAGGTATAAAAGTTTACTTACCAAATAAGTAATTTATCTATAAGTCTCATATACATAACATAAGTGTTTGTAATTCCATACAAATGAAGGTTGCAACGTACAAATCTTATTTCAATTATATACGAGTAAAAACCACTACGTATAAATCTATTTCAATTCTATATGAGTATGTATGTTAGGTATAATTATCTACTTAATATACAAGTAGTACCTAGGGTATAAGTTGGGGGAAACTTATAATTAACATTAATACTTGTATACGACAAAGTATAATGTTTCTAACAAGTTGCTACCATGAGTCTGTAACCGTTGCTATGACATAATACCTCTGATAAAAACCCACTCATGATTTCCATGAGGACAACCCACTCATGATTACCATGAGGAACACTGCACGCTTCATCGACGTCGGAATAACAAATAAAAGGAACGGATCGTCACTCGCTTGTCTTGGGTTGTAATTAACAATCACGAGTTGGGTCGTCAACCCGTATCTTATTCATACACGACTTCCTCGCTCACACGGGATTAACGGTTACAGGTCAGAGGAATTCCACTAAGATCCCCAGTCTTAGTTGATGAATGAGGTAGCTCATGTATACTTTGACGACGTTCTATAGTCCTAACAACAAAAGCATTTTCACGTCTAAAACCCTAAGTTACTAGACTATGCTTTTAAACATTACTCCTAATTTCATAACATTTAGGCAGTATAATAGCTATAACTTGAAGTAAAAACAGGTTTTATCTTAACATAAAACCAATAATAAAAACATACTTATCAATTAACATATAGAACTTCCGAGTATAACTCTGGAACTATATTGCACACAACATATATATATATATATATATATATATATATATATATATATATATATATATATATATATGTATATATATATAATCCTAAGTATAACTCAAGATCTACATTAGTATACTACTATAACAATAACATGCTAACAACTTTACGATAGTTGTATACTTTCAGATACGAAATAACTATATCCCGGTTATTATAACTATCTACGTTGATACTAATATACTATCATATAGACATAATAATAACGTATATATAATATTTAGCATGTGTTTTCCCCCGACATATTAGAAAGTGGGGCTGTGAAACTGACCTTAATATCGTGATTTTATGTAATCTAAGCAAAAACGGTCAGCGGTACGAGGTCGTCGGGGTTCGGGAAGCGAAACGGCTCCAGCAACCAAGAGAGAAAGAAGAGAAATGGTGTATGGAAGTGAGTGGGTCGAAGCCTCTATTTATAGGCTGATTTTTTTGGTCCTCACAACGTGAGAAATGATAGGTTCACGTCGTGATTTATGGCAAGAGTCATCTGTAGCTTTAACGTGTGTTTTCTAGCCTCGATTCGTGTCCTGCAGCGTCCTCACGTCGTGAGAAAACCTTGCTCACATTGTGAGCTTTTGGGTTATCGTTCCGTAGACTTCTAGTTTCGAAATGTGGCATTTTGACTCCTCACGTCGTCAGTTTTGATGCTCACGTCGTGAGTCTAGTCAGATTAGGGTTTCTGACACGTGTCGTGCTCTCAGACAGCTGTAACTTCGGAAGGTCATAACTTTTGCATATGCACTCTGTTTTTGACGTTCTTTTTATCCACTCGTAGGTATTTTCTGAGTACTTAAAATTTCTTTTAGACTCTAATAGCTAATTCTAAGTATATTCTAAATTCCTCTTATTATAAAGATTTATAGTGTTAGGGTTTATCATAACTTCTTCACGTGAAGTCAGATTTAGACGTTCTCCATAACTTTGTAATCGTATGGACTTATAGTTTGAGTTATATCATAAATTATGCATGAAAGTTCATATTTTTATTAGAATTTATAGTATGTTTATCACGTTACTAGCTTGACAAAATCACATTACATGATTGGCATAATCACGTGTGATTGTTATTGACCTAATTTTAACGGGTGTTACATTACGGCTGAGTGTTTATGGTCAATTAAGATGCACTGATTACGATTATTGTAGATGCTTTGTTTACGGTCCAAGAACACAGTTTACGGTTCAAGAAGATTCTTGAGTTTATGGTTGTAAACAGGGTTTACGGCCGTAATCTCTTGGCAATAAATTCCTAGAATGTCACAAAAACACTAAATTTCAGCAGATTCGATCCCTTTTTGCAGTGAAAATACCAAACCCAATCTCGAACAGTGAAGAACACGAGTTTAAACGGCCGAAAACTCGATTGAATGATGCTTTGACACCGGTTTTGCTCTGATACCAATTGTAAGGTCCTGGAAACAGATCTTAAAAGTAATCAAACAATCAAACAATCAAATAGAATAAGAATCGGAGTAGAAACAGAATTGAAGCAAGCTTGCACACGCTATTATTACTGACAAACGTCTGGTACAACCTATTTACAGCAGCCGTGAACTATCTGCATCAACAACTAATAATGACCTACACAACCTCTATTTATAGGGTACATGGGCCGGAAACAGGGTTTACGGCCGTAAACTAGTTTATGCCCGTAAACACACTACAAAACCGTAAACTCCAAAATAACTCACTATTACACCAAAAATACTCAAAAGAACTAATACAACCGAAAGCCTAGACCAAACCATTAACATAGCCCTTCATTTAGAGCCCTAGTTTTAGTTCTTTTAAATTTTGTCATTTATGTTTAATTATTTTTATGTTAAAATTCAAAAAACAAGTGTCATGTAGATCTTCTTAACAATAATTTTCCGGTTGATTGAAATACAAAGGGGAGAATGAAATGAAGAAACAAAATGGCATCAACTATTCAGGTCAGGGGAAAATTTTAGTGATTTGTCTGATGTTCAAATTATCTATGAATATTAAAACTTATTTACCCCCTAAAGCTCGTAAAAGTTATGTATTTATTGTGTGTTCAAAGTTCTTTGGTTTCAAGCACTGATTTGAACATAAACGAGAGATAGCATGGATGCTTGATCATGTGATGTGTTTAGATAGTTCCAAGTGGGTCTTGGAGACGGTCTACCTAATGTGTGAATACACATCTGATTCATGATTTTCAATTTCATTGTATCGCTTTAAAATGTCATGATGATCATACACTATATTTACAAGTGTCTCTAGCTTTTAGAAGAATTGAACTACAAGCATAGGGGGAGCAATCAAGTTTCACCAAGGCAACTAAGCTGAAAATTGAAAAGAAGGTAGTTATGAATTTTGAAGATGAAACATATGCTTCATCTGGTATAGTCACTCATTAAAAAATCATTGTTACTCATGTTTTGACGGTGGCATGTCTTGAGCCATGTATGTAACTTATGACTCGAAAATGTTCATCGAAGTATGCTGTTGTATGTTCCTAAATCTCTCTAAGTTTCTCATCAACGAGACCATCTGCTGAGAACATTGAGTCACCATCTCATGCTGATTGTCTGGCAGTGTCTAAACCTTCAAAGTGAGATTGCCTGGTCTACATCAGAAAATTATAGAAAGGCTTGAGTGTTTACTTTCTTGGTTAATCATCTCTTACTTGACTCTCATCCTTAGAAGCATGCTTTCCATATGCATCAAGTCTCACGTTCTGTTGAAACATCAAGCATAACCTAGTGGCTTACCTTGATTGCATAGTCATCATTGTAAGAGATACTTGCGTGGTACTTAAAATGACAAAGGGTTATTCATGTCCTTGACCTGCTAGACTGAGGTATGACATGGTATCATTACTAACTGACAGTGAATCATTGACTCTAGACTGCAACTCACTCTATGATTCAAGGATTAAACCACTTCTTGTTGATGGGTTGTCACTATCAATGATTCATGCTGATTTTACCTCACTGTGACTAAGACATCCTACTTCTCTTCCACATGTCTTCTTTCTAGAACTTGATGATTCACTGTGCAACACCACACACTCATAAAAGTTCGAAAATTTGTGCCGATGGTTAGGCTATGTAATGTAGCTTATCACACGCACCAATCTATTCTCTCCAAATTTTCTTCTTTAGAATTTCATGATTTAGCATATGAAGCCAGACACTGATGAGAATTTGAAAACTATGTGCTGATGGGCATATCATTGTCCATGATGTATTACACGAACCTCCTTATTCTTTCCCAAAAATTCTTCTATTATAGAAGTTAATACTTCAGCGTTTTAAACCATATGGTGATGAGATTTTGCAACTCTTTGTTACTTACTGTCTTCTTAAAAAAAATTCAAGAAGAAGGTAGTACCTATTGATGCTGTCAAAAAAAGGGAGAAATGTATAGTTTTGCTACATTGTTACTTGACCTTTCCTTGAATAGTAGACACTCATGAAAGAAGAAAGTTATTAATCTTAGGGAGAGCTAAACTCAGATGTTGTTTATCTGAGGGGTAACTAAATCTAAGGGGGGGGGGGGGAGGGGGCAGAAATTAGTATATTAATTGAGTTGTATTTATCTATTAGTTCATTAGTTTTGTTTTGACATCATCAAATAGGGGGAGATTATTGGGTCACTCAGTTGTATAGATTTTATGATGAAAAATATATACACTATAGTTATAGTTCGTTTGTTAATCTGAAGATATGCTAATGGAAGTTCATATACTGAAGAATAAAGAACATCCCCTGATAACTGAAAGACCCTAAAGACTCTACCAACACCAAAGGCATGAAGACACCATCAAATGAAGACTGATTAGTATGTGACACTAACTGATGGTCATTCACTATCTGCTAAAGCCATTCACTATCTGCTAAAGCTTAAGCTGATCATCTTGACCGTGACGTTGATGAGTGAAGCTGAAGTTGGTCTCCATAACGCTGAAGCTGATGATTTGATAAGCTTTTGATGTCTTGGCGCTGATTTCCGAATCCGGAGAAGATCTGATATGATCCATTCCTTATTTACATTTTCACTTTATATTTAGATTAGATACAATCCCTTGATTGTAGGGATTCTCTAAATTATATTAGTATATATACCACATTAGGATGAAACCCTAATGTATGGCTTGGTGCTGTCATTGGCTCTGTGTCAATCGTCTTTGTCACAACCCGTTTTCTTGGTGAAAACAAACCCTTTCTTGGTAAAAGACAATTTGGTGATACTTCTATGTTGATCATTATTCATTATTGTTTATATTTGACGTAAGAATCTAAAAAGGGTTTGGGACCTTCACTTTCCAAGGTGTCACTTTCAAGAGTACCATATGCATGACCTGAAATTCCAACTCAGATCTACGTCAGTGGGTATAGCTCATATGTTGGCTCTGAGCTATCTGCAGTCTCTACCTAACGTGTTGTATGATCTCTGTCATCTTGAGCACTATCTTCATGCCCCCCATAACCCTCTGATCAACCTCTCCCCAACAACTCGAGGTCCAATACTTCTTACCATAGAGAATCTAAAAAGGAGGCACACCGATGTTGGTGTGATGGTTATTATTGTATGAAAACTCGGCCAAAGGAAGGTAATGATATATGCCCTCAACATATCCTCGAGCATCTAAATGGTCCGCTCTCTCTTCCCATCTATCTGCAGATGATAGGTGTTACTAAAGTAAAAATGGGTAACCAACTCCTCATGGAAGCTCTTCCAAAACCTAAAGGTGAAACCAACATCTCGGTTTGAAACAATCTAAGTTGGTATCCCATGGCGAGTGTTAAGAGAAAGTTTTTTGAGAAACACTTGAACAAACGTTAGTAGAAGATAATAGTTATAGAATAAGTTACTCTCAAAGGATCATGTAATCTTAATAATAATAAGTTAGAGTTATTAGATAGTTAGTTGCGGAAATATAAAGTGTTGAAATGTAAAGGAAATGTAAATGACAACAAGTTATATCAAGTAAACATCAAGTTGGTTCTTAACAAGGTTTGCAATCAAATGAGTTAGTAAGTTTGATCAGTTTAAGATGAAGAGGATCTCGGATATGAGATAAGATAGAGAAATGAGAGAATGATCTTTGTATTTCAGTGAAAATTCAATAGATTGTGAAAAGAGATGTATTAAATACATGAAGAAAGGGGACTCTATTTATAGAGTTACATAAAGTTACAAATGAAATAAAAAACTAATATTCTACTGACTTAAGTGAGTGGTCAATGGTTCGGCTATTATCCAAATCCTGAATTCCCATTTCAACTTTTAAAATTATGCGCTTTGCGTCTAGGCGTTCACTTGTTTCAAGTCTTTCCACCCTTGCATCGAGTTACTACGCTGTAGGAGTTTCTGTGTTCTGCATTTGATTGATGGTGATTGCGGCCAAGATTTGGTCGACATTCGATTGAAGGCTAATAAATTCCTTTCTTGAGATCGCAAGCTTCTTTTTTTCTGTGCTTTGGGTTTTGAGGTGGAGTGTTGGGGTCCACTTGACTCTTCATTGTTAAATAGCATCAAAAATTCATCTGATTTAAGGGGTTGTTGAACATCGTCAAGATTAATGTCATCAAGTCCAAACGTTGGACCTGAGCTAATTTCAATTGCAATTCCATTGTCGTTGGAGTCATGGTTTTCATCATTTTGAGGAGGATTTGAAGGACCAGCACCACCTTCCAGACCTTGATCTTGTTGAATTGTTGTTTCCAGTTGAGACATCCATTCTTGAATCTGCAAGATGTCGTGAATAGTTTTGGCGTTGTTGAAGGAGTCTGCCCAATACTTTGCAATTGTGAGAAGATCCTTTTCCTTTTGTTGTTGCTGCTGAATTAGCTGAGCTTCCCTAGCCTGCACTGCTCATTGAAATGGCTCAAACTTTCTAATTCCAGACTCAGTACTTGGACAGTATCGAGTCCATGAATCATCATATTGGTACCCGTCAAATCCTTGGTTTCGCACTGAGGTGTCCCTCGAGTTCGTGGTTCCTTACACTATTGTGCTCCCCACGCCTAGACCACTTGCGTGAAATGTTGGTGGAATATGGTTTCTTTAGCTTCCTCGGTCTCCTAGACCTAAAGTCAAGTTTGGCCTTGGCTCAGTTCTGGAAAACGTGGAAGAATTTCCTTGCGGTGCGACCTATGTTTGTAATGTTTGTGCGACACGAAGGAATATGGAGTTCAGCTCTTCAAGCTAAAAAACATGCAAGTGGGATGCCCTAGATACCTTAGGGGGACTCGAACCAATAGGATCCACTTGGGATCCAACTGGGGGTGTGTCTCCATGGTGGGATGAAGCAGATACACTTATTGTATCTAAGTAGTGAGTGTTGGAATAGTGTCTAAGGCTGTAACTATATCCGGTTGTGCATGGTCCTTTTGGGTTGCCTTCACCATAGCAACTTGATAGGATGATTAGTTAAGAGAGAGTAAATATTATTAATATATTATGGGAATAATATAGTGAATAATATATTGTTATTTAATTAATATAAGTCATAGAATTAATTAGAATTAATTTGGTGACTTAAAGAGATTAATTAAATAAAGGGGTATAAACTGTCAATTGTTTGATAGTTAAGCTTTAGACTGTAAATCCATTTGGATAAGCTATGGACGGATTCTAGAGGCTTTAGGATAGCTCAAATCGTCCAAAGGGTTATCTAGGAATGGATTTGGATAGCCTTAAGAGAAGATTATCCAATTAGGGTTTAGGTTGTAACCCTTAAGGAGTCTACAAGTATAAATAGACCCCATGACATAGGGAATTCGACACTTCTGAAAAAGCAAGAGAACTCTGGTCGAATTCCTCCTCTCCTCTCTCCTAAATCATTCTTATTGCTATTGGTGTTTGTAAGCCATTAGAGGAGTGACACTTGTGACTCTAGAAGCTCCAAGACCTCAAGATCAACAAGGAACTCAAAGGTATGATTCTAGTGATGGGTTTTAGCCATAAGAACTTTCCTATGTGCGCATGCAAAACCCTAATGCTTGGATCTAGGCTTTCTAATAAACATTCTTTGAATCCAAGACTTCTAATTACTAATTAGGCTAAATAAGAACATTGAAACAGATCTAGAATCATACCTTTGAATTCCTTGTTGATCTTGAGGTCTTGGAGCTTCTAGAGTCACAAGTGTCACTCCTCTAATGGCTTACAAACACCAAAGCAAGAAGGATGATTTGGGAGAGAGGAGAGGGGAGGAATTTCGACCAGAGGTTCCATGCTTTTGGAGATGTGTCGAATTCCCTATGTCATGGGGTCTATTTATACTTGTAGACTCCTTAAGGGTTACAACCTAAACCCTAATTGGATAATCTTCTCTTAAGGCTATCCAAATCCATTCCATAAATAAGTATATGGACGATTTAAGCTATCCTAAAGCCTCTAGAATCCGTCCATAGTATATCCAAATGGATTTACAGTCTAAAGCTTAACTATCAAACAATTGACAGTTTATACCCCTTTATTTAATTAATCTCTTTAAGTCACCAAATTAATTCTAATTAATTCTATGACTTATATTAATCAAATAACAATATATTATTCACTATATTATTCCCATAATATATTAATAATATTTACTCTCTCTTAATTAATCATCCTATCAAGTTGCTATGGTGAAGGCAACCCGAAAGGACCATGCACAACCGGATATAGTTACGGCCTTAGACACTATTCCAACAGTCTCCCACTTGGATAAGTCTAGTAACTATACAAGTACAATTCGGTTTGCAATCGTAGCTCTCAAAGACGCTGTGAACTCTGATCTAATCAATCTTGTCCTTTAGATAAGGGAACGTACAGTCCTCTGTTAGATATCATGCTGACAATCCTATGGAATGGTTAGTCAAGCATTTAGGTTTCTCGATCTCTGATTTATTTGACATAGAACTTAATCGAACACATCAATTCAGTTCTGACCGGGCCCGGCACATAAGTCAAATCAAATCATCGAGCGGCCGAGATATCGCTTTTACCTTCTTAGATAAAAGTTACAAATAAACTTCGACTTATATGCATTTACTTATTCATTTACCAACTATACACAACAATACGTTTTATAACACCAAGTTACTGATGCGTTTTCGTATTATCAATGTACAATCAATTAACAAATAATAAACCATATATCTAGGTTTTAAGACTATATGATATTATCGTCTTGCGATCACCTTTCATATCGTATTCCATAAGGCGATTCCAGCAAGCGCGGGTTTATTCCAATGCTCAAAACTAGTTCATAAGCACTCACGAATGTTGCAGTAATCCTTTGCTATGTCTAACACCATTTAGACATTCTACACACCAATTCATGAAAATCTTCTTTCATATCTACTTCCAACATATGAACGATTGTGGATCATTTGAATAATTCGATTATTCCTAATAATTTCAATTATTCTGGAAGTCAAAACATGCAAAGTGAAACAATAGCTAAACAATTAACATAAGATAGTAACATTACTCATAAATAAAACTCCTTTATTTAATCATCAAATGTCAATTACATTTATCTATTACACGTTTCTAATACTATCTAATCTACGCTAATATCATCCTTCAGCCCAATACTCCTAGCATGCTGCAAATGCTTAACCCTACTCAGTCCCTTCGTAAGCGGATCTGCTGGGTTATCTTCTGATGATATCCTCTTCACTACGAGTTGTCCTTCTTCTACATGATGTCTGATGAAGTGATATTTTTTGTCGATATGTCTTGATCTACCATGATCCCTCGGTTCCTTGGTCAAGGCAACCGCTCCTTCGTTATCACAGAAAATCTCCATGGGCTCCTTTATGGCAGGTACGACTCCAAGATCACCGATGAAGTTCTTTAGCCATATTGCCTCCTTCGACGCTTCGCTCGCTGCAATGTACTCTGATTCGCACGTTGAATCAGCTACGATTTCCTGCTTGGAACTCTTCCATGTCACTGCTCCTCCATTTAGGGTAAAGACCCAGCTCGACTGCGAACGGTAGTTGTCCATGTCGGTCTGAAAACTGGCGTCACTATACCCTCGCACCTTCAAGTCATCACTCCCTCCGAGGACTAAGAACCATTCCTTCGTCCTCCGAAGGTACTTAAGGATATTCTTCACCGCAATCCAATTTGCTTTGCCAGGATTCCCTTGATATCTGCTAACCATGCTCAAAGCGAAGGCTACATCAGGGCGAGTACAAGTCATAGCGTACATGATTGAGCCAACTGCGGAAGCGTATGGTACTCGGCTCATTTCTGCTATCTCAGCTTCGGTACTCGGACTTTGAGTTTTACTCAATTTGGCATTACTTTGTATCGGTAGTTCTCCCTTCTTTGAGTTTTCCATACTAAAACGTTTTAGTACTTTCTCTAAGTAAGTATTCTGACTAAGTCCAATTAGTCTCTTACTTCTTTCTCTTACTATCCTTATTCCCAAAATGTAAGAAGCCTCTCCGAGGTCCTTCATAGCGAAGCACTTCCGGAGCCAGGACTTTACCTCCTGCAGAGTCGGGATGTCGTTTCCTATGAGTAATATGTCATCGACATATAGAACGAGGAAGCTTACTATACTCCCACTGGCTTTGACATATACACAAGATTCGTCTTCGCTTCGTACAAATCCAAACTCTTTGACTTTCTCATCGAAGCAAAGATTCTATCTGCGAGACGCTTGCTTAAGTCCATAAATGGACTTCTCAAGCTTACACACTCTATCCGGATGCTTCGGATCCACAAACCCCTCTGGCTGAGCCATGTAAACATCCTCAGCCAGCTTTCCATTAAGGAAAGCGGTCTTGACATCCATTTGCCAAATCTCATAATCATGAAATGCGGCAATTGCTAGCATCACTCTAATAGACTTAATCTTCGCAACTGGTGAGAAGGTCTCATCATAGTCAACTCCAGGAGTTTGAGTAAAGCCCTTCGCAACTAATCGCGCTTTATATGTGTGCACGTTTCCATCCACGTCGGTCTTCTTCTTGAAGATCCATTTGCACCCAACGGTCTTACGTCCGGGCACATAATCAACCAAATTCCAAACTTGGTTATCATACATGGATTGGATCTCGCTATCCATTGCCTCTTTCCATTTTGCAGACTCCGGGCCTGCCATGGCTTCCTTATAGCTATTAGGTTCATGAAGATTTACTAGTGTACCATCACTAATATACGTGTCCCCTTCGGTGGTTATATGAAAACCATAAAACTGGGGTAGAACTCTAACTCTATCGGAACATCTAAGAGGTAAGGATTCGTCAATTGGTTCAACCGGAGTTTCCTCCTCGGGTTGAGTGCCAGCGGTAGAGGTTCCTTCATCTATCGACTCTTGAATCTCTTCAAGCTCGATTTGCCTCCCACTGTCTCCTTGGCTTATGAGTTCTCGCTCTCGGAAAACTCCTCTCCTCGCAACGAAGACAACATTGTCCTTCGGTCTATAGAAGAGATATCCAAAGGATCTCTGCGGGTAGCCGATGAAAATACATCGCTCACTTCGAGGTTCAAGCTTGTCGTGAGTATCTCGTCTTACGAAAACCTCACAACCCCAAACCTTGATATGTGCCAACGAGGGGGCTTTCCCCGTCCACATCTCGTGAGGTGTTTTGGCAACCTTCTTAGTAGGGACTCGGTTAAGGATATGGGCGGCAGTCTCTAAGGCATATCCCCAAAAAGAGATTGGTAGCGAAGCACGACTCATCATAGAGCGAACCATATCCAATAAGGTTCGATTACGCCTTTCTGCCACACCATTCAACTGCGGTGTCCTAGGAGGCGTCAATTGTGAAACTATTTCACACTCCTTGAGATAATCGTGGAATTCAAGACTTAGGTACTCTCCTCCTCGATCGGATCGAAGCATCTTGATTTTCCTGCCCAATTGAATCTCCACTTCATTCTTGAACTCTTTGAACTTTTCAAAGGTGTCTGACTTTTGCTTGATTAAGTAGATATACCCATATCTACTATAGTCATCGGTAAAAGTCACATAGAAGCGGTTCCCATCCTTCGTGGTTGATCTAAACGGTCCACACACATCGGTATGTATTAGGTCCAATAGACCCTCGCCCCTTTCACATGTACTCGTGAAGGGTGACTTAGTCATCTTTCCAAGCAAACAAGACTCGCATGTGTCATCTTCCCTAAGGTCGAATGACTCCAACACTCCATCCTTTTGGAGTTGGGCTATGCGTTTCTTGTTGACATGTCCAAGACGACAATGCCACAAGGATGATTTATCCATACTAGTGGAAGAATCAATATTCAAAACATCATTTCCTAAGTTATCAACAATCATAACGGTTTCATATATTCCATTACATGGTATAGCTTCAAAGTAAAAGACACCATTTAGATAAGCCAAAATAGAACCATTCTCATTATTAAAAGAAAATCTAAATCCTTGTCTATATAAACCATGAAATGAAATGATGTTTCTTGCCATTTCTGGCGAATAGCAACAATTGTTCAAATCTAAAACTAAACTATTCCTAAGCACTAAGGAATACACTCCAATCTTGGTCACATGCGACGATCTTCTGTTCCCCATGATTAGATTGATCCTTCCTTGCTCCACATCCCTACTTCTTCTTAGTCCCTGCACATTAGAACAAATGTGGTAACCACAACCGGTATCAAGAACCCAAGAAATAGCATGATTAGAATCGTTAGATTTGATTGTATATATACCTGCGAAAGATGGCTTGATCTTTCCTTCTTTGATGGCTTGCAGGTAATCCGGGCAGCTTCTCTTCCAATGTCCTATCTTCTGGCAGTGGTGGCACTCTGCCTCCTTCGGGTTAGAGCAGGGCTTGGCGGGATCAACTTTGGTCCCACTAGAAGAGGCACCATCTCGGGCTTTCACCTTGCGATAGTTCTTCGATGAAACTTTCCTCTTCTTACCCTTCGCTTGTCCAATAGCCAAGACAGGAGCAGCGGGCGGATTGGGAGTGGGTGCAACAGATTTGTCTTTGAAGTTGCTCTCAGCAACCCTCAAGAGACCTTGGAGCTTGCTTAGGGTGACCTCTTCCTTGTTCATGTGGTAGGTCATCCTAAATTGATTGTACATCGGAGGCAAAGAGTGAAGCACCATGTCGATCGCCAAATCCTCACCGAAGTCAACATTTAACTTGCGAAGGCGGTCGACATACCTTTGCATCTTTTGCAAGTGCACGGTAAGAGATTCTCCATGACCCATCTTCGCGGAAATCATGTTAGTGAAAATCTCGTACCTCTCTTGTCTCGCGTTTTGGTGGTACCTCTCCAATAAGTCTTGATGCATCTCGTACGGGTACATGTCCTCGTAGGACTTTTGGAATTCGGAGTTCATGGTGGCGATCATGATGCAATGTACCTTCGTTGCATCTCGCTCATGAGTTTCAAAGGCGGTGATTTCGGCGGGAGTAGCAATTTCGGGGTTGATTTTCTCGAGCTTTTCATCGAGGACATACTCTTTATCCTCATAGCGAGCAATGGTGCGAATGTATCTTATCCATTCGCTAAAGTTCGTTCCATCGAAGGTGACCTTTTGGCAAAGGCTCATCAACGTGAAAGAACTAGCAGCAGCGTTGTTTGCGTTCGACATCTATAATTAGAAAAGGACAAAGATAGATTAGAATAAGAATCCCTAATGATCACCCAATAAGAAAATGAGGGCTAGGATCCAACAATAACATTTACATACTAGAAAAGGGATGCCGTAATCTAACATGCAAATAAATTGAAGGTAAGTGAATGACGATTCACTAATTCTCCATCACAAAACTTAAACTATTAGTCCTAAGTGTTTTTGAGAATTCCTAGGTTCGGATGAGATTCATTGAAGCTATTCAATGGCATGTTTAAATCTGGATATGCCCCTCTTGTTTGTGACTGGGATGCCGAGGATCACAAAGCGGGTGTGAATTACCATGCAAATTCACATGGTGCCTTCATTGTAACAATCACCTATTCGACGTGCCGGTAAACCACACACGCTCCATCGAACTATGATAAACAATGAATCACCCTTTGCCACCTTCGCTTAGAACCAATTAGCGTGCCGGTAAACCACACACGCTCCACTAACATCTTAGCAAGGTGCAAAGTGTAATTTCATGGGATTGCATCAATTCACTTTTCCTAAAGTAACTAGGATTGGGAAATTTTAAAAAATATGTGTAGTTACTTTATATTTCTTATTATACTTTTAATGAGAGGATGAGGTTGCCCTATCCTACCCGTTCGGCTAACGACCCTCCACCAATCAAGCAAGCGGTAGGTGTGAGTGTACACCCATTAAGCGCCATTTTATAGGCCGCAACCTTATACCCACCTTATAGATTGGCTTCGTGAATGAGGCCTACTAACGGTAAGACTAGCATTTAGTTATACATATATATATTATTCTAGTAATATCATATTAGTATAGGTTTGTATTTTAAAACTTTTAAAAATCTAGGGTTTGAAATTTAAGTTGTCTAAAATAAAACTTTTAATCACAAAAGTAAATTTCAAAACAAGAGGGTAGGTTTTAAACATTTTAAAACATGGAGGATCAAATAACAAATAATTCCAATTAACAATTAATATCCTAATTATCTATATTTGATTTATTCAAGATTTCTTTTAAGATAATTACCAAAATAATCAAAATAATTAATTAATTATCATATAAGGAAATTAAATATTTAATTAGTTGATAATTACCTTTAACTAGATCAAGATAATAGTTATATTTATCAGAAAAACGAATTAATATTGATCTAATTAGTTTATGGTAAGTTAAGATAAGATAAACACAAAGAAATCCCGAATTTGGCCATTCCTGACGCCTGGACTCGCCGAGTGCACAAGGGGACTCGCCGAGTCAGGCCTACTCGCCGAGTCCACCTTGGGACTCGCCGAGTCAGTGACACAGAAACCAAAAAATCGAATTTTGCAGGTTTGTTTCAGTTAATCAAGCAACAATTTAAAGAAAACCAAGCTAGGCTCTGATACCACTGATGGGTTTTAGCCATAAGAACTTTCCTACGTGCGCATGCAAAACCCTAATGCTTGGATCTAGGCTTTCTAATAAACATGCTTTGAATCCAAGACTTCTAATTACTAATTAGGCTAAATAAGAACATTGAAACAGATCTAGAATCATACCTTTGAATTCCTTGTTGATCTTAAGGTCTTGGACCTTCTAGAGTCACAAGTGTCACTCCTCTAATGGCTTACAAACACCAAAGCAAGAAGGATGATTTGGGAGAGAGGAGAGGGGAGGAATTTCGACCAGAGGTTCCTTGCTTTTGGAGATGTGTCGAATTCCCTATGTCATGGGGTCTACTTATACTTGTAGACTCCTTAAGGGTTACAACCTAAACCCTAATTGGATAATCTTCTCTTAAGGCTATCCAAATCCATTCCATAGATAAGTATATGGACGATTTAAGCTATCCTAAAGCCTCTAGAATCCGTCCATAGTATATCCAAATGGATTTACAGTCTAAAGCTTAACTATTAAACAATTGACAGTTTATACCCCTTTATTTAATTAATCTCTTTAAGTCACCAAATTAATTCTAATTAATTCTATGACTTATATTAATCAAATAACAATATATTATTCACTATATTATTCCCATAATATATTAATAATATTTACTCTCTCTTAATTAATCATCCTATCAAGTTGCTATGGTGAAGGCAACCCAAAAGGACCATGCACAACCGGATATAGTTACAGCCTTAGACACTATTCCAACATCTAGATCTGTTTCAATGTTGTTATTTAAGCCAATTACTCATTAGAAGTCTTGGATTCAAAAGCATGTTTAGTAGAAATCCTAGATCCAAGCATTTGGGTTTTGCATACGCACATAGGAAAGTTCTTATGGCTAAAACACATCAGTGGTATCAGAGCCTAGCTTGGTTTTCTATAAATTGTTGCTTCATTAACTGAAACAAACCTGCAAAATTCGATTTTTGGTTTCTGAGTCATGGACTCGGCGAGTCTCAAAGTGGACTCGGCGAGTAGGCCTGACTCGGCGAGTCCATTTGTGCACTCGACGAGTCCAGGCGTCAGGAATGGCCAGATTCGGGATTTCTTTGTGTTTATCTTATCTTAACTTACCATAAACTAATTAGATCAATATAAATTCGTTTTTGTGATAAATATAACTATTATCTTGATCTAGTTAAAGGTAATTATCAACTAATTAAATATTTAATTTCCTTATATGATAATTAATTAATTATTTTGATTATTTTAGTAATTATCTTAAAAGAAATCTTGAATAAATCAAATATAGATAATTAGGATATTAATTGTTAATTGGAATTATTTGTTATTTGATCCTCCATGTTTTAAATGTTTAAAACCTACCCTCTTACTTTGAAATTTACTTTTGTGATTAAAAGTTTTAATTTAGACAACTTAAATTTCAAACCCTAGATTTTTAAAAGTTTTAAAATACAAACCTATACTAATATGATATTACTAGAATAATATATATATATGTATAACTAAATGCTAGTCTTACCGTTAGTAGGCCTCATTCACGAAGCCAATCTATAAGGTGGGTATAAGGTTGCGGCCTATAAAATGGCGCTTAATGGGTGTACACTCACACCTACCGCTTGCTTGATTGGTGGAGGGTCGTTAGCCGAACGGGTAGGATAGGGCAACCTCATCCTCTCATTAAAATTATAATAAGAAATATAAAGTAACTACACATATTTTTTAAAATTTCCCAATCCTAGTTACTTTAGGAAAAGTGAATTGATGCAATCCCATGAAATTACACTTTGCACCTTGCTAAGATGTTAGTGGAGCGTGTGTGGTTTACCGGCACACTAATTTGTTCTAAGCGAAGGTGGCAAAGGGTGATTCATTGTTTATCATAGTTCGATGGAGCGTGTGTGGTTTACCGACACGTCGAATAGGTGATTGTTACAATGGAGGCACCATGTGAATTTGCATGGTAATTCACACCCGCTTTGTGATCATCGGCATCCCAGTCACAAATAAGAGGGGCATATCGAGATTTAAACATGCCATTGAATAGCTTCAATGAATCTCATCCGAACCTAGGAATTCTCAAAAACACTTAGGACTAATAGTTTAAGTTTTGTGATGGAGAATTAGTGAATCGTCATTCACTTACCTTCAATTTATTTGCATGTTAGATTACGGCATCCCTTTTCTAGTATGTAAATGTTATTGTTGGATCCTAGCCCTAATTTTCTTATTGGGTGATCATTAGGGATTCTTATTCTAATCTATCTTTGTCCTTTTCTAATCGTAGATGTCGAACGCAAACAACGCTGCTGCTAGTTCTTTCACGTTGATGAGCCTTTGCCAAAAGGTCACCATCGATGGAACGAACTTTAGCGAATGGATAAGATACATTCGCACCATTGCTCGCTATGAGGATAAGGAGTATGTCCTCGATGAGAAGCTCGAGAAAATCAACCCCGAAGTTGCTACTCCCGCCGAAATCACTGCCTTTGAAACTCATGAGCGAGATGCAACGAAGGTACATTGCATCATGATCGCCACCATGAACTCCGAATTCCAAAAGTCCTACGAGGACATGTACCCGTACGAGATGCATCATGACTTATTGGAGAGGTACCACCAAAACGCGAGACAAGAGAGGTACGAGATTTTCACTAACATGATTTCCGCGAAGATGGGTCATGGAGAATCTCTTACCGTGCACTTGCAAAAGATGCAAAGGTATGTCGACCGCCTTCGCAAGTTAAATGTTGACTTCGGTGAGGATTTGGCGAGCGACATGGTGCTTCACTCTTTGCCTCCGATGTACAATCAATTTAGGATGACCTACCACATGAACAAGGAAGAGGTCACCCTAAGCAAGCTCCAAGGTCTCTTGAGGGTTGCTGAAAGCAACTTCAAAGACAAGTCTGTTGCACCTACTCCCAATCCGCCCGCTGCTCCTGTCTTGGCTATTGGACAAGGGAAGGGTAAGAAAAGGAAAGCTTCATCGAAGAACTATCACAAGGTGAAAGCCCGAGATGGTGCCTCTTCTAGTGGGACCAAAGTTGATCCCGCCAAGCCCTGCTCTAACCCGAAGGAGGCAGAGTGCCACCACTGCCACAAGATAGGACATTGGAAGAGAAGCTGCCCGGATTACCTGCAAGCCATCAAAGAAGGAAAGATCAAGCCATCTTTCGCAGGTATATATGCAATCAAATCTAACGATTCTAATCATGCTATTTCTTGGGTTCTTGATACCGGTTGTGGTTACCACATTTGTTCTAATGTGCAGGGACTAAGAAGAAGTAGGGATGTGGAGCAAGGAAGGATCAATCTAATCATGGGGAACAGAAGATCGTCGCATGTGACCAAGATTGGAGTGTATTCCTTAGTGCTTAGGAATAGTTTAGTTTTAGATTTGAACAATTGTTGCTATTCGCCAGAAATGGCAAGAAACATCATTTCATTTCATGGTTTATATAGACAAGGATTTAGATTTTCTTTTAATAATGAGAATGGTTCTATTTTGGCTTATCTAAATGGTGTCTTTTACTTTGAAGCTATACCATGTAATGGAATATATGAAACCGTTATGATTGTTGATAACTTAGGAAATGATGTTTTGAATATTGATTCTTCCACTAGTATGGATAAAGCATCCTTGTGGCATAGTCGTCTTGGACATGTCAACAAGAAACGCATAGCCCAACTCCAAAAGGATGGAGTGTTGGAGTCATTCGACCTTAGGGAAGATGACACATGCGAGTCTTGTTTGCTTGGAAAGATGACTAAGTCGCCCTTCACGAGTACATGTGAAAGGGGCGAGGGTCTATTGGACCTAATACATACCGATGTGTGTGGACCGTTTAGATCAACCACGAAGGATGGGAACCGCTTCTATGTGACTTTTACCGATGACTATAGTAGATATGGGTATATCTACTTAATCAAGCAAAAGTCAGACACCTTTGAAAAGTTCAAAGAGTTCAAGAATGAAGTGGAGAATCAATTGGGCAGGAAAATCAAGATGCGTCGATCCGATCGAGGAGGAGAGTACCTAAGTCTTGAATTCCACGATTATCTCAAGGAGTGTGGAATAGTTTCACAATTGACGCCTCCTAGGACACCGCAGTTGAATGGTGTGGCAGAAAGGCGTAATTGAACCTTATTGGATATGGTTCGCTCTATGATGAGTCGTGCTTCGCTACCAATCTCTTTTTGGGGGTATGCCTTAGAGACTGCCGCCCATATCCTTAACCGAGTCCCTACCAAGAAGGTTGCCAAAACACCTCACGAGATGTGGACAGGGAAAGCTCCCTCGTTGGCACATATCAAGGTTTGGGGTTGCGAGGCTTTTGTAAGACGAGATACTCACGACAAGCTTGAACCTCGAAGTGAGCGATGTATTTTCATCGGCTACTCGCAGACATCCTTTGGATATCTCTTCTATAGACCGAAGGACAATGTTGTCTTCGTTGCGAGGAGAGGAGTTTTCCGAGAGCGAGAACTCATAAGCCAAGGAGACAGTGGGAGGCAAATCGAGCTTGAAGAGATTCAAGAGTCGATAGATGAAGGAACCTCTACCGCTGGCACTCAACCCGAGGAGGAAACTCCGGTTGAACCAATTGACGAATCCTTACCTCTTAGACGTTCCGATAGAGTTAGAGTTCTACCCCAGTTTTATGGTTTTCATATAACCACCGAAGGGGACACGTATATTAGTGATGGTACACTAGTAAATCTTCATGAACCTAATAGCTATAAGGAAGCCATGGCAGGCCCGGAGTCTGCAAAATGGAAAGAGGCAATGGATAGCGAGATCCAATCCATGTATGATAACCAAGTTTGGAATTTAGTTGATTATGTGCCCGGACGTAAGACCGTTGGGTGCAAATGGATCTTCAAGAAGAAGACCGACATGGATGGAAACGTGCACACATATAAAGCGCGATTAGTTGCGAAGGGCTTTACTCAAACTCCTGGAGTTGACTATGATGAGACCTTCTCACCAGTTGCGAAGATTAAGTCTATTAGAGTGATGCTAGCAATTGCTGCATTTCATGATTATGAGATTTGGCAAATGGATGTCAAGACCGCTTTCCTTAATGGAAAGCTGGCTGAGGATGTTTACATGGCTCAGCCAGAGGGGTTTGTGGATCCGAAGCATCCGGATAGAGTGTGTAAGCTTGAGAAGTCCATTTATGGACTTAAGCAAGCGTCTCGCAGATAGAATCTTTGCTTCGATGAGAAAGTCAAAGAGTTTGGATTTGTACGAAGCGAAGACGAATCTTGTGTATATGTCAAAGCCAGTGGGAGTATAGTAAGCTTCCTCGTTCTATATATCGATGACATATTACTCATAGGAAACGACATCCCGACTCTGCAGGAGGTAAAGTCCTGGCTCGGGAAGTGCTTCGCTATGAAGGACCTCGGAGAGGCTTCTTACATTTTGGGAATAAGGATAGTAAGAAGTAAGAGACTAATTGGACTTAGTCAGAATACTTACTTAGAGAAGGTACTAAAACGTTTTAGTATGGAAAACTCAAAGAAGGGAGAACTACCGATACAAAGTAATGCCAAATTGAGTAAGACTCAAAGTCCGAGTACCGAAGCTGAGATAGCAGAAATGAGCCGAGTACCATACGCTTCCGCAGTTGGCTCAATCATGTACGCTATGACTTGTACTCGCCCTGATGTAGCCTTCGCTTTGAGCATGGTTAGTAGATATCAAGGGAATCCTGGCAAAGCACATTGGATTGCGGTGAAGAATATCCTTAAGTACCTTCGGAGGACGAAGGAATGGTTCTTAGTCCTCGGAGGGAGTGATGACTTGAAGGTGCGAGGGTATAGTGACGCCAGTTTTCAGACCGACAGGGACAACTACCGTTCGCAGTCGGGCTGGGTCTTTACCCTAAATGGAGGAGCAGTGACATGGAAGAGTTCCAAGCAGGAAACCGTAGCTGATTCAACGTGCGAATCAGAGTACATTGCAGCGAGCGAAGCGTCGAAGGAGGCAATATGGCTAAAGAACTTCATTGGTGATCTTGGAGTCGTACCTGCCATAAAGGAGCCCATGGAGATTTTCTGTGATAACGAAGGAGCGGTTGCCTTGACCAAGGAACCGAGGGATCATGGTAGATCAAGACATATCGACAGAAAATATCACTTCATCAGACATCGTGTAGAAGAAGGACAACTCGTAGTGAAGAGGATATCATCAGAAGATAACCCAGCAGATCCGCTTACGAAGGGACTGAGTAGGGTTAAGCATTTGCAGCATGCTAGGAGTATTGGGCTGAAGGATGATATTAGTGTAGATTAGATAGTATTAGAAACGTGTAATAGATAAATGTAATTGACATTTGATGATTAAATAAAGGAGTTTTATTTATGAGTAATGTTACTATATTATGTTAATTGTTTAGCTATTGTTTCACTTTGCATGTTTTGACTTCCAGAATAATTGAAATTATTAGGAATAATCGAATTATTCAAATGGTCCACAATCGTTCATATGTTGGAAGTAGATATGAAAGAAGATTGTCATGAATTGGTGTGTAGAATGTCTAAACGGTGTTAGACATAGCAAAGGATTGCTGCAACATTCGTGAGTGCTTATGAACTAGTTTTGAGCATTGGAATAAACCCGCGCTTGCTGGAATCGCCTTATGGAATACGATATAAAAGGTGATCGCAAGACGATAATATCATATAGTCTTAAAACCTAGATATATGGTTTATTAGTTGTTAATTAATTGTACATTGATAATACGAAAACGCATCAGTAACTTGGTGTTATAAAACGTATTGTTGTGTATAGTTGGTAAATGAATAAGTAAATGCATATAAGTCGAAGTTTATCTGTAACTTTTATCTAAGAAGGTAAAAGCGATATCTCGGCCGCTCGATGATTTGATTTGACTTATGTGCCGGGCCCGGTCAGAACTGAATTGATGTGTTCGGTTAAGTTCTATGTCAAATAAATCAGAGATCGAGAAACCTAAATGCGTGACTAACCATTCCATAGGATTGTCAGCATGATATCTAACAGAGGACTATACGTTCCCTTATCTAAAGGACAAGATTGATTAGATCATAGTTGACAGCGTCTTTGAGAGCTACGATTGCAAACCGAATTGTACTTGTATAGTTACTAGACTTATCCAAGTGGGAGACTGTTGGAATAGTGTCTAAGGCTGTAACTATATCCGGTTGTGCATGGTCCTTTTGGGTTGCCTTCACCATAGCAACTTGATAGGATGATTAGTTAAGAGAGAGTAAATATTATTAATATATTATGGGAATAATATAGTGAATAATATATTGCTATTTAATTAATATAAGTCATAGAATTAATTAGAATTAATTTGGTGACTTAAAGAGATTAATTAAATAAAGGGGTATAAACTGTCAATTGTTTGATAGTTAAGCTTTAGACTGTAAATCCATTTGGATAAGCTATGGACGGATTCTAGAGGCTTTAGGATAGCTCAAATCCTCCAAAGGGTTATCTAGGAATGGATTTGGATAGCCTTAAGAGAAGATTATCCAATTAGGGTTTAGGTTGTAACCCTTAAGGAGTCTACAAGTATAAATAGACCCCATGACATAGGGAATTCGACACATCTAAAAAAGCAAGAGAACTCTGGTCGAATTCCTCCTCTCCTCTCTCCTAAATCATTCTTATTGCTATTGGTGTTTGTAAGCCATTAGAGGTGTGACACTTGTGACTCTAGAAGCTCCAAGACCTCAAGATCAACAAGGAACTCAAAGGTATGATTCTAGATCTGTTTCAATGTTGTGATTTAAGCCAATTAGTCATTAGAAGTCTTGGATTCAAAAGCATGTTTAGTAGAAAGCCTAGATCCAAGCATTAGGGTTTTGCATGCGCACATAGGAAAGTTCTTATGGCTAAAACACATCAGTGAGTTGGGGTATGAGCTGGTGAGCCTGCGGCAGCTGTAATGACTACTGAAGTCATTTGAGAGACTACGGTAAAAGTCGCGGTACATATATGGCTTTGAATTGGATTTAACTTTAGTTTCTTCCTATTGGATTAATGTCTAAGTCCATAACTATAATTGATAAGACTTGACCCGACCCGGCATGGTCCATTTTGGTTGCATGGCATCATGCATTTGGATAGACTAAAATGAGAGAAATAAGACTTAAGGTTTGTTAATATATTATAAGTTCTAATATATTATTAATATTATTTAATTAGTATTGATAAAGAATTAATCTAGGATTAATTATGTGATCAAAAGAAGACTAATTAAATATATGGGTTGATTGTGTAAATCATCCATACTTGTATAGTGGGCTAATGCTCCATGGATTATCAAGTTGGGCTAAAACCCATATGATCCTCCATGGTATATTTGAACCCATAGATCCAAGTAAATGGAAAGCCATTACAATTAGGGTTTACCCTAATTGTGACACTATATAAAGATCTTATTGTTGACAAAATCGGCACTAGAGAATATGTGAAAGGGCTAGCCGATTTTATGAAGTGTGTATATTCTCTCAAAGTCTTTCTAAGTGCATATGATGTTGTGTGAACCATTTGAGGTTTCACACTTGGGGCACTAGGTACTCAAGCTTCATGAAGTCATTCTACATCAAAGAGGTATGTAATTCTAACTTGATATATTCATATTTATCAATGTTTTTATGCTACTTAGGATGAATACCTTGGAAAGTTCATATTTGCGTGTATAATAGAGAAAACATAGATCCAAGGTATTTAGGATTGCATGTACACTTAGGAATGTTAGAATGCTCAAACCAAATAGTGGTATCAGAGCATAGGCTTGTTTTCTTGTGATACTTGCAAATTAGCTGAAAAAATCGAATTTTGGTGCTATCTGAACAACAGAATCGTCGAGTCCACTGATGGACTCGCCGAGTCCAAGGCAAAAAGCATCCGACTCGCCGAGTTGGTTCGTGCGCTCGACGAGTTGGACCCCCAGACAGGATATATTCGACTGTATTGGCTGGAATTGGACTAGGAACATTACCCTAAGGTGTTTTTGGACTTATAAACTTTTTTTTAATGTGGTAATGTTCATGCTAATCCAATTTCAAAGATAACTGTCAATAGATTCATGTTTTGTATTAGTTTAAAAGTTATGCTAATTACATTAAAACATTTGATGTGAATTATATTTGTTCGTATGAGTTGCTTAGATTAATAGAAAAGTTAATTGATTATGTGTTTTCAATCCATTTTAATATAACATTTGATTCTAAAATGTGTTTTTGTAACTTGTCCTCAAGTTATATGAAAAGTCACATTTACGTTTCATAAAACTCATAAAATTTGGCAATGGTTACAAAAAATCAAGAGTCTTTTCCTCAAGTTATGGAGGTTCAAGAGTCACTTCATTAAGTAATAAAATGTGTAACCTTAATTAATTCCATAAGTTACAAAATAAAGAAAAGTTACATTCTTTTATTAGTTTAAAGTCTTCCATAACTTGTCCTCAAGTTATGGAACATGAAGAATCTTTTAATTAAAACTACTTTAAACACACAAGTTATGGAATTAATTATTTTTCAATAGCTTCAAAACTTGCCCTCAAGTTTTGGAATTTGAAAAGCTTCACTTATGAATACTTTAATTCCAAGTTAGCCCTTAGAATTCTAAAAGTTAAAATTCAACCCTTATACTTTATAATATTATAAGTTAATAATATTTATATATATGTATAAGAGTAAAGTCAGTCTTACCGTTAGTAGGCCTCATTCACGAAGCCGGTCTATAAGGGGGGTATAAGGTTGTTGCTTATAAAATGGCAGTTTAATGGGTGTCCACTCTCACCCACCGCTTCCATGACTGGTGAAAGGTCGTTAGCCGAACGGGTAGGACAAGGAGTAGAAATCTCCCTTCATTAAAAGTATTAATGATAAATAATAAGTAACTAAACTTTTATTAATACCCAATCTTAGTTACTTAGGAAAATGTGAATAAGGTGCTAATCCATGAAATTACACTTTGCACTTCGTTTAAGCCGTTAGTGGAGCGTGTGTGGTTAACCGGCACACTAACCTGGACTTAACAAGGTAGGCAAAGGGTAACTTAATATTTATCATAGTATCGATGGAGCGTGTGTGGTTAACCGGCACATCGATTAAGGGGTAAATATTAAGGGTACCAAGTATATTTGCATGGTTACTTCACACCTTGTTTTGTGATCCTCGACATCCCAGTCACAAAACCTGAAGGGCACACTCGAGATTGAAAGATGCCATTGAACAGTGCAATGAATCTCAAAAGAATGTAGGAGTTTAAAAACCAATTAAAACCTAATAATACATTTCATTTATCTTGGTGGAAATTGGTGAATCGTCATTCACCTACCTTCAAATATTTTATAGCTTGGATTACGGAATCCCTCTTCCAAGTTATAAATGTATTGTGTTGGGTCCTAGCCTTAATATTTCAAATTGGGTGTTATATTAAGGACTTTAAATCCACTATCTTGAATATCTCCCAAAAGATGTCTGGTTTAGACATTTATGATCTTCCCAAATCTCTTGAAACAACATTTCCTATATGAAGATGATGTCCATGGAAATCATACTTCTTTCACCCCCTTCAATTATTCTCCCAAACCCACAAGTTCCTAAAAAGTTTAAGGTCACTCAATCCCTATTGGCAAGCAAAGGTCTATGTGTGATCATATCTTGGAGATGTAGTCACATATTGATAAGTCGGGAGAGTTTGGTGTCAAAGTCTTGAGAAAGTTGGTGACTCAACTACTTTCTAAGTCACATAATGAGTTCCTTTAGGACTCCTATGAAACAAACTATGACAAGACCCTTAATGATCTTATCTATTTACTAAGATCAACTTCCTAAAACTTTATGGAGATTGACAATGATGACACTGGAAATCCAGAAAAATCATTCTCTTCCCAATGGAAAGGGATCGGCCATAGTCAACTTGGTTGACCAAATGGTAAAGAGAGAGGCTAAGTCTGAGATTGTCCCATTATCAAGGGTCCATTGCCAAAGGAAGGGGCATTAGTTGCAAAGCTGCCAAGTTTACCTAAGGATGTTAAAGTCAATAAGTTTGACTCTACTTCAGGTAAAGTCCACTATCTAACTCTGCTAAGTTTCTATTATGAGATTCTTATTACATGATTTGACTGGGTCACATGTTGATGTTTTAAGAATCAAAGAAAAGTCAAGAAACTTAAAGAAAGAATATGCTAAATCTGATCGCGTAGATGGATTTCTATCGCATAGTTTAAAGATTGGATTCTTGAGCTACTTCTTAGGAGTTATGATATATTGTTTAGAAATAGATAACAACAAAGTTTTATGTGCTTTTGCGTTGTACGGATAGTTTTTCCGCAAAGTTTTTAAAATAAAAGGAAAATTTTTGATTTTATTTATTTTAAAATATCCTTACAATGGCATTTGTGGAAATTTTTGTTGCTTATAGGATTCCATTAAGAGCAAGAGTGGAAATATGAATTTGATTCTTTCATTTGTGGTAGTGTCTAAATTTACCAAATAAGGAAAGATTTTCATCACCCAAGTTTCAGTTGGATAGAAACTTGGAATCATGCAAGTTGTACAGCATGATGGATGAGAACTTTCAAGCATTGGAAAAATTAAGACTAACTACTTGTTCAAATGGTTGTGTGAGTCAAGTAAATGACTAAGGGATCGAGTACACATTCTGGTGCACTGATTAAGTCCACCACAAAAGATCGATAAGACTATTCGTCGTAATTTACTATTGCTCAGTAAATATGGTTATACTTACAATCTTAAGTGTAATTTTGAGACAATGGAAAAGGTTCCAATGTATGGTAGAGCGAATAAGAAGAATCAACTTAGGCAGAAAGATAAAAGTTTCTCAAATCTGAAAAGATGGGAGAGTACTTTAGTATCATGTTATATGATCATCTTAATGATTAAGAGACCTTATCACAATTCATCCTCTAAGTGCACTCTGATAGGTAAGGAGAGGAGCTATGAATTGTTGAAGTAGTCAAATCAAGAAGATGATTAATACTTCGTTCCAAAAACAATTCTTAGAGTTATACTCTAAAATTGTAACTTGGGTGACATGTCTTAAAGAAGGTTTAAAAACACTTGTCAAATGTAAGAGTAAACGTTTTCTACTCTTGTACATTTGAAATTGGTAAGTTGTGATGTTTTGGATAAAACAAAGACCAACTAAGGCCAATTTTGTGAAGTGTTTGTCTTGATTAGAAGCCATAATATCTCTTGAATATCTGACAAGAAAGTCTTATATGTCAAGAGGACAGTGGGAGTCTTAAAAGTCTTGAAAGTCTCAAGAACTAATCAAGAGTAAAACCTAAAGTTCTTCACTAGCACACGACTTGAGGTCTATAACCTATCGTGTTGACATGTCTGTGCCTATTCAAGTTGGCTTTGCATAGGAGTTCTGAGAGTTCTCAATTGGTTGCACAACTACTTGGAAGCAATGGCAGGCCCTTGAGCTGCCAAATGGCAAGAATTTAAGATTGTACAAGTTTAATCCATATAAGTGTGGATTTGTCAGTAACCTTGTCCTGTGATTATGGTTTTGACAAATTCATATGGGTAGGAAATCATACACAAGAAAAATCTAAGTGTCATAAGGTTTCTCTCCGATTCATGAAAATGATGGTGAGGAAACACTTTCAGTAAGTAGATTTGAGCTAGATAGCAAATGTGATATTTGCATTCTCAAAGTCGTTAGTGGAGCGTGTGTGGTTAACCGGCACACTAACCTGGACTTGTGAGAAGTGGCAAAGGTCTAAACAATCGAGACTATGATTACGGAATCCCTTTTCATAGTTCTCAAAATTGTTTAGACACACTTGTAAGCTATCTAAGATAAGGTGTATGATATTGATAAAGTTTCACTACAAGCAAAAGACCCTTATACGACGCGCAAACCACGACACTCATTGATTTATGTTACGCAAAAGAGAGTGACATTAAAAAAGTGTCATCTCTTTAAAAAAATTTAAGGATATAGGTCACACATTATTGCATGCCTTTAAATTAGTGTCTCATGTAAAAAAATTAAAAACGCGGAGGGCACTTGTGCGTCCTCTATGAATGTCGTTTTATATTTTTTTAAGAAACGCGCTCCATAGAGGGAAAATGAAATCCCTAAATTTTTTCAACCCCCGCCTTCTTCTCCCTCGTCTTAATCGAAGCTACCAATTGAACAACCCCTAATCGACACCTCCAACTTCTCGTCTCTCCTTCTCCACCAGGTTTTCTCTCATCTCTATCCTCCACCTTCTCGATTGCAGATGCGTAGTTCTATAATTCTTTTACCAAACGCGCATCCATTATCCTCAATTACAAAAGGCATCCAAATCTAGTGCTTTTTTCATAAAATCTTATTCCACCTCACCTCACACTCACCTCTACGCAATCGACCGTCACCACCATTCCTACTATCCACCGCCTCCCTACCATCTCTTCCATCACCACCACTTTCATATGGAAAAACTTTCAAGAAGCCTCGTCGTCCATATGAAAAGGAACGACTAGATGCTAAGCTAAAATTAGTCGTAGAATACTGTTTGCGATGCAAGAGAGAGATCTGGAGGGTTACCACCAAGTCAAACCATATTCACTCTTACACTTCTTTAATTTACATTTCAGGTCTCTCTCTCTCTCTCTCTCTCTCTCTCTCTCTCCCCCCCCCCCCCCCCCCAACATCTTCAAACCACCAGAGAACTGATTGCTGTGATCTGTGTTTCTTGTTGAACTTTGAGGTTTTTCTTCAATCGATTCACGCACTGATTTTTTTAGTAATTAGGTTCTTGAATGAAATATGTCCATCTCAGATTCCGATACGTCGTCTCAAGGAGGCAACGAACAATAAAACTTCAAACAAATTACTCGTGACCATGAGTTTCTTTCCTTATATGTACGATATATTCTCTTTTAATTGTGCACTTGTCTTTTTCAAGTTTAGTTGTGGTTGCTATCAAGTTGAATAAGTCGTGCAAAAGCCGCAGTGTATGCTTTTTGTTTGAATTGATCATATATGAAACTTACGAAGTTGTGGTTTGAGTTTTCTTTCAATTCTTGATTGGTAAAAAAATATGTACGGATGTAGGCTCACATAGAGGAAAACATTCATGCTTATAAATCCTCCACAATCTTTCCTATCGAGACTTGAAAACTAAGGAAATCGTTTGTAAATCTGATGTATTTTAAAAATAATTGAATTCACTATATCACGAGACTTATAGAGACCGAGTTCAGTTGGTTATATTGGGAATTAGGAAAAGTAATGTTTGTTGTATGGGTTTTTACAGAACACCATTTTGTAAAATTATGGGTCATCGTATATTTCCCTGTTTCCTGCTCTTTCATTTAATAAGTCAGAAACTCTTTTAGAGTTTAACCGGATGGGTCAATATGTTCAACCAAGAGTTGTTAAGAGAGAATTGTTTATATATATATATATATATATATATATATATATATATATATATATATATATATAGCAATCAGATCTAGCCTTAGGTATTGATATTCTTTCCTAATTTTGTTACCTTATTTTTGGTTGTTAGTGTTTTAATCGAACGTTTATTCTTAAGCCTTGTCTAGTAAATAACAACAGTATGAAAACAACAGACGAAAAGGGTGACCCACCAGCTAAAAAAGATTCACGTATGTTAGATGATTTGGACCTCCATGCACCTGATACTTTGGATTCAGCCTTAGGTATTTACATTGACAATTTTATCACCATATTTTTGGTTGTTTGTATAGTAGATGACAACAATTTTCTATGCAGAGGTGATCCCTGAAGAAACCAATTGTTCAGTAAATGAAAAGTTAAATGCTTTGTAAATTTTAGTTTCTAAAAAATGTGTAAAAGAGTCACAGGCAAAAGATGAGATGGTTATTGGTACTGGTATTGGGAGTGATATTTCTTACAAGAGTGATTTAGATTCAGTTGGACATGAGATAACCAAGTCAATGATGACATTACTGCTTCCCGGGCTCTTCCTCTGCTTAAGACTTATTCAAGAAAGAAAAAGAAAGGTCCTTATAAAATGTCTCAGAAGGAAAGAAAAGAAACTAATCAATGTCCGAAAGATGAACCTCCAGGTCAGCATTACATCTGCACAATTAAAATTTTAACCTACATGTAGTATTAGTTTATGTAGGGTTTTTTTTTCTCATGAGGGGCTTGTGTTACTTAATTGGCAGCCAAATCTTTAATTATTAATTGGAAAATATTGAAAATAATTCAAATGAAATAGTGTAACAGTTTTTCTTTCTTCATTGTATTTTCCATCTAGACATGTATGCTTTTGTTGACCTTTATAATTTCATGCAGATTGTTTTTATAGTTTGTGCTATTGAAGTGAACTGGTTGTTGCTAATGAAGACATAGTTGTCCTATAATCCTTTCCAGGCCTTTTGATGTTAGTGATGTCCAATTAATGATCACCAGTTTCTTGATTTTCTGCCAATTGATTGTGTTCGCCTCTATATTTCTTATCTATTCTTTTGAAAAACTTAAATGAAGTCACATTTCATTTTGTGGTTCGTACAGGTAATCCAAGCATGGTACTGTCATTTGCTGGAAATAATGTCGACCTGGAAGAAAAGAGCACAGTTACAACATAAGTATTTACCATTTTCCTTTTTTTTATTGCAAAATTTACCCCAAGAATTATTAATATTTGGAAAAAGAAAAGTTTATTTCTTTACTTATTTTTGTGTGTAAGCTCAACAAAACAAGTAAAATGGAGTTCCATGACATCATTAATCAAATCTTATTCAGTTACATTTATAAAGATATTGACGTTATTGTTTTTCCTTTTGTTTGCATAAGTGTATATTTGTAATCATGTATGTTTACATATCACATTTTGAAATTATGATATGCAAGAGGCACGTGTATATGCCAAGGAGAATGATCTTTTTTTCATGGAGACATCAGCTAAAACTGTTGCTGATGTCAACGATGCACTTCATGAAATTGGTAAGCTTTTAATACTTGCACATTTTAATTTTACTTCAAAAATATTTGGCTTTTATTTATGAGAAAAGATGGTTGAACACACATTTGAGCTTAGAGATATGATGTTGAAAAGTGAAAAAGATTATCAATCTGTTTGGAGTCTGTCTTGTCTACACATGGGGCAAGGGTATTGTATTGATTGCTTCTTTTTTTACTTGATGATCTCTAAACCCTTACATCTGAATATGAATATGATGAGTTAGAATTGTTGCATAAAAATGAAAATATAAAAAATAAATGGACTATATTACACCTATCTTCTAAATCACAGGAAATTCTGTTGGAAATTTAGTAAAAATATTTATATTTTTTTTACTAACTTTGGACATATATAAATATACACATATGTTGTATATATAACGAAATCTAAGTGGCTTTGTGTTCTCCTCCATGAGGACTTCAAAATGATACATTATATGTCCAAAATAGAGTATAAGTGAATGAGATATTGATACTCAAAGATGGGTATTTGAGAATAAGTTTAGCAAAAGAGAGGAATGTGGCAATGAGTCCCACATTGGTAGAGAGACCAAACTCAACAAGGTTTATAAGCTTCATTACATGGAAGGCTTACAAACTTGTGTCTATGGTTACGCTACAATTCCTACCCGCGCGCAGGGGGGTGCAAATCTTTGTTCCGTAGACCAAAAGCACCGAACTCGTGCATGGGCGCGACCTACGGACACGAATGCAGCTCCGAAAACTCGCGCGCACTTTGTGTCTATGGTTATGCTACAATTCCTTTCTAAACTTGTGTCTATGGTTATGCTACAATTCCTACCCGCGCGCAGGGGGTGCATCTTGGTTCTGTAGACCAAAAACACCGAACTCATGCATGGGCACGACCTGCGGACACGAATGCAGCTCCGAAAACCCTCAGTTTTGGTACGCATTTATTGTCATTAAACGCTCAATCAATTAGCGATTTGTTTACGTTTCGCAATTCAACTATAAAAGAAGACCTTACCTTGTCTTCTCATTCAGACACGCGAATGAAGATTCTCTTCTTCTTCTTCTTCCTTCTCTGCACTCCTACTTCCGGTAATTCTTTCAGGCAAGTGATGTTTAGGTAGTACACAAACACAATACTTTTTAGGTTGTTGTACCCTGGGAACAGACGGCAAATCTGTTTAAGGGAATCGAGTCCAACTCGAGCCTCAACCACATCGTTTGTATCTAAATTTTTCTTTACAGGAACCTTACAAGGACGAAAATCAAAGACGTTTTACTAACAAATTTCTTTTTTATTTTGAATTTTTCTTCTTAAACAATGAAAAAACTTTTCTTTTACTTTTTGATTTTGTATTTCATCAATAATCAAAAAATAGATTAATGAGCTATAACCGAAAATGCTACCAATTGTGATATCTGTTACATGTCGTTTTGAGTGGCGTTTTGTGTGAGCAATGGATAAAAAATTGAGTGTTTTCTAATATATATTGTGTGTGTAAAACTCAGTTTAACTTGTTATGATTTTTTATTTTAAAAGAATAAATAGACTATGACACCATAGTTTTTCAGATGGAAAAGTGTAAGTTATTTTTTTGATGAAGTTTTTATAATTTGGAAGGCAAGTGTAATATGGTATATTTAGTTATTATTTTAGTTTTAATAATTTGAAAATATTAAACAATATATATACTTAGGTAAATATGATATTTTAAAGATTAAGAAGGGAAAATATAATGTTTCTTCAGACATATAACTTTGGACTTTAGAAAAAAAAATTTGTTTATTTATTTTAATATATAATTTGGAAGGCAAGTGTAATATGGTATATTTAGGCATATACCTGTAACAATTATACAAAATGATTTTTTTTCTCATTCTGATTTTACATGATCTTTGTTTCTATCCTTGATGGATTAGAGGAAAAATTGGTCTACCACTTTGATTCCTTCAAGTAAGTTAGTGAGGGTAGTTTAGTCTTTTTCAGAGACTAATACTCATAATCCATTTGGGTATTTAAGTAATTTAGTTCTGGATTCATTTTTTCAGGCTGAACCAGAAACAAATGAAGTTTATGCACAAATAACACTCTTGCCTGACACAAATGTTTGTATATGGTCTGTAACTCGGTTTAGTTTGAACACAAAGTACAGCTACAACAGCAACCTATAATATGACTTAGGGTTGATTATTTTTGGCTTAGTGGTCTTAATGAATTAATCACTTAATCTGAACAAACTATACATGGCATGGTTGTTCCTTTTGACTTAATGTGGAAAAAATGACTTAATGGGTCATCTTTTTGGACATGCTTGATGTCTACAAGTACGTTTAGTTTCAAATTCCAATGCCTTTTTGTAATCAAATAGTTAAATCCCAATCCTAATCCAATATTTAATATATTCATGGTGGTGGTGATTTGACAATTTTGCCCCTGTCTGACCAGTTTTTGTCAACTGCCAAGCCATTGGCAAAATGTGTTGCAGCTCCTTTATGTGATAATGGTGAAATAAAATATTTGCATGCCTTTTATGGGAATGATAACTTTTATGACCTCTTTAGGCTTCAGCAAGTAAGAATATTCAATACTCAATATTTTCTTTTTTCTTTTTTTTTTAATTTTAAATTTTTTTTCAGGTTTTATATGAAAGGCTTTCATCAGAAAAATTCAATTCAACATCTGCTGAAAGAAAGTGGAGAAGCTCCAACAAAGACACTTCCTCTCCAGTCAAGGTAATTTTTTTTAGAAGTCTTTAGTTTCACTTAAATTAAAATCTTACTTAAACAAAATATTTACAGATTTATGAGTGCTTTATATAACTTGCTTGATGGGAAGCTCCAACAAAGACACTTCCTCTCCAGCACTCATGGATGATGGAAAGGGAGGTGTACTTGTAAGAGGTTTGGAGGAGGAGATAGTGTCAACTTGTTATATCAGTTAGCTAAACTTGATTGTGTGATTAACAAAATATTTATGTAACAACTCTATCATGTAGCTAAACTTGATTGTATGATTAATAAAAGCTTTTTTAGCTAATGATCAAGTCATTACTTTCCATCCATGCCCGGTGGACAGCAGCCCAGTACACCAGGTGGGAAACCAATGATATGGAGTATTAGCAATGTAGGAGTATTAGGTGAGATAGTTAGGGAAAACCTCTTAATAACAATGTGCAATTAGATCCCATTAATATCAATGTATTACAATTTTTTGACATGATGTTATTGGATGAAATTGATTGTTTTTGTATATATTTGTTTACATATTTTTGTATTATGTGTAAACGAGTATTGTAAAGACGCGTCGTAAATGCATATCGAAAATGGTTACTGAAGTTTATGACACGCAAATGCGTGTCATCTTCATTTATGACAGGGGCTTCCTTGATACGCATTGTGTGTCATAAACACGCGCATCGTAAGGTTACGACAGACAATTGTGTGTCGTCTTCCTTTATGACAGGGCCTTCTTTGATACACATTACGTGTCATAAACATGCGTCTTAAATGCGCGTCGTCTATAGACGACGCGCAAAAGCGTGTCCTCTCTCTTTATGACAGGGCCTTCCTTGACGTGTATTTGTGTGTCGTCTGAGCGTTTTACGACGCACAATGAGCATCGTAAGAGGCTATTTTTCTAGTAGTGTTTTATCAAAGCAATCTATTATTAGAAATCTGAACTTTGGTAAGAAAGTCAATAAAGTATTGATTTCTAGAAGTCCAGTTGATTTCTGAGTACATGTCAAAGCTAGTTGGAGCATAAGTGTTATGCTAATAATCATGATGTTAGTGGGAGCATGATAATTATGATAAAGGTTGCAAGTTAGCAATGTTATTTATAGAAAACAAAAGGTTCCAATTGGGAAGAAGTTGTTTTGCTATAATTAAGGGAGAGGAAATTATACTTCATCTCAAATCTAAAAGCTTAGATTGACGTTTTAATCGTATTTAGTCAAGGATATATATATATATATATATATATATATATATATATATATATATATATATATATATATATATATATATATGAATTTCATGCTGGAATGGATCAACACAAGGAAATTCTATATATGGGTCCATTATTTGCGTTCTAAAATTCGATTATGATTACGACATCCCTTTTCATAATATGAATTATGAGAACTTGGCAAATTGAATTGGAAATATTATAGAAAAAGACTGGTTTAGTCTTTATGTGAGACATCATGAATCGTGTCCCATATGCTTCGGATATAGGATCGATTACATGTGCTATATTCATCCTTTCTAAAGTTTTCCATTTTAGTAAATGGCATGAATTTGGAATTCTTGCGTTTGTAGTAAGGAATTGGGAATGTGAAATGAGAATCATTGGAGTTATGTTCAATTGATATATTTCACACAGTAAAGATCATAGACAAACATAGTATGCATACTTGGTGTATGGCATGACTGGTGTTTATAAAACATAATGTCCAAGCTTGGAGCATGGGACAACTACTGTTTTAATTCAAGAATAAAGTTGATAGCTGAAATAGTATACAATGAATAATGTGTAATCATATGGTGATAAATAAAAAGGTTTTTTATTTGTATTCATAATTTCTAAGACCATATTGGATTCGATTATTATTGTGTTTCACTTTGCATGTTTTGACTTCCAGAATAACTAGGTCACTGTTCTGAATGATTTAGTTATTCAAACCATCCACAGTCGGTCATATGTTGGAAGTAGATATGAATCAAAACTGTCATGGGTTGGGCTTGTAGAGGTCTAAGATGTTGGACAAGGTTGTGCTACAACACTCATGAGTGCTCATAAGTTCTGAGTATTGGATTCAACCCGCGCTCATTGGAATCACTTCATGGATTTTATCATGGGTGATCATGAGACAATAATATCGTATATTCTTTAAACCTAGAATTTTGAGTTGTTACTATAAGTTGGTTATACATTGATTGCACGAAAACGCATTGGTAACTCGATGTTATAAAACGTGTCTTTGTGTATGATTCAACAAGTAGTAGAACAAGCCATATGAATCGAAGTTTATCCATTCCTTTTACATTCGAGATAAAAGCGATATCTGTGGGCCCCTCAATGATTTGGTGATGATAAATGTAAGTGATCAGCCGGCCCAGGACTGATTTGATTTGTTAAATTAGTCAGTAATCATAAATCAGAAATCGGGAAACAACAAATGGACAGAGAGAATGATTATAATCTATGTCTCAGTCCATACGATATCTAGAATGGAGGAATATATGACCCCTTATCTAATGTACAAGTCATTGACAAAGGTCAGAGATCATCGACAAGATCATAGTTCGACAGAAGCTTTTGAGAGCTATGATTGCTAGTCGGTTCTTGAAGTCATACTTGCAATAATAGTTTTAGACTTATCCAAGTGGGAGACTATTGGATTAATGTCTAAGTCCATAACTATAATTGGTTAGACTTGATCCGACCCGGCATGGTCCATTTGGGTTGCATGGCATCTCGCATTTGGATAGACTAAAATGAGAGAAATAACACTTCAGGTTTGTTAATATATTATACGTTCTAATATATTAATAAGATTATTTAATTAGTATTGATCAAGAATTAATCTAGGAATAATTATGTGATCACAATAAGACTAACTAACTATATGGTTTGATTGTGTAAATCATCCATCCTTGTATAGTAGGCTAATGCTCTATGGATTATCAAGTTGGGCTAAAACCCATATGATGCTCCATGGATGCTCCATGGTATATTTGAACCCATGGATCCAAGGAAATGGAAAGCCATGACAATTAGGGTTTACCCTAATTGTGACACTATATAAAGATCTTATTGTTGACAAAATCGACACTAGAGAATATGTGAAAGGCTAGTCGATTTTATGAAGTGTGTATATTCTCTCAAAGTCTTTCCAAGTGCATATGATGTTGTGTGAAACATTTGAGGTGGCACACTTGGGGCACTAGGCACTCAAGCTTCATGAAGACATTCTACATCAAAGAGGTATGTAATTCTAACTTGATATATTCATATTAATCAATGTTATTATGCTAGTTAGGATGAATACCTTGGAAAGTTCATATTTGCGTGTATAATAGAAAAACATAGATCCAAGGTATTTAGGGTTGCATGTATACTTAGGAGTGTTAGAATGCTCAAAACCCAACACTTCCATCTAAACACATCTCATGAAGTTGAAGACTCGTGATGAGTCTCATCTTCAACATTGACTAGGGAATCCTAAGCTTTAGATGGAGAGTAATGAACCGCAGCAGAGGTTTCTGCTGTTTTGAAATTACGTTTCTAGGAAGGATCACCTCCCTTTTTGACAATGTTACGTGGTGATTTCCTTGAAGATAAAGGTTGCCTGACTCGTTTGAGTCTGCGTTGGACTATTTGGTATGCGGTAGAAAGGGGAACCCATGCTGCGGTAGGAACTGCGGTAGTCTAACTTGTTCTGGGCGGGGAACAGTGGTCTGGTTCAATACCACTTGTAGCCATAATATGGTTACCTATATCAAGAGTTATGCTTGTAATGGAATCCAAAATATATCTAGGCAATCTCCTAAGGGGTCCAAAAATAGTTTGATATTTTGAGGGTGTGTACCTTTTTAGATCGCGAGTAGCAAATAATTTTGTATCATCGCCCATATCGAGCATGGCATCATTGTGCAAATCCAAGATGCACAGTGACCGGAAACGAGCAAAAGTGAGCTTGGTTGCGTCTTCTCTTGGAGCTTCCTTTGGAATGTACTGCAAGAAGTCATCCCATAGAATTTGACCATAATTCATAGCATTACTATTGTAAATGCTCCAAACCAGTTCCATGAGCTTGATCCCCATATTGTCTGTTCCACCAGTTCTGCCGGAGAGACTTCTGATTACAATGTGGCACATAAACTGCCACACCGCTGGGAGTTGATTTTTCTTGAACTCACTGATACCTTTAAGTTTCTTCTGGTAACCCATTTGGTACAGGGTTGAAATCACGTCATTAGGGCTTGGTGAGTAAAATTTTTTAGAAGGAAGAACCCTAATATTGATTGCTTCCAGTAATCTTTTATTTGTTAGAATAACCAGTGAATCGTCCACAAGGTTGAGATGCACTTCTTGAAGGTTGTGGCTTGGACGGAAAGTTGACAATTCACATTTGAACAAAGTCGGTAAAGGAACTACTTTTATGACAGAGTTGAATGCACAAAATAATGGGTGTTTAGGGAGGAACTTGATCATTAATCTGATAGCCTCATTATATGAAGGAAGATCTTCAAAGATGGCTATGAAGTTGCTCGAAGCAATGGATTTTGATTGGTCTTTAATGGTGGTTTCAGAGCCAGTGGGAGGAGCAGACCTAGATGCCTTCGATTGTTTCTTGGAAATTCCCGATTTCACCATGATTACAAAAACGATATTAGAACTTGCAGGAAAGAGTTTGATAAAGAAGATGGTGAAGATGAAGATCGTCTTTAAGGATTAGAACTTATTGTAATTGATTTATTTACAAATATTAAAGTTAAAATCTCTTGCGTTTTTACCATTGTCAGCCACAAATAAAAACAACAAAAAGAAATTAATTTACTAGAAAAGTGGAGCATTAAATGCAAAAGAGTGCCATTATCACACGCCGCCTGAACGTGGGTTTGAAAATTGTTTTAACCGTTGGGAAAAGCGGGGAAGTGGAAACAGATATGACAACCAATGGTTGGGTGATATGACTGGTTGAGGAAAATATTTCTTGAAGATTTTGTTTATGGGAAAAACGATTCATTTTTTTTATCCGAAAATGGAACCTGTCGTGGGAAAAGTTATTTAAAAAAGGATAGAAACTCTCATGTGCAACATAGTGAATCTTTGAAAGAATGTTTTTATTTAATTTTCATTAGATAGAACACAACATTTATGAACTTATGACCGTGGGGTCATTTATTGCAACTATGGTTGGATTCAGATGACTGCGGTGGAATTCAGTTGTGACTGCGGTAGCATAAGCTGAAAGAACACTTGATAATGAAGTTAGAAATAAAAGAAATAAAAGGAGCCAAAGAATATGTGGTTCATATATGATTGTGGTATACTAGGTATACTGAGAAGATATATGATTGATATATTATTTTAGAACCGCGGTGAAGAAAATGCTTCAAGAGTTTTAATTTGAAAAGAAAAGAAGCAATTTCTCCACACTTGAAGAACAAATGAAGTCTATGGTATCTATCAATTCAAGAAGAATTACGGGTGCGGATTCACCATTCCTAGCATTTCCAAAAAGGTATTCAATTTTGTAGCATCAAGTGCCTTAGTAAACACATCAATTATTTCTTTGTGAGTTGGAACAAAAATTAGTTCGATGTTACCTTTGAGGATGTGATCCTTGATGAAGTGGTATCGTAGTTCAATGTGCTTCATCTTCGAGTGGTGAATAGGATTATGAGAAATTGCTATGGTACTCTCTAAATCACAGTAAATTGGTACCCGCATCATTTTGTATCCATAGTCCATGAGTTGAGTCTTTATCCATAGAAGTTATGAACAGCAGCTGGCTGCGGCCACATACTCTACTTTTGCAATAGACAACGAGACACAATTATACTTCCTTGAAGACCAGCTGACTAGTCTTCCTCCAAGAAATTGGCATCCACTTAAAGTACTTTTTTGATCTAATCTGCATTCGGCGTGATCTGCATCTGTGAACGCCTAAAGGTTGAAGTCATTTCCCGCAGGGTACCAGAGACCTAACGCTTTACTTCCCTTTAAATATCTGAGAATTTTCTAGACTACGATCAAGTGAGATACTTTAGGGTCAACTTGGTACCTAGTACATAATCCTGTTGCAAAGACAATATCCGGTCTACTTACGGTGAGGTACATTAATGACCCAATCATTCCACGATAATTTTTATGGTCAACTAATTATCCGGTAAGATTAGCTGAAATCTTATATCTGAAGGCCATCGGGACCTTTGCTGAGGAACAATTGTCCATGGATAATTTCTTTAGTAGCTTAGAGGTATATTTTTCTTGATGAATGAATATCCCTTGAGGGACTTGTTTCACTTGAAGTCCTAGAAAGAAGTTGATCTCTCTATTCTTGCTTGTTTGGAATTTACTTGTCACGAGCTTCGCAAAGTCATTCACCATACCCTAATCTATAGTTCCAAAATTGATATCATCCACATATATTTGGACGAGCATCGAATGTTTAGCATTTTCTCTTCTAAACAACGTGGGATCAATCACACCTCTTTTGTATCCAGACGTGACAAGAATCTCAGAAAGTGTCTAATACGATGCCTTTGGTGCTTGTTTAACACCATATACTACTTTTTCTAGCTTGTAGAAATGATTTGGAAATTCTTGACTCTCAAAACCAGGAGGTTGTTGCAAGTAAACTTATTCCTTCAATTCTCCATTTAGAAAGGAAATTGTTACATGCATTTGATGTACTTTGATATTCTTGTGTGCCGCATACGCTAAGAAAATGCGTATTGCTTCCATTCTAGCAACGGGGGCATATGTTTTCATCGTAGTCAATTCCTTCAAGTTGACAGCACCCCTTAGCAACTAACCTTGCTTTGTTTCTCAGTACCATATTGGACTCAACAAGCTTGTTTTTATATACCCATATAGTACCGACGATTGTGTGGCCTTTTGGCTTTGGTACCAGTTTCCACACCTTGTTCCTTTCAAACTTAGCTAATTCCTCTTGCATTGTAATGATCCATTCAGGTTCCATGAATGTTTCTTTTATGGTTTGAGGTTCGACTGAGGACTTGAAAGCTACATAGTGGTAGTGGTCCGTTAAATCACTAGAGGATCGAGTTTGTATACCTATGGATGGGTTTCCAATGATTTCACCTGGTGGGTGATCCTTCGTCTAGATGTGAAGACGAGGTTGTTGGTGATCAACGATTGAGGTACAGGGAATATCTTCAACTTTAGAAGATTTTGCAGTTGGAGAAGGCAATTCACCCTCGACTTGGGAGTAGCCCGCATAAGTATCTTGGATTGTAGGATTTTGAGCAGCAGTTGAAGGAGGTTCCCCTAAACTGAGGATGGGAGTTCCCCTTGGATTGATGAATGAGTGATAACCCTTGGATCTATTCTTGTGTCGATATTCTCTTCCTCTTCATCCTTAGATTTTGAAGTAGCATTTGATTGGATTGTGACTCTACAGGTAGACACCGGAGCTGCATCTTCTAGTACTAGAACCTCGATGGTTGTCATTTGGACCGATGTTGAGCTACCAGAGACACCAGGATTTCGGAGAGATGAGTTGTCTCTGGGGGGTCAAAAAGATCATCATAGTTGATTTCAACTATGTTATGGGACCCGAAGAGGATGGGATATCACCTTCCAAGGTAACTTTTGTTTCATTTGACGGAGTAGTGTTGCGGACATAATAATCATCAAATTTGAAATTGAAGCTTTTGGACTATCAGTATTGTATGTCTAATGAGAACCCTATAGGCCACTTTATTAGTTGAGTAGCCAAGAAAAATTCCTTCATCTAATTTCGGTGCAAATTTGTTAAGATGATCCCTGTTGTTGATCACAAAACATCTACAACCAAAGATGTGGAAGAATCTAACATTGGGTTTCGTTGTTAAGACCCCCATACAGAGTCTTGTTAAGATGCTGAATGATATTAACAAGAGAATTTTATATGTCAAGAGGTTAGTGGGATTCTTAAAGATCTTGAAAAGTTTCAAGAACTAATCAAGAATAAAACCTATTGTTTATCACTAGCACACGACTTCAGGTTTATAGCCTATCCTGTTGACATATTCTTGTTTCTGTGCCCATTATAGTTAAAGTTGACTATGCATGTGAGTTCTATGAGTTCTTAATTTTTTGCATAACTACTACTTGGAAGCAATGGTAGGCCATGCCAGGTGGCAAGAAGTTAAGGTTGAGCAAGTTCAGTCCATATGAGTTGGTTTTCTCACTAACCTTGTCTTATGATTATGGTTATCACAAATTCACATAGATAAGAACATATACACCATAAAACCTAAGTGTCATAAGATTTCTCTCCGGTTCATGAAAATGATGGTGAGGAAATGCTTTCGCTAAATAGATTTTAAGTAGATAGCAATTGTGACATTTGCATTCTCCAAGTTGTTAGTGGGGCGTGTGTGGTTAACCGGCAAACTAACATGGACTTGTGAGAAATGGCAAAGGTCTTAACAATTGAGACTATGATTATGACATCCCTTTTCATAGTTCTAAATATTGTTTAGACACACATATGAGTTATCTAAGGAAAGGTGTATGATTTTGATAAAGTCTTATCAAAGAATCTCGTATCAGCAATCTGAACTTTGGTAAGAAAATCAATAAAGTGTTGATTTCTAGAAGTCCAGTTGCTTTCTGAGTACATGTCAAAGTTATTGGGAGCATAAGTGTTATGCTTATAGTCATCATGTTAGTCGGAGCATGATAATTATGATTAGTATTGCAAGGTAGCAATGTTAATTATAGAAAACAAAAGTTTCAATTCGTGATGTTATAGGGGTTGAAAAGTCAAGGATATATATGAATTTTATGTTGGAATGGATCAACTTAAGGAAATTCTCTCTCTCTCTCTCTCTCTATATATATATATATATATATATATATATATATATATATAGGGTTAGGTTATTTTGGTTTTACTAATAATTGTGTGCCATAATGCATAGATCTAGACCATCGGATGGAATATAATCAAGGTCATGATATGAGGGTCTATGATAGTAGAATAGGATAACATGTCCAATATAATCACACAAATTTCAGCATAAGGGCATTTTAGTCAATTAACCTATATTAAAAAAGGAAATTTTTGGATTTTTAGGGATGATTAATTCCTTTATTTTTTTAAAAATCTGAATATTTTAAATTAATTGAAATTTAAAAATCCAATTTTATTCTGTCAGAATGATAGAATGCCAACCAAAAACTATTAAATATATTTTTCGATTTTATTCTGTCAGAATGGCAGAATGTCAACCATAAACTAGTAAATACATTATGGAAGAATACACAAATCAATTATTGAACTAATAATATAACAAATAATTACATTGTATGATTGTGATTCATTGAATAATAACAACATTCTGAAAGAAAAAAAAAACATCAAAATCTAACAAAAACACTACTCTATTATGAAAGAATATTATTTTTAAGCAACACTTTATACATTGTAGCATAACACATTCTGGTATAATACACTCTCGTTCTATATGTTTTCTTCCTTCTCCACATCAATGTTATCCTCTTCAAAACCTAAATCCACAAAGAAAAGACAATCAAGTTTCAAAAATTAAACAATTCAATGCATTCTAATATAATACAACAATAAATATTCTTACAGAATAAACTATTCTTGCAGAATATTCTACTTGGATATTCTACTTTACTTCTAACAAAATATTTCAACACAACTATAAACATGTTATCTTAACATATTCTGACAGAATCTTCCCAATAAGTCCAACATATCAAACTTGCCCCTTTTACGCATAAACTTTCTCTTTTTGACATTATATCAAACACTTGGAGGGCATGTCTTATTATCAACATTCAAAAAACACAATAGTACAATCAACATTCAAAAGCATTGATAACAGAAAAAATTGATTCTTGATTTTGAATCACTTCCAAAATCAAAACTAGTAGATAGAAAATTTGAGTGCAATATTTCAATATTTTCTTAGGATTCAAGCCCTAAAACAGAATAAGACAGTCCAATTCCATTATTGAATTCTCAGATTGGAAATTTGTAATCATACAAACAAATTGCGAAATAAACCAAAACTAAAAATAAAGGAAAGTAAAACCACACCTGGATTGAAGAAATAACAAATTCATATCGGCTAACTTATGCTCTGGTGATGGCCCAAACTTAAACCGATTTAGGGCTTTTATGTCCTGTTCGTCATTTGGCTGATTGAGTAAGGGATACAAATCATTCACAAAAGAGGTCACAAAGGAACGGAACAGATAGAACGAAGAGGGGAAAAGGAAGGCTCAATGGCGGCACCATTTTTGTCGATTGATTGCGAGATGGAGGTCGTCTCCCGGGGTCGACGGGACCAAAAGGGAGAAGCAGCAAAGTTTTGCTCGTCTCTTCTGGCTACAAGGTGTGAGGTTCGGGCTTTGCAAGCAGCGTTAGTAGCAAAGACAAGCCTTTTGACCTCTGTGGTTGATGGGAACCTCAGAGGAAGAAAACGAGAGGAAAGCGGGTCTGATGGGAGTCCGGTCAGCAGCCATTTGTCGCTGGTGAGGACCTCGGTGATGTTTTCTTGAAAATCACTCAATAGAAGAAATCTCGTTCACCTGATGATTGATAGTGGAGATGATGGCTGCCATGGTGGGTTTCTTATCCTGGAATAATGAATGAGTCGATGTTGAAGATTGAAGAAGCAATTTAAGGACGAATGGTGAGTGTTTTTCTAGGGTTAACAAACTAGTTTCCCTGGACATTAAATGTTTTAAATATTTACCAAAATTAAATGTACCCAAGATTACTATTATACCCTTTTTCTGATTTATTATTGAATTTATTTTTGCTTAATTCTGATTGGTTGCTAGAGGCACACAAGACTTGTTGAAAACATTTGAACCTAGCTCTCTCTCTCTCTCTCTCTCTCTCTCTCTATATATATATATATATATATATATATATATTGCATTCTCAAAATTCGATTATGATTACGGCATCCCTCTTCATAGTCAAATTTTGTGAACATGGCAAATTAAAATGTTGTAGCAAAAGACTAACATAGGAACAAGTCTTTATGTGAGACATCATGAACCGTGCTTCAGATATATGATCGATTGCTTGTGCTATAATATTCGTCCTTTCTAAAATTTCCAAATGCCCAAGGCATTAAGATGGGAAAAGTCTAGAATTGGATATGATTGAGATGATTAAGGAATTGGCGAGGACAATCTGAGGTTTACCAAAGTTTGGTTGCTCATGGACAAATGGAAGTATGGTGTAAAGTTTTGGAAAGGACCATATTGACATGTTCTGAAAAAAAAGGCAACTCTTGTTCAGAAGTGATACTCAAAATGGGAATATGGAAATGTTTCATAGGTGGAAGTTACTCAATCTGTCAAAGATTAGAAAAACTTAATGCAAGAAGGATGTTCAAAGCAATGTACTTTGAATATGAGACTTCGTTTTTATGGAATTGATCTCCACTAGAATACTTTGTAATGTCTTTTGACAAGTCTTTGTTACTTTGTGCATAGTTAGTACAAGAGGATCAATCCATATGAGTTTAGAATCTAACATATTTCGGTAAATGGTAAGGAATTTGAAATTCTTACATTTACAATTAGGATTTGGGATTGTGAAATGAGAATCATTGGACTTATGTTCAATTGATCTATTCCACAAAGTAAGGATCATAGACAAGCATAGTGTGCATACTTGGTGTATGGCATAATTATAGTTTGAATAAACATAGTGTTCATGCTTAGGGTATGGCATGGCTATTGTTTTGATTCAACTATAAAGTTGATTATTTGAAACATTATACAGTGAATAATGAGTAATCAATATGGTGCTTAAATAAAAAGTTTTTTATTTACTCTCAAGGTGCTTGGGGCCATATTGGATTAGTATTATTCTTGTGTTTCACTTTGCATGGTTTGATTCAAGAATAGCTTGGTTATTCTTTCCAAATGACTATGTTGTTTAAAACTCTCCACAGTCGGTCAATTATTGGAAGTAGGTATTGAATTAAGTCTGTCATGAATTTGGCTTGTAGGATTTGTCTAAGGTGCATTAGACATTGCAATGGTTGTTGCATCATTCATGAGTGCTCATAAGTTTTGAGTATTGGATTAAACCCATGCTCACTTGTATCACATCATGGATTTTATCTTGAGTGATCATGAGATGATATTATCATATATATCTTCAAACCTAGAGATATGAGTTGTTGACTATGAGTTGGTTATCCATTGATTGTACGAAAATGTATCAGTAACATGATGTCATAAAATGTGCTTTTGTGCATAATTCAACAAGTATTTAGTACAAGAATATGAGTCGAAGTTTATCTGTTCCTTCTAGCAATAGAAGTGATATATGGGCCCCTCGATGATTAGGTTTTGACTTATGTGTCGGGCCCGGTCAGAACCTAATTGATGTGTTCAATTTAGTTCTATGTCAAACAAATCAGAGATCGAGAAAAAACTATTGGACATTAAGTACGACATTGTTCCATGTATTTGTCCGGTTGATATCATGAGAACAGAGGATTTTATGATCCCTTATCTAATGGACATGTCATTTGACTAGGTCAGAGTTTGGTAGCGGCTTTAAGAGCTACGATTGCTAGTCGGGATCTTAGAGTCATATGCAATAATTTTTTTAGACTTATCCAAGTGGGAGACTTTTGGATTAGATATCTAAGCCCATAACTATTATTGGTGTGTATTCGACCTGAGAATAGCATGGTCCATTTGGGTTGCAGTTCACCTAACAATTTGTATGGATATACTTTTGAGAATAAGATGTTTATGATTTATTAATATATTATAAGTTATAATATATTAATATGAAATCATATTATTTAATTAATGTTGATCAAGAATTGATTTTGGAATTAATTTAGTGATCAAGAGAGGCTAATTAAATATGGACTCTTACATATATATGGATTAGGCTAAGATTTATTTAGGATGGGCTAAGAGTATATGGAAGTCCATGGATAGTCTATGGAGCTTTTAACCCATTGATCCTAGGTAAATAAAGAGTCATGGGTATTAGGGTTTTACCCTAATCCACCATACTATATAAAAGGGGTCCTTGGTTCTAGAATTGGCACTAGTTGTGTGTGAACAAGAATGGTGTCCGATTTCAAGAGTTCATCATATTCTCGAAAGTATTTCCATGTTGTTTTGGCTGATTTGTGATTCCACTTGTGGCTTCCACACTATTGGGGATAAGCTCTTAAAGTTTAAGACTTTAAGCCACATTAAAAGGTATGTCATTCTTCTAGTATTTTATGATCCTTGCTCTCCATGCTATGCTAGTTAGGATGTAAACCTTGGAAATTCTTATTTTCATGCATTTTAGAAGAAAACATAGATCCAAGGTGTCTAGGGTTGCATGTACACCATAGGAGTGTTAGAATGCTCAAAACCCAACAGGTTTGAGTCCAGAAACCTCCGAGGGTGTGTCCGAATCCCTCAAACCAGGGCTCTGATACCAACTTGTAACATGCCAAATTTCGAGGCCAAAAATTCCGTTTTCAATTATGTGATTTATAAAATAGTTTATCAAAACATCGCCAAAATCATGTCAATACATAAAACCATAGTATCATGTCTCAAAACCATATTAGCTGAAGTAATAAAATCTCAAAGTACAATCCCAGAAAACTATAAGCGGAAATCATGTGTGCGTGTGTGATGCGCTGCTACCCCACCAACTCCTTCTCCTTGGACGAAGAGGTACCTGAAACCAAAACTAAAACTGTAAGCACAAAGCTTAGTGAGTTCCCCCATCATACCACATACCATACAATCACATAGCATACATACTATCGAGCATTCTGGGGCACCCGTCCCACCCATGTCAAGCCATTTTGGGGTGCTGACCTACCAATTCGAGCTATTCTGTGGTGCTGACCTACCCATGTCAAGCCATTATGGGGTGTTGACCTACTCGTGTCAAGCCAATCTAGGGTGCTGACCTACCCTTGTCAAGCCATTCTGGGGTGCTGACCTACCCTTCGGTCTATCTCAACCGAACATGGGGACTATTTTACCCCTACTACTAACACATAACATCATATCACAATCATACTGTCAGACATATCTGGGTTGTCCAACCTATCCATCCGTCCTAGCGACCGAATCGGAGACTAGTCCCCTTCTACTGATACTATCTCACATAACATAGCAACTAGCAAACTAGCATACTCACATATCCATCAATCTAGCATACTCACATATCCAACAATAACAAACCAGACAATTATCACAAAGATAATCATCCCAACTAAAAATTACTAGTGGGTCGGCCTTGGTGCCTTAGACCCACTTCTACTAGAAGGTAACTCACCTCGATGTCATGTAGCGTCTGAACTGTCTGTGGCGTGAAGGTCGCCTCCCCTCGACTCCTCAATCCCTACACAACAATCCTCAAATCATCAAATAGAACAGATGACCCTAACCACGGTCAATACCATAACCAATCAAAGTCAACCTCGGTTAAAGTCAACACCCAGTTGACCTGACTCACCGAGTTGGTCCAACAACTCGCAGAGTCCATACTCCACTAATCCGATCCGACCCTGACTCCACTCATCGAGTCTAGCAAGAACTCGATGGGTTCTCTTTCATTCAAACCATCGGGACAATCTTCATTCGACTCGCCGAGTTCCTCCTTGAACTCCGCGAGCTCATCTCCCTCATAAGAATGTGTCTGGTCTACGACTCACCGAGTTGTATGAACAACTCTTCGATTCCATCTTCAAAGGTTGGGATATTTCCTTGGACTTGCCGAGTCTGCTCATACACTCTTTGAGTCCTACGATTTTCGATTCCCTTTTCATGTCTAAATATCTAAAGGACTTTCCTTCCTAACAACTGGTCCGTCCACAGAAAGGATTTGGTGGTCATTACACCGCGACTCGTCGATTCCCAAGAACAACTCGTCGAGTACATCCATGACCAACACTATACAGTCGATTTAAATGGGCCTTAATACCACAAAACCATAGATTTGGCCTGTAATGACCATAAAATTTGAGCCAAATTAAAACATTTTTAATTCAATAAAAAACCTTTGAGTTCGTACATTTGATTTCAAAATAGTTTTGTTGGGTTGAAGATTCGTTCAAGGATTGCGTCATTGGGCTCGGCTGTTAGTCCATATGTTTTATGCTTCGGTTTGGGCCTGTCCAATCGAGAGCCCGTTAGGTTTATTATATAAGTATATGCTTGCATGCATATTAGGTTAACGATCTAGAAGGCGATAGTATTACGATAGCATTACAGTTTTCTCTCTCTATCGTTCTTGTAAACCTACTAATCCTCTACAGTTGATGTTCTTAATCGAGCTCTTCTGAGGGTTTTGTTTCAATCATTCGACACGTTTGATTCATTCTTGACTTGTTCTTATTTTCGTGTTCTTGCTGTTTTATATTTACTTACCTGTTTAAGATCTAATTGATCTTCAAGATTAAAGTTTTAATCTCATCAATTGGTATCAGAGCAGGAGGCTGTGTAATCGATACACATCTTTTCTGTGAAAAAGTTTCAATTAGGGTTTTTCCACAATTACTGATATTTATTGAGCCGTCATCTCGTTATTGACATATCTTGATATTTATTATTTTTCCCTAATCTGGTTTATTACAAGTCTGATCTTTAAACAGGTTTTTCGATCATAATGGACGAGTCGCAATCGAATCCCATCAATATTTCCAACAGCATCGGTTCAACCACGAAGATTCCAATCTTATATACCCATGACTATGAAGTCTGGGCGCATCACTTCGAAGACTACGTTATAGGATCTGAGGATAATGGATACCTCATATGGGAAGCAATCATCAATGGACCTTTTTCTCATTCTGCGACGTCAAGGATTATTAAAACTCAAAAGGAGTATAATGATCTGCTGAATGATATCAAAGATATTGCACAAGATGAAAAGGATAAATTCCAGTGTAATATCAAGGCGTTAAGATTGATAAGATTCGCCCTTCAGTCCGACACCTTCAGGTTGGTCAGCTCATGCACGAAGGCAAAGGAAGTTTGGGATAGACTTCGCAAACTGTACTCTACAGACGAGGATCTTGAACATTCTATCCAAACCTTTCTCTTATCTGAGTTTGGAGAATTCAGGCAAGGAGCCGAAGAAACAGTAACCCAGACGTTCGATCGCTTCAATCATCTTCTCAGCAAGATGATCAAACATGATATTGAAAGGAAGCTTATCGAGCATATGGTTACGTTCTTAAATGGTCTAAGGTCAGAATGGAGAGCAGTGGTGTCAACAGTTAAAGCCCATGAGCAGTTTAAATCATACTCTTTGGCGAAACTGGTGGGTATTCTCAAGTCCCAGGAGAAGATTGTGCTGCAGGAAAAGAACGTGGTTTCAAGCCTAGGTTCACTGGCCCTCCTATCAAAAAGTAAAGCTGTGATGGAGGATGAAGACCTCAACTTGGAGGAGTATGACCTCACGTCTGAGGATTATGCTATGATGGTCTCTAACCCCAAGAGGTTCATTAAGAAGAGATTCCCCAGCAACAAAAACCGAAACTGGCAGGGGAGTTATAGTTCATAAAAGGTTAATAATGAATGGAAGGTCGAAGAGCCCAAGAAGGAACCGAAGGCAGATGGTGATTCTGGAGTAAGCTGTTACTATTGTGGTGGGAAAAACCACTATGCTAAAGATTGTGTCCTCAAAAAGATGGCTGAAAAAGATGAGGAAAAGGATGAGGAAGCTGTGCTGTAGAAAAGGCTTGATGAGATGAGAAAGAAGAAATCTACCGCTACCCCTTCGATGAATGCTCTTATTGTGCAGGGTTCGGTTGCTGATGACGAGTTCGGTAGCGTGGAAGTTTGGTCAACCGACTCAGAAGACGAGGAAGTGAGGAAGCCTTCTCATGGAAAGGCTTGTGTGGCAAAGGAGGAGAGCAGTGGAGGAAGATGCTTCATGGTGTCCGATGTATCTCAGTTGAGGGGATACAACACTGATGGTGGAAGCAATGAACCGAAGGAGCAGCAGGATATGTGCTTCACGGCCAAACCAATCAGCCAGCAGTTCAATGAGCTTGATGAACTGATCAAGAAGGTACAATCGGTTTTTGTTTCATTTAAAGTACCACAATCATCATATGAGAAAGAACTAAAAAATGTTAATACAAGAATTTCTCATCTAGATAGTAGTTTAACTCAAACTCGAGTCACCAATTCTAACCTAACTGATCAATTAAGCAGGGTGTCTTCGAAGAGTGAGGAGCGGCGCATGTGGATCGAGTTGAAGGAGTCTGAATTAGTTAAAATAAAAGACGAAAACATTTATTTACAAAGAGACAATTTAAAGTTGTTAAAACAGCGGAATGTTTTTGTTTAATTGCAAAACTTCTTTATTCTAATATTACTCAGCTTCACTTGGACTGTGAAATAGGCCAAAAGATCCATCGCATGATTTTGCCTTTCCTTGAGTTTAAGGAGGATGAAATCGATGCTGAAGCCTATAATTGTGAGATTGTGATATCATCTGATGATGTCAATCCGACCTACATGTATGGACTGGACAAAATTGAGTCCTTCATTAAATCCAAGGACCACAAGGACATGCTTAAAAACCTTTTGGATGAAAATGATAGACTTAAACTGAGAACCGAAACCATACAAAAAATTGACTCTTTAAACGCCAACTTGAGCTCAGAAAACAAAATTGATGTTGAAAATGCATCTGAGCTTAATGAGGATGACAACATGAGTGAAATTTCTGTAGAGGACACGGTTGACTGCTCAGAATTTGTAAAAAGCGAACCTAAAAACCACAAGAATCTAATTTCTGAAAATTCAGTGGAGTTCGCTCGATTGTCCCAACAAAAGTCCCCGATCTTAGCAGAGAAAGAGGTTGTATATCAAAAGGTCAGGACCACTCCAAATCAAGTGTACAAGGTCACCGGAGTAACTGAACATCAGACTGCTGAACTCACAGCTATTGTAAACGAAGACAATGCTGATGGCTGTGATGAGTACTTCTGGTTAGCTCCAATAGATAATGCAAACGAAACGGTAGGCTTATCTAAAAGAACCTCATGGATGAGTAAAGGGAGGTACATACCAGAACCCTTGAATAAGCCAGATAATTTCGATGAGCCAAGCACTAGTGGTACAAAAGACATTCCTCAAGAGAATGGAAGTTCGGCAAAAGAAGACATTCCCTCTAGTTCCTCAGTTCAAAGTGAATCTCCTACAGTTCAAAGTAAACCAGCCAAGGAGAAACCGAAAATGAAAGCCAATATTCATCATCAACTGAAGCAGATGAGGAATAAGAAACGTGAAAGGAACCAGAGATACAGGAAGAATCTCTCTGAAAGGAAACAATTCTGGCAATCCCAGAATGCATATTTCTCTCATCAAGACAAGAATCTGAAGTTTGAGAACAATCCTGTCAAAAAGCATGAGAGCCACAACAACCGAAAGCCAAGGTTCGGTTCAGAAGAGAACAACAACCGAAAGCCAAGGTTCGGTTCAGAAGAGAACAACAACCGAAAGCCAAGGTTCGATTCAGAAGAGAACAACAACCGAAAGCATAGGTTCGGTTCACAGAACGATTCCAACCGAAAGCAAAGGTTCGTTTCTGAAGACAAAAGAGATCAAAACTCTAAGGTCAGTCCCACCAATGATCGAAAGCAAAAGGGTCACCTAGAGTCTCCAGCCAAGAAGTCATCTCAATCTAAGCCCACTCCTTCTCACTCATCTAATTCTTCTAATTCATCCAATTCATCTCCACCTTGCTCTAAAGCTCATTCTGTTCGTTCTCAAAAATCTCATTCGTCAGCTGAACAAAAAGGCAAACAGAAGGTTAATGCATCCAAACCAGAGTCTAAACCGAACGCACCTAATCCTAATAAAATCAAAGTTTTTACCATTAAAAAGAAAGATGAAACAACACTTATAAAACGAACATATCTTGTTGACATCTCTCTTACTATTCCTGTTCCTGTGAAAAGCTCACGTGGACCCAAGAAACTTTGGGTTCCTAAATCTGCTTAATTTTTGCAGGTTATAAGTGACGAGCAGTTCGACGAAGAATGGTACATTGACAGTGGCTGCTCGCGTCACATGACAGGAAGGAAAGAAGAGCTCAGGGAATACAGGTCTCTCTCAAATGGTGGCAACGTCAAGTTTGGAAACAATTCTTTCGGCACCATAAAGGGATACGGAATGATAACTAATGGTGATTTCACTATAAGGAAGGTGGCTTATGTGGAAGGACTCCAACACAACCTCATCAGTGTATCTCAGCTTGTTGGAGGTACAGGTCTCAAAGTCTCATTCGATGAAGAAGGTTCTGAAATTATTGAGAAGAAGACAAAGAAAGTAATTCTCAAGTCGGAGCGTAAGGGTGAAATGTTTCCTCTAAACCTTAAACCCATCAAAGGAAACCCAACTATATGCTTGTTATCAAAAGCTCAATCTGACGAAAGCTGGTTATGGCACCGAAGACTCTCTCATCTCAACTTTAAAGATATCAACAAACTTGTCACTGGAGGTCATGTTCGAGGCCTTCCATTGCTCAAGTTCGACAGAGATCATTTGTGTGCTACATGCGAAATGGGGAAGCAGAGTCGTCAAAGTCATCCATCTGTAATTAACACAAAAGTTGTTGAACCACTCGAATTACTTCATATTGATTTGTGTGGTCCATCATCTATCGAAAGCATCGGTGGTAGCAAGTATATTCTTGTTATTGTTGATGACTTTTCACGATTTACATGGGTGTTCTTTCTAAAGCTCAAATCTGAAGCGACTCAAAAGCTGAAAGTGTTCATCAAGCAGATTGAAGTACAGCTCAAGAAGGTCGTTCGCAACATCAGGAGCGACAATGGTCTGGAATTCAAGAACAGGGAATTTGAAGAATTTCTAGCAGAAAAGGGAATAAGTCACAACTTCTCAGCTCCCTACACACCTCAACAGAACGGAATTGTCGAAAGACGAAACCGATCTTTGTGTGAAGATGCCCGAACTATGCTATTTCTGGAACCGAAACCAACCGAACGCTCGGGTTCGGTTTTTCAAAAGTTTCTGGAACCGAAACCAACCGAACGCTCGGGTTCGGTTTTTCAAAATTTTCTGGAACCGAAACCAACCGAACGCTCGGGTTCGGTTTTTCAAAATTTTCTGGAACCGAAACCAACCGAACGCTCGGGTTCGGTTTTTCAAAATTTTCATGAACCGAAACCAACCGAACACTCGGGTTCGGTTTTTCAAAATTTTCTTCAACCGAAACCAACCGAACGCTCGGGTTCGGTTTTTCAAATTTTTCCCAACTGAAACCAACCGAACGCTCGGGTTCGGTTTTTCAAATTTTTCCCAACCGAAACCAACCGAACGTTCGGGTTCGGTTTTTCAAATTTTTCCAAAGTTTTTTTTACTCTTTCTAAGTCTTATTTTTTTCTTACTTATTTTTTATTATTTTTTTTTCTTCTTTCTTTTTTCTTTTATTTTTTTATTTTATTTCTTTAATATATCTCAAAAACTCCAAAAATATTTTTCTCTTTTAATTTTGTTTGTGTGTTCGTTCGTTTATGGGGATATAATTCTTGGATTACTTAAGTGTCCCTAGAAGCATGCTGCTGTATGTGTCCCAAGCCTCATAAGATTTTGAATAATAGCCTTCATGACCTAGTATAAACAAACATTGTATTCCCAATAAGGCTACCACATTTATTCTAATCGTGAGCTACCTCACTCTTTTCTCACATGAGTTAAGAGTTTTCTGCTTGGTCCTTATTTTCGCAGTAGAGGTACTTTATCATCTTACACCATCTCCATTATATTTCTCCATTACATTCGTTTCATCAACGTAACCCTTGAGACTCTCCGAAATTACCACTGAGGTTTATGGTTACACAACAACTGTGTTTATGATCTCAGTTTCGTGCCACTACGAGCTGAGTGAAACCCAAAATTCAACACCAAATCTGAATTGACGGTGAACAATTAATTTGCTCAAGTTTTCACCAAAGAATTGACGAATGTACCTTCATGAAATCTCAAATTTTATTTTGTGTGATTCCTATGAAATTGTTAAACACCATAACATTTCTTCCCTTGGGATCCAGTTTTTATTTTTTTATTTTTTTGAGATTTTCTATTTTCCAAGCCAATTTCAAATTAATTCCTACCTACTTGTTCAACAGACTACACCGGTCTCACAAGTACTTTGATCACTTTCTTTCTTATTTCAAGATTAGAATTGTTGCATCAAAGCGAAAGCCACCCTGAAGTAGCCTAATTAAAAGAAGCCTTTCAACATTTCTTAAAAAGTGTTTGATCGTAATTTAACGGGAATCCACATTAACACTTTGAGGTCTCTCTTGATCTTGAAGGAAGAGATTCGTGCCCGGGATCATCAGTTTCGTGTCATTATTGACATCACAGTCATTCCTAAAAAGAGTTGCTTTATTTCTTTTCTTTTTACACTCTTTGCACGAAAATCTTTGATTTTCCAAAAATCCGTTACTAATTAATTTCAGGTTGATTTATTGCATTGGTGGTTAATTATTAAGACGTGGTCAACAATCATCCACGTGGGCAATTTATTCAAAAGATGCGATTCAAAAAGATAAGACGAAGGTTTGCTGACTCAGGCAGGAAATAAAAGGATTGAATTTCAACCGGTGGTAAAAAGGGGTGCGTGTGAATTTGAAACGCCCACTCTTTTACTGACATAATGGACGCGTGTGAGAATTTTAAGCGATTCCTCTCTAGCAGTTAAAGGCGCGTGAGGATTTGAAACGGCTTGTTCTGAAACGGCGCTTGTTGGGCGGCGTAATCCTAGGAATCTGACACTCTCTCTCCTACGTGATCATCGCATGCCTCAACTGTCACGCATCTGTCATTTCGTAAACCTTTTCGTATTTCCATAGAAGATTTGAAACGATTTTTCTCTCTCCTTTCACCCACTATAAAAGGCAGTCTTCACTACCATTTACCTCTTTACTGCTTCAGAATTTACAAGAGAGCAAAAACTCGAAAAAGCTTTACTGTTCATCTTCTTCTTCCTACCTTCAACAATGGCAGAATCATCTTCCGTCCATGCTACCTCACACATCCTCCCTATTCGTCCACAACAATGCTTGGTGATCGACCTAAACCCTCTGGCGTACGACTCTTATATGTCGCCGATCATCGAGTGCCTGAAGTACTCCCAAATCGCTCCAGCTCTCTCCAGGATTGAGTCTGTGCCAATGGTGATTCTCTCGCAGGTGTATGCGACTGCCTATTATGACAAAGCAGTCGAGCGGGTGTTCTTCGAGGTTGCTGATCACAAGACCTCCATTTCACGACAACGTTTTGGTACTTTGCTAGGTTTGGCTGCTGACCCATCGAGAATTAATCCGGAGACGATTCCAATTGGGCATCTTTACAACATGTTCTATAACATGGGGTACACGGAGGCGCTCGTCTCTGTCGCAAAGTTCAAGAAATCCTGCTTGCCGCCGCAGTGGAACGGCATGTTCACAGTCCTCTTCAAGGGCTTGTCTGAACGGAGCTCAGGATCTGATGGTGCTAGTCGTCTGTTCTTGTCGATTATGTACGCCATTTACAACGGAGTCAACCTAGACTTTGGGTTGGTCCTCTGGCAACAGCTCATCCAGAGCCTTTCTTCTTCATCATGACATTCTGAGGTGTCGTTTTCCCGGTTCTGGATTCTTATCACCAAATGGGCGATGGATAAGTTGGATATACCCACTGCTGTTGGTGTAGTGATGTCTTCGGTCGGTACTTTTCATACCACAAAGATCATCGTCTCTGATGCATCCAGGTTTTCTTTCATTGGCTCTATTCTGGAGACAATGTATGGCGACGTCCCATCCGACAGCAGGATCATCCGGACGATCAAAGAGTTCAAGGCATCTGGTCCTAGGGAACTTACACCGGAAATGCTAAAGTCCATCCATGATGCTGACAAACCGGTTCCCAGGGGCAAAAAGGCGGATAAAGGGAAGCAAGTGACCAAAGCTCCTAAAGGTCCTTCTCCCAAGAAGAGGAAACAAAAAAAACCTGCCCAGTCACCGCAACCGAAGAGGAGGAAGACTCAACCGAAGCGCAAGCTTGTCATCCCTTCTTCTTCAAGTGACTCTGAAGGCGAGAGTTCGAATTCGGACGGCTCTCAAAGAGGCGAAACCCCTCCAAGAGGCAACACCCCACCCCGATCTCCTACCCCAGACATGGAAATCCATAACTCACCCATTCCTTCACCCACTCAAACAATCCCTACTTCCATTCCCACCATAAACCCCACTACCACTATTCCTCCAACCTCTTTCCCTATACCACCACCCATTTTCACAACTGCAACCGAAACACCACCTGTAACTGAAACCCCACCCGTAACCGCACCACCTCAAACCGAAACCCAGCATACAACCGAACCTACCCACACTCAACCACCACCCGAAACTACCTCAACCCATACTCAACCTGAACCTACAAAACCCACAACACCCCCAACTTCACCACCCCTACCATCTCCAGATCATGCCTCTGATGGAGATAACCCGTTCCTTGGCGGTGACAACATGACCTTCGATTCGGTCTACTTTAGTCCGTTTCAAGTTCAAAGTGACGAAGAGGATGATGCTCCAGTGACAAAGAAACATTTTAAGGAGCTAAACGAGAAGGTTGATTTACTTCTTGCCTCATCTTCCAACCACCAGTCCTCTCTCTCTGAAGCCGCTCTTCAGAAGATTGTTGATGCCTTCTCCAGGGCTCAGCATGATTCTATAGCTTCAGCCACTGCCGCCATAGACGCCTCCACTAAAGCATGTGAGGATGCGACCGCAAAAGTCGATAAACTATTCTTAGATGCCTCTTCCCTGTTGAAGTCCTTACAGGAGAGTGCGGATTCTACCAAGACAACTTTGGAACCGATTGTTCAGCAATTGGCAAAGTTCATCTCAACGGAGTTGACATCGTTCGCTACCCTTCGCCAATCAATAAGCGACGACAACTCGGCCCTTCGTGTCTCCATTGATGAGCGCCTCGCTAAGCTTCAGGAGGATCTCGCAGCTGAAAACTCATTGATGGACGTTCTGGCAAGCAAAACCACCGCCCTCAAGGTCAAGAGCACTCAGCTATCAAACTCTCAACAATAGCTTGAAGCTCTTCGATCCGAAAGGGAGGTCATCAAGACATGTGTTTCGGATGTACACGCTGCCCTATCCAACATCCTAGAAGCACACGATCCGATTCTAAACCATTCGGTGAGGCAAACCCTTGCTGAAAAACTTTCTCCTGCCATGGACCTTCTCAGCAAAATCGAAGGCTTACCTAGTTTCGTGTCCAATCCGAAACAAAGGGAAGAAGAGAAGAAGACCGGATTGAAACCACCTCCTTCCTCCAAAGCTACTCACACAACCGAACCACCTCCAACTGGTCAAACATCGGGTTCGGGTGTGAAGGATAAAGGGAAGAACATAGCTGAGGAAGAAGATGAAGATGAAGACAAAGAAACCATTGTGGACATGTTGAAACGAAAGAACAGTCGCAATGTTGATGAAGATGTCAATCGTGTGGCGCGAGAGGCTGAAGAAGCCGAACGCAAGAAGAAAGAAGCCCACGATCTCCTCGAGAGCAGGAAGACTCTCTTCCCTGCCTGGACTCGGGAGCGAATGATTAAGGAGGCCATAGATACTCCTAGCATCTTATGGCTCGAGCCGGTGATCTCATTCGACTGCTATAATTCTGTCGATTCGCAGTTCGACATGCCGCTGACTCGAAAGGCGTTTATCTTCCACGCCTTCTCAAATATTTATGAAGTCCCTCATCCGAACCCTGAGGTTGATAGGGAGCTCATCGACTTCTATCTGAAGGCTGCTCGTCCTCAGTATCTAACATGGAGCGCCCAAAAGATAGTGAACGTTCGGGTATTGAAGCCTTATACCGAAGGAAGATTCATCAATGTTCGGTTCAAGGTGATTCGAGGATCTGCAAAAACTGAACATCTTATATCCCTGGCAGATCTACCGAACCTAAATCCTCATGATTGGATCGTTTTTCATAACATCCTCTTGACGAATGAAGCTGAATATGGTCCGATTATAGACCATCTCAAGAGGATGATTGTCTGTTACATCATGGAGGTAGCCCTAATGGAACAGGAGGTAGCCACTGTCTTCAAGAAGAAACCGAAGATAGCTCCTGTGGGATCGGCCAGTGATCTCAATCAGATGAAAATGGGCAAGATCGACCCGAGATGCAATTTGGTCATGTTCACTAGAGCAGAAGGACAGAAATGTCTCTTTGCTTTAGCTGACAAACATCTTTACACCACTGCTTGTCTAGAGCACGTGTTGTCGATCATCCGAAGGTGTAAAGAGAATGCAGCGGATGATGTCAAGTACTTCAATGATATGATCCAATGGTACATCAGGTTTAGACAGACAATACTGGCTCTTATCTCGCGTCTGTTTAATACCGTGAAGAAGAAAGTACCTGCCTCCGCTGCTGGCCCAAGTAACAAGTGAAGATCTCGCTCCAATTGACACAAAGGGGGAGATTGTTGGGTTGAAGATTCGTTCAAGGATTGCGTCATTGGGCTCGGCTGTTAGTCCATATGTTTTATGCTCCGGTTTTCGCCTGTCCAACTGAGAGCCCGTTAGGTTTATTATATAAGTATATGCTTGCATGCATATTAGGTTAACGATCTAGAAGGCGATAGTATTACGATAGCATTACAGTTTTCTCTCTTTATCGTTCTTGTAAACCTACTAATCCTCTACAGTTGATGTTCTTAATCGAGCTCTTCTGAGGGTTTTGTTTTAATCATTCGACACGTTTGATTCATTCTTGACTTGTTCTTATTTTCGTGTTCTTGCTATTTTATATTTACTTACCTGTTTAAGATCTAATCGATCTTCAAGATTAAAGTTTTAATCTCATCAATTTTAACATTAGAGTATTTCCCCAGAACCATATCACATTAATCATGAAACTTGAGGAGCGATACGATCACGCCTTTGCCTTGCCACGCTCTCCTGAAGTACCTGACACAAAAAATTGAACTGTAAACCCGAAATCTTAGTGAGTTACCCCCAAAGTACCAAACAAATACAACCATACTCATAACATATCATAATACAGAACAGCCATGCACATCGGGTCTACTGTGTGACTGGTTCGCCCGCACTGGGCCTTCAGTCCACTTTGTCCACCCTCCGAGTCTAGTCATGTACATCGAGTCTACAGTCTGATTGGTCCGCCCGCACTGGGCCTTCAATCCACATGGTCCACTCTCCGAGTTTACAGTATGACTGGTCCGCCACACCAGGCCTTCAGTCGGCCTGGTCAACTCTCCGAGCCTCGGCACGTCTGGTTCGCCCTCTTGGGGCCTTCAGCCTATCCGGACCGCTCGCTGGGCCTTCGAAATATCCGGCCTGCCCTAGGTATGTTGGCCTACAGCAAAAAGCAGGTCCCGCCTCAACCCAACCCCCGTCATACAATTTCTTAACCAGACAATTAATCACATAGCATATAAAACAATTAATCACATAACAATTTCTTAACCAGACAAACAGTCTAACAGATCACATAGCGTATCAACATCTTAACCGGGATTCCAACCTAACCGTTCACTAGCATAACATCACCCTATATACCGGGTACCGACCTTAACCAGGTCAATAACATAATACCATCCTAAATACCAGAATGCACATCTAGCAAATCAATAACATAAAAAACAATACCCGGATTTCCATCTGATAAAGGGCCGACCTTGGTGTCGTAGACCCTGTCAATATAATGAGGATAACTCACCTCGTAACTGCCGACTGAAAAGATAAGACCAAGCTGATCCGACCACCGACTCGATCTTCACCACAGAACACTACCAAAGAACAAATTTCATAAATACCCAAAATTACCAAAATACCCTTGGATGTCAAACTGGTCAACTCTCGGTCAAAGTCAAAGTCCTCAGTCAAAGTCAACCTTCCTGGTTAATCTTACTCGCCGAGTCAACCCGTCGACTCGCCGAGTTCCCTTATCCAGAAAACTCTCATAACACACTTAACTCGCCGAGTCCAACGATCTCTGAGTTCCATCCTGACCAACTCACTGAGTCCCCAACCGAATCACTAATCCAGGGCATTAACTGAAAGGGATTGGGGTTCTACGACCTGACTCGCCGAGTCTAAGGCAATCTTCATCAGACTCGCCGAGTTGTTCTTCCAACTCGCCGAGTCCATGCACATGTTCATACAACTCGTCGAGTACACCCATGTGACTCGCCGAGTCTCTCCAGTTCTCAACCCATTTAGAAGCTATTCGAGCCACGCAGAGCCTCAAATCCATATATCCACCCCTCTACAATCTAACCCCCACATAAAGTTGCGAACTTTACATGAAACCATGGAGATTTAGGCCTAAAACATGCTAGGGCTTGGGTTTTGGACAAATGGGCTTCACCAACAACTCAAAGACTGAAACTTTATGACATTCTAGGCCATCATAAGTCTATAATTGGAGTAGCAACCCCAGATCTAACTCCAAATCCGATATAGGTCTCAAAACAAGCTAAGGAACTCCCAAAACAACCACCAAGGATGAACCAAAAGGAAATAGCTTAAGATAAGGGCTCTTTACCTCATAGATGTGCCCAAAACTAATGTAGATCCCAGATCTAAATAAGCCTCCTTGATGCTAGCTTCTAATTTCTCAAACTCCTTCCACCAATTTTCTCTTCCAAGCCCCAAATCTCCTCCACAATGATGCCTCAGACGAAATTAGGGTTTTCTGGAACTCTTTGGGGAAATAAGAGGTTGGGAGAAGGACATAACGTCCTTTAAATAGGGTGCAAGCTCTAAGATTAGGGTTTTCTCATTCCAGCACCAACTCGTCGAGTCCAACTTCCGACTCGGCGAGTTGGTCACTTAATTCGCGATCAAAACCTGCTCCAACTCGGTGAGTAAGCATGCCTACTCGTCAAGTCCCTTCCACTATTTACACTTAGTACCCTTCACATCTTATTCCAGACTTGGGACGTTACAACTCTCCCCCACTTATATTAGCCTTCATCCTCGACGCCTGCGGCAACACAAACTTCCGGATGATACTCCCACAATGCATCCACTGATCTCAACCGACCCAGATTCCTTCAAACACTGCTATCGAATCCCTGAAATCCATCTCTTCCCTTGCAGGGTCCTGGTAACCGCTTCAAGCTGGCCACCGGCTTCCCTTTCGTGATAACAACACTCATCGACCAATGGCCACCAGAAGACATTACTTTACTTTCGACTTACGCGTTCATTCGCCACCTACGAGAACTGGATACCATTCTAAACCACCGGGTCTTGACCCTGTATTAGCTTACTATCTTTCGCCCTACTGGCATCACTTTTACCAATTTGCACCGATGGAAACTCATCCCGTTTCCTCCCTGGATCAAATCCTTACCGTGCTGACAAGATGAAAGAATTCACAGCTTCTGAGCAACCCTCCTGAATACCCAACTATAATGTTTGTACACATCACACCTGTCCCCCAAACAACCTCGGGCTGAAAAAAAAAACCAGGCACACCTACGATGGTCCAGCCATCCCTAGGATGGAACACCATTACATCAATAGCTCATGACCACAACCATACTCGGAACCAAGGGTTTTGTCCTTGCGTCACCCTCAAACCCTTAGGTTCAACACAATGGGGTGCAACCTACTCACAAACTCCCTATCATGATCTCCAGGTCCTTAACCTCCGACTGTAATATCCTTATACAGTCCTTAGTACCGGTCCAAACTACTCCCGAGTCTGTTAACCTGCTGTCTCACCTTTCTCCGTCCCAATCTCCAATCTGGAACCACCATCATCCTCCTCTTCCAAGGAGACTAAAAACATGCTTGCGCATCATCCAACACTGCCATAGCCTCAACGGGCATCCAACGCGTATGTGTTTCCATATATCTGGTACAATCCCAGTGCTCACTACTAGCAACTGAAGCACTTTCGATCATCCGTTTACTCTGTTGCCTTCCTTTCAGAGGACCCACACTCCTTCCGCAGCTACATACCCTTCCTTTCCAGGAAGTCTACTTAACCACCCTTACCTCACCAAAGTGCCACCGAGCTAAACTCCTCTCTACGCAAACCATGTAGAGCAACTGCTATTCTCGAGCTCCCATATAATCTGAATCTGATCCCATAACTAACAAGGCCCACGCACGGCCTCCAGCCAACTCTATCATCATGATCAATACTTGGGGTAGAACATATCGATTACTATTGCATGGCGACATATTCACTCATCCTCCACACACAGATCCACTAACACATACAGAGTCTTCAGCATGACTGGACCGCCTTACCAGGCCTTCAATCTATCTGGACCACTCTCGGAACCTTCGGCATGTCTATACCGTTCCCTGAGCCTTCGGCCTGACAGGTACGCCTTCCGACCTCCAGTATATCCGGACCGCTCAAAACTGTCGTACGTCGCCCTGAACCATCCTTCCCAGGAAGCTCTCCCATGCAGTCTATTCTAGCCCTCTTGGGGTTCTGAACTTTAGTTCCGTTCCCGAAATCCTTTCCATGGTCTAATCCCAGGCCTCACATTGGCCAACCACCTTTCCTGAAATCATGGTCTGTTCCCCGCCCCACTTGTCTATCCCTAGTTCCAATCATGCCACACTCTCGGCTAACAACACTAATAAATCCAAACAGCTAACCAACCCTAGATGCATGCTGTTTCACCGGAGAATTTTCCAATACTCCCCACTTAGTGTGCCCACTACTAACTTTCGCTGACAACCGGCATAACTTGATAAAGTTTCCCCCTCTATTCCAGGAATCAAATCCCTCAAGAGTGAGCAACCTCGAAAGGTCACTCTCCCGACACCGTACATCCCGAACTCTAGGGAAATTCGAATCTCAACTGAACACCTCTCGCAACGCCGTTGCTATTCTAAGCAATGGGATCATATATCTTATCTTCTGATCACATATCCTCATGGATGCTAACCGACTACAATCCCTAACTACTAAGATCCTCAATCAAACCATGACTCATGCGAAAAAGAGAACAGATTTAAAATACCACATAATCAACAAAATAACAAGATATCAAAAGGAAACATACCCGCAGCTGCATCCGACTTTGCCCTGACCTCCTCTGCTATAAGTTTGAAAGCGCACCCCTAAGCCCTCGGAGGCTCCGCTCAACCTTGACCTCCACCCGTAATCCTCAATGTGACCGGTGCTGGAGCCTGCACCGGTCTCGTAACAAGCTGTGGACAGTTGATCCTCAAGTGTCCAACCTGGTGACAATGATAATAGATCCTCATATCCCGAGCCGGGACCGTCTGACGGCAATCCCTCGCATAATGCCCCTCTCTCCCACACTTGCAACATGTACCACTGAACCTACAAACTACGGTATGATCCTTCCCACACATCTCACAAGTGTGGCTACTCTGACCTCCAACCCTAGAGTCAACGGTCTTGGACCGTTTCGGCGCCAACTGTGACTGCACCGGAGCTTGCCTCTGCTCTCGTAACTGCAACTCCATCTCTAACTCCCGCCGCCTAGCGGCCTCCTGCAGCTCTAACAAAGTACCACACCTCTGCGTGGACACAAACTGCCTGATGTCCCTCTTGAGCATACTCAGATATCGGGACATCTGAGTCTGCTCTAAAGCAAACTCAGGGAAAAACATCGCCCTCTCCGTGAACATCCTGGTGATCTCCGTCACCGACTCTGAATCCTACTTCAGTTCCAAGAATTCCTGAGCCAACCTCTCCCTCTCAACCCGTTGAACATAACTGGTACTGAACATCTCCAAGAACTGATCCCATGAAACCGCAGCCTGCTGCGCATCAGAATAAGATCCCGTATTCAGCCTCCACCAATCCTTCACCCAGAGCCTCAAAAGGTTTAAAGCACACCTCACCCTCTGATCAGCAGGGCATGAACACGTGAAGAAACAGCCTTCCACGTCCGACAACCATCTCATAGAAACGATCGGATCCTGAACTCCATCGAAAGTAGGGGGCTTCGTATTATCGAAGTCCCTATACTAAAACCCTCGACCGACTCCTCCCCCTGCCGTTGTAGCTGCCGCAAGAGTTGCATAGCGTTCATCAAAGTACTCAACCATGGCGGTCTTGATCGACCCAAACATCTCCGGCATCTCAGCCCGGAACATAGCGTCGACCTCATCATGCAGGATATCACGAATCCTAGCATCCAACTCATCCGTAGTCATCTGACCAATAACCTCGGGTGGTACCGGTCCATCCTGACCACTCTCTCCTGCTCCCGATCCCGAACCGGATCCTGCCCCGAAACGTCTCGTAATCGCCATACTGAAAATACACCACAAGATATTAGGCATTCCTCATAATTATCCCGAGAACTAGCTCCCAACAAAAGCCTAGGGGTTGTGACTTCCTTGATACGCGTATGGGTCCTGTGCTTTCAGTAGTACGGGCCCATACTACCTTCCACACCTACCCTTATTTGTATCAAGTATCACCACAACACCCTATCAAAATCATATAATGAACAATCGATTCCCACTCCTAAAGGAGTACCACTAACTCATAACCGACCTACTGGTCGCATGCAACCCTCCCATTCATCAAACTTCCACCAACCCTGCAGCACTAGTGTATGCTAGCCATACATAACGCTGGACCCCATAAACTTTCGAATATCAAATCCTACCCTAAGCTCCCAATCAAACAAGAACAAAACATAAGGCCAAATCAAACATTCTCATGCTATAAGATCTTAATTATATCTGGCCGTGATGCATACATTAAATAACTACAGTAATGATGTCAATTTCATACAAAGGAAACGCTAGGGTAGTAGGCATCATATATCAGGCAATTTTATCGTGCAATCCTTGAAGATCCCTAGCCTAGTACTAGCATGATGTTCTAACATATCACATAATCAAATAACGATATGATATCTTAGAGTCTACTTATTGGCTCCGGCTGATCGTACGCTTCGAATCCTCTTTTACTTATTTTGAAAACCATTTTAAAAACTTACTTTCCGAAAATCTCCTTGATTTGAGACTGGATTCGCACGAGTGTTCCTCCAATTCACTCAAACCAAGGCTCTGATACCAACTTGTAACGACCATAAAATTTGAGCCAAATTAAAACATTTTTAATTCATTCAAAAACCATTGAGTTCGTACATTTGTTTTCAAAGTAGTTTAACATAAGAGTATTTCCCCAGAACCATATCACATGAATCATGAAACTTGAGGAGCGGTACGATCATGCCTTTGCCTTGCCACGATCTCCTGAAGTACTTGAAACAAAACATTCAATTGTAAGCCCGAAAGCTTAGTGAGTTACCCCCAAAATACCAACCACATATAACTATACTCATAACATATCATAATACAGAACAAGCATGCACATCGGGTCTACTGTGTGACTGCTCCGCCCACACCGGGCCTTCAGTCCACCTAGTCCACCCTCCGAGTCTAGCCATGTACATCGAGTCTACAGTGTGTGATTGGTCCGCCTGCACTGGGCCTTCAATCCACCTGGTCCACTCTCTGAGTCTACAGTATGACTGGTCTGTCACATCGGGCCTTCAATCCGCCTAGTCCACTCTCCGAGCCTCAGCACATCTGATCCGCCCTCTTGGGGCCTTCAGCTTATCTGGACCGCTCGCTGGGCCTTCGAAATATCCGGTCTGCCCTGGGTATGTTGGCCTACAGCAAAAAGCAGGTCCCGCCTCAACCCAACCCCCGTCAGACAACCATGTGCACATAAAACAATTAATCACATAACAATTTCTTAACCAGACAAACAGTCTAACAGATCACATAGCATATCAACATCCTAATCGGGATTCCAACCTAACCGGTCACTAGCATAACATCACCCTATATACCGGGTACCGACCTTAACCAGGTCAACAACATAACACCATCCTAAATACCAGAATGCACATCTAGCAAAGCAATAACATAAAAAACAATACCCGAATTTCCATCCAATAAAGGGCCAACCTTGGTGCCGTAGACCCTGTCGATATAATGAGGATAACTCACCTCGCAACTGCCGACTGAAAAGATAAGACCAAGCTGCTCCGACCACCGACTTGATCTTCACCACAGAACACTACCAAAGAATAAATTCCATAAATACCCAAAATTACCAAAATACCCTTGGATGTCAAACTGGTCAACTCTCGGTCAAAGTCAAAGTCCTCAGTCAAAGTCAACCTTCCTGGTTGATCTGACTCGCCGATTCAACCCGTCGACTCGCCGAGTTCCCTTATCTAGAAAACTCTCATAAGACACTTAACTCGCCGAGTCGCCCCAAGACTCGCAGAGTCCAACGATCTCTGAGTTCCATCCTGACCAACTCACTGAGTCCCCAATCGAATCACTAATCCAAGGCTTTAACTGAAAGGGATTGGGGTTCTGCGACCTGACTCGCCGAGTCCAAGGCAATCTTCATCAGACTCGCCGAGTTGTTCTTCCAACTCGCCGATTCCATGCACATGTTCATACAACTCGTCGAGTACACCCATGTGACTCGCCGAGTCTCTCCAGTTCTCAACCCATTCAGAAGGTATTCGAGCCATGTAGAGCCTTAAATCCATAAATCCACCCCTCTACAATCAAACCCCCACATAAAGTTATGAACTTTATGTGAAACCATGGAGATTTAGGCCTAAAACATGCTAGGGCTTGGGTTTTGGACAAATGAGCTTCACCAACAACTCAAAGACTGAAACTTTATTGCATTCTAAGCCATCATGAGTCTAGATTTGGAGTAGCAACCTCGGATCTAACTTCAAATCTGAGATAGGTCTCAAAACAAGCTAAGGAACTCCCAAAACAACCACCAAGGATGAACCAAAAGGAAATAGCTTAAGATAAGGGCTCCGTACCTCAGAGATGTGCCCAAAACTGATGTTGATCCCAGATCTAAACAAGCCCCCTTGATGCTAGCTTCCAATTTCTCAAGCTCCTTTCACCAATTTCCTCTTCCAAGCCCCAAATCTCCTCCACAATGAAGCCTCACACGAAATTAGGGTTTTCTGGAACTCTTTGGGGAAATAAGTGGTTGGGAGAAGGACATAACGTCCTTTAAATTGGGTGCAAGCTCTAAGATTAGGGTTTTCTCATTCCAGCACCAACTCGTCGAGTCTAGTCTTCGACTCGGCGATTTGGTCACTTAATTCGCGATCGAAACCCGCTCCGACTCGGCGAGTAAGCGTGCCTACTCGTCGAGTCCCTTCCATTATTTACACTTAGCACCCTTCACTTCTTGTTCCGGACTTGGGATGTTACATGGCCCTCTAATGTCCATTTCATACATAAAGCTCCAAACTTGGTGTACGTGCATGGGGGTTTTGGCTCAAAAAGCCATAAAAGTGCTCTACAAGATGCATAGGGCTTTCATGGCCATAAAGTTGGCACCTTTATTGTAACACCCCAAAGTTTGGAAAGCCAAGAAAAGAAAGAAAACCTCAAGTTTAGGGGAGACTCGGCGAGTCCATGGAGGGACTCGGCGAGTCCGAGCGGGATCCGGGTTGTGGTGAAAGCGATCGACTCGGCGAGTCGGCCAAGGAGACTCGACGAGTTGGGTCTGATCGAGGAAAACCCTAAATCCGGGACTTGGAGCCTATTTAAGCGTCTCATTCTCTTTCCTAGGGTTCCTTTACTGCCTCTCTACCCCAGAACACCAAACCCTAGCCACCATATCCGTTTTTGAGCTAGATCTTGCCTTGAAGAATGCACTAAAGCTTGGAGGAGGAAGAAAGACCTTGGAGGTGCAAGAAGGGACTGTGGATCTGGGATTGTGGAGTCATTTCAGACCAATTGGAGGTAATAAGTTGTTGCTTGGACTCCCTTTGCATCTAGATCTATTCTTATGTGTGAGTTTTGGTCATTGTTGGTATCATATGTAACCAATTCGAGTTGGAGGTTCAGATCTGAGGTTGCTACCTCAGATCCATGTTGGTTTTGGTCTTGAATCCCCTAAAGTATCAGCCCTTGGTATGTTGAAGAAGCATGTTTGCCATAAACCCTAGTTTAGTGTGTTTTGAGCATAGATCTTTCAATCTACACGTAAAGTTTGCCACTTTACGTGGGGAATAGGCCCTAGAAGTATGGATCTATGAGTTGGAAGTTCTGTTTGGCTCGAAAAGCCACTGCATGGATTGAGGACTGGATAGACTCAGCGAGTCCTTCGAGTGGACTTGGCGAGTAGCTTGAAGACGAGGAGGAACTCGACGAGTAGAATGAACAGCTCGTCGAGTCGGTTGAAGTTAGGCATGGAATCGGCGAGTTGGACGAGCAACTCGACGAGTTGGTTGAAGATTGTCTTGGACTCGGCGAGTCTGTTCTTGGACTCGGCGATTCAGATCACGAAACCCTAAACCCTTTGAGTTGAGACTCGAATCAGTGAGTCGGGTGGTGACTCAGCGAGTTGGACAAGACAGGACTTGGAACTAGTTGGACTCGGCGAGTCATGGACTGACTCGGCTAATCGGGTCGCGAATAAGAAAGACCCTGAGCTTATGAACTCGGCGAGTCTTTAGGAAAACTCGGCGAGTAGGGTTGACCTGGAAGGCTGACTTTGACCAGAGTTGACTTAGTTGACTGTCAGACTAAGTGTTATATGTATATTGATAGCTCAGAGAGCTAGAGGAGCAGCGGTTCAGGGGATTGTCAAGTAGCAGCCAGAGGTTTATCAGCAGGGCTCAGCAGTTCAGGTGAGTTTCCTTCCAGTAGGAACGGGTCTAAGGCCACAATGCCGGCCCGTTTAGCTAGCAGTAGTTTTCGGATGTTGATCTGATTCAGTAGTTAGTATGTTTGATGCCTTCGTGGCTCAAACAGGATTTATGTGTTATGTGTTCCGGGCTACGGCCCGATGTAGTATGCAGTATATGTGAGTTTATGCCAGTTGATATGTTATGATATGCTGTGTTCAGTTAGCTTCGGACTTTGGTCTGATGGAGGGGACAAGGTCCCAGACAGTTAGCTTCGGACTTCGGTCCGATGGAGGGGACAAGGTCCCAGACAGTTAGCTTCGGACTTCGGTCCGATGGAGGGGACAAGGTCCCAGACAGTCAGCTTCGGACTTCGGTTCGATGTAGGGGGCAAGGCCCCGTTAGTCCGGACTTCGGTCCGATGCAGTGGGCAAGGCCCAATATGTGCTTTATATGTTTTTGTGTGATATGTGGTAGAGTGGGGGAGCTCACTAAGCTTCGTGCTTACGGTTTTCAGTTTTGGTTTCAAGTACTCGGTTTTCAAAAGAGGAGCTCGGGAAGATTGCAGAGCACACACCATAGTCAGTTAGCCTGGGAATGTTTGACTCTGATAATGATATTTTGTTTTGAATTTAATACTCAAAAGTTATGTTTGACTTATGATACGTTGTCATAAATCTATTTTATTAATGTTTTAAAAGAAATTTTTAGTCATGATTTTTGGGTCCTTACAAGTTGGTATCAGTGCCTTGGTTTGAGGGATTCGGACGCACTTCCGAGTGTGCCTGAACTCAAACTAAGGAAGTGGTATAGAGTTTTCAAAAGAAAAATCGTAGTCACAAAAGAATTTTGAGAAAAGAAAACGATTTTAGAAAAAGTGTAAACAAAAGAGTTTTAGAAAAAGGTAAAAAGAGTTTTGAAAAGAAAAAAGGGTGTGGTGCATGCAATCAGCCGAGCTCAAGTAAGTACTCCCAATTTACCCATACAAGTTATGTTATTATTTTCAGTATCAGTTTCAGTTTCAGTTTCAGTTCCAGCTTCAGTAGAACAGCATGCTAGAATAGGACTAAGGATCTAGGATGATGCCTTATGTGCCTGCTTTATGTGTTCCAGCTTGATGAGAATTGCATGCTAGTAATGAGTAGACAGTAGTAGGATAGCCTGTGTAGGTTATGCCTGATAGTATGAGCTTAGCATTATATGCTAATGCAGTTTCTTGTTATGAGAATTGTTTTGCCTGAGTATGTTTCCCTTATCCGAATGCTGCTTGCTTTGTGCTTTGTGGGACTCTGAGTGATGAGAGTTAGCCATTAGGTGAATACGTCTCATCACATGTGATCAGGGTTGAATAATCTCAGAGTGCTGGATTTGGCCCTACTGCACAGCTCTCGTTTGAGTCCAACCGTTGTAGGGACGAGTCTTTTACTTGAAGGATTATCTGAGCCTCGTCACATGTGATGGTATTCAGGTGGTGACTAATTGGCATTACTAGGAGGCCTTCAGCAGCTGAGGACTGTGAGGGTAGAGTCAGAGGTTCCCTAGGGCAAGCCTAGGATGAGAGTAGCAGAGATCAGTAGAAGAGTAAAGGGGACTAGGTGGAGTTGAGGTAACTCTTGAGGAAAGTACGGATAGATGTGGAAGGTAGTAGGGGCCCATACTACTGAAAGCAGAGGATACGTACTCGATTCAAGAGGGGCCAAGATGAAACCAGGAAATGGTGTACTGAGAGAGAAATCCCTCAGCAATAGTGTGTTAATTGATCAGGATTTTGTTATATTTTCAGAATGGTGACATTGCGCGAGCTACCAGTTAGCAGTTCAGGCGTCGAGGAGGGATCTGGCTCGGGTTTTGGAGCCGGGCAGCTTGATGATCAGATGAGGGATTTCATTTCCGCAGAGATCATGCGCAATATCATCGATCAGACTCCAGTGATTTTCGGTTCGGTTAGAGAGGCCATCATGGAGCTTACGGACAGCCGACTTAAGGCCTTAGGGGCCGGGGCAGTTTCAGGACAGTTTGGGGCTCATCTAGAGCCCGATTCTCATGGATCCCAGGGATCCATCAGGGAAGGGAGTCCCATTTTTAGCACTTGTCATCCGGGGTCGGGAGTGAGTGGTCCACCTTACCCCCAAGAGGGTTCCCTGCAGGATTGGATTGCTGCAGAGGTTTCGCGGGCTCTCCAGGAAGAGTTACCAAACACCATTGGGCGTATCACCGATAGTGTGGTCGACGGGATTGAAAGGCGGACCTCAGCTGTCCAGGCAATGGGTGAAATGGTCACTATGACCCATGAGCGGGAGATTGGCTCGGATAGTCAGCTTAGGAAGAGGAAGCGGTCTTCCGGTCTAGTTCGGCAAGATGGACAGTCGGACACTGTCGTAGTGGGTGTCAGGGGCCCGCAAGGTCGAGATAGTTGCACGAGGGAGAAGGGAGCACGGGCTGGCGTGCGCAGCAAGTCTAAGTGCGGCAGATGCGGATGGAAGGGTCACAAATGTCAGGAATGTACAGTAGAAGTAGAGTTATGCCATCGTTGTCATCAGCCTGGCCATGTTAGGGTGAACTGCCCCGTTCAGCGGTTGGGACAGCCTCATTGTCATAGTAGAGTTCGAAAGTCAGAGGGATTTGAGGATCCTTCAGAGCAGGTTGCAGGTATGATTCTTTTCCTTCTATTTTATTATTCACAACATTATTGCTATGTTGCTGCATTGATGTCAATAAGCTTATGTGTTGTGTTATAGTGTGGCTTGTTTGTGATTATGTTATATGCCATTTGCATACCTCGGAAAATTGGTTGGTAGTTAGGGGATGTGCTCTTATGAAGAAGGTTTCGGAGGATGCAGTAACTGTAGCATGGTTGGGAGAGATTTGGTTCGTTTCGCTAGTTCGGAGTGGTTAGTGTTTGGGATGGATTGGTTAGATCCCTAGCTTTGGCAGGCTTGGGTTCCTTAGCAGAATGATTATGGAATGGAAGCAAAGATCGGGATCTCTTTTGAGTATCAAGCGACAAGGGGTAAGCAGGGTCGAAGTGGGGGAGAATCCTCCGAGTGTGCCCAGGTAAGAGCACGCATACCCAGAGTGAGTATGTGGCCTCTGGGAAGGAAAAGAAGTAGTTCATCGTTTGATGGACTAAGGATTCAGGGTTGGGAGTTTGGGAAACTCCCCACTAGTTAGCGCGTGCGAACGAGATGGTCGGAAGCTGGTTGAGAATCCAGGATTGGAGGACCACCTGTAGGGGCTCAAGTGAGTCGGAATGAGGATCCTGAGAACGGGTAGCAAGAGATGTTTTCGTATTAGTAGCCAGTATCTGGGGCAGCATGCAGGTTGCGTAGATTCAGGAGTTGGGAGGTTGGAAACTTCCCAACAATAGCTTCTTGTATCCGGATTAGTAGACGGTTGGTTTGGGAACCAAGCCGAAGAATTCCTCGACGAAGCGCTAAGAATATCAAGGATATAAGATGTTGAGGTTGATGCAGCATTCGAAGACTAAGGGCTGTTTTTTTTTTAGAAATCGGGATGAGGAATCACTAGCAGGACTAGGGATAGTCAGGATGTTCTCGAGATAGCAGTAGTAGTGTTGTAAGTCTGCGGGGGTAGCCGTAGCATTCACTAGCAGTCAGATAGTAGTAGTAGTGTTGTAAGTCTGCGGGGGTAGCCGTAGCATTCACTAGCAGTCAGATGGCAGTAGTAGTGTTGTAAGTCTGCGGGCGTAGCCGTAGCATTCACTAGCAGTCAGATAGTAGTAGTGGTGTTGTAAGTCTGCGGGGGTAGCCGTAGCATCCACTAGCAGCCAGATAGTATTAGGGAGTTGTAAGTCCGCGAGCGTAGTCGCAGCCTTTTATCAGATTGGTAGGTAGCATGAGCGCGTGTTAGACGCGGGAAAGCAGTAGTACCCACCAGTTCGGGTGCAGCTGTGAGGATATGGGAATCCACGGGTTAGATTTCGGATTTCCCCAAATAGATCAGTTATGGCTAAGTCGGCAATTTGGGCTATAGATCGTCACATCAGTTATGAGATCAGAGTAGCAGTGGACCGTTGGGGTTCAGGTATGTTGCGGGCTACCGTCAGTCTGGGAGCCATCATGTTGTTAGTCGTGGAATTGATGATGTCAGGATGTGACGTATGGACCCGATCGGTTGGATCGGAAGGTTGCTAGAGCCACAGTGACAGGATAACTAGTGGAAACTAGTCCTAGAGGAAGATTTCGTTCAGAAGTCGTGGAAGCGACTAAGTGAGGAGTCCCTTGACTCCACAGTTGGGTTGGAGTTCAGTGTTTCAGGCAGCTTAGTGTTTCAGCCAGCACAGTGTTTCAGCCAGTTCAGTGTTTCAGGCAGCTCAGTGTTTCAGGCAGCTCAATGTTTCAGTCAATTCAGTGTTTCAGGCAGCTCAGTGTTTCAGTCTCTTCAGTGTTTCAGGCCGTTCAGCGTTTCAGTCGGTTCAGCGTTTCAGGCAGTTTAGTATTTCAGGCATGTTCAGTATTGCAGGCATTTCAGTGTTTGGAAGGTTTCAGGGTTTTGGGTCAGTATTGTATTTGCATTGGAATGCAAGTGCTGACGATATAGTTGGTTGATTTGGAAATGGCAAGTCCCTCTCAGCAGGATCAGTTGAGCCTTTTGCCGAGTATAAGTGATCTGTAAGGATAGCTAGGCAGGTAGCTTTTCATTCAGGAGGGAAGGCTCGAGTTAGTAGGAGATGAGTAATCAGGTGGGATAAAAGCAAGCTGGTTCCAGCAGCATCGTTTCAGTATGAGCGGCATAATGGATAGAACAGTTATAGATAGTCGAAGTATCTTCAGGAGTCGCTGGAAGAGGCTAGGAGTTTGCGATGGAGTGTAGTGACCAGTGGGAGTCCGGTAACTCAGATATCGGGAGATTGGTTAGACCAGAGTAGTCTCAGTGCATCCGGTAGGCGGATGGGAGGCAGCAGGATTTTCAGTCGGAGGAAGTAACGTTGAGGAAATTATGGAAAAGAGAAGGATTCAGTATGTTCCAACGGTAATGATCGGCATGGTGAGTGGCTGGAGTGACGGACAATAGGGTGTTAGATTTTCCAGACAGAGAATTGGAGGCAGTTCGCAGGCAGTTGATCATAGCAAACTTCGAGGATGAAGTTTAGTTTAAGTGGGGGAGAGTTGTAACACCCCAAAGTTTGGAAAGCCAAGAAAAGAAAGAAAACCTCAAGTTTAGGGGAGACTCGACGAGTCCATGGAGGGACTCGGCGAGTCCGAGCGGGATCCGGGTTGTGGTGAAAGCGATCGACTCGGCGAGTCGGCCAAGGAGACTCGACGAGTTGGGTCTGATCGAGGAAAACCCTAAATCCGGGACATGGAGCCTATTTAAGCGTCTCATTCTCTTTCCTAGGGTTCCTTTACTGCCTCTCTACCCCAAAACACCAAACCCTAGCCGCCATATCCGTTTTTGAGCTAGATCTTGCCTTGAAGAATGCACTAAAGCTTGGAGGAGGAAGAAAGACCTTGGAGGTGCAAGAAGGGACTGTGGATCTGGGATTGTGGAGTCATTTCAGACCAATTGGAGGTAATAAGTTGTTGCTTGGACTCCCTTTGCATCTAGATCTATTCTTATGTGTGAGTTTTGGTCATTGTTGGTATCATATGTAACCAATTCGAGTTGGAGGTTCAGATCTGAGGTTGCTACCTCAGATCCATGTTGGTTTTGGTCTTGAATCCCCTAAAGTATCAGCCCTTGGTATGTTGAAGAAGCATGTTTGCCATAAACCCTAGTTTAGTGTGTTTTGAGCATAGATCTCTCAATCTACATGTAAAGTTTGCCACTTTACGTGGGGAATAGGCCCTAGAAGTATGGATCTATGAGTTGGAAGTTATGTTTGGCTCGAAAAGCCACTGCATGGATTGAGGACTGGATAGACTCGGCGAGTCCTTCGAGTGGACTCGGCGAGTAGCTTGAAGATGAGGAGGAACTCGACGAGTAGAATGAACAGCTCGTCGAGTCGGTTGAAGTTAGGCATGGACTCGGTGAGTTGGACGAGCAACTCAACGAGTTGGTTGAAGATTGTCTTGGACTCGGCGAGTTTGTTCTTGGACTCGGCGAGTCAGATCACGAAACCCTAAACCCTTTGAGTTGAGACTCGAATCAGTGAGTCGGGTGGTGACTCAGCGAGTTGGACAGGACAGGACTTGGAACTAGTTGGACTCGGCGAGTCATGGACTGACTCGGCGAGTCGGGTCGCGAATAAGAAAGACCCTGAGCTTATGAACTTGGCGAGTCTTTAGGAAGACTCGGCGAGTAGGGTTGACCTGGAAGGTTGACTTTGACCAGAGTTGACTTAGTTGACTGTCAGACTAAGTGTTATATGTATATTGATAGCTCAGAGAGCTAGAGGAGCAGCGGTTCAGGGGATTGTCGAGTAGCAGCCAGAGGTTTATCAGCAGGGCTCAGCAGGTCAGGTGAGTTTCCTTCCAGTAGGAACGGGTCTAAGGCCACAATGCCGGCCCGTTTAGGTAGCAGTAGTTTTCGGATGTTGATCTGATTCAGTAGTTAGTATGTTTGATGCCTTCGTGGCTCAAACAGGATTTATGTGTTATGTGTTCAGGGCTACGGCCCGATGTAGTATGCAGTATATGTGAGTTTATGCCAGTTGATATGTTATGATATGCTGTGTTCAGTTAGCTTCGGACTTCGGTCTGATGGAGGGGATAAGGTCCCAGACAGTTAGCTTCGGACTTCGGTCCGATGGAGGGGACAAGGTCCCAGACAGTTAGCTTCGGACTTCGGTCCGATGGAGGGGACAAGGTCCCAGACAGTCAGCTTCGGACTTCGGTCCGATGGAGGGGGCAAGGTCCCAGTCAGTTAGCTTCGGACTTCGGTCCGATGTCAGCTTCGGACTTCGGTCCGATGTCAGCTTCGGACTTCGGTCCGATGGAGGGGGCAAGGCCCCAATCAGTTAGCTTCGGACTTCGGTCCGATGTCAGCTTCGGACTTCGGTCCGATAGAGGGGGCAAGGCCCCAGTCAGTTAGCTTCGGACTTCGGTCCGATGTCAGCTTCGGACTTCGGTTCGATGTAGGGGGCAAGGCCCCGTTAGTCCGGACTTCGGTCCGATGCAGTGGGCAAGGCCCAATATGTGCTTTATATGTTTTTGTGTGATATGTGGTAGATTGGGGGAGCTCACTAAGCTTCGTGCTTACGGTTTTCAGTTTTGGTTTCAGGTACTCGGTTTTCAAAAGAGGAGCTCGGGAAGATTGCAGAGCACACACCATAGTCAGTTAGCCTGGGAATGTTTGACTCTGATAATGATATTATGTTTTGAATTTAATACTCAAAAGTTATGTTTGACTTATGATACGTTGTTATAAATCTATTTTATTAATGTTTTAAAACAAATTTTTAGTCATGATTTTTGGGTCCTTACATTTATGCCATGAGACCCTTCCAATGACTCAGATCCGAAGTCAAGAGCTCATATGACACTCCACAAATCTGAATATGGCATGGAAAGCCATAAATGTGCCTAAAACCCAAGTCTAAGGATGAATAAGCACACATAGAAGACCAAGAGAGGGGCATTTTACCTTGATTGTGCTGAAAATTGAACTAGATCTCTGAATCTCTAAGCCCCAACTCGAACTCTCAAGCTTATTTCTTCTTGTTCAAGCTTCACAAACCACCAAATACATCAAAATGGCCTTAGAACACACAAAAACGGCTTGGGTTTTGATACACAACTTTCTGGGAGTGATAAGGGTGATGGATGCTGAGATAAGGTGTTTAAATAGGGTGCAAACGCTCAGATTTAGGGTTTCACTCAACCAGCACCTACTCGCCGAGTCAGTCCCTCGACTCGTCAAGTGGGTTACTTAAACTGTCCGCGGGTCACGACTCTACTCGACGAGTTGGGCCTCCAACTCGTCGAGTCCTAGAGAAAACACAAAATACGCGAATAATAGGCATACCAGGAATCAGGTGTTACATGATCGTTGGTGTAATGTTGTTCTCCTCATCTTTCGAGAAGTGCTTGAGCTACTTTTGTTATTATTTGGTTGTCAGTCCAGGTGTTGGACTAGGCTCCGTATTCACGTAAGAAGCCCTTGCCTTGCTCTTTCTTGTTTTCCTTTGCTTAGCCACCATTAGTGATACCCGATTTTCTTGAAACAACCATTTTTTATGTGACATTTTCTCCTATAGAAACTGCATTGATCAGGTTCCTCATGGCCTGCATGTTTACCATCCCTTTGTGTTGGTTTCTTATTAGTTTCCTTGTGATCGACAACCATACGATTTGGGATGAAGGTCTGGAAGACTGCAACTTCAGTTGTTGATCTTTTAACAGTAGAGATGGCTCTTTGTTGTTCATCTTCAGTAACGAAGTGGTATGTAACTTTTAAACTGGGTGTTGGTTTCATGGAAAGGATTTAAGTTTTGATGGTGGAGTATTCGATGTCCAAACCCATGAGGAATTCATATAACCTTTCCTTGTCTTTGGCTTCATTTAATCTTCTCCCAATTGCACCCCTGCAGTTGGTACATGTGCAATGAGGTATGGGTGATGTTCATTGAAAGCCATTCCGATAGCATGCAATTTGGTGTAGTAACCGGACACAATGCTCCATCATGTTGTGTTGTTGTGAGGATTGTTGTAGCTCATATGCCCGGGGTGCACTTTCCTTTCCGAACCTTTCTTCAAGATCATTCCAGATGTCCCTAGTTGTGTTGGCATACGCAAACTTGACGTTCGATCTAATATCCTTCTCCATTGTAGTGGTTAGCTAACCCTTTATCATAGCATCAAAACATCCACATCATGTGGTTTTATGATTTTTCTTTCTATTTTTTGTTCGTTCCATCGATAAAGCCGATCTTGTTCTTTGCGAACAAAAAAAATTTCATCTCTTGTGACCAATCGTTGTAGTTTCCATTTGTCAAGACGTCATTCACATCCATCTGTTTATGATTCTCGCTTGAATCGTGCCATCTCCGGCAAGTTTCTATCGCAGGTTTACAATACCATAAAGAATTTGATGTTCTGTAAACTTGTAATCTTTCATTTAATACGTGAAGTTAAATACAGGGTAAATCACAAATAAACTAGGAACTAAAACAAATATAAGGACCTAGATAAACGACATAAACATCAACTTAAATATCAATCTAATCTGATATAAGATAATGACTATCTACTAAGATAAGTATTTCCTTTAATATTTACATACAAATTCTGTGAATGGCATCGAAGAAACTTTTATGGAATTTGTATATGCATAAAGTATCGTACAATCTAACCATAAGATCAAAGTGGAGAATGCAACCCAACATATACCTAATCACCTAATGAGAATGCGTTCTTCAGGAAACAGAGCCAGTATCTCACATATGCTATGATCAGTTTGCAGAATTAGTCCATGTAGACGGAAGCCGATTTGAGGTCACGTTCGGCATGTTACGAACATTAACGTCAACAGGCAGCATGCGGTATTCAATATCAAGGTCTCGGAAGACTTTAATCATTTCCTCAACTAAAAGAGCTCTTCGTTGCCATCTTTCACCCATGTCTTGGAAGTTTATACGATGTGAAAGCCATATCGATATCTTCAACCGATTCATGTCCTCTACATCTCTCAAGACAATCATAGGTGCAGGGTACCAATGGTCACTTTTCTTCTCAATATAGCTGCAATCACATCAAACCGTTATTCAAGATTTCAATCTATCTAAATAGACAATCATTTGTTATTCAGCATCACTTCTAAACTAAAAGGAAAAATGGCCAGTTACTCACATTCAAATAGTTTATGTAGTCCAAAAAAGAAACTATCATTATGTATTGTGGGCATTTACTCTATATAGACATCGTTTATTCATTAACCATTTCAGAAAAAAGATTAGTATGGAGGTATACCTTGTGATTCTCTCTTTCATTAGAGAAATCTTTTCAACAGGGGTTGATACATGTACACAAAATTCCACAGCATCTCCCATATCAGGACTACGGTAGTAATTGGCAATAAATTTTGTGGCCAAGACACTGTTCGGATATATGATTTTGAGGTTATCGTATCTCAAGAAAACCGTTGTCAATATATTCATTTCCTCGACTACCATCTGCAATCCATAAGGTTAAAAATTACAACCATAACAGAAACGAAATCTATAATGGCAATGTGAAAATTTATGGGTTAAATGCCAAAAAGATTTTTGCAGTATAACATCCTACTTTCATTTCTTCTTATTACATTATTGTACTTGAAACATCTATAACCGATTAAAGAAATGATATTAAGATATAAAGTAGATAATTTCATGATTATAATTAGATATTTTTCAACATAAAACGTCCTTAATAGAAAAACAATGGAAGTTAAATGAAAGTAAGATCCTATACATACAGTGATAAATGAAAGTATGCCATTATCCCTTGTATTTAGCTCAATAACGTACTTTTGTTTATTATAGCATCCTACTTTAATTTATTCCTGTTACAAAGTTGTCATTTGAAAATCTACCCAATTTTAGATATGTTCTTAATACACAAACCGATTCTCACTGCTATATTTGGATAGATTTTTCAAAATATGACATCCTAAAAATATATAATTGAAAGTACAATGCTATAAAAATTGATTTGACTTTCTTAAATACAAAATTGTAATAGGGAGAAATGAAAGGAGAATACTACAAATAGATAAATAAATGGAAGCATGTTGTTATTTCTTATGTTTACCTGAACGCCATCAATTTCACAACGATCACCAACATCAAACGGATGCATTACAAACAAGAAAATAATGGCTTCGAATGTCGTCTTGCATGTGTTACCAAACACAAACACAACCAAAAGCAGTTGTGAACTTAGGAATATAAGAAAATGTGTAGTCGCAACTTTAAGTATAAGAAGCCAGATCACAATTATTATGAGGCCGACAGCCATATTCAACATTTGATGGAGTTTATTTACAGCCGTCTTTGTGTCATTGAGAGACAATGCAAGAGCTCTTCGTTCTCGGAATACATTAACCTAAAAAAAACGAGGTTTTATGAATTCGATTAAGCTAAATCATTGTTGAGTATGAAAAAAAAAAGATCAAAAAGAAGAAAAATGGACGTACCACCCAGTTCTTTAGAATTGCCTTACTAATTCCCTTGGTTTCACTTTCGCAATCAAAGAGTCGGATTGCCTTCAAGGCTTCATCGCCTCTTAGAAAACGCATTAAATCCACCAGATAAATACGTCTGTGGAAGCAAAGAACAAGTTATAGTGAAAAGATAATCCCTAAACTAACAATTACGTAATGATTAAGTGCAAGAAGTAGCAGTTTACTCTCTTTGATTTGTTTATTATAACATCTTACTTTCATTTCTCCTTATTACATGAATTGTACCCGATTATAGCAATGTCATACAAATAAAACGCTATTTTCACTACTATTATTGGACAGAAATTTCAAAATTTAATGTCCTAATAAGAAAAAAAAAAGTTGAAAGTATAATGCTACGATTGGGTAAATTTTACAAAATATAATGGTTGGAAATTATTTAGAAGCACAATGTTGTAACATAAGTGAAAGTAGGATATTATAATACATGAATAAACAAAACTATGTTGTTAATTTTTGTATTTATGGTAATGCAAAAGGATTTTAAATCACAGCTGAGCCCTAGGTGCTACAATCCTTAAGGTCATCCGTTCGTCTAGGTTGCGTTTATTATACGGGACGAGAGGACAAACTTTTCAGGGCTATTATTTATGATGTAAGACAATGACATTCACGTCTTTTGCACTAATGAAAGATCGAAAGTGAGTCCATGTCCTACCTTTTTGGTTGGAAAAAAATTTGCATTTTTTTCCTATTCACATCATTCTCGGTGCCAGACTATCAGTCTCAATCCAATGCATGTTAAATATAATTCGACTTGTTATCTCCTGACATGTGCAACAATGGGACCTTAAAGAACAATGGTCAGTTTATCTCCCCTAATATGTAATACCTATGGATTGACAAATCCCTGATTTATGTTATGTTCTAAACAAATTAAAACACCAACTACAAATCCACTACGTTGACATTATTTGTGACAAATTTGAACATGCAATTGGTAATCACAACGTGAAAATAGAATATAAAACTTACTTGGAGCCTCTGTTAGCGACATTACAAAATATTTTCTTGGCTGCAACCTTAGCTTGCTTTTCATTCGTGATCTGCACCATAGACTCATCCTCATCACATGTCGAGCGCAGATGCTCATCTAAAGTAGACAAAACTCCTGTTCTAACAATATTCATCAATCTTTTCATATTCCAAGCCGATATATTCTTCTGATTTAGCCTATGCAAGTGATCAATCGTGATCCCCTCATCAATCTTCTTAGGCGTATTGGCTCCAGAAAATAGGCCACTTCTGCCAGCCACCGGAGTACTCGTTCTTGAAAGTCCAATAGACCTTCCACTTTTCTTGAATATATTCGCCTTAAGATCGGGTGGCAAAGTGGCACCAGCGTTCTGAAGCTTTTGAACCTCTGCTATTATCCGATCTTCCTCTTCCCTTTCGTGTTCAATCTCAATCAATGGTGGACCCGAAAGGGTTTCGATTACATACTGATTAAATAGAGATTCTTGAATTCGGTCAAAAAACGTGCTCACATGGAAAGAGGACGCAAGAACTTTGACTAGCAACGTTTTCAACAGCCAAACAATCGTACCCACCAAGAGACATACCCAAATCTTTGTCACGTAAGGCAAAACGTTTCCCTTCATCATGTGTTCGACTTTTTGGTCGAATATAGATTCCCAAGCAATCAAAACTAACCCTAACCAAATGCAATTTTGAACAGCTTTTCGCAAACCGTATACAAAATACAAAACCCTTTTCCGCAGTAAGAAATTTCGTTCTATCAAGATTACAAGAATCCTAATCACCCACCCAGAAACTAATCTTCCACATATCAAAACCGATATCATAACCTCCCATTTCCATAATACAAGATCATAGAGTTTCTGATGCTTTAAATAAGGAATGGTGAGTGTACAAACTAAAACACCAAGAATCAGGATTAAACTAAACAATTGGAGTAAAGTCCATTTGCTATACCTCAATTGCCTATACCCATCTGGCAGATCATCGTCCAAAAATGGATCCTCTTCATCGATTTCACTACCAACTTTCCCTAGTTTTGATGGTGTACTGGACCTCTGATCTATCTCCGGTGGATCGATTAACCTAGAATTCGTTCTAGTCCGCATCAAGTTCGATTTTCTCTTGAATGAAGCGTTCCCGGAGCAAAGCACCACTTCCTCTCCACCAGTAACACCGCCACCAGCACTACTACGACCACTACCATTGGATCGCAGCCGCGCTGGTTGTGGCTCAATCACCTCTTCATGAAACGAGACTCTAACTTCCTTTGGCGTAAGTATGCCGTAGTTATTTGGACTCTCGGCTATCCTCGATAAGACTCCAGATTCTTGCGGCGACGTCATAGCAGATGGTAAGAAAACCAAATCATCAACGTCTTTCGAGAAATCGTAACTTGAATCTCTCCAAACTGTGTTGGGGTATTGCTGGTCTATAACAGAGCTGAAACTGTACGACGCCAGCCGTGCTTCTTTAGTGAAAGGAAGATTGGTGTTTGTACCCTTTCCGATGTCTTTCCGGTGTTCACCGGAATCCGGAAGCAACGCAGATGGAAACATGGTGGTACCAGCAATGGTGTAATCGTTTTGGTGAACTGGGATTTTCTTTTCTTCAGGGTCCATCTGTAGTTCGTATTCTGATGATTTGTCGAGAGATTTTGTGTATTTGTAGATGAAATGTAAAGGGGTTTGGAGAATTTAAATAAGAAGTTTAAGACAGACACTGTGCACCAAAGCAGATGATGAATCATCAAAACAGAAGCAGCTACTGATTTTCAAAAAGATCAACGCGGTTTTTTTTCTTTTACGAGGGAAAACCGGAGAAAACCCTTCAACTTTATGTCAGTTTGCACTTTTAACACCCAGCAAAACATGGTTCAGATAGACCCTCGAGTTTTATTTTGAGTAAATTACACGAATGGTCCCTATGGTTTGGGGTAATTTGCGTGTTTGGTCTCTAACTTATTTTTTTAACTCGAAAGGTCCCTACTGTTTGTTTTTGTTACGCGCTTGGTCCCTATCTCATCTAAAAAGACTATTTTGCCCTTGATTTTTTAACTTGTTTAAATAAACACACCCCAACCCCAACCCTCTTACATTACCCAACCTAAAACATCATTTTTTCCTATTTAAATAATAGTCTTTTTAGGTAAGACAGGGACCAAGCACGAAACAAAAGCAAAAAGTAAGGACCAAGCGCATAACAAAAACAAACATTAGGGACTTTCTGAGTTAAAAAAATAAGTTAGGGACCAAGTGTGCGAATTACCCCAAACCATAGGGACCATTCGTGTAATTTACTCTTTTATTTTCTATTGAAAATCCTAGGGATGAGCATAGGTGGGTTTGGAACGGTTTTTGGTTAAAACCGAACCAAATCGTAGAAAGTCGGTTTTTTGGTTTTTAAACTCATATGGGTTTGGTTTTTCGGTTTTCCGGATTGGGTTTAAGGGTTTTCAGTTTTAAAAAGGTGGGTTTAATGAGCTCCTTTTTTCTGATTTTCGGTTTCAAAGTATTGAAAGTAGGATGCGATAAATGGTATTGTATCTATTTTAAACATACTAAATTAAAGAGTACAGATTCTAGTATGAAGAACGAGTAAGAAAAGAGAACAAGAATTCTCGCCGACAAGTCAGTGGCGAACAACAATGTCAACTATGAAGAACGAAAAAGAAAAGAGAACAAGAATTTACTTTACGTGTCGTTTGGTTCGCTGGATCCACCGGAATTAGAAGGAACTGGAATCTAACTCCATCACTTTCCTTTTGTTTGGTTCAAGCTTTCAAAATGAATTGGATTCCTAAATGAGTCAAATTTTCCTTCCAATGAGGGAAAATAAATTATATCCAAAAACTTAAGGAATTAAAGTTCCTTTCAAGAGAGAATGTTGAATGTTACCATATTACCCATTTTACTTTTAGCACTACATATGAAACCCCTTTATCACCATCACCACCATCTCCACCACCGCTACACACCACCACCACCACCACCTCCACCGCCACCCACCATCATCACCATCAGTACCTCTGCTACCACCACCCTCTACCCACTAGCACCGTCACCTCCACCAACATCGACCACTACCACCGCTACCCACCACTGCTATCACCACCTCCGTCACAACCACCACCACCATACATCATTGTCGTTACTACTCGATACACATCACCTCTACCACCACCTACCACTGCCATAACCACTCACCACCACCACCGTCACCACCTATACCACCATACGACCTTCCACCTCCTCCACCGAGACAATACCCATCACCGCCATTACCTCTGCCACCATCACCAACACCTTCGCTGCCACCACTACTAACATTTTCGCCACCACCTACATCATCACCACTGTTACTACCACCAATGTCACCTCGACCATTACACCACCCACAACCTCCGCCACTACTCATGACCACCACCATCACCATCACAGTCACAATTACTACCGCCACCACCGTCATCACCTCCGCTACTACCATGATCACCTCTGTCGCCATCAGCACCACTATTGGCACCATCAACACCACTGTCACCATCACCGTCATTTACTAATTTTATAATTTATAGAATATATTTTTACATAGACATTATAAAACAAAGTAAAAATATGCAAAAAAAAAAAGGGAAATTTTATCATTTTATATTATTTTGGTTTCATTTTCGACCAACCAAACATAATATGGAATTTGATTCAAATTTCATTCCTGTCAACCAAACAGAATATGGAATTTGATTGCAATTACTGACAAATTCTAATTCCTTCAAAAACATTCTGCGAACCAAACGTCACCTTAGGGATTTAACTCAAAGGCATATTAGTCTAATTAGATAATAGATGTCGTCATATTGAGTACTGATATTGATTATTGGGTCATTAACATTCAATAACTCATTACATATTTTATTTTTATTATATATTTTAAAAATTCAATATGTAATATATGTATAATAAATATTAATAATATTTAAAACATAATAAATAATATATATATATATATATATATATATATATATATATATATGGGTCGGTTCAGTTTTTATTAGTATTTAGTTAATAGTATAATAAAGTTAGTTAAAACACAGTTCCTTGAGTTTGACACTCGTTCTTACCATAGCTATATAATTGCACGATTAGGTACACTGTCTAGTGTGTTTAATAGTCTAGTGAAGGAAATAACTTTTATAAATTTAAAAGTTGAATAAAAATATAAACACATTAAATACACATCAATTACAAGCTGGTATCAGAGCCTTGGTTTGAGGGATTCATGCACACTTCATAGTATGTATGGACTCAAACTAAGGAATAATAAAAACTTTATAAAAGAAAATTATTTTTCTAAAAAGGTTTTTATACAGAAAAGGGTGCGATGGATACATTAGTCAAGCTCAAGTATGTTCCCAAAATACTCATACATGTATGGTATGTTTTAGTATGCTTTTATATGAATTGCATCCTAGTATAGGGCTAATTATTTGTTTAGGGTACATAATAGTATGCTTGATAGGAGAAATTTATTTCTATTCTTGTTATGAGATTAGGTGCCTTAGGTTTTGTGTTGATACTAGAAATTATTTGATGAATGTGTTGGATTAGGTGTCTAAGTCCATAACTATAATTGGTATATACTTAAACTGATAATAACACATTCCTTTTGGGTTGCCCTCAAAACTAGCAACTGGACTGGATGACTTTTGGAGAGAGGTTGAATTTATTATTTGATTAATAAAATAAGATAATTGATTTATTAAAGTATTATGAAAATAATATATTAATTAGAAATTATATTATTTAATTAATAGTTAATCAGAAAGTAATTTGAATTAATTAAAAGTGCAGGGGTTGTTTGGCAATTTATTGATAGTTAAGGAAATGGGCTCTAGAACCTCCCTAGAAGAGGATGGAAAAAAAATCTAGGAAGGCCCTAGAATTTTCGTCCAATGGCTCTTGGATGGGATTTCATGGGATGCTTGGTCCATAAGCTAAAAGAATTAGGGTTTCCTCTTAAAACCTTAGCTTTGGCTCTAAGCTACCTCACCTATTTAACGGGTCTTACCCCTTCTCATTTTTGGCCACATAATTCCTTAGAGGATTAGTTTGGATTCTTAGCTCTCCTTCTCATCTCTCCTCTCACATTCTCTTGCTTAGTTTAGGTGTGAACCATTAGAGGAGTGACACTTGTGACGCTTGCTCTCAAGGTTTCAAGAAGACTAGGATTTCATTTTTATTGTTATATAACAATCAAAGGTATGTTTTTCTAACCCTATATCTAAATTTTGAAAATAACATAGGTTTCCGAGGGTTTCCCAATTGATGTTTAAATTTTGCATGTTTAATTAGAGAAACCATATATCGGGAAAATTAGGGTTGAATGCACACATAGGTTTTTTTCTTTGTTATGCTCCAAACCCTTCAGTGGTATCAGAGACTTGGCTGGTTTTCTATTGAATTTGATTGCAATTGTTTGAATTTGATCAATTAGGGTTTATGGCAATGAAATCCTAATGGACTAGGGTTTTCGAAATTAGAGTTGCTTAGGCCCTAAGTTTCAAAAATTTGGAAAGGGTTTTAACCCTTTCCCTTGATGGACACATCGCAGTATATTACAAAGTCATCCATGCCCTCTGGCAGGGCTAATATTGGCGCCTCGCACAATCTTTGCCTCAACGTCTCAAATGCGGCTTGATGCTCAGGCCCCCAACAAAAGACCACGACTTTCCTCCTTAACCGAGTCAGGGGCACAACTATCTTGGAGAAGTCTTGAATGAACCTCCGATAGTAGCCAGCCAGTCCCAGGAAGCTCCGAATCTCAGATGGAGACCTCGAAACCTCCCACCTCATCACGGCCTCTACCTTGGCCGAGTCAACCGAAATCCCGCCTTCGTTGACAAGGTGCCCAAGAAACCGCACCTCGCGCAACCAGAACTTGCACTTGGAGAACTTATCATACAAGCTCTCCCTCCTCAATGTACCCAGAACCTCCTGCAAGTGCTCCTCATGTTTCTCTTGCATCTTGGAATAAACCAAGATGTCATCGATGAAAACTATCACAGACTTATCCAACATCGGTCTGTACACGCGGTTCATGAGATCCATGAACACAGGAGGAGCATTGGTGAGCCCGAAAGGCATCACCACGAACTCATAGTGGCCATAGCGCATCCGGAACGCAGTCTTCTATACATCCTGCTCTCTGACCCTCATCTGATGATATCCTGAACGTAGATCAATCTTGGGGAACCAAGATGCTCCCTGTAGCTTGTCAAAGTGGTCATCAATCCTCGGTAGTGGGTAACGGTTCTTCACCGTTACCTTAGTTAACTCCCGATAGTCTATACACATCCGATGCAACCCTTTCTTCTTCTTCACAAACAGAATCGGGGCTTCCCAGGGTGAACTGCTCGGTCTAATGAATCCCTTATCTAACAGCTCCTGTAGCTATGTACACAACTCCTGCATCTCAGGAGGAGCCAACCGATAAGGTGCCTTGGCTATCGGAGCCGCACCTGGGACTAAGTCGATCCTGAACTCTACCTGCCTCTCCGGAGGTATCCCAGGAAACTCCTCGGGGAATACATCCAAAAACTCTCGTACCACGGGCACATCGCCCATCGTCGCCCTTACCGCCTCCCGGGTATCCATAACGTAGGTGACAAATCTGCAACCTTGCTGAAGATAGCGCCTAGCTCTCGCTGCTGAACATAAAACGGGTCCTCGTTGTGGCCTCTCGCCCTGAATCACCAGCTCTCCCCAACTTAGGGTCCTGATCCGCACCAACTGCTGCGTGCAGTCAATCACTGCCCCATTGGGCTTAGCCAATCCATGCCAATAATAGCCTTGTTTCCCCGAAAAGGTATGGGAACCAGATCTACCTGATAACGCTCCTCGAACAGCTTCAAAACACAATCTCGGTAGACCTCTGATGCTCGCACTGACCGGTCGTCTGCAATCTTAACCTCTAGAGGGCAATCCAACATGCCCGAAGTCTCAGGAAACTTCTTGCTAAGCGCAAGAGAGACAAATGATTGGGTAGCACCCAAATCAAAAAATACCTAAACTGGGATACCATTCACATGGAATGATCATAAACAAAGCACATACATAACATATCAAAATCACAGCGTTATAACAAAAAAGCATAAGAAAGAAATCGTACCCGTCACCACATCGGGTGCAGCGCATGCCTCCTCGACTGTTAAATGAAATGCTCGGCTTCGCACCACTGGGGCCTCTACCTTGACCTTCCGGCCATCCGCAACCCGTGCTGACGCTGGGGTCATCGCCACCGCTGGCGCTATTGCTGCCGTCAATCTAAGGTAGTTGGCCTTCTTATGGCCCCTCTTACTGCAATGGAAGCAAATCAGGTCTGACATCTGCACTGTGGGGGGTGAGGGCAGTACAATCCCTGCCAAAGTGCCCCGTCTTGCTGCACTTGTAGCAGCCCGATGATCCCGCTCAACAAGCTCCCTTCGACCTAACGTCGGATCCCTTGGGTTTCTTCCCCGAAACCCCTGTCACCTGCTCAGTCTCTGCTTTCCTCTTCCTGACGTTCTGCAAATCGAGCTCCCTCTCCCTCGCCCTGGCAATCATGGACTCTAGGGTCAGGCAGGCTGAATAGCTGACATGCTCTCGAATATCAGCCGTCAACATATCATGGTAGCGGGTCTTCCACATCTCCTAATCCCCTGCATACTGGGGTACCAACATGGCCCTCTCCCTAAACATGGCGGTGATCTCCGCTACTGTCTCAGTTGTCTGCCTCATATCCAAAAACTCCCTGGCCAGCTGCTGAAGCTCTACAGCCAGCGCAAACTCAGCCCTGAATCTGGTCATGAAATCTGACCACGTCATAGCCTCGATAGCTGGGGCTCCCAACAAGTCACCAATAGACTCCCACCAGTCTCTAGCTCTGTCCCTTAGACATCCCGCAACAAAGCGGACCTTCGACCCCTCCGGGAAAAAGCTCGTCAATTACGCAGACTCAATGTTTGTGATCCATCTCCTGGCAGCAATGGGAATCTTGATCTTTGGAAGATTATGACTAATTCATTGATCACAAGTTTTATGTGACTCAAAGTGAAGGACTAATGAATCTAATCCATTGATATGGACGATTCAAATCCGCCACAAAGGATGAAAATTAGTCTTCGTCATGATTTGCTGATGATTCAGTAAATGTGATTGTGTTTATAAGATTAAGCATAATTCTAACATTTTGAAAAAGGTTTTCAAAGAGTGGCAGAGCGAATAAGAAGAACATGTTAGGCAGAAGGATAAAGGTTTCTGCAATCTGAAAGGAAAAGGAGAGTACTTTAGTATCGTGTTTTATTGTAACACCCCATTAATTAAATAAATAAATGAATAAATTGATGAGTGTATAGTAGCCCTAAAAATAACAATTTATATAGCAAGGTGTTGGTCCTGAGGGTTAATTGTTACAATTTTAGATGTTGGGGGTTAAAAGTGTAAGTTCCGGAGTGGTTTGTAAATATTTATGAAGGCAGGGGTTGTTTGGTGAATTATTGGGGCTTAATTTGAATAGATTTTGGAAAGCAAGGACTAAATGGTAAATTCCGGATTTAATTGTAAATATTTATGAGGGCAAGGGTTATTAGGTAACTTTTGGACTTAGTTTGAAGAAGATATGGTAAGGAGGGGGTAGATGTGACAAAATTGTATGGAAGTTTGGAAGGGAGCGGGGGTGTCTTATTTCCCTCCTATATGCGCGACTAACCAAAACCCTAAGCATCGATTGCAGCCGCCACTTAGAACTCCCCAGCCGCCGTCTCTCTTGCTCGCATCTCCGATCAGATGAGGCCGCCACTCGCTGCCATGCCATTGACGCGCCGCCCTCACGAACCGCTTGCAGTAACATTGCAAGCCACCGAGGATTTCACCAATAATGAAGATGGATCTGTGTCGTCGGTTGTGCAAGCCGTGAGCCACCGGAACTGAGCGGTAAGTCCTCCTGTCACCCCTCCTTGCTCCCCCTCTCGTTCTTTTATGGGTGTGATGCCGGATTCGTCACTGTCACCTAAGAGGTGGCTGATTGTGCCATTTTTGCATTTTCTGGCGATGCCTGCCGCCAAGTGGTGGCTGTGCGTGTGTATGTTCGAATGTAGTGTTCGTTTTAAGTATTTGTGGTGTGGATTGTGTGTAATTGTGGCCGAAACCCCACTGCCACCACTATGAGGTGGTGGCTGCCAGCCATTTCATTTTTCTGCCAAACCTTTAGCCGCCACCAGCCACCGTGGGTGGTGGCTACGGATGTGTGTATTCTATGTGTGAGGTTGTTTATGTATTTTTGGACAGGAACTATCACCACCACCATTGGAAATGGTGGCTTCCGCCACCGGCCGCCATTAGTCGTCGTCGATCACCACCGCCCGAGGTGGTAGTGGGTGGTGTCCGGCCTAGTGGAACCCTAATGGACCTAGACACTTAACCTTCTGATGGGTCGGCTCGTGATTGGGCCAAAAACCCTAATTAGGGTTTAGAAAACCCTAATTTTGGGTTTGTTGGTTTGGGCCTATTCGGACCCGCATTGGGACCAATGGACTGAAGTTATAACTCATGACGATTTTATTGTATGATGGCTTAGTGGAATCATGGACTTAATGGGTTAAGCCCTTAATGGGTTAAGTGAGAAACACTTAACCCTAATCATCATTTTATGTGGAAACCCTAATTTCTACTTGGGTCGTGTGTTGAACCTTTTTTTTGGGCTTTGGTGATTGGGCCATTGATGAGCCATCCAAGAGCAGTCATGTGGACTAGAATATTTAGATAGGCATTAAGGTAAGGCCCGTGCGAGGGTTTGAGCCCAATTTCGAAAATTGGGCCATAGTTGGGCCATTAGAGGACTTATTGTGAACCCATTTGGTATTGGGCCTTGGTGTGCCCATTGGGCTTGGATTATTATGGACCGGATTGGTGGACCATATTTAGACCTATTAATGTGAAGGTTTGTCTTATATCCTAATGGGGTTATATGTGGGTTTGGCTTAGTGATAGAAGCCGGAGTGTACCAGCAGCGTTTATAGGACCTGTTCGCCATCCAAGATGAGTCTTCTCACTATACTTTACCTTGAGTGGTAGTTATGTGTGATCGGAAGGTCTTATGTGCTTACATTGAGTATTATGTTATCCTATTGTATGTGACATGCTATGCATTATGTCTTTGTGATTTATGTTATGCGGAGTTTATAGACCGGACCGAAGAGTCCAACGATTTATGAGGCCGAAAGGCTTAAGCAGACCGGACCGGAGGGTCCAACGAGCTTAGGACCAGAGGGTCCACAGAGTTAGGGCCAGAGGGTCCACAGAGTTAGGACGGGAGGGTCCATAAAGTTAGGACCAGAGGGTCCACGGAGTTATAGCCTCGAGTGGCTGATATATATATATATATATATATATATATATATATATATATATATATTGTATGTGGTATATTAGGGAACTCACTAAGCTTCGTGTTTACCGTGTTATGTGTTATGTGTTTCAGGTGCTTCTCAGATAACGGGAAGGCGATGGCTCGATTGTACACACGAGATGAAGAGTTATGTTTTGAAGGATCCTGGATTATTAATCAAAGAATTATGGATTTGTGTTTTGTTAATTTGATAATTGGGGATTTTGTGTAATGTGTTATGTGATTTAAGTGAATTTAGAATGAAAAATTTATATGAAAATTTACGGTGTTACAAGTTGGTATCAGAGCCTTGGTTAGAGGGATTCTGATGCACCTCCGGGTGTGTTAGAACTCAAACTGGGGAATTGAGAAAGATTTTCAAAAGAGAAATTTTTCTAAAAATGAGAAAAAGTTTAAGAGAAAACGAGTTGGAGCAGTGTGTACAATCAGCCAGCGCCCGAACGGTGATTTCCTAAAATACCCTTATGTTTGTATTATGAGATATTCATGAGATATGCTATGAGATATTATGTATGCTAGAGATAGGCTAGGTATTTCATATGTTAGAACTAGAGTGGCCTGATTTGTGATGCCTTAGCCTAGGAGTTGCTGTTATCTGTGATGCGCTTTCGAGCATGTGCTGAGTAAGAGTATCCAGCAGGGATCCTTTTAGAGAGGGTTTGGGTAGAGGAGTAATCTAGGAAAGATACCTAGATGAGCATATGCGGAGCCTATTGAGAGAGTACTTAAATACCCGCAAAGGGTGGAGTTGCTGAGTTCGGTGATATATCTTGAGTGAGTAGAGTAAGTGGAGTTATCACCTGGAGTGGGTTTTACGTGTTTATATGATGCCTAGATGTTGCTTGCTTCGTGCTTTGTGGAACTCCCAGATGATGGGAGTCAGCTACCAAGTGAATGTGACGATATTCAGGAGGTAGATGACTGCATCATAAGGAGTTTCTCAGCAACTGATGGCGGAGAAGTGTGAGAACCTAGGAAGAGCCTAGGAAGTGACTTTAGTCAGATGAGTACGCTGACAGGGTAGAGCATTTCGCTGGGAAGCGAGCATGTGTGTCAAGATTGGTGATTGAGAAGGTTGGGCAGCTACTTAGGGACTCTGGGATGGTCCGTGCAGAAAGTATGGGTAGATGTTACAGGTAGTATGGTCCCGTACTACTGAAAGCAGAGGACCCATACTCAATGTAGGGAGTATTCCGAAGAATCTAAGTAGCAGATCGATAGGTGATGTCATGGTTTGAGTACCATGATTTGAGATGGATTGAGAAGAGAGAACATGGTTCGTGTACCATGATTCGTGGCAGATTAAGAGGAGGTAACATGGTTCGGGTCCCATGATTCATAGTAGATCGAGAGGTGGTCACATGGGTTGAGTACCAGGACGCGTGGCGGTTAGTGCTCCTAGTTTTACCGGTTATTTGGTGGTGATCGTCTAGAATGAGATCAGATGTGAAAGAGTATGGGGCTAGAGGGCCATGATGAACGAGTTTTAGTGGAGCATCCATTGAAAGGGAAACCGAGTTAACTCCGAGGGATTGTTGGTGAGATGCCATTTTCTGTGGCCTGAGTGGCGCTATTTCGATCCGTTTCCTGTAGGGAACATAAGAGGTGTTGACATTTTGGTTTCTGAGCTTAGGGGTAAAACCCTACGGGTTAGCATTGATGGTGACCTTCCATCAGAGTATTTGGGCAGTATGTCTGCCAAGAGGTAAAGTTAGAGCATCAGCAGGGTGTCAGTGGGGATTGAGATGGTTAAGGACAAGGATACACCCTAATTGAGCATAGTAGGGCATGTATTAGCTGCAGCGGCAGGCGATCAAGAAGAGGATACTGGGCGGTGGCTCTTATTGTCTATGAGGAGTATCGAGTATGGTAATGAGGGCTCCGCTCTTATTATAATCCACTTGATGAAACGTTGATTGAAGAGTCGAGGATGAGGAGTATGATAGTTCATTATTTCAGATTAAGAGTCAGAATTACTACTGGACAGTTGAGATGTCCGGTAGTGGGATGATACGAGATTCTGAATGACTAGGGGTAGCCATGATGAGAAGTTTCTGAGGATTTCATTTGAGATTCGGGTAATTGGAGTTGCTCGATCTCCATCGGGGAGATAATTGAGCATTGCGTATCACCTTCTAAGAGTAGGTCCGATGTTATTGGTAAAAAAAATGTCTCTGGGATAGATTGTTGGTGAACCAATTGGTGATGGTTCGAACCCTGAGTGGGGAAGCACCGGGGGCTTTTGAGGAGATCAGAGATCTGTTGAAGAGCGGTTAGAGAATTGGATATAGAGAACTGCGGTGCGGATTCCTGAGACCAGGATTATTGATGGTCAAGGCGAAGCGCAAAGCGAGATAGTGCATGTGGTACGTGTTCAAGAAAGGATGATTGTCTGTACGATAGGTGGCCGTTAGGCAGAGGCCTTATAGTAGGTAAGAATTTTTCGAGGTGGTTGGTTCGATGAATGGATTGTTCTATGCTCTTCGGAAAGGGTAAGAGATGATCGTGCAGCCTGCTTCAGAGTCGTTATGAATATCCTTGCAGAGTTTTGAGCGACAGAGGAGGGAGTTTAGGATTGTCGATGTCGTGTTCTGATTCATCGACGATTTCTCTGTGTTTCAAGTTGAAGATTGGGATTTTCGAAGTTATAAGATGTGTGAGAGGAAGATCAGTTGCAAGATTCCGACAGAGTACATTGCGGTATCTGAGTATGATCTCGTGAGTAGGAGATCAGTGGTAGGGGCAAGACATCATGAGATTCTGTGATGGTATGCCGAGACATTTGGGTATGATGTCCTAAATTTCGGTTTAGTTTGAGTCTTGAGTTATGAGATGACGAGTGTGTATCAAGTTTCTATGGTTTCGGTGGTGGCCCTTCAGCTATTTGACACCAAATAGATTTATCTGAGAATGTGATTTGTATCGAGAGAAAGTGCGTTGTTGCGACAGCTGTCGTCAGGAATGGGTGGGTGCACTTGTCCCTGATGGGTCGCGGAGTATGAGTTTAATGAATGATTTATGGTGACGGCTTAATAATGAGATTGTGGAGGTGGTAAGAGACTGGAAGGATCCAGGTGAGAGTAATCACTTTGTAATATCAGGGAAAAACCATGGGGAGAGACCATGGCGAGTGAACAAGTAAGTGATGTAAGCCTGCGGGGAGCCACAACATTCACGAATGAGTCGATGCGAGGGTGTCGTGATACTGTGGGGGAGTCGTAGTACTCACTAGTCAGGGAGAGGGTTTTGTGATACTGCATGGAGCTGTAGTACTCACTAGTCATCGAGAGGGTGTCGTGATACTGTGGGGAGTTGTAGTACTCACTAGTCAGGGAGAGGGAGTCGTGATACTGCGGGGAGTCGTAGTACTTACTAGTTAGGGAGAGGGTGTCTGTAACGCCCCGTTCTTAAAATATCTATTTATGGGTTCCCAAGATCCAGAGTAAAGGCGTTTCGGTCTTTCATGAGCAATGGCTTTTTATTAGGGAAGGTTTCGGATCGGGGTGTGTTGCTAGAAGCGTAGATCTTCTCGCCACCTTCGCGTGGAAATAAAGTTCGTCGAGAACAAGCTTAGAATAAAGGAGTTATGACACTTTGAAGATGTTGACATTTATAGCCCTTAATGGGAAAAGTTGATGAGGAAGGCCATGTATGAGAATGGGACACGCGTGGGTACGCCCAACGTAACTGGGTAAGTGGTCGCGGGTGCAAGGACGCGTACGCCCAACGTATGCTCAGAGTCATTAAACCCTAATCTTAGGGCCAGCCACTATATATAGAACATAATGGCTTCAACCCTAGCACCCATATCAGCCTCCCTAACCTCAGAAAAAAACCCTAGAACGTTCCAACCTCCATTTTTAGAGATCTTGGCTTTGGAAAGCTCATCTTGGTGGTTTAAGCTTGGAAGAGGAAAAGAGGAAGTTGTCAAGGAAGGAGTTGGGTGGCTGGAGCTCGTAGATCTGGGAAGGCATCATCTCTTGGAGCCCTTTTGAGATATAAAGTCTGTTGGTTGACATTTATTTTGTATAGATCTTGGTGTTATGAAGTTTTGACATCATTTCTTGTCCCACAAACCCCAAAGTGATGCATGATGTGAGTTGGTTGATATTAGCTGTCCTTTCAGACCTTAGGAGAGGTCTTGAGTGAGAAAAATGAGGTCCCAATGGCTTTGGTTGTCTCATGTATGATGTAGGTGGGTCTTAAGGGATTAAGACCTTGAGTTAAGAGCTTTATGGATGTCCCAAGTAATAAAGTTCGAGACTTTATGGATCCTAGGCATGTTCGGTCGATGGATCTGAAGTTTGGGCTTAAGAGCTTTAGTCATTAAAACTTATGAGGACTTTTAGTTCAGTGAGTTTACGCCCCGCGTAAAGTGACGTACGCCCAGGGTACTCAACATTCTGCCTGTACGCTCAGTGTACATGGGAGGGGTACGCCCCGCGTACTATGTCTATATAGATCATGAATTTTGGGCCGTGGTTTGGGGCATGTTTGGGTATTTGGGCCTTAGTGGGCCATCAGAAATCATATTATATGGACCAAGGAATATATTTTGGGCTTAGGGTGAGGCTGATTAAGGGATTGGGCCCAATGTAGCAAATTGGGCCATTAGTGGGTCACTAGTGGGCTTAAGAAGCTTACCTAGTGTTGGGCCTTAGTCATGGGCTAGATTAGGTTAAGGGTAAAATGGTCAATTTACCCTTTGAAGGATATTGTTTTAGGCTAAGTGTTATTGTGGCATTGATAGTTTGGGGAGCTAGAGGAGCAGCAGTGTGGGGATTTTCAGATAGCAGCCAGAAGGGTACCAACAGTGTTTCAGCAGTTGAAGGTGAGTTATCCTCACTGTATCGACAGGGTCTAAGGCACCAAGGCAGACCCTTTTTCGGATGGAAATCCGGGTAGTTGTTATGTTATTGCTTTGCTATATGTTTGCATCCTGGTAGTTAGGATGGTATATGTTAGAGACCTGGTTAAGGTAAGAATCCTGGAATATAGGATGATGTTATGTTAGTGACTGGTTAGGTTGGTATCCTGGTTAGAGTATGCTATGTATGTGATATGCTAGATTGGTTGATTGGTGATTAGTTGTTGTATGATTATATGTTTATGTGCACATGGTTGGTTGACTGGGTTGGGTTGACACGGGTCTTGCTTTGTGCTGTAGGCCAACATACCCAAGGCGGACCGGATATTCCGAAGGCCAAAGGAGTGGTCCGGATAGGATGTAGGCCCCGCGAGGGTGGACCAGACGTGCCGAGGCTCGGATAGTGGACCAGGGCGACTGAAGGCTCGGTGCAGGCGGACCAGCCATACTGTAGACTCAGAGAGTGGACCAGGTGGGTTGAAGGCCCAGTGCGGGCGGACCAACCACACTGCAGACTCGATGTATATGGTTAGACTCGGAGGGTGGACCAGGTGAACTGAAGGCTCGGTACGGCGGGCCAGTCACACAGTAGACCCGAAGTGCATGGCTGTTCTGTTATGTATGATATATGATGTGTATGGTATATGTGGTTGGTATTTTGGGGGTATCTCACTATGCTTTCGGGCTTACAGTTGTGGTTTAATGTTTCAGGCACTTCAAGAGACTGTGGCAAGGCAAAGGCGTGATCGTACCGCTCCTCATGTTTTATGTGTTTATGATGTGGTTTTGGGAAATAATCTGATAATAGTCGTGTTGAAAACCTTTTTGTAATAACTTAATGAAATTGGGTTGTTTTTGAAAAGTTTAAATTGGTTGGAATTTTTAGAGCGTTACAAGTTGGTATCAGAGCCTTGGTTTGAGTGAATTGGAGGAACATTCGTGTGAATCCAATCTCAAATCAAGGAGAGTTTTAAAAAGAGAATTTAAAATGGTTTTCAAAATGAGTAAAGGAGGACGCAGAGGTACGATCAGCCGGAGCCAGTAAGTTACCCCAAAATTACCATACAAGTTATTTGTTTATGTGATATGTTAGAACAGCATGCTTGTATTAGGCTAGGGATCTTTAGGAAGTGCATGATAGAGTTGCCTGATTTTGATGCCTGCTACCCTAGGGTCTCCTTTTATGAGAGTTCCAGTGTTCGTCTAGGAGTGAGGATAGAGTGCTTGCTATGTTAGTTAGTGCTTGGGGCGTTGTGATGATACTTGAGACAAATATGGGTAGGTGTGGAAGGTAGTATGGGCCCAAACTACTGAAAGCACAGGACCCATACGCGTATCAAGGAAGTCACAACTCCTGGGTGGTTGATTAGAGAGTCATGCTGGGTGGTTATGCGAGGTTTCTGAGGATGTTAGGGTGTATTGCAGAATGGCGATTACGAGATGTGTCGGGTCAGGATCCGGTTCGGGATCAGGAGCAGGAGAGGGTGGTCAGGATGGGTCAGCACCACCCGAGGTCGTTGGCCAGATGAGTACGGACGAGTTGGATGCCAGGATTCGTGAGATCCTGCATGATGGGGTTGCTGCTATGTTCCGGGCTGAGTTGCTGGAACTGTTTGGGTCGATCAAGACCGCCATGGTTGATTACTTTGATGAGCGCTATGCAGCTCTTACGGTGACGGCTGCCGCAGCAACTACAACGGCTGTAGCAGTGGCAGGAGGAGGAGTCGGTAGAGGTTTTCAGTATCGGGACATCGACAATACGAAGCCCCCTAATTTCGATGGAGTTCAGGATCCGATCGTTGCGATGCGATGGTTGTCGGATGTGGAGGGATGTCTCTTCACATGTTCATGCCCTACTAATTAGAGGGTGAGGTGTGCTCTGAACCTATTGAGGCTCGGGGCGAAAGATTGGTGGAGGTTGACTATGGGGTCATATTTGGATGCACAGCGGGCTGCGTTTTCTTGGGATTAGTTTCGGGAGATGTTCAACACTCGTTATGTTCCCCGGGTTGAGAGAGAGAGAGAGAGAGGTTGGCTCAGGAGTTCCTGGAGCTGAAGCAGGATTCAGAGTCGGTGACGGAGATCACCAGGATGTTCACTGATAGGGCGATGTTTTGACCGGAGTTTCCTTCGGAGCAGGCTCAGATGTCCTGATATCTAAGTATGCTCAAGAGGAATATCAGGTAGTTTGTGTCTACGCAGAGGTGCGAGACCTTGCTGGAGTTGTAGGAGGCCGCTCGACGACGTGAGTTGCAGATTGAGTTGCAGTTGCGAGAGCAGAGGCAAGCCCCGGTGCAGTCACATCCGGCGCTGAAACGGTCCAAGACCATTGATTCTAGGTTGGGAGATCAGAGCAGTTGCACTTGTGGGAAGTGCAGGAAGGGTCACACCGGAGTTTGTAGGTCCGGTGGTGCGTGCCGCAAGTGCGGGAGAGAGGGGCACTATGCGAGGGATTGCCGTCAGTCAGCCCCAGTTCAGGATATGAGGATTTGTTATCAGTGTCATCAGGTTGGTCACATGAGGGCCAACTGCCCACAGCTTACTGCCGGACCGGTGCAAGCTCCAACACCAGCCACTTTGAGGATTACGGGTGGAGCTCAGGGTGGAGCAGAGCCCCCGAGGGCTCAGGGACGTGCTTTTCAGCTTATAGCAGAGGAGGTCAGGGCAGAGCCGGATACAACTGCGGGTATGTTTCCTTCTTGATAACTTGTTATCTTATGGTTGTTATGGAGTATTTTATGTCTGCTAGTCTCGTTCGCATGATTCATGGTATGGTATTCGTTCATCTTTTCGTCGGGTTTATCGTATGATCGAGAGTTTTGTTATTGGGATCCTTAGTTGGTTATCATCCATGGGAATTGTTGGTGGGGAATTAGGCTTTTTGGTTCGAGTGTCGTGTATAGCATTTGCAATTTGAGGAATACTCAGCGGAGGGTCGAACTCCCTTAGAGTTCGAGATGTGCGATGTCGGAACGTGATTCTGTGGAGGTTGCTCGCTTTAGAATTAGTTCAAGTATAAGGGAATTTTTTTAGTAGGATTGTTTAAGTCATGACTGGTTGGGTCACCGGTGGTTGGTAGTCAGTGCTCTAAGTGGGGAGAGTTGGAAAAATCTCAGGAGGATCGACAGCATGAAATGTCAATTAGTTGTTTGAGTTTCAGCAGTGTTTCAGTCAGCTAAGAGCGTGGGCTGGTATGACTAGGTCAGACGAGTGGGGCAGGATACAGACCAAGGTTGGGCCTAGGGTTAGGCCGAGAATTGAGTGTATAGCATGGAATTAGAGTTCGGAACCCCAAGAGGGCTAGAACAGTATGTACGGGAGAGATTCCCGGAAAGAATGGTTCAGGGTGACGTAAGATAGTTTTTAGAGCGGTCCGGATAGACTAAAGGCCGAAAGGCGTACTAGTCAGGCCGAAGGCTCAGGGAATGGTCCAGATAAGCTGAAGGCCCGGAGAGGCAGTCCAGACCTGCTGAAGGTTCTGAGAGCGGTCCAGACAGGCTGAAGGCCCAGGAGGGCGGTCCAGACTTTCTGAAGGTTTCAAGAGTGGTCTAGATAGATTGAAGGTCGGGTAAGGCGGTCCAGTCATGTTGAAGACTCTGTATGTGTTAGTGGATCGGTACGAGGAGAATGAGGAAAGAGCGTCACCAGGGGATGATAATTGATTAGGGATGGCAAAAAAACCCGAACCCGACGGGGAAACCCGAAACCCGATCATTTCGGGTCGGGTAACGGGTCGTTATCGGGTTTTTTATCGGGTTCGGGGCAGGGAGTGGGTTATCCTCGCCCCGACCCGCCCCGCCCCGATTATATATATATATATATATATATATATATATATATATATATATATATATATATAATATGTTCAAAAAGTTTTGCTATTAATTGTACGCGTTCAAATATAAAATACTTATCGTGGACAATTTTTTTAGTTATTAACAATTTGGTGTTAATAATCATTTTTATGTGTTTTGAGGTATTAAAAAAAACTTAAATCAAATAATTTTTAATATAACGTCCAGTTTATTTTATTAAAGTGATGCATCATGTTTTTAATTTAAAAGAGTTGCTAGAACATGTATATTTTATAAGACATTGGGGTACCCTAAAAGAGAATAAAGATTTCGTTATCAATTGTTGTAAACCCGATAAGATACCCGAAACCCGACGGGGAAACCCGAAACCCAATGGGGCGCCCCGATAAGATACCCGAAAGTTATCGGGGCGGGTTTGGGAATCCATGCCCCGCCCCGAACCCGCCCCGTTGCCATTCCTATAATTGATATGGTCTGACCCCAAGTATTGATCATGATGATGGAGATGGTTGGAGGCGGTAGGTGGGCCTTGTTAGTTATGTGATCGGATTCAGAGTATATGGGAGATAGAGAATAACGGTTCCTCTACATGGATAGTGTAAAGTGGAGTTTAGCTCTGTGGCACATATAGGTGCGGTAAGGGCTGTTGAGTAGACTTCCTGGAAAGGAAGGGTATGTAGCTCCAGAAGGAGTGTGGGTTCTCTGAGAGGAAGGCAGCAGAGTAAAAGGATGATCGAAGAGGCTTCGGTTATTGGTAGTAAGCACTGGGGTTGTACCAGATATATGGAAGCACATACGGGTTGGATGCCCGTTGAGGTTGAGGCAATGTCGGATGATACGCATGCATATTTTCAGTCTCCTTGGAAATGGAGGAGGTTAGTGGCTCCAGATTGGAGATTTGTAACAGAGGAAGGTGAGACAGCAGGTTAACAAACTCGGGAGTAGTTTGGACTGGTGCTGAGGACGGTATAAAAGATTTCGGTCGAAGGCCAAGGACCTAGAGACCGTGATAGAGAAGATGCGGTAGTAGGGTTGCAAGAACTTGAGTTGATTGAGAAATCGGAGTCTGCAGTGTAGGGGTTGTTCTGAAATGTATACTGCAGTAGGCTTCGAGGGCAAAGCCTAATTTAAGTGGCGGAGAATTGTAACGCCCCGTTCTTAAAATATCTATTTATGGGTTCCCGAGATCAAGAGTAAGGGCGTTTCGGTCTGTTATGAGCAATGGGTTTTTATTCGGGAAGGGGTGTGTTGCTAGAAGCGTAGATCTTCTCGCCACCTTCGCGTAGATATAAAGTTCGTCGGGAACGGGCATATAATAAAGGAGTTATGACACTTTGAAGATATTGACATTTATAGCCCTTAATGGGAAATGTTGGTGAGGAAGGCCATGTATGAGAATGGGTCACGCGTGGGTACGCCCAGCATAGGCTGGGTTACGCCCAGCGTAACTGGGTAAGTGGTCGCGGGTGCAAGGACGCGTATGCCCAGCGTACGCTCAGATTCATTAAACCCTAATCTTAGGGCCAGCCACTATATATAGAACATAATGGCTTCAACCCTAGCCCCCATATCAGCCTCCCTAATCTCAGAAGAAACCCTAGAACGTTCAAACCTCCATTTTTAGAGATCTTGGCTTTGGAAAGCTCATCTTGGTGGTTTAAGCTTGGAAGAGGAAAAGAGGAAGTTGTCAAGGAAGGAGTTGGGTGGCTAGAGCTCGTAGATTTGGGAAGGCATCATCTCTTGGAGCCCTTTTGAGATATAAAGTCTCTTGGTTGACATTTATTTTGTGTAGATCTTGGTGTTATGAAGTTTTGACATCATTTCTTGTCCCACAAACCCCAAAGTGATGCATGATGTGAGTTGGTTGAGATTAGCTGTCCTTTCAGACCTTAGGAGAGGTCTTGAGTGTGAAAAATGAGGTCCCAATGGCTTTGGTTGTCTCATGTATGATGTAGGTGGGTCTTAAGGGATTAAGACCTCGAGTTAAGAGCTTTATGGACGTCCCAAGTAATAAAGTTTGAGACTTTATGGATCCTAGGCATGTTTGGTCAATGGATCTGAAGTTTGGGCTTAAGAGCTTTAGTCATTAAGAACTTATGAGGACTTTTAGTTCAGTGAGTTTACGCCCCGTGTAAAGTGACGTACGCCCAGCGTACTCACCATTCTGCCTGTACGCTTAGCGTACATGGGAGGGGTACGCCCCGCATACTCTGTCTGTATGGATCATGAATTTTTGGGCCGTGGTTTGGGGCATGTTTGGGTATTTGGGCCTTAGTGGGCCATCAGAAATCATATTATATGGACCAAGGAATATATTTTGTGCTTAGGGTGAGGCTCATTAAGGGATTGGGCCCAATGTAGCAAATTAGGCCATTAGTGGGTCACTAGTGGGCTTAAGAAGCTTACCTAGTCTTGAACCTTCATATTATGGTGTTGGGCCTTAGTCATGGGCCAGATTGGGTTAAGGGTATAATGGTCAATTTACCCTTTGTAGGATATTGTTTTAGGCTAAGTGTTATTGTGGCATTGATAGTTCGGGGAGCTAGAGGAGCAGCAGTGTGGGGATTTTTAGATAGCAGCCAGAAGGGTACCAACAGTGTCTCAGCAGTTCAAGGTAAGTTATCCTCACTATATCGACAGGGTCTAAGGCACCAAGGCCGACCCTTTTTCGGATGGAAATCCGGGTAGTTGTTATGTTATTGCTTTGCTATATGTTTGCATCCTGGTAGTTAGGATGGTATATGTTAGAGACCTGGTTAAGGTCGGAATCCTAGAATATAGGATGATGTTATGTTAGTGACCGGTTAGGTCGGTATCCTGGTTAGAGTATGCTATGTATGTGATATGCTAGATTGGTTGATTGGTGATTAGTTGTTATATGATTATATGTTTAAGTGCACATGGTTGGTTGACTGGGTTGGGTTGACGTGGGTCCTGCTTTGTGCTGTAGGCCAACATACCCAGAGCGTTACAAGTTGGAATTTTTAGAGCGTTATAGTGTTGTGATACTGCGGGGAGCCGTACTACTCACTAGTCAGCAAGAGGGTGTCGTGATACTGCGGGGATCCGTAGTACCTACTAGTCAGCGAGAGGGTGTCATGATACTGCGGGGAGCCGTAATATTCACTGGTTAGTCATTAAGAGTGCTATAAGACTGCGGGGAGCCGTGGTATTCACTAGTCAGGGAATAACACATAGGAGTTTCTAGGCTTGGGTATCCTTGACGATGGAGTCTTTGGGAACCTGGTGGTCAAGCCAAGGGTGAGACGAGGGTCTCCATGATGGTTAGGATTCGTTAAATCTCGAATTGGGGAGAGCTTGTTGTAAATCGGAAGGAATTTGGGAAGTAATGTACAAATAAACTCACGGATTCACGAGTCGTGAGTTGAGTATCGAATTGGAGATGAGTGGTTCCAATTCTACTATTGGACTGGACTCTCGAGTTTGAGTTGGCCCTATCTGTGTAGAGAATAGATTATTTGAGATCTCGGATCTTGTATGGATTTCTATTTGATGTTCTAGACCTGGGAGGGTCGGTTTGTTTGGCAGGAGAAGGACCACAATACGCATGATCTTTCTTGAGTAGTTTGGCGTGTAAGGAAGGGTAAGAAATGATTTCGAGGACGAAATCTAATCTACGTGGGGGAGAGTTGTAACACCCCATTTATTAAATAAATAAATGAATAAATCGATGAGTGTATAGTAGCCCTAAAATTAACAATTTATATAGCAAGGTGTTGGTCCTGGGGGTTAATTGTTACAATTTTAGAAGTTGGGGGTTAAAAGTGTAAGTTCTGGAGTGGTTTGTAAATATTTATGAAGGCAGGGGCTGTTTGGGAAATTATTGGGGCTTAATTTGAATATATTTTGGAAAGCAAGGACTAAATGGTAAATTCCGGATTTAATTGTAAATATTTCTGAGGGCAGGGGCTATTAGGTAACTTTTGGACTTAGTTTGAAGAAGATATGGTAAGGAGGTGGTAAATGTGACAAAATCGTATGGAAGTTTGGAAGGGAGCGGGGGTGTCTTATTTCCCTCCCGTATGCACGACTAACCCAAACCCTAAGCATCGATTGCAGCCGCCATTTCGAACTCCTCAACTGCCATCTCTCTTGCTCGCATCTCCGATCAGATGAGGCCGCCACTCGCTGCCATGCCATTGACGCGCCGCCCTCACGAACCGCTTGCAGCAACATTGCTAGCCACCGAGGATTTCACCGATGACAAAGATGGATCTGCGTCGTCGGTTGTGCGAGCCGTGAGCCGCCGGAACTGAGCGGTAAGTCCTCCTGTAACCCCTCCTTTCTCCCCCTCACGTTCTTTTGTGGGTGTGACGCCAGATTCATCACTGTCACCTAAGAGGTGGCTGATTGTGCCATTGTTGCGTTTTCCGGCGATGCCTACCGCCAAGTGGTGGTTGTGCGTGCGTATGTTCCAATGTAGTGGTCGTTTTAAGTATTTGTGGTGTGGATTGTGTGTAATTATGGCCGAAACCCCACTGCCACCACTGTGAGGTAGTGGCTGCCACCCATTTCGTTTTTCTACCACCCTTTGGCCACCACCAACCACCGTGGGTGGTGGCTGTGCATGTGTGTATTCTATGTGTGACGTTGTTTATGTATTTTTGGACAGGAACTATCACCACCATCAATGGAAATGGTGGCTTTCGCCACCGGCCGCCATGAGCCGCCGCCGATCACCACCGCCTGAGGTGGCAGTGGGTGGTGCCCGACCTAGTGGAACCCTAATGGACCTAGACACTTAACCTTCTGATGGGTCGGCTCGTGATTGGGCCAGAAACCCTAATTATGGTTTAGAAAACCCTAATTTTGGGTTTGTTGGTTTGGGCCTATTGGGACCCGCATTGGGACCAATGAATTGAAGTTATAACTCATGACGATTTTATTGTATGATGGCTTAGTGGAATCATGGACTTAATGGGTTAAGCCCTTAATGGGTTAAGTGAGAAACACTTAACCCTAATCATCATTTTATGTGGAAACCCTAATTTCTACTTGGGCCATGTGACATCCCCATTTTCACGGCCAGAAAAGACCGATTTTGTTTATGCTTTGTTTAAAAATCAGAGTACTTCTTTTCATAAAAATGTTGTGGAATTTGTTCCCAGAAAAATACGATAAATACGTTATCAAAACATTTTTGAAGAAACGTATTTTATTCATTTTAAAACGTTTGGGATGTCATTGTCAATACAGGAACATAAGCATAAACGGAACTTACATTTATTTACACTAGTGATCTACATATCTTTAATCTCTCAGTGTAATGTCACTTCATATCGACACCTGTGATATAAATAAACTGAGTGGGTCAGGTTGGGAAATCTGGTGAGTACATAGGGTTTTCAACCCACAATAATATAATTATTATGTTTAATCATCGAAAAGTTAACCCAATTACCCATCCCCATTATCTACTTTATTCTTAAGGATCTACCCTAAGAATCAGCTATTTCTTGTTCATTCATTCCTAAGGAGTATCCTAAGGAATAGGTACGAATTCCATCGTTGTAAATGACACATCTGTCAACCACAACTGCTAGTTCTTTCACTTAGGCGCGACTGCCAAAATTGTGACATTCTCTATGGGGCGCATCTGCCGGAATAGTACTTTTAGGCGCATCTGTCGAGGTTATGAGGTTCTCTATTAGGCGCTTCTGCCGGTAGAGCCCTTTAGGCGCATCTGCCAGGGTTTTATTGACAGTATCGTTTTCGAGAGTCCACTCGTAATACATATCAATGGGTTTTTAGAGTACACCGGTGAACACATCGTTCACAACACCTACAGGTTGCGAGCCTGCTAGTGTTCCACTGGATTGTCTAGAATAGTTCGTGGTTGTCATCCGTACTCTGCTGAATGACGGGGCCATCATTTGGGAAAAAGGCTTCTCACCTCGTCCACCTCTCACCCTCACCTCACGGTCTATTTCACCTCTCAACTCATCATCCAACTCATATTTCATCTACCCATGTCTTATCCCAACATTTTCGTAGATATAAAATACATATACGGTTTATATCATTTAAAACGTGTATAAAATCGTTCACCCAGCATAGATAGCAAGTATTCAGATAATATGCACACATAGCACGTAATTTATATAAAATACTTCATATCTATGTGTAAGCTGAACGTAACTATGCACTTACAACACGTAATTTATATTAAATACTTCATATCTATGTGTAAGATGAAAGGGACCATGCACTCACTTGGGAAGGTGGTGACTCGGCACTCGGACAGTACTTCGTTACTCTTAAAACAATTATCCCTTGACGAAACCTAGTATCATTACCACTAGAGTTTAGTCTAACGTTTGACGAGACTAATTTAATAGTCTAGCTATTATTATTATTATTATTATTATTATTATTATTATTATTATTATTATTATTATTATTATTATTATTATATAAGCGTAAAAAAATACTTATATAACCCATAATAATAGCCCAAATACTCCTTATAAGGTCCTAATAACAATACTATATTGAAACATAAGCTATACTAAAGATAGGATAGGTACAGCTCACTTATAGCAGGTTTTCTCGAAAACCGGGCTTCACTGGAGCAGCATTTCCGAGCCGAAAGGCTCTTTTCTCCTGGCTTCGGGAGCCTCGGGGCTTCCTTCGGGTGCTAGGGGGTTTACCTAGGCTTTAGGGGGCTTAAGGTAGACTAGAGAGAGAGTGTAGAGAGAGAAAGAAGTGGGGAAAGGTGTGAGAAATGAGAGAAACCCGACACTTCTATTTATAGGGTGAAATCCTGACGAACTCGCAGAGTAGGAGGACCTACTCGCCGAGTTGGTGCCACATGTCATCATCTGATGGCTTTCCTTGGAGAGAAAGCATTGGCTGTGATCGCGCCACGTCACCCAATATCGCGTATCAGCCTCCTGACTTAGAAAAATCATAACTCTCGCATACAAGCTCTGTTTTCGACGTTCTTTATATCCACGTGTAGGTAAAATCAAGATCTACAACTTTCGTTTAGACTCCATTGGCTAATTCCTGACCGATCTTAAATTTAACAGTAGGAGGAGATTAGACTGCTAAATGACCGCAAAGAATTCGTAACTCCTTCATACGGACTCCGTTTTCGTATGTATTTTTACCTTTGAGTTCCTATTAATGAGATCTTCAACTCTCATTTAGGTCGCGTAAGCCAAAAACCGCTCGAACTAAAAATCGAGTTTCGGGCCGTGCACTGCTAAACCGAATCATAGAAAAATCATAACTTCTTCATACGAAGTCAGATTTGGGCGTTCTTTTTATGGATGTTCTCGATTTAACGTATACTACAAGTTTGGTTTATATCACTAAGGCTAAAAGTCACTCCATCATAAGTTCACTATTTACGTCTCCCGGTGTCGTGTTGGTTTTGCCATAAAACTTTGACAGGCCATAACTTTCTCGTTATAACTCGGATTTCAGCATTCTTTATATGTACAGAAACCTTGTGACATATTCTACAACTTGGTTAAGTTTATTTATTCTAAATAATATTTTGTCGAAAAGTTGTTTTCGACCCCTATTGCCTCTAAATTGACTAGCCCGGATGTGCGGGCGTTACAGGTCGCATGTTGAGCCTTTTTTTTTTTGGGCTTTGGTGATTGGGTCATTGATGAGCCATCTAAGAGTAGTCATGTGGACTAGAATATTTAGATGGGCATTAGGGTAAGGCCCGTGCAAGGGTTTGGGCCCAATTTCAAAAATTGGGCCATAGTTGGGCCGTTAGGGGACTTATTGTGAACCCATTTGGTATTGGGCCTTAGTGGGCCCATTGGGCTTGGATTATTATGGACCGAATTGGTGGACCATATTTAGACCTATTAATGTGATGGTTTGTCTTATATCCTAATGGGGTTATATGTGGGTTTGGCTTAGTGATAGAAGCCGGAGTGTACCAACAACATATATATGACCTGTTCGCCATCTGAGGTAAGTCTTCTCACTATAATTTACCTTGAGTGGTAGTTATGTGTGACAGGAAGGTCTTATGTGCATACATTGAGCATTATGTTATCCTGCTGTATGTGACATGCTATGCATTATGTCTTTGTGATTTATGCTATGCGGAGTTTATAGACCGGACCGAAGGGTCCAACGATTTATGAGGCCGAAAGGCTTAAGTAGACCGGACCAGAGGCTCGAACGAGCTTAGGACCAGAGGGTCCACAGAGTTAGGGCCAGAGGGTCCATAGAGTTAGGACCAGAGGGTCCTTTGAGTTATAGCCTCGAGTGGCTGATATATATTGTATGTGGTATATTGGGGAACTCACTAAGCTTCGTGCTTACCGTGTTATGTGTTATGTGTTTCAGGTACTTCTCTGGATCACGGGAAGGCGACGATTCGATTGTACACACGAGATGAAGAGTTATGTTTTGGAGGATCCTAGATTATTAATCAAACAATTATGGATTTGTGTTTTGTTAATTTGATAATTAGGGATTTTTGTGTAATGTATTATGTGATTTAAGTGAATTTAAAACGAAAAATTTATATGAAAATTTATGGTGTTACATTTATGAGTATCTTAATGATTGTGGAACTATGTCTCAGTTGATCCTTAAAGAACATTTTAGTGCAATTGTTTGACTACGTGGATGAATTAGATATTGTTGCAATGGTTCAATCATGAGACAACTCATACTTTGTATCCTATTAAAATTTAGAGTCATACTCTAGTAACTCTAAATCGTATCTTGAATCTTGTTTCGTACTAAGTTGGTTTATAACACCTCATAAAATGTGGAGTAATAATATTTATTACTTTGGCACATATGGAATTGGAAATTATGATGTTTTGGTTAAAAAAAAGATGAACTAAGACCAATTCCATGAAGTGTTTTTTGTCGAGAATCCATACTATCTTTTGAATATGTATTTCTTGCTTATCAAGGATTGTTCATTGAGAGAGAAACTTATATGTCAAGAAGTCAGTGGGAGTCTTAATGATCTTGAAGAGTTTCAGGAGTCAATAAAGAATAAACATTTTAGTTATCACTAACACACGACCCGAGGTTGATAACCTATCATTTTAAGTTAGCACACTCTTGTTTCTGTGCGCCTTCTAGTTAAGTTGGCAATGCATATGAGTTTGATGGTTCTCATACAACCCTAATTTTCAAAGAAAAGTTTCATTCTTAAATTATCAAAACATATCCCAATAAACCATCAAATCTCAAGTACAATTGTTTTCAAAATCATAACATCAACAATTTTATTTCAATTATCAGAGTGTCCCATAAAACCGTCTGATAGAGTGCATGCCGCACCATCAAGCCTTGCCCTTACCCTTAGGCTTAGAAGTACCTGAAACAAATCAACAAACTGTAAACTAATGCTTAGTGAGTTCCCCGGAGCATACCCCACACAATCCATATAATCACATAATCATATTAGCTATAAGAGCTACATAAACCACATAAGCCATGCATAGAAACATATAAGGATGTCATGGGCTCCTCCTAGGGTCTTACTCCAAGATGTCATGGGCTCCCCCACATGGTCTTACACCTAAGTTCCATGGGCTCCCCCATGGTCTTCAGCTGAAAAGCCATGTGCTCCCCACATGGTCTTACATCCAAGTGTCATGGGCTCCCTCCATGGTCTTTACTTGAAAATCCATGGGCTCCCCCACATGGTCTTACATCCAAGCGCCATGGGCTCCCCCATGGTCTTCCTTGCAAGTATCCCATATATAACTAGCATACCACTTAGCATATAACCAACTAACATACCAAATATCACTACATCAACTAGTGTACCGCATATCACAAAATGGGCCGGCCTTGGTGCCTTCGACCCATTAGTATGGTGAGGACACTCTCCTCTCAAAAATGTTGAACTGATGAGATAAGATCAGATAAGTCCCAATGTGCAGCTCCAAATCAGCTACCTATAATCATCATGCGATTGGTCTTGTCAAAAGCTCGAGATACCAAAAATACGCTTAAAGTCAAACTTGGTCAACCCTGGTCAAAATCAAGGTCAACAATCCATGTAGACCCTACTCATCGAATGCATCTAGCAACTCTTTGAGTTCTCCAATGTTCAGAAAATCAGGGAGAACCCTAACCAAATCGCCTAGTTGTCTCATTAACTCGTCGAGTTACTCGTTAGACCGAAAATGGGAAAAACCCAATCCAGCTCATCGATTTATCTATTCAACTCGCTGAGTTTACTCTACAGACCGAAAACGAGAAAACCCTCCCCAACTCGCCGATTCGCCAGGGCAACTCGTCAAATTTTCCCTTGCTTCAACATAACTAGTCCTTCCAGTCGAATCCAAACCTCCAAACTACAGATCCAATCCATTAAGACCGAAATACCACATAAAGTTGCAAACTTTACGTGCATGCATGGCCTCAAATGGCTAAAACACTAAAGCTAGGGTTCATACAATGTTTAGAACATGAAGAAGGGTCTAGACTAGATAAAGGGAGCAACTTTATGTCCATGAAGACCTAGAGGTGTCCAGATCTTGAACCATATCCTCATGACAAGTCCAAATCCGATTATGACACCACTTTGCACCAAAAGTAACCATATTCTTTCATAAGATGAGATCTAAGCAAATAGAGATCAAGGTAGCAACTTTTTACCTCCAAATTGATGCTAACACCAGATAGATGTCGGACCTAAAGCCCTCTCCTCACTTCAATCTCTTCAACTTTCAAGTTTCCTTTCAAAAAGCACATGATTCACTCTCTAAAGCTTACACACACTCAAGAAGGCACTAAAGCGCGACTAGGGTTTCTCTCTGGAAAATTAGGGTTTTCCTTTATAGTGCCTACTCATCGAGTTGGGGCCTACAAACTCATCGAGTAGACCCTAAGTCCCGCGTCCAAAAACAATCTCTACTCGTCGATTTGGGCTCCCTAACTCGTCGATTCCCAGTGCAAAACCCTAAAAAGTTTGAAAAAAAATAAATGATACTTGAAACAGGCGTTACAAATCTCCCCCACTTGATCTAGACTTCGTCCTTGGAGTTCGTTGATGCAAAAAATATGGGTAGTGATCTCGCATCTCCTCTTCCGGCTCCCATGTCCATTCGAAGCCTCTTCGTGCTGCCATTGCACCTTCACCAACTTCACATCCTTGTTCCAAAGGACCTTCGTCTTCCTATCCAAAATCGCCACGGGCCTCTCAATGTAGTTGTAACATCCAGATTTTCAGAGGTATTATGGTGTAGGTTAATCTTGTGATTAAAGGAGAGACTCGATGAGTTGAGGGTCCAACTCGCCGAGTTGAGTTGGGTTTCTCCCGTAGATTTAATGATTTGAATCGATGAGTCCGAGGAGGGACTCGCTGAGTAGGTGCTGGGAAGAGAAACCCTAACCTCATGGGTTTGGGACCTATTTAAAGGCACTTATAGCCTCCTTGGCCCCTTCCCATCAATGTCTTCGTGCCTCGAGAGAAACCCTAGAGTTATTTATGAGCTAGAGAGCAAAGAGGCTTCTTGGAGGTCATTTCTTTGAGAAGAAGGTCAAGGGAGTTGCAAGGATCTTAGTGGAGAGTTGGTGGATCAGTCTCATCTTCATTTCAAGCTTCAGATCTGGTACAACTCTTGCCTCCCTTGTGTTTGAGCAGATTTCCTTGGTTGTAAAGTTGGGCTTTTATCTATATTGATGGGGTTTTAGGTGCATCCAAACCCTTTTTCGAGGCAATTGAGATCTGGACCTTGTGAGGTCCAGAGATCCAGAAAGTAGGCGGCCATGAGTGAGTAACCTTGGAGCTTTGAAGCTATGGAGCTTCAATGGAGTCAAGATGGTGTATAGAGCAAAATACACCATGCATGGGCCTCAAGTTCAGACCTTTGTGTGACTTTTGGGTAGTAGGAGGTTTGATCTATGAGTTTGTGTTGCAGATCTGACCTCAAATGGCTGAATGAGAAATATGTGGGAGCCAACTTGCCGAGTCCACGGGTGACTCGACGAGTCGTAGCGGGTTTGACCGAGTAGTCTTAACCCAATGTTGGCTCGCCGAGTTGGGAGTCAACTCGGCGAGCTGAATGAGTCCTAGGTAGAGTTCAGTTGATGCGAGGGGACTCGATGAGTCGCATGGGTGTACTCGACGAGTAGGTTCAAATGTGGACTGTTGACTTGAGCTTGACTTCTATTAACTTTGGGGTTTTGGTCAACATAAGTAATAGAGGCCTTGGAAGGGTAAAATGGTCTTTTACCCACTTTAGAGAGTTAGAAAGAGAAGGAACCGCCTTCGATTATCTGAGTCGTGAAAAAGAGTTATTATAAGAGATATCCATCCAATGTGTTAGGCGGATGCGAGTTCAAGATTCAAGTGTGAGGATAGCTGCTTTCTGCTTGCCAGGTGAGTCTTCTCACTATACTTTACCTAGAGTGGTAATTAGAGTTATGTGACAAAGTATTTTGTATGCTATTTATGTGATGTGATGAACTGCATTATTTCTATGTGGTTTATGTTGTGTGTGTGTTCCAGAGTTTGCAGAGTTAGGATTGAAAGGTCCACAGAGTTAGGAACAGAGGGTCCACAGAGTTAGGATCAGAGGGTCCATAGAATTATAGCCTCGAGTGGCTAATATGTGTTTTATGTGGTATTTTGGGGAACTCACTAAGCTTCGTGCTTACCGTGTTATGTGTTATGTGTTTCAGGTTCTCAGGATCGCGGGACGACACCGGTTGATTGTACACACCAGAGAAAGAGTTATGAAGATTCTGGATTATTAATTACTAAAACATGGAGTTATGTTTTGTGAATTGAACAAATGAGATTTTCATAAAATGTGTCATGAGGATTTATATGATTTTAAATCAAAAAATTCTTTTGAAAATTTACATTGTTACAGTAGTTCAGGCTCTCATCCACCTGAATGTCGTCCAAGGAAATAATTGTGGCCTCGTCTGTGACACACTCCTGAAGTTGAGACACATGGAAGATGTTGTGTATCTGGCTGAGCTTGTCCGGTAGATCCAAATGGTAAACCACCTTTCCTACTCGGGCCAAAATCCTGAACGGGCCAATATATCGGGCCCTAACTTGCCCCTCTTCCGGAACCTGATGACTCCCTTCCATGGCGACACTTTTAGTAAAACAAATTCTCCGACTTGGAACTCAAGATCCAATCGACGCCGGTCAGCATAGTTTTTCTGATGGCTCTATACGACTCGTAGCCGGCCGCGCACCTGCTGAATCATCTCGATAGTATTGAGCACTACCTCGGAGCTCCCCATAACTCGGTGTCCAACCTCACCCCAGCAAACAGGGGTCCTACACCTCCAACCATACAACATCTCAAACAGAGGTCGGTCGATACTAGCATTATAACTATTGTTATATGAAAACTATGCTAGTGGGAGGTATTGTAACATCCCAAAATTTCCAATAAATTTGAACTTTTTAAAACAACATAAATCATACATTTAATTTATTTTATTCAAGACAAATGAAATACCAAACCCCAACATCAATTTAGTTTCAAAACATTATTAGTTATAATTCTAAATTCATGAAAACACAACCAATCCAATATCAATTCCAAAAACCCGCCTCGAGCCAGTGTGTACAATCATGTCTGACCATCCAATGTACTTGAAATAGTATTTTTTAAGGGAAAAGGGTAAGCACAAAGCTTAGTGAATTCTACGCGTACATAGTATCATATTATATAATCTTTACCCCTATACATAGATACAAACACTATCACACATAACCACGCATGCATGTCAAAAAACGAATCAGTAACACACATACTCCTATTGGGACACATTGGTTAGGATCGATCCCCCTTGCTCAGTACATCGAGCCTTTGGGACACATTATCTAAGCCCGATCCCCCGTACCCGGACCCGTTGGGACACATTGGCCATGCCCGATCCTGCTTGCTCAATTCGTCGAGCCTTTGGGACACATTGGCTATGCCCGATCCCCACTCGGATGTGCCGAGTCCTACCATGCATAATCTTCAATACGTGAGGTAATCCACTAGAGTCTACCCCACCTAGTAATACCGCATAAACAATACAATACATAGCACACACGAGCTAAACGTAAATAATACATAACACAAGAGGGTGTAGCGAGGAACTCACCTCCAAAAACAAAGAAACCTTCAAAGCAACCCAAAACCCACTCACACCTACTTGCCCTTCACACTTCCTAATAATAATAAATTGAGGTGGTTTTAGTTATTAAATTGCATTAATTATGAATATCCCTAATGGGTAAATTTTTCAGATTTCTACATAAAAATTAGGGTCTGTTCGGGACCTATTTTGCCCACCTTAATCTCTGTGTTTTTCAAAAAAATGTATCAGATTAAGATAGATCATGTCCTTATCTTTTAAATTAGTACTTGCACACCCTCATATGATTTTTCTACGATTTATGACAAATTTTACAAAACTGCCTCGCATAACAGATCATTCCGGACTAGTTTGGGTAAATAGTCGTTTTCACCCTAGCTACATGTATTTATGGATTTCGGTCAAAACTAATGAAATATATTAGACTCAAAAATGAAACATTGGTCACTGGTTTCGTCCAAAACCAATGTCTCTAGAATTAGTTATTATATTTACAAAAACAGTATAGAACAGTGGATTTTTCAGAAAGATAAAACTAGTATTATGGTTCAATCCACTTAACCCATTAGGTCCCAAATTCAATTAAGACCTTCCAAGTCAGTAACAAATAATCCCTAGGTCCTTAAGGATTTTTCCAACCAATGAATAAGAAATCATACCTATGTTTTTGAGATTGAAAGTCCCTGACAAGCCTTGCACCGAAAACGATTTCTACAACAACCCAAAAACCTCTTCCATGATCGACGATCTGTAACTCGATCTCCAGATGTTGAAACAAAAATCCCAACGGTCAAAACTTGGATACATGCCTTAGGAGGAGGAAATACAAATTTCATGATGATCCAACGGTTAATTCTCGAGGGATCGTCCAAACACTATTGCAAGGTCTTCAAAAACGGGAATTCCAAAAATTCATCAACTTGGAGCCGTTTCCTCTTGCATGATCGAAGTCTCTCTTAGTGAGTGGCTAGGTTTTTAATTTTTATATTAGTTTATGTTCCTCCTTGGATTACTTTGATCCCCATGATTCAAAACATTTACACCTAGGTCCTCCTCCTTAACTCCTTAGCAAACTTAACATTTTCTATTAATGTTATCTCTTTCTAACCCTTCATATATACCTTGTACAAACTAATATGAATCCTTGAAATCATATTATTACTTTCAACCCGTAAATAATAACCCTTAACATTATAAATCAATTTCTCCGATAGTTAACGATTTTAAAATAAAAAACAAAAAATATGGGGTGTTATCCCCTGCTTGAATTAGACTTCGTCCTCGAAGTCCTTATCAGTGAACCACTATGAGTGATGCTCCCACATCTTCGTCTCTATCTCCTAGCCCATTAAGAACCTTTCTGTTTTTTCCAATTGAACTTTCATTATCCCGATCACCTTGTTATGCAAGGTCTTTGTCTTTTTCTCAATAATGACAATCGACTTCTCAACGTGATTGAGCCGCTCATTGATCTAAATATCTTCCAGAAAAATCACGATGTCTCATCCACTAAACACTTCTAAAGCTAAGACACATAGAAAGTTTTGTGCATCAATCCCAAATCATGTGCCAGCTCCAACCAATACGCCACCTTACCATCCCGAGCAATATCTTGTAAAGGCCTATATGTCGAGGTTCCAAATTTCCCCTCTTGCATAAACGAATCACCCATTTCCATGGTGAAACCCTTAGTGACATGTAGCTCCATCCTAGAAGTCTAAATCAATCCTCTCTTGTTAGTGTATCTCTTCTGGCGACTCTGTGTCATAACCAATCTCTCTTGTACCATCTGGATCAATTCATTGGTCTAAGCACTATCTTTATGCTCCCTAAGACCTAATGACCAACCTTGTCGCAATAAATAGGCATCTTACACTTCTTGCCATACAACGGATCAAATGGTTGCATGCCAATACCGAAATGAAAGTTGTTATTATTGGAAAACTCTGCCGATGGGAGATATCGATCCTAAATACCTCCAAAATCGGTGACACAAGCTCGAAGCATATCTTCGAGTGTGTGGGTCGTCCTTTCACTCTGTCCATTTGTATAAGGATGAAGAATTATACTAAGCCGCAAACTAAGTACCCAACACCTCTTAGAACTTCTACCAGAACCGAGACGTAAACCAAATGTCCCTAACAGAGATAGTAGAAATTGGCACCTCGTGCCTGTCTATGACTTCCCTTATATACATTTATTCTTGATACCTCCTATGTAGGAACACATACCTAAGCATAACATGTCAAATAAACTTGAATATCCTAATCATTCGTCAGATTCTCGCTTGAAACTCTCTCGTAGTTGGCATTCTCTCCTACAAACGCCACTTCCTACACCTTCATGCACAAACCAACTAATGAATTAACAAGGAATTTCACCACTCCAAAAAGAAGCAATATGTTGATCAACACTTGATCAACATCTCGACGAGTATAATGGTTATGACACTCATCCATAAAACTCCTAACACTCGAGCTATCTTCCTGGCAAATCAACAACACCCACTACATGAACGAGGCATACCCTATACACTAGCTAGCGATCTTCCAATGATACGCCTAATTTACACTCCTATATTGTTCCACATCACACCAAGGTCTCGTATCTTGCGTGAACCATACACCCAGGTATCCTCATCATTCAATTGTTGAACAATCAGACTAACTAGTCTAAACATGCATACAATACCTACCAACTGTAATCATTTTTTTGGTCTTGCTATTATCTAAAACGAGCCTGCCTGGCTTACGACCAACACCTTAATAAACCTAAAGGTATAAAACTATGATCCCACAAACCTGAAGGAACCCAACCATCATCTCACATCCTGTAACAGTAGGAGCCAAGAACAAAATGAAATATCAAACCCTAAGAAGCTATATCTATCTGGTCTTCGAACCATGCCACGAATCTCCAAGTCTTCATCAAACAAGAACATGCAAAGGAAATCTCACCATAATCCTAAACCAGAGCCTATCCAAATGCATAATACATGAATCGATGTTTATGACTCTAAACACGTGATGAACAGTAACTCAAACAAGCTGCACCCGCAAAAGATGAACGAATCCATGATATTCTTGAATACATAGCAGGCATAAATGATACACCATTATCGAATCGAATCATCCATATCTAAGAGTTGTCTACTCTTTTTCTTCCCCAAACGCGTTGCCCAAAAAGACTAGAGTTTTCAATAACTAGGAACTTTGGCAGAGATGGAAGAATACTAATGATCACCGCAGGAGAGACTACTCCAGAACCCCTATGAACAACGATATGCTTTTTCCAGTAAAATATAAATATAGAACTTAACTTTTATTAAAACAAGTACCAGATAAAAAGTAATTATAAATTAATTCCTCGTCCGAACACTTTTTCCGATCGGTTTCGCACTTGTTATGATAAGAATTTCCCAAATAGCTACTAGAAATGGATTGGCTTGGTCTTCACCATACCAATTCCATGTGCTATAGAAATACCCTTCGTTTTCACCGTTGACTAACGAAAACCTTTCGATCTATAACGACAAACCCGACACAAGCTTCCAAATCTTCGCTAGTTCAAAATCCCAAAGTACTCGTGTGAGGAGTACTATACCTTTTTCATCCTTCCCAAAGTATTACTGACAAACTATTTAGGAAAAGCATGCGTACAACGAGTCAAGTTCAAACGTTGAGGCTAGGAATGATTACGGCTAACCTATCACTACAAAGTGTGTATGCGACTTGTGTACACAAGGAGATGATAGGCGAACCAGCTAAGTATTCAACTATGAACTTCAAGATGAAGCCGACCTATACTACGAGTAAACATGCTAACATTTAGATGAAAATAAGTAAATAAACCCAAATCCACATAACCAATACCGATCAAAACAACAGACATGATAATGAAGGTACGCTGGAACACCCACACTAGAATTTAGATTCACTAGAGAATAAGAAGAGCAAATGGAACAAAAGTGCCCACATCCTCCCTCAAACAATTGAAGTCCCAGTCGAAATGCGAATTTCGGGACGAAATTCCCTCTAACAGGGGGATAATGTAACACAGCAAAAATTAGGTCAAAAATAAATTTATTCAGTAACCATAATTGAGTATAATAAGTGGTAGATATCTTAACAAGGTTTCCAAAAATATAAATAACATTAAAATCCAAGTTATAACGAAGAAGTTATGACCAATCGAAGATCCCCGACAATACCGGTAAAACACTGTTAAGCAGAAAACGCGAAATTTCAATAAAATACTTTATGGCCTCAGGCATATAAATGAAAGTCGTAGATATCCCAAAACCGCAAACATACATAAAAAGAACGCCCAAATCTGACTTCAAATGAGGAAGTTATGATTTTTCGAAGTTTCGGACATAACGGTAGACAGCTAAAAAATCGAAATAGATCGAGCGACTTTTAGCCAACGCAACCTAAACGAGAATCGAAGATGTCACACCCCCAAACCAGCCGGCGGAAACGTCCGAGGGCTCGCGTGACTTTAATTGAATATCATCACAATGAATATACATGAATCATAACATAAGGGTCACCATGCATCAATATATTACAACTGGAATTGTTCACATCAAGTACATTGTTTTAACACTACACATTCATAACCTAAATAGTTAAGTACATTTAACAACATAACATCTAACATTACTTCTTATAACTCTTCCGCTTACCTGTTACCTGAGAATACAAGTTATTTTGGAAAAACGTCAACATATGAAATGTTGGTGAGTTCATAAGCAATGTTGTGATAAAATGATTTATGTATTTTGTAAAACCCAGAAAATCTGATATTTTCTAAAAAGACTTTTGTTTATCAAAGTGTGAAGATCCATAAGTTAATGCATGAAATTATTTTAAAAACATATATATATATATATATATATATATATATATATATATATATATATATATATATATATATATATATATATGAAGGGTATTTTGTAATATAGTTATAAAGTTTCGAATGAGTAGTATTGAATTCCCCGGAAAACCCAATGTTTTTCGATGTTGAAATGTATTCGCGATTACTGATTTTTATATTGTCTTAACGAATGAATATTGATTAATCCATATTATATACCGTCCTAATTTTTGTCTACTTTGATTTCACGTAAGCCTTAATAAATGAAGAGAAGGGAGTATTATGTCCCACTACTATCGTAAGTACCTTAGGCTGTCGTGGATGCGAAAGACACGATGGTCCAACTCGTACTTGATTACTGTGAACTTACTAGCTTTTCTAACAGGACACTTTGGCCCACTAGCACATAAAAGCTATTGAAATTCCTTTTATAAAATATTGGGTCATTGAAAGCCCAATAACATATAAGCGTTATCCCTTTGGGCCCAAAGATCATGTTGGTAGGCTTGCAAGGCCCAACAAGCATGATTTGAAACTCATAAGCCCAAAGTTTGTAGATTTACTCATTGTACTCATCACGTATCTATTGAAGTGTTTTTAATTTGATGGTTGTTGTGTTGTATTGATTCAAGACCGAATCAATTCGTTTATAACGATATTTGGTATCGAAGGTGTATTCGTTTTCCGTTTTATCGCTAGTCGGGTATCTTGTATTTTGTCTTAATGAATTAATTTGTTTAAAAGTATGATTTTTACCTTTTCACTACCTTTCTTTTATAAACATAACACTTTTAGCCCTTTATATAAAAGAATTTCGTTTTTAGTCCTTAAAACATTTTCTTGACACTTTTATATCATAAACTTGTTGAAAAGACATTTTTATTCCAAAATTTATTTTGTAAACAGATTTAGCCCTTCCAGAATGATGTTTTCTCGGTTAGAACCCCAAATGTCGCAACTTTTACAGTTTTGGCCCAAAATATAAAAGGTTTACATTTTTGATCCTTTTTGAATTTGAAAAGCATTTCTGACCTTTGAAATAGTTTTATTTTACTTCAAATCCCATGTTTTACAGAATGTTACAATTCAGCCCCTGAAAACTCCAAATTTCGCAATTTTTTGGCTTATTGGGCTGAAAAGCCCAAATTTAGCCCATTAAGCTAAGTTTTTGCATTTCAAGTCCTTTGAAATTCTAATATTCAGAAAATTGATTATAGAAACTGTTTTTAATCTGTTGACCCTCAAGAAACCGTGAATTTACAGTTTTTAACCCAAGTTTTGTATTTTTGACAATTTAAGTCCTAAAATGGGTTTTATGTTAAAATATGTTCCTCATAACCTTATAAGCTATTTTTCTTGACTAGATTAGTGTAAAATAACTTAGATTATGTTTTTTTTTCCTTTCTCATGTCATAGATCTCGAGTTAATACCCCTTTTGGTTGCATTTTCATCACAAAAACACATAAAATCACACACATAGCACACATATACACATAGATCTACACATTTTATTGTATTCTCCCCCATAAAACATATGAAAACCGAAAAAGAGGGGTATGAAGCTCACCTTGTGTTGTAGTTTCAGTTTTGAAAAAGACTAGAAGAAGAAATTTCGATCCTAGCAAGTCTTCTTGGAGGATCTCAAACTTAGATGCTTCTAAGGTGCAAGATCACAAGATTGAATGGATTGAGAAGAGATTTTTGGATGAAATGAAGTAGCTAGATCATGGATTTGACATCAACTTACCTTAGATGATGTGTTTGTGGGAAAACTCTCATTGAAAGCTTCCTAAATCTCGAAAATTTGGAGAGGAGTGGAGAGAGTCTCTTTTGAGAGAGTTTAAGTGAATTGTGTGTGTGTGTGTGTTTGGGTTCGGCCGAGAGGAAGAAAGAAAGGAGAGAAGAGAGAGTGAGTGAGGTGATGGTTGTATAGAAGCATGAGATTTTGCATTGAAACCCCACAAATAATAGTGAGGTGGCCATAAGAAGTCAACTCTCTCTTTCCTTTGTGGTTTGGGCCGAGAATGGAGAGGGGAAAAGGAAAGAATTGGGCCTTGTATGCTTAAGCCCATTATATGATTATGTTAGATGATTTTTGGCCCAATAAAAATCAAAGAATGATTTTTATGACCTATTAGGGCTAATATAAATTTGTTTTGGTCCAATAAGGCCCATTAAAGTTAATCTAGTTTATTTTGGGTTCATAAGGCCCAAAAATGTTAAGTTTCATGTATATGGGTCCAATTAGGGCCCATTTGAGAGTTCTAGGTTCAAGATAGTTAAATTGTAAGCTTATTGGTCCATTATGTCCAATATGGAAGTCTTAGTTCAAAGTGAACTCAAATTGGAATTTCAAAGGTTTCCAATTCTTTGTTGACCATTTGTAGGGCTAGAATGAAGTATTTGATGAAGTTTTGTTGTTATAGAATAAGCATCATGCATGCTTTCATGTTATTGATTTATAGTTGTTATAAGTGTTGTAGTTACAAGGCCTCAAAATTTCTAGTTGTGACATCATCCCCCCGTTAGAGGGAATTTCGTCCTGAAATTCTTTCGAAAGCTAGATTTGAGAATGCGAGAATAGATGAGGGTACTTCTGCTTCATTTGATCTTCGCGTTCCCATGTGAATTCTGGTTAGCATCTCGCGTTCCATCGAACTTTCACAATTGGAATGTGACTCTGCTTGGTACGCTTTACCTCTCGGTCCATGATTTCAGCCGACTCTTCGATGAACAAAAGGTTCTCATTGATTTCGATTTCCTCTAATGGAATGACGAGAGTCTCATCGGATAAGCACTTCTTCAAGTTGGAGACTTGGAACACAGGGTGTACACTGCTGAGCTCGGCGGGTAGTTGCAATTTATAAGCCACTGGACCAATCCGGGCAAGAATCTCGAAGGGTCCAATGTATTGAGGGTTCAGTTTGCCCCGCTTCCCAAAACGAATCACCCCTTTCTAAGGAGAGACTTTTAGTAACACCCTATCTCCGACTTCGAATTCCAAGGGATTTCGTCATTTATCGGTGTAGCTCTTCTGTCTGTCTCGTGACGATTGCAGCCGTGCTCTGATCTGAATTATCTTCTCGGTCGTCTCGCGTATGATTTCTGGTCCCGTTAAGGCGTTTTTTGGCGTTTTCCCTCTCGCTAGCTGGGTGTCTCCTACCTCAGCCCAGCATAACGATGATCTACATTTACGCCTGTATAATGCTTCGAAAGGAGCAAATTTGATACTCGAGTGATAACTATTGTTATATGAGAACTCAATCAAAGGCAAGTGGGTATCCCAAGATTTTCCAAAGTATATTATGCACGCACGAAGCATATCTTCTAGCGTTTGGATGGTTCGCTCGCTTTGGCCATCCGTCTGTGGGTGGTAGGCAGTGCTCATGTCGAGTTGTGTTCCCATAGCTTTCTGAAGCGACTGCCAAAAGCGTGAAGTAAATCTACTATCTCTATCTGAGATGATAGATACCGGTACTCCGTGGAGTCTCACGATTTCCTTGATGTAGATTCTTGTTAGGCGCTCCATCTTGTATGATTCTTTTATTGGCAGGAAATGGGCGGATTTCGTTAGTCTATCAACTATTATCCAGATCGTGTCCAAACCGTCCGTTGACTTGGGTAGTTTGGTCACAAAATCCACGGTAATCCTTTCCCATTTCCACTCAAGAATTACTGGCTGCTGTAGTAATCTAGAGGGCTTCTAATATTCCACTTTTACCTTAGCACAAGTGAGGCACTTGCTCACATAAGTGGCAATCTCTGCCTTCATATTTGGCCACCAATAATGTTGCTTAACATCCAAGTATATTTTGTCTGAACTCGGATGGATGGAGTATCGCCTCTTGTGAGCCTCTTTCATGAATACCTCTCTAAATCCCCCAAGTTTAGGGACCCATACGCGGTTCATGAAGTAGTATGCTCCATCTTCCTTCACCTCCAAGTTCTTCTCCATTCCACGCAGCGCTTCACTTGCCTTGTTTTCCGCCTTCATGGCATCTGACTAGGCCATTCTGATTTGCAAGGTTAGGTGGGATTGGATGGTTATCGAGAGAGTTTTTACACGACGACTTGAGTATTCTTTCCGACTCAAGGCATCAGCTACTACGTTAGCCTTGCCTGGATGATACTTGATTTCGCACTCGTAGTTGTTTAGCAGTTCGACCCATCTTCGTTGCCTCATGCTTAGCTCCTTTTGATTCAAGATGTGATGATGACTCTTGTGGTCAGTGAAGATAGTGCATTTGGTACTGTACAGGTAGTGTCTCCAAATCTTCAGAGTGAAGACCACTGCTCCCAGCTCCAGATCATGGGTTGTATAATTCACTTCGTGCGTCTTTAGCAGCCGGGACGCGTAAGCTATCTCCTTTCCACGCTTCATGAGTACACAGCCTAAACCCTGATTTGACGCATCGTAGTAGACTATAAAGTCATCCATTCCTTCGGGTAGCGATAGCACCGACGCACTGTAGAGTGCTTTCTTTAGAGATTGATATGCAGCTTCCTGCTTGTCCGTCCATACGAAGGGTACGTCCTTTTGCGTAATCATAGTAAGCAGTTTGGCCATCCTAGAGAAGTTCTGGATGAATCTCCTGTAATAGTCTGCAAGACCCAGAAACTGGCGAATTTCTGTGGGTGTTGTTGGGATTGCCCGTCCTTCGATAGCTTGGATTTTAGAAGGATCCACGTGAATTCCTTCCTGAATAACAACATGTCCCAAAAAGTTCACGCTTCGGAGCCAAAACTCGCATTGGAGAGTTTTGCGTACAACTTTTCGGTTAGCAGGGTTTCCAGGATTTGTCGAAGGTGTTGGCTGTGGTCTTCTTCGTTTCAGGAATATACTACGATATCATCGATGAAAATGATTATGAAATTATCAAGGAAAGGTCAGCAAATTTGATTCATTAGGTCCATGAATGCGGCAGTAGCATTTGTTAGACCGAAGGGCATTACGACAAACATGACGGGAAGGTTAGAATACCTTCGAGATTTCAGGCCAACTTGCAACGGTGGAAATGTCACTTTTGGGAACAATACTAATGGGATAATTCGAGGTTACGGTGTTCTCAATACGGGAAACTTCTCTATTCAAAAGGTTGCTTATGTAGAAGGCCTTAAACACAATCTCATCAGTGTTGGTCAACTATGTAAAACAGACCATCGTGTTGAATTCGATGACCAATTTTGCTATGTTATGACAAGCGATAGAAGCACTTGTATGATCAAGTCCAGATCCAAAGGTACTATGTACCCTCTGGATGTGTCTCTGATCATAGGCAAACCGCAGTTATGCTTTCTATCCAAAGTCATATCCGAAGTCAGCTGGCTATGGCACCGCAAGCTCGCTCATCTTAACTTTAGATACATCAACAACTTGGTCATCGGAGAACTAGTCAGAGGTCTTCCAATCCTAAAGTTTAGCAATGATACTCTCTGTCCTGCATTTGAGTGTGGAAATCAATTCAAGGCAAGTCACCCCATGGTGATTGATTCCTCAATTTCTGAACCATTGGAACTCTTCCACATTGATCTCTGCGGTCCATCTACCGTAGCCAGTCTTCATCACAAAAAAATATACTGGTTATTGTGGATGACTTCACACGTTTTCTTCGACTCAATTCAGAAACATTGCAGGTGTTAATCAAATTCATCAAGGAAATTGAACTTCAGATCAAATTACCAGTCAGACGTATCCGAAGTGATAATGGAACCGAGTTTACTTACCATCTTCTAAATAGTTTCTTGGTTTCCAAAGGGATTACACACAACTTATCAGCTCCTTACACACAACAACAAAATGGGGTAGTAGAACGAAGGAACCACACTCTAGTAGAAGCCGCCAGATCTATGCTCAATTTTGCACACCTTCCTCTCTACTTCTGGGCCGAAGCAGTGGCCACAACCTGTTTTGTACAAAATCGAAGCATTGTGTGCAAACGTCTCAACAAAACACCTTATGAAGGCCTTAACAACCGCAAGCCAAATGTTCGATTCTTTCATATTTTTGGGTGTAGATGCTTCGTAATCAACAACAGAGATCACCTTAATAAATTCGCACCGAAGTTTGATGAAGGTATCTTCCTTGGCTACTCCACTAACAAGGTTGCTTATCGAGTTCTCATTAGACACACAAGGTTGATAATTGAAAGCTTCGATGAGAAGTTTGATGACCATCAAATCCGCAACTCAGCTCCATCAACTGAAACCACAACAATTCTAGAAAGTGATATTCCTACCTCTTTGCGTCCATTAAATCTAGTTGAAGTGAACTATGATGATCTCTTTGATCCGGTAGATACAGCCAAGCTATCCGAAGTTCTCGTGTCTCTAGAAGCTCAGCAACAATATGCAGATGTGTGTACCGTCTTTCTTCTTGACAAAAAGAATTGGAGCTCCCCAAGTTGAGAAACTGCGTTGGATGAATCCTTTATCCAAAAGGTCACTGAGTTGACCGGACAACTCTTGCATCTCCACAGGAGCCAATCTATAGGGCGATTTGGCAATGGGGGTAGCTCCTGGTACAAGGTCAATTCAAAACTCGACTTGTCTTTCTAGCGGTATCCCTGGAAGATCATCACGAAAAACATCTGGGAATTCACAAGCAACTAGGATGTCTTGAATGTTGACCTCTTTCTTGGATTTGTCTACTATGTGAGCTAGGAATGTTAAGTCCTTCTTTCGTAGGTGCTTCTTGGCCAATCTCTTGGCGCTGTCGAACGTTTCAGGTTTGGCAGCGATCACATTTCCTTGGATCGGGGAGGTCAATCCCCAGATGAATCATTCGATCTTCTTTCCTTCAGTCGTAATCATGCCAGGGCACAATAATGACAGCTCGTTAAACTTTGATATGTATGCATCTATATCAGAGTTTCGGACGGTGAGATCCCACAACTCTTGCTCCATCTTCTGAATTTCTCCACGAGGGCAGTACTCATTCATCAGCATTTTGTTTAGCTCCATCCATGGCATCGAGTTGGCTACAGGGAGAGTCATGGCCTCTACATGTCCATTCCACCAGGTGAGAGCTTGGTCGACAAAGGTGCATGCGGCAAAACTTCACATTCAATTCCTCGGGACATTCACATATTTCGAACATTGATTCCACCTTCTCAATCCACCTTTTCAGGGCTATCACACCACCCGTGCCATTAAAGGTTTGCGGCTTAGCATTGGTGAAATCCTTGTACGAGCATGTTTTGGTCGGTCCTTGATTGATCCCTTTGTTCGAACATCCCGCCCCTTGTCTGTTGACTCCTCCATTGTTCCCTTGGTGAATCTGCGCCATTGCTGCAGTGACCGCAGTAGACACAGCTGCTTGGAATGCATCTGAATCAACCTCTGGAGGGGTTGGTCCAGGGTTACCGTGAGTCAGTCGTCGACACATCTTTCTATCATGGAACCGAAAGATGTTGAGTGCCTATGGTTTCGTAAGATGGTGATCCTATAAACTAGGTGTCTGGCGCGAACTTAAGCAATTTCACAATTTAGCATACAATCATGGATATTTATAACACATAGCAGATTACAACATCATAGTGGAACACATAAAACTTTTGATTAATATTATCCGCATTTTTGATACATGAAAATTTTGCTCGGAAAAGCAATACATAAGTAGTGCAATTTCGGCAGCATAACGGCTCTATGAGTAGTGTAATCAATTAAAAATAGAGTCGGCGTACATAGCATATGTCCAAGTGACATAGTACTAAAGACGGGTATGACTAGTCCTAGTCATGGTGGGATGTGCCAGGGGGCGGTGCTGAGGAAGTGGACGCTCCCTGAAGACGAGCCACCTGTCGTTCTGCATCTCAGAGTCGAACCTCCCACCTCACCTGTCTCATGTGGAACTCTCGGATTACCTCTCGCGTTTCCTACTCTACGCGCTCGACCCTAGTCCGCATCTGGTGCATCTGATCGGCGGTGCTTTGAGCTAGGTCGCCAGTATTCCGCAATCGTCTCACCATGATCGGAAGAGCATGATCGGCCGGTCCTCCATCCTTCAGGTCATAGAACTCGCGTGACATGCTGAACGGGGGTCGTTGTCCCTGCTGCCTGCTCCACCTCCAAAGGTTGATACCCCAGGGGGTGTAGGGCCAGTGGAGCCTACTTGATAAGCGGGTACCCTAATAGGATAAAGGGGGTTGATGACTTCGGACTCTGCGTCCGAATCACCATCTTCGTCTTCGCTGGGTTCCTCCTCAAGACCTCCTTCGGCTTCCTCCTCCTCCTGGTCCACCATTGGCTCAACAGGTCCGTCTCCGGCTTCCGCCTCAGGTTCCCCTTCGGATTCCTCTTCAGGCTCTTCCTCGGGTTCCTCCTCAGGTTCCTCCTCGGACTCTTCCAACCATCCGTTATTCCCCTGATTAGGGAAATAGGGAACTCCGGGATGATGGAAACCAGCCATGCTGTCTGCGAGGGTGTATAAACATGCTAATATCATTCCTAAGACGTATGGATTGAGTCGCTGTTCTCTTTTTAGTGCTAAAGGGGTATGCTTTTAGGTTTTTCCTACCATCGCGATTTCCTCGGGACACGTGATAGTTACACGTTGGAGGAAATGTAGTTGATCAAGCTACATCCTCTCCTTGATACAACCGTGAACAGTCCCGGCTTACCCGAGATGATAGCATTATCTTGTTTGGTTTGGTCTTATATTCTGTTTCCTAATTCACACAGGCAAAGATGTTTTATAGTTGTGTTCTTATTTGTTTTGCTTTGTTCAGAGTTGGGTTAGTCCCTTTTTGGTTTATAGTTGCATATCAATGTGTGGTTAGATATGCTAGTTCACTATAAACAATGCTCTGATACCAACCTGTCACACCCCCGAACCAGACGGCGGAAACGTCCGAGGGCTCGCGTGACTTTAATTGAATATCGTCACAATGAATATAGATGAATCATAACATAAGCGTCACCATGCATCAATATATTACAACTGAAATTGTTCACATCAATTACATTGTTATAACACTACACATTTATAACCTAAATAGTTTAAGTACATTTAACAACATAACATCTAACATTACTTCTTATAACTCTTCTGCTTACCTGTTGCCTGAGAATACAAGTTATTTTGGAAAAACGTCAACATATGAAATGTTGGTGAGTTCATAAGCAATGTTGTGATAAAATGATTTGTGTATTTTGTTAAACCCAGAAAATCCGATATTTTCTGAAAAGACTTTTGTTTATCAAAGTGTGAAGATCCATAAGTTGATGCATGAAATTATTTTAAAAACATACAAATATATATATGAAGGGTATTTTGTAATATAGTTATAAAGTTCCGAACAAGTAGTATTGAATTCCCCGGAAAACCCGATGTTTTCCGATGTTGAAATGTATTCGCGATTACTGATTTTTATATTGTCTTAACGAATGAATATTGATTAATCCATATTATATACCGTCCTAATTTTTGTCTACTTTGATTTCCCGTAAGCCTTAACAAACGAAGAGAAGGGGAGTATTATGTCCCACTACTATCATAAGTACCTTAGGCTGTCGTGGATGCGAAAGACAGGATGGTCCAACTCGCACTTGATTACTGTGACCTTACTAGATTTTCTAACGAGACACTTTGGCCCACTAGCACATAAAAGATATTGAAAGTCCTTTTATAAAATATTGGGTCATTGAAGGTCCAATAACATATAAGCGTTATCCCTTTGGGCCCAAAGATCATGTTGGTAGGCTTGCAGGGCCCAACAAGCATGATTTGAAACTCATAAGCCCAAAGTTTGTAGATTTACTCAGTGTAGTCATCACGTATCTATTGAAGTGTTTTTAATTTGATGGTTGTTGTGTTCTATTGATTCGAGACCAAATCAATTCGTTTATAACGATATTTGGTATTGAAGGTGTATTCGTCTTCCGTTTTGTCGCTAGTCGGGTATCTTGTATTTTGTCTTAATGAATTAATTTGTTTAAAAGTATGATTTTTACCTTTTCACTACCTTTCTTTTATAAACATAACACTTTTAGCCCTTTATACAAAAGAATTTCGTTTTTAGTCCTTAAAACATTTTCTTGACACTTTTGTATCATAAACTTGTTGAAAAGACATTTTTATCCCAAAATTTATTTTGTAAACAGCTTTAGCCCTTCCAGAATGATGTTTTTTCAGTTAAAACCCCAAATTTCGCAACTGTTACAGTTTTGGCCCAAAATATAAAAGGCTTACATTTTTGATCCTTTTTGAATTTGAAAAGCATTTTTGACCTTTGAAATAGTTTTATTTCACTTCAAATCCCCTGTTTTACAGAATGTTACAATTCAGCCCCTTAAAACTCCAAATTTCGCAATTTTGGGCTTATTGGGCCGAAAAGCCCAAATTTAGCCCATTAAGCTAAGTTTTTGCATTTCAAGTCCTTTGAAATTCTAATATTCAGAAAATTGATTATAGAAACTATTTTGAATCTTTTGACCCTCAAGAAACCGTGAATTTACAGTTTTTAACCCAAGTTTTGTATTTTTGACAATTTAAATCCTAAAATGGGTTTTATGTTAAAATATGTTCCTCATAACCTTATAAGCTATTTTTCTTGACTAGATTAGTGTAAAATAACTTAGATTATGTTTTTTTCCTTTCTCATGTCATAGATCTCGAGTTAATACCCCTTTTGGTTGCATTTTCATCACAAAAACACATAAAATCACACACATACATGCATAAAATCACACATAGCACACGTATACACATAGATCTACACATTTTATTGTATTCTCCCCCATAAAACATATGAAAACCGAAAAAATAGGGGTATGAAGCTCACCTTGTGTTGTAGTTTCGGTTTTGTAGAAGACTAGAAGAAGAAATTTCGATCCTAGCAAGTCTTCTTGGAGGATCTCGAACTTAGATGCTTCTAAGGTGCAAGATCACAAGATTGAATGGATTTAGAAGAGATTTTTGGATGAAGTGAAGTAGCTAGATCATGGATTTAACATCAACTTACCTTAGATGACGTGTTTGCGGGAAAATCTCCTTGAAAGCTTCCTAGATCTCGAAAATTTGGAGAGGAGTGGAGAGAGTCTCTTTTGAGGGAGTTTGAGTGAGTGTGTGTGTGTGTGTGTTTGGGTTCGGCCGAGAGGAAGAAAAAGTGGAGAGAAGAGAGAGTGAGTGAGGTGATGGTTGTATAGAAGCATGAGATTTTGCATGGAAACCCCACAAATAATAGTGAGGTGGCCATAAGAAGTCAACTCTCTCTTTCCTTTGTGGTTTAGGCCGAGAATGGAGAGGGGAAAAGGAAAGAATTGGGCCTTGTAAGCTTAAGCCCATTATATGATTATGTTAGATGATTTTTGGCCCAATAAAAATCAAAGAATGATTTTTATGACCTATTAGGGTTAATATAAAATTGTTTTGGTCCAATAAGGCCCATTAAAGTTAATGTAGTTTATTTTGGGTTCATAACGCCCAAAAATGTTAAGTTTCATGTATATGGGTCCAATTAGGGCCCATTTGAGAGTTCTAGGTTCAAGATAGTTAAATTGGAAGCTCATTGGTCCATTAGGTCCAATAAGGAAGTCTTAGTTCAAAGTGAACTCAAATTGGAATTTCAAAGGTTTCCAATTCTTTGTTGACCATTTGTAGGGCTAGAATGAAGTATTTGGTGAAGTTTTGTTGTTATAGAATAAGCATCATGCATGCTTTCATGTTATTGATTTATAGTTGTTATAAGTGTTGTAGTTACAAGGCACCAAAATTCCTAGTTATGACAGAAGATCTCGACAATAGTAGTACAACGGTAAAAAGACAGACGAAAACGGACATCGGACGAAGAAGTTATGGATTTTTAACGGACTTTTCCTATCCCGGCTTGTTAAAAATGTAATATTAAAATTTAAATCAAAATTAGCCAACGAAGTCTAAACGAGAGTGGTAGAGCATAATCTCACCTTCGCGTCGATATAAAGAACATCGAAAACGGAGCACGTATGCGAAAGATATGAATTTCTGAAGTTTGGGACATGAATTTCGACACCGTGTCAGAACTCAGGAGGTGAACACAGTGTTCACGACGTGAGCTGTTTGATTGACCCGTCCAGAGCAAGTTTTCAAGTGACGCATGCCATGAGCGAATCGGGACCAACACATGACGTGAGTTATGTAAAACTCACGACGTGAGATTCGAATTTGAGTCTATATATAAAAATCAAAACCTTCCGGCTTTGGTTGCTGAACCCCATCCTTTCTCCTACTTTTACTCTGCGTTTAGCATCTTGAGACTAACCTGACGCCCCAGTTACACGTCCAGATCCCGACGAAGGCTCGAAGTTCTGAAGTTCCCGAGAAATAAATCTTTTCCAATCAAAGTACTGCCCGCGTGAAGCCCGGTTTTTCACCAGAAAACCGTTGTTTCATCAAGAACGATCCTTCCTAGAAACGAAGCGCTGCCCGATTCTCCACTTATCAAGTGAGTTCATATCCCTACAAACACACTTTAAATATGTTTTTAACTAATTTTAAACACTTTTAAGGGGGGGGGGGGGAATACAAGTAAGAACACAGCTAAAATCGTGTGAAACATCGATCTTTTGCTATACTTTTCATACTGTTGTTTTAAGTATCTTATGAAGTTATTATCATGCAAAACACCTCACCATACAACTTACACCTCCGGGGATACAATATGTTTTATAAATGAAATACTTTTTATTTATACATTTCCATACTACATCATATCAAGGGTAACCATTTTTAATTATAACATTCGTGTATTTGACAAATCACAATTTGTTATTATGCCTTTGTTAACACTGTAGAAAGGGTAATCATTTTGGACATAAACATACACACTTTGGCATATGTGCCTTAATTGTTATCTCAAATTGTCAAAAGATTTTTCATCATATTACTCGTGAACATCGTTGTTAGCAATCATGTGATGTCATATGGCTTTGTTTCTACCAAATGAAAGTCCCCACCTATAACCAGAGTCTCTTTGAGGGAGAGCATGACAAGTGTGTATAGATCTATACGGAGCTGACGATTCCACACCCTGACAGTTAGCTACAGTCCCCGGGGTTACAAATGTTAACATTAGGTACTGCGTCTAGTATGGTTATGAGGAACTCACAACACGCGGAAACAATGACTCATGCACGTAGTAATACATAACTCAATCATGCTCGGGGGGTAATAACTATATTATAGGGTATTATCAGCATGTTCAGAATTCAGATAAACACTTCCACAACTAGTTTTATTTTAATAATAAAACTATACATTCCCAGTTTAAGTATGTCATATTTACTTACATTCATGGTCTTGGTTCATATAAGACTACACCTCACTCTTAGGGAAATATAGGATTTTCCGGGCTTAACACTATCACTTTACAAGCAAAAGTTTTACAAATACATTATTAGGGAAAATATGGGATTTTTCGGATATAATACGTTCATTTTATACACAAAAAATCATAACTCATTTAATAGGAAATATCGGATTTTTTGGAAACATATACATATTGATATGACTACTTAGTGGATATGTTTGGTTTATATAAAACGAAGATTTGATAGACAGTGGAATGTGTGTTTTCCGCCTTACCTCCTGTTCCTTGTTTGGTTGTGGACTTAGGGCAAATTTACCCAATCGACTGTTGGTTCAAGTCTTTGAGTTTATATAACTTGTATGAACTTAGTAATCATGGTAGGAACCAGTATTGGTCACTTTTCATATACAAATTCAAAGCATCATATATCACTCTTTAAACGTAAGAAACAAATATATTTTTCTCTCAAAGCTAAAGGCTACACTTCAAGTTATTAAGAAAATATAGGATTTTCTGTAATATCACACGAACATTTTCAAGAAACAATAAACTTACTTTCTAAATTTAATACTTATGAGCTAACCAACTTAAATTGTAACGCCCTGGTTTTTTCTCGGTACGTTTGGTTATTTTAATTGAATTATCCTTGTAACCTTGGGTTAATTTATTTAACCAATGTCTGATTTCTTATGTTATTGGACTCTTTTGATCATCTTGTAAACTACTATATTGAAGTCCATGGACTATGGGCCTATTTGCAAAGTCCATCTAGTAAATAGTACTTAATGTCTTAATTGAGTCATTTGGAACACACAAGAAAAACACTCTAAACCCTCCCTCTCTCTCTCTCTCTAAAATCCTCCTCTATCTCTTTGGGATCAAGAGAAGCCAAGAGGATGTTGTTTGGAGCTTAATTCTTGTTCATTTCCAGCCTTGATTCATATTGGTATGAACCTCCTTATCATTTCTTACAACTTGATTCATAACCTTGTTCTAGTTTCATGATTTCATCTTCACTTCTTCTCCTTCTTATTTGATTTTTAATTGTATGTTATACATGATATCAAGGTCCTATCTTCACCCCATATATGGTGGATGATGGATCTAGGGGATTACATGTGGCAAAAGATCATGGAAACCCTAAAAGGGAGAATGGTGATTTTATGTGCTTTTTGTTCATTTTCATGTTGATTGTTATTACAATCTTGTGGCAAAATGAAATCCTAATGATACCTAACCCTTTTTAGTACCACCATTATCATGGGGACTAAATTGGGATGATGAACACATCTTAAAATGTGTTTCAAAGGGAGAATGATGGATAAGCCAAAAAGGAATCACGGGTGGCTACGATTCTGTTTTCCATCAGATCTGTAGTCATTTTGTAAAACTCATATCTTGAGCTCTAGAGCTCAAACGGACCCCAAACCAGTTCCAAACGTTCAAAAATTGAGTTGGCTAACTTTATTAAGAAGGCCAACCTCACTGATAAGGACTTTATCTATGGGAAAGAATGGCATCTTTTCTGTTAGGTCTGATCCGGGTCTGTTTTGATATGTCATTTTGTTTTCATCATTTCTAAGGCTTGGAAAAGGATCCAGAGTGATTCCAAGTTTCTATATGTTCCCTATATTATGAATTTAAGATCTGGATAAGATGGGGTGTTATTTCGAATTATAAATTGGTTAGAATGGATCCACACTCCAGATCAGTGGGCAGTCACCAGCTTTTGCTAGTGCTGTGATTGTCCACAATGTGAATTTTATATCTGGAGTTTGGGAGATAATTTTCATTCAATTCCAACTCTGAGACTTTCATTTATATGTCCTTTACTTCTATTAATTTTGGTTTGGACGAATTCTACTCACAAGTTAGGTAGAATTGGCCAACATCACTTGACTGTATTGTTGGAGACAGAAGTGATACACCATTTTGTAAAATTCATATTTAATTCATCTTTTGGAGTTAGAATGAGTTCTTTATAGTTGTGTAATCCTGAGCAATCATGGTTTCCTATAAAATTTAGTTAAAGCTATGTTTCTGTTTTAGATTTTGGAGTAAATCCGTTTTAAACAGCAGGTCTGTTTTAGAGACCTTGCTGTGATTACTCTTTTCTCAACTCATAGCTTCATTACTTCTCCTTTCTAACCTTTAGTCCTTCTTTGGTGAGGTTTTGAAGTTTGCTCAAGCTTGGTAGAATTATCTAATTCTTAGCTATCCTTACTACTCACTCAAGGTGAGTTCTCTCACACCGCTGTATTGATGATTGTGTTTGCTAGTTAGCTCGTGTGTGATTATTTGAATTTATTATAAAAGCATGCTATATAAGTATTGTTTTAATTCGTACATGTGCACTGTATGTAACTAATCATGGATACGGGGACACCACCAAAGGATACAGATTTACCGGTGCGGTGGGTAGGTAAGATCACCAACGTAGTACTCATCGTGAGGTGCGGTGATTAGGGCCAAGTGATACGGGATCTTCCCGGTGCGGCTCAAACCTACAAGTCGTTCTTGTATTATTGGCGTTGATTCGTTCTTTGCCCTTATTATAAAACTATCATTGGAAAATGGATTAGGGTTAGTAAATATGAATGTTATTACAATGTCTGTGTTTGAATTCACTAAGATTTGTGCTTACGGTTTCCCTTATAACTTTTCAGGTGTTAAGATTAAAAGAGGCTAGGGCTTGACATGGAGCACCGGGACATCACTACTAGTTATTTTTGTTGGGACCTTATTACTATTATTACTTCCGCACTTATTTTATAAGATTTTTAAGTAGATCGATTATTGTTATGACTATTTCAGTTGTTTTAATTTAATATAAGATGGGTTTTAAAAGTTTAAAATTTTTGCAAAAATTTGGGTGTCACATAAATGTTGATACACTTTCCAAATCACTTGTATTCTCAGGAAACTAATAAACAGGTTCGCGTACAAGTTTCAAGAAGATGGAGCATAGTATCTTCAAGTCTTTGTTTTGTTATCTACTTTTGAAGACAATCAATCTATGTGATGTATTCAATGTAAACACTTTATTACCAATACAATGGTTGTTTTTGCTTTGATTACTATTTTACATTTGTTATGATATTGTACATGACGTCCTCCGCCCCTGAATGTTTCCACCGTCCTGGTTTGGCGGTGTGAGATTGGTATCAGATCATTGTTTATAGTGAACTAAGTATATCAACTTATAAAAGATATACAACTATAAATACAATGGGACTAAAACACTCTGACCAAGAGTTATACTTTTAAATATAAAAATATTTTTGTAAAACTATACACGCGAACATATATACAAGGAAAATATCATAATTAAAACAAAACAAAAGTATTAAGATTGTTGAATAGCACGAGTAGGCCTTGGAATACATAATCAGGTTTGGGATGAATACAGCCTGATCAACTATATTTATTCGAGAGGTGGTTAGCATATGCCTAGGAATGGTCGTGGTGTTGCAACAAGGTCTAAAACTTACCAAACTTTTCATACAAAGAAACTTAGGAACCAAACATAAAGTTAAAAAAATACTATAGGAGTATTTTAAGTACAATATGTAACTATATGTGAAAACTAAAAGACCCTTGCTGGCAGGTATATAATTCCGGAGTGTATACTCCGTGGTTACATATAATTAAGATTTCATAGACTTAGAAGTAGTGATCTTCTATCTACTTCTCGTTCCTTGTTTGGTTGTTGTTTTAGAGTAGGATCACTTAATCGAAAGTCTATTTAATCTCAATCATATACAACTGGTATACACTGCATAATTATAGGAGGACCCAATAAGGATCACCATAAAAACTATTAATATTCTCTAGAAATCCCCATTCTCGAACGACAACATAGTTAGATATAACCACTCCACTACATCAACCGACAGAAGAGTCGAGGAAGATAAAAAAAAACCATGGGGAGAATTCCGAGAAGGAAACAGACGAGGATCAAAGAAATAGAGAAACCATCAAGGACCTTTAACCTATTAAGAGTATATGTTAGAAACTCACTCAAACATTCAGATTCAAACCCTCCATTATGAAGTAATGAGGATCAGTGTCAGAACCCGAAGCACGACAGAAAAGAGATTCAACATGCCTAACAATATCAAGGGCACCATATAGATACCAGGAGATAACAAATGATTACCACTAAGAATAGGGCAGACAACAGACGCAACCACTCGTGAGGCATGTGAGGTGATAAAGAACCCGATGCGTCATACTGATAACTAATAAATTGATATAACCTAGTAAGTTGGTAATTACATTACTCACTCTATGTGTTAGGCTTAATGCTTTATCTGTCATGACAAATAACAGTAAATCGAGTAATGAAATTTCAATTGACAACATTGCTATAAAAAATTCGTAAGTTTATTTTATATATAAACCTTTGTTATGAATTGTTTGCAAAACAATTTCAAATCATGATGCATTCAAAGCTAAGATAGCCAAGTTCTTATAACATTCAATTTATAACCATTTCCGATATCTTACCAACCTTTCATCTTTTGATAGAAGGATGCCTCCTCATCGATATAACAGGTGTAATAACAACATGTCAACAAATCCATCACCGCCTCCACCGTAGTTTGATCCTGTTGCATTCCAGGCTATCATAAATGCCGATGTAGAAACTATCATGACTCAAATTCATTCGAATGGTGCCAGTGGGGCGGGAAGTGGTACTAACAACTTTAACATCGTAAATAGCCACGGACACTCTAGGGAGTGTACATACAAAGACTTCATGAACTACAAACCGAATTCATTTAGTGGAAGCGGGGGAGTCATTACTCTGATGCAACGGTTTGAAAAAGTAGAATCAGTATTAGAGATATGCACGTGCCCGGAAGGAAGTAAAGTTAAGTTTGATGCTTGCACCTTCTCAGACAGGGCCCTTACATGGTGGAATAGCCATGTCAAGTCACTAACAGTCATAGTGGCAAATTCAATAGGCTGATGATAGAAGAGTACTGCCCAAGGGGCGAGATACAAAAGCTAGAGCAAGAACTATGGAACCTTGCTATGACAGGCTCTGATATAGTGGCCTATACTGATAGATTCAGTGATCTAGCGGCACTATGCCCCAAGATGGTCACCCTGGAAAACAAGAAAGTAGAGAGATACATCTGGGGACTATCTCCTCAGATTCAAGGACATGTATTAGCTTCAAAACCAACTACTTTCGATAGCGCTAAACGCTTGGCTTGGAGACTCATCGACCATGAAGTCCGCCAAGGCGTGATGACCCCACTCCTGAGCAGAGCTAGCAAAAATGGACGACTATAAGCAAAAGTCGGGGAGTAAGGAAAGGGAACAACCAACACAAGAGACCTCGAAAAGACAATAGATATTCATTGTTCATGCTGCCACAACATCTGCCACTCCAGCACCAACTAGTCGGTATGCTGGAAACCTTCCAAAATGCAATAAGTGTAACTTTCATCACACAGGATCTTGTCGGAGGATGCATTGCAAGAACTGTAGTAGGAAGGGACACATTACTCGTTTCTGTAGAGTACCGACACAACCTATCTCGCAGATCCCTGGCTGTTACCGATGTGGTGAAACTGGACATTTCCAGAGGGATTGTCCAATAACAAGGAACTCTTGCAGAGATGGAAGAATACTAATGATCAACGCAGGAATGACTACACCGGAACCTCTATGAACAACAGTATGCTTTTTCCAGTAAAATATAAATATAGAACTTAACTTTTATTAAAACAGGTACCAGATAAAAAGTAATTATAAATTACTTCCTCGTCTGAACACTTTTTCCGATCGGTTTCACACTTGTTACGATAAGAAGTTCCCAAATAGCTACTAGAAAAGGATTGGCTTGGTCTTCTCCATACCAATTCCATGTGCTATAGAAACACCCTTTGTTTTCACCATTAACTAACGAAAACCTTTCGATCTGTAACGACAAAGACACAAACTTCCAAATCTTATCTAGTTCAAAATCCCAAAGGACTCATGTGAGGAGTACTATACCTTTGCAACCTTACCGAAGTATTATCAACAAACTATTTAGGAAAATCATGCGTACAATGAGTCAAGTTCAAACGTTGATGCTATGAATGATTACGGCTAACCTATCACTACAAAGTGTGTATGCGACTTGTATACACAAGGCAGTGATAAGCGAACCATCTAACAATTAAACCATGAACTTCAAGACGAAGCCGACCTATACTACAAGTAAACATGCCAACATTTAGAAGAACATAAGTAAATAAACCCGAGTCCACATAACCTATATCGATCAAAACAACCGACAGGATAATGAAGGTCTGCTGGAACACCCACACTAGAATCGAAGATCTCGACAATAGTAGTACAACGGTAATAGACATATGAAAACGGACATCGGATGAAGAAGTTATGGATTTTTAACGGACTTTTCCTGTCTCGGTCTGTTAAAAATGTAATATTAAAATTTAATTCAAAATTAGTCAATGAAGTCTAAACGAGAGTTGTAGAGCATAATCTCACCTTCGCGTTGATATAAAGAACGTCGAAAACAGAGCTCGTATGCGAAAGATATGAATTTCTGAAGTTCGGGACACGAATTTCGACACTGTGTCAGAACTCAGGACGTGAACACAGTGTTCACGACGTGAGCTGTCTGATTGACCTTTCCAGAGCAAGTTGTCGAGTGACGCATGCCATGAGCGAATCGGGACCAACTCATGACATGAGTTATGTAAAACTTACGACATGAGATTCAAATTTGAGTCTATATACAGAAATCAAAGCCTTCTGACTTTACTTTGGTTGTTGAACCCCATCCTTTCTCCTACTTTTACTCTGTGTTTAGCATCCCGAGACTACCCTAACACCCAAGTTACGTGTCCAGATCCCGACGAAGGCTCGAAATCCCGAAGTTCTCGAGAAATAAATCTTTTCCAGTCAAAGTACTGCCCGCGTGAAGCCTTGTTTTTCATTAGAAACCCGTTGTTTCGTCAAGAACGATCCTTCCTAGAAACGAAGCGCTGCCCGATTCTCCACTTATCAAGTGAGTTCATACCCCTACAAACACAGTTTAAATACGTTTGTATATGCTTTTAAACACTTTTAAGGGTGGGGGGGATACAACTAAACTCACACTAAAATCGTGTGAAACATCGATCTTTTGCTATACTTTTCATACTGTTATTTTAACTATCTTATGAAGTTATTATCATGCAAAACACCTCACAACACAACTTACCCTCTGGGGATACAATATGTTTTATAAATGAAATACTTTTTATTTATATGTTTGCATACTACATCATATCAAGGGTAAACATTTTCAACTATAACATTCGTGTATTCGACAAATCACAATTTGTTATTATGCCTTTGTTAACACTGTAGAAAGGGTAATCATTTTGGACATAAACATACACACTTTGGAATATGTGACTTAATTGTTATCTCGAATTGTCAAAAGATTTTTCATCATATTACTCGTGAACATCGTTGTTAGCAATCATGTGATGTCATTTGGCTTTGTTTGTACTAAACGAAAGTCCCCACCTATAACCAAAGTGTCTTGGAGGGAGAGGGTGACAAGTGTGTATAGATCTATATGGGGCTGACGACTCCGCACCCTGACTGTTAGCTACAGTCCTTGGGGTGACAAATATTAACATTACGTACTGTGTCTAATATGGTTGTGAGGAACTCACAACACGCGGAAACAATGACTCATGCACGTAGTAATACATAACTCAATCATGCTCGGGGGGTAATAACTATATTATTAGGTATTATTAGCATGCTCAGAATTTAGGATAAACACTTCTACAACTCGTTTTATTTTAATAATAAAATTATACATTCCCAGTTTAAGTATGGCATATTTACTTACATTCATGGTCTTGGTTCATATAAGACTACACCTCACTCTTAGGAAAATATAGGATTTTCCGGTTTAACACTATCACTTTACAATCAAACATTTTTACAAATACATTATTAGGGAAAATAGGGGATTTTCTAGATCTAATACATTCATTTTATACATAAAAAATCATAACTTATTTCATAGGAAATATCAGATTTTTTGGAAACATATACATATTGATATGACTACTTAGTGGATATGTTTGGGTTATATAAAATGAAGATTTGATAGACAGTGGAATGTGTGATTTCCGCCTTACCTCTTGTTCCTTGTTTGGTTTTAGACTTAGGGCAGATTCACCCAATCGACAGCCGGTTCAAGTCTTTGAGTTTATATAACTTGTATGCACTTAGTAATCATGGTAGGAACCACTATTGGTCACTTTTCATATACAAAGCCAAAGCATCATATATCACTCTTTAAACGTAAGAAAAAAATATATTTTGCTCTCAAAGCTAAAGGCTACACTTCAAGTTATTAAGAAAATATAGGATTTTCTGTAATATCACACGAACATTTTCAAGAAACAATAAACTTACTTTCTAAATTAAATACTTATGAACTAACCCACTTAAATGTTAATACACTTTCCAAATCACTTGTATTCTTAGGAAACTAATAAACAGGTTCTCGTACAAGTTTCAAGAAGATGAAGCATAGTAGCTTCAAGTCTTTGTTTTGTTATCTACTTTTGAAAACAATCAATCTATGTGATGTATTTAATGTAAACACTTTATTATCAATACAATGGTTGTTGTTGCTTTGATTACTATTTTACATTTGTTATGATATTTTACATGATGTCCTCCGCCCCTGAATGTTTCCGCCGTTCTGGTTTGGGGGTGTGACAGATTGGTATTAGAGTATTGTTTATAGTGAACTAAGTATATCAACTTATAAAAGATATACAACTATAAATACAATGGGACTAAAACACTCTGACCAAGAGTTATACTTTTAAATATAAAAATATTTTTGTAAAACTATACATGCAAACATATATACAAGGAAAGTATCATAATTAAAACAAAACAAAAGTATTAAGATTGTTGAATAGCACGAGTAGGCCTTGGAATATATAATCAGGTATGGGATGAATATAGCCTGATCAACTATATTTCTTTGAGAGGTGATTAGCATATGCCTAGGAATGGTTGTGGTGTTGCAACAAGCTCTAAAACTTTCCAAACTTTTCATACAAAGAAACTTAGGAACCAAACATAAAGTTAAAAATACTATAGGAGTATTTTAAGTAAAATATGTAACTATATGTGAAAACTAAAAGACCCTTGCTGGCAGGTCTATAATTGTGGAGTGTATGCCCCAAGGTTACATATAATTAAGATTTCATAGACTTAGAAGTAGTGATCTTCGCTCTACTTCCTCTTCCTTGTTTGGTTGTGGTTTTAAAGTAGGATCACTTAATCGAAAATCTATTTAATCTCAATCATATACAACTGGTATACACTGCATAATTATAGGAGGACCCAACAAAGATCACCATAAAAACTATTAATATTCTCTAGACATTCCCATTATTGCACAACAACATAGTTAGATATAACCACTCCACTACATCAACCGACAGATGAGTTGAGGAAGATAAAAAAAAAAGAAATTCATGGGGAGAATTCCGAGAAGGAAACAGACGAGGGTCAAAGAAATAGAGAAACCACCAAGGACCTTTAACCTATTAAGAGTAGATGTGAGAAACTCACTCAAACATTCAGATTCAAACCCCTCATTATGAAGTAATGAGGATCAGTGTCAAAACCCGAAGCATGGCAGAAAGGAGATTCAACATGCCTAACAAGATCAAGGGAACCATATAGATACCAAGAGATAACAAATCATTACCACTGAGAATAGGGCAGAGAACAGAGGGAACCACTCGTGAGGCATGCGAGGTGATAAAGAACCCGATGCGTCATACTGATAACTAAAAAATTGATATAACCTAGTAAGTTGGTAATTACACTACTCACTCTATGTGTTAGGCTTAATGCTTTATCTGTCGTGACAAATAACTATAAATCGAGTCACGAAATTTCAATTGAGAACGTTGCAATCAAAAATTCATAAGTTTATTTTATATATAAACCTTTGTTATGAATTGTTTGCAAAACACTTTCGAATCATGATGCATTCAAAACTAAGATAGCCAAGTTCTTATGAGATTCAATTTATAACCATTTCCGATATCTTAACAACCTTTCATCTTTTGACAAAAGGATGCCTCCTATATAACAGGCGTAATAACAACATGTCAACAAATCCACCACCGCCTCCTCCACAGTTTGATCCTGTTGCGTTCCAAGCTGTCATAAATGCTGCTGTGGCAACTATCATGACTCGAATTCATTCGAATGGTGCCAGTGGGTCGGGAAGTGGTACTAACAACTTTAACTTCGGAAACAGCCATGGACACTCTAGGGAGTGTATATACAAAGACTTCATGAACTGCAAACCCAAATCCTTTAGTGGAAGCGGGGGAGTCATTACTCTGATGCAATGGTTTGCAAAAGCAGAATCGGTATTCGAGATATGTGTTGGATTAATGTCTAAGTCCATCACTATAATTAGTAAGACTTGACCCGACCCGACATGGTCCATTTGGGTTGCATGGCATCATGCATTAGGATAGACTATAACGAGAGAAATAACACTTAAGGTTGGTTAATGTAACATCGTAAAAATTAAACAATTTTTCGCATTTTCAAACACATTTTTACAAACTCCTTCATTCATAAAATGTCATAATATCATGTCTTTGTTTCACAAAATATCTCCCAAGATCAAAATACATAAAATCCCATGTGTGTGTACGAATCAAGCCGGTGCCATCCCGCGGTCATCACTGGTACCTGAAACACATAACACTGGACACTGTAAGCATAAGCTTAGTGAGTTCCCCAAAATACCACTCTAACACATAATAGCCACTCGAGGCTGTAACTATGTTGACCCTCTGGTCAATGTGTCTCAGTGGGGCCCTCCAGCCCCAACTCTCTATGGGCCCTCTGGCCCTAACTCTAGGGACCCGAAAGTCTCAACTCTGTAACTCTGAATCATGCATATCACATATCACAATAAATCACAACACATAATTAACATGAAAATACACTGGCATATAACTCTATAGTACTCTGTCACATAACTCTGTTACCACACTAAGTAAAGTATAGTCAGAAGACTCACCTCAAGCGTCTCGGTAAATCCCTGACTTGATGGAAAATATTTCCTAGCCTCCGCCTATTCACATAAATAAATACTCTTATAAATATAACTCTCGAGACTAGACTCAACCTGCCATTGGCACCCTCAGAAAGGTAGAAGACTATTTTACCCTCCCTATTGTCACAAGGACTCTATTGATGACCAGACCCTAAAAGTCAACAAAAGTCAACGGTCCCACTTTGACCCTACTCTCCGAGTGCACCCAGGTGACTCGGCGAGTTCGCACATGTCATTTAACTCTTTGTCCCGCTAGACACGCCGAGTCCCTCCCTATACTCGACGAGTCATACCAGTCATGAATCGCGAGGCCACCCGACTCAACTCGCGGAGTCTCAAGAACAACTCGGCGAGTACCGCCTTGAACTCCAGTCCTCTAACTCCCTCCTGACTCACTGAGTCATCCCCCAACCCGGCAAGTCTACTCACTGAACAATTTACGTGAAACCCTAACCCTACTCGCCGAGTCTCAAGAACAACTCGACGAGTTCATGCCAAGCACAAACTCTACTGACCTCCTGAGGTCAGATCTATTTCCCCAAACCATAGATCTGGCCTCCCCAAGCCTGAATGTAACGTAAAATTCGAAACTTGATGCTTGTACAACCACAACAAGGCATCAAAAGGAGATTTAGCCCCAAAAATGGCAACCTAAGTCCAATAACCCCAAACTGATCCATAAAGCTCCAAGGGTTAAGGTCTCTGGACCTCTTTGAGTCCAGATCCAAGGCACAAACTCGAAGAGGGACCATTTGCTCCACATAATCACTCTCCAAAGGGGTTAGAAAACCCTAACTCTAAAGATCAACACTAAAACTGAAGGAGGTTCGAACTATTACCTCAAAATGATGTCTCTGAACTCTGGATCTGCTTGAATCGCACCTCCTCTTTGCTCTTGTCACCATCTTCTTCCTAAACCAAAGGTACAAGGATCAAAAAGTGACTTCTTCTCCTTCACGGCGATTTAGCTCTCTTAGGGTTCTCTCAAGGGACTGGTAGCCGCAATGGGAGGCTATAAGTGCCCTTAAATAGGCTCCAAACCTGGGGAATTAGGGTTTCATTAAACAGCGTGGACTCGCTGAGTCCACTAATGGACTTGCCGAGTCCGGACGTGAACCCGGATGAACATCCGCGACCCTACTCGACGAGTCTTGGCTCCAACTCGCCGAGTTCCTCCACAAATTCCAAAATAATTAAATAAATTAATATACCTGGAATTTCAGGATGTTACAATTCTACCCCACTAGAATCAGACTTCACCCTCGAAGTCTCACTCTGGAAACAACACCGGATGCTGCTCACGCATCTCGCGCTCCGACTCCCAAGTAAGCTCTGACCCTTTGCAGTGTTGTCACTGGACCTGCACAAGAGGCACCTCTTTGTTCCTTAGAACCTTGATCCTCCGATCTCTGATTGCCATCGGTCTCTCAACATAATTTAGGCTTGCATCCACCTGAATATCCTCCAATGGTACCACTGCCGACTCATCGGCTATACACTTTCGCAACTGCGACACATGGAAAGTGTCATGGATCTGACCTAACTCTGCAGGTAGCTCCAACCGGTAGGCTACCCTGCCTACCCTTGCGATAACCCAAAAAGGACCGATATATCGGGGCCCCAACTTGCCCCTCTTCCTGAATCGGATCACTCTTTTCCAAGGAGAGACCTTCAGGAGTACAAAGTCGCCGACCTGGAACTCGAGCTCGGACCGGCGCCTGTCCGCATAATTCTTCTGCGAATCTGAGCGGTCAACAACCTCTGCCTGACCTGCTGTATCTACTCAATCGTCTGAAGCACAATCTCAGTACTACCCATAACAAGCTGCCCGACCTCTCCCCAACAAATGGGGGTCCGACACATTCTCCCATACAACAGCTCAAAGGATGGCATAACAATGCTTGAATGATCGCTTTTGTTGTAAGAAAACTCTGCCAAGGGCAAATACGTGTCCCAACTCCCACCGAAATCCAACACACATGCCCGGAGCATATCCTCGAGTGTCTGAATCGTCCGCTCGCTCTGACCGTCAGTCTGGGGGTGGTATGCGGTACCCCATGCCATGATACCACCTCCCGCACGTACATCTCTACCAATTTCTCCGCGGAAGAGCTCTCACTGATAGCAAGGAAGTGGCGCTCTTTGTCAACCTGTCCACAATCACCCAAGTTGCATCGACTCCCCTAGCAGTCCTTGGCAATTTGGTGATAAAATCCATGGTAATCTGTTCCCACTTCCATTCGGGAACCTCCAACGGCTGCAACTTACCATGCGGTCTCTGGTGCTCGGCCTTAACCCTACGCCAGGTCAAGCACCTCTCAACAAACTACGCGACATCCCTCTTCATACAGGGCCACCAATACTCCCTCTTCAGATCTAAATACATCTTAGTGGCCCCAAGATGGATCGAGAACTTCGACCGATGAGCCTCTTCCATCAAAATGGTACGCGTCCCTCCTAAAAACGGTACCCAAATACGACCCTGAAATGTCATAAGCCCCCGGCTAACGGTAACGAACTCCGATACCAACCCGACAACTCGCTCTCTCTTCTGGCTCTCAGGCTGCACAGCCTCAGCTTGTGCCCCACGAATGGTGTCCAATACCGGAGCTATCACGGTCAATCTCAAACATACATCTCGCAATGGGGCGCTTTCCGCCCTGCGACTCAGTGCATCGGCTACAACATTAGCCTTGCCCGGGTGGTACATGATCTCACAATCATAATCCTTAACCACGTCCAACCACCTCCTCTGTCGCACATTTAGGTTGGGCTAATCCATCAAATACTTTAAGCTCTTGTGGTCCGTGTATATCATACACTGAACCCCATACATATAGTGACGCCAAATCTTGAGGGCGAACACCACTGCCCCCAACTCTAGATCGTGGGTGGGATACCTCGACTCATGAGGCTTCAGCTGCCTCGATGCGTATGCTATCACATGCCCTCTCTGCATCAGCACCGCTCCCAACCCCAAGATCGACGCATCACAATACACCACAAAGTCCTCCATTCCCTCTGGGAGGGCTAACACTGGGGCTTCACATAGCCTCTGGCGAAGCGTCTCAAAGGAGGCCTGCTGCTCCGGGCCCCATGAAAAAGCGACACCGTTCCGGGTTAACCTGGTGAGTGGCACAACAATCTTGGAGAAATCCCGGATAAATCTCCAATAATAGCCTGCCAACCCTAAGAAACTCCTAATCTTGGAGGGTGACCTCGGCACCTCCTAACTCATCACTGCCTCAACTTTGGCCGGGTCGACCAATATCACTTTCTGGTTAACGAGGTGCCCTAGGAACTAGACCTCTCGCAACCAGAAATCACACTTGGAGAATTTGGCATAAAGCCACTCTAATCTCAGAACTCCGAGGATCTCCCTCAAATGATCCTCATGCTGCTCTCTAGACCTCGAATACACCAAAATGTCGTCGATGAATACAATCACCGAGCGATCCAACATCGGCCTGCACACTCTGTTCATGAGATCCATGAACACTGCCGGGGCATTGGTGAGTCCGAATGGCATCACCACAAACTCATAATGCCCATAACGAGTCCTGAACGTTGTCTTCTGAATGTCCTTATCTCGCACCCTCACCTGATGATACCCAGACCTCAAATCGATCTTGGAGAACCAAGATGCTCCCTGCAACTGATTGAACAAATCATCGATCCTCGGCAATGGGTAACGGTTCTTGACCGTCAGCTTGTTCAACTCCCAGTAATCAATGCACATCCGGTGTGAACCATCCTTTTTCTTGACAAAAAGGATATGCACCCCCCACAGCGACCTGCTCGGCCGAATAAATCCCTTTCCCAGCAACTCGTGAAGCTGTGAGGATAACTCCTGCATCTCTGGAGGTGCAAGGCAATAGGGCACCTTGGCAATAGGCGCGGCCCTCAGAACCAAATCGATACTAAACTCCACTTGCCTCACGAGAGGCACGCACGACAACTCCTCTGGAAATATGTCCGGGAACTCACGCACTATCAGAACCTCATCAACTGTCCTCGGTCTCTCTGAATCAACCCGCGTATCCATCACATACGCTACAAAGCCCTTACAGCCCTGCTGTAGACACTGTCTCACTCTAACGGCCGAACAAAATTTTGACCCAGAACGTGTACCCTCGCCGTACACCGTAAGAACTCCCCCACTAGGGTCTCGTATGGTCACCACCTGTCGCTCACAGTCGATAACCGCTCCGAATCTGCTCAACCAGTCCATGCCCACAATGACACAAACATCACCCATCGCAATAGGAACTAAATCAATCGGGAACTCAACACCGAAAATCTCAAGTACGCACCCTCGGATCATCTCTGTGGCATATATCACCCTCTTGTCAGCTATGGAAACTCTCAGAGGTCGACTCAACGCCTCACGACTAACACTGATGTGCTGACTAAAAGCCAAAGATACAAAAGACCGACTCGCACCCGAGTCTAATAACACCAAGGGGCAGATCCCTGAGATGCTCCCTGTGCTAATCCCCGCAGCTGCGGACACTCTGCCTTCCGGTGTCTGGTCTGGTTGCAGTGAAAACATACTACAAACCCCTTGGGGAAGTCCTTGGCCATATGCCCCTCCTTGCCACATTTGTAGCAAGACCCTGCTCTGCACACCCCATCGTGGCTCTTGCCGCACTTGCCACAAGTGCAGCCCCTCTGGTTCCCTGACCTCAAATCAGCGGGCTTGGCCCGCTTGGCTACCGGCTGAGACTGCACCGGCCGCCGATCCCTCCCCTGAGTCTCAGCCTCCTCCCTAGCCTGGGTCTCCAGCTCTATCTCCCTCTTCCAGGCATTTGCCTGAAGCTCGTCAAATGTCTGGTACGTCGAGTTCGTCACGAACTCTCATATATCCCTCCTCAAAATGCTCAGATATCGGCTCATACGTGCCTGCTCGTAGGACACGTGCTCTGGGCAGAACATCGCCCGCTCATGAAACATCCTCATGATCATTGTAACCGACTCAGTACCCTGCTTGAGGGTCAGAAACTCCTGGGCCAAACGCTCCCTCTCCACCTGGGGAATGTACTCATCTCAGAACATAGCAGTGAACCTCTCCCAGGTCACTTCAACAAGCTCAGCAGGTGTATAGTGCGCCGTCAATAACTTCCACCAATCCTTCGCTCCCAAGCGAAGCTGGTTCAGCGCGAACCGGACTCTCAAATGCTCTGGAGATGAGAAAGTAAAGAAACACCCTTCTATGTCCGAAATCCATCTTATCGCCGCAATCGGGTCATGGGTCCCGTCAAACTCCGGTGGTTTTGTGTTGCTGAACTCTCGGAACAGCAACGCATCACCACCCTGCGGCCTAGTCGCAGCTATAGCTGTAGTGGCCGCAGCAACAGCAGCCTCAGAAAGAGCAGCGTACTTCTCATCAAATGACTCTATCAGCGTGGTCTTGATAGACCCGAACATCTCTGGTATTTCTGCCCTGATGGCCGCAGCCACCTCCTCCTGGATGATCCTACGGATCTCCTCATCTCTCGTATCACTGGTCCCTGGTGTGTGGCGAGTCCCAACCATGATCTCCCTCTCTCTGAAATACAACATAAGAATAAATATCAGGGACTCGCTCGAGTATACTCACACTCGAATACTCCACCCTATTTGTCCCTTGGTACTCCAAGGATTCTTACATGGATTGTGCACTGACCCGGTGTCTTCAGTAGTGCGGGCCCAATACTACCGTCCACACCGCATCAGCATTCACCCCAAGTCCTCCTCCCAGAGTCCCAAGTCCCAAGTATTCTATTCTCTCTAATCATATGATACTCGCTAGCAGATCTCTCACAATCTCCTCGCTGCTACCTAAACACACTGAAGTATTCCTAGCAGCAAGACTCCTAGACTTAGGCATCACATATCAGCCCACTCTAATCCTAATAAGAATACCTAGTCTACTCTAGCATGCATATCATAGCTCATCATATAACATATCACATCATATCTCATAACACTTATAATAATGGTATTTTGGGAAATCACCATTCGGGTGCTGGCTGTTCATACACACGACTCTTGTGACATCCCCAAAAATCTCGGCTAGAAAAGACCGATTTTCATTTATGCTTTTAAAATAATTTCAGAGTAAATCCACTTGCTTTGAAAGAGTTGCGGAATTTGTTCCCAAAAACAAAACGTGATAAAACAATGTTTACCAAAGCATTTCCTAAAAGAAATGTAATTTCATTATATAATCAAAACTCGGGGTGTCATGTTCCGATACAGACCAATAAGCATAAACGATAACATTACAAGTCATTTAACAAATATATACATATACAGACTTGTAAACAAAACAACTTGATGGTTCATCCATCTTATGCCCTTGCGCCAATTCCTGTAATACAAATAAAACTGAGTGGGTCAGGCTTGGGAGCCTAGTGAGCATATAGGGTTTTCAACCCACAATAAATAATTATATTTAATTCCACCAACCAACAATAACCCAATTACCCATTCCCGTTATTCTCACTTTATGTCCATAAAATAACTAACACAAGGGACCTAGTCTAAGAATATTTCATCGGGGCGACAACACATGCTTCGGGGGTTCCTCAGCAATATAAGTCAAATAAGGCAACCATGAGGGGGATGGAGTATAGCGAATGAACACCCAAGTTCATTAACACCTACATGTGGCGAGCCTGCTAATGTTCCACATGATCTCGGGACTTGCTTCGGGAGTTGGGAATATTACCGGGGCTTCGGGGTACTTCTGGCACGCAAATCGAGGCAAAACGGGAGAGAGAAGAGAGAAAAAGAGCAATTGAGTCGGCTGCCCTCGCATCCTATTTATAGGAGGCTGGAGTCTCGGAGTACGCGGGGCGTACTTCCTCGGTCGTCATGGCGTTCGTCATCCGAAGAACTCGAGTGCGAGGTGCGTCATGCTTCGCGGTACGCTGGGCGTACTTCATATCTGATCGGTGACTCCCCTTTAGATAATACTGGATTTTATCATTAATTTTAAATATTAAATATGTAATAAACTTCGGCAATTCATATCTTCTTCATACGAACTCCGTTTTCGACGTTCTTTATATCCACGCGTAGGTGAGACTACGCTCTACAACTTTTGTTTAGACTCCGTCGGCTAATTTTGACTTTATTTTTATTAATTATTTTTAGTAGGCCCGGAGAGGAAAACTTCGTTATAAATTCATAACTCCTTCGTTTGACGTCCGTTCTCGCCTAACTTTTCATCACTTCGATACCAACAACGAGATCTTCGATTCTCATTTAGATTGCTTCGGCTAAAAACCGCTCGATCTCAAATCGAGTATATCAGGCTGCATATCGCTAAGTCGAAACTTCAATCAATCATAACTTCCTCATACGAAGTCAGATTTGGGCGTTCTATATATATTTGGAAACCTCGTTTCAACTACTACAACATTACCCAAAGATATCAAGTTTATTTTACGCTTAAATCTTGACGCTTATTTTTATTCTTAATTAATCAAACCACATAATTAAGCAATTAAGCACAAAACACATAATACTCAAATAATACACTCTTATTATTTCAAAACGGGTTACAAAGGTTAACCTAGACTATTACATTGCTAAAAATGGCAAGCCCGGAAACACAGGCGTTACAATTCTCTCCACCTTAGAATGATTCCGTCCCCGGAATCACACATCAACAAACAAATGTGGATAGCGACTCAACATGTCACTCTCTGTCTCCCATGTGAGATTCGGCCCATTCGTGTGTTTCCATCGGACAAGCACTAACCCAACCATCTTACGTCGCAACTTCTTAGTCTTTTGGTCAACAATTGCCTCTGGTTCTTCAATCAAACTTTTGTTCTCTTCAATTCTCAATTCAGAAATTGGAATTATATCGGGAACTTCTCCCATGAACTTCCTCAAATAACACACATGAAAAGTGTTGTGAATTCCATTCAGTTCTTCGGGCAATTCGAGCTTGTAAGCTTGGTTCCCAATCCTCTGAAGAACTTTAAATAGTCCAATAAACCTTGGACTCAACTTTCCTCTTTTACCAAATCTTATAAGTCCCTTCCACGGCGAGACTTTAAGCAAAACCGATTCTCCAACTTCAAAAGTCATCGGTCTTCGCTTCTTGTCAGCATAGCTCTTTTAACGATCCTGAGCTGCTAACATTCTTTCCCTAATTATTTTCAACTTTTCAGCAGTTTGATGAACCATCTCCGGTCCCATAAACTGCTTTTCCCCAGCCTCAAGCCAACAAGACGGCGTACGACACTTCTGTCCATACAAAGCTTGATAAGGTGCCATCTTTATACTCGAGTGGAAACTATTATTGTAGGAAAATTCTACCAAAGGTAAATGTTCATCCCAGTTACCTAGGAATTCCAGGGTACATGCTCTCAGCATATCTTCAAGTGTTTGTATTGTTCTTTCACTCTGACCATCAGTCTGCGGATGGTAAGCTGTACTTAAACATAACTTGGTACCCATTTCCTCTTGTAGACTTTTCCAAAACCTCGAGGTGAAACGGCTATCACGATCCGATACAATCGTTAACGGAACACCGTGAAGCCTCACAATTTCCTTTACGTAAGAATTTGCAAGCTTTTCCATAGACCATTTCTCCTTGGCTGCTATGAAATGCGCACTCTTAGTGAATCGATCAACGGCCACCCAAATCATGTCATGACCATTTTTTGCTCTGGGCAGTTTAGTGACAAAATCCATCGCAATGTCGTCCCACTTACCCATAGGCACAGGCAATGGTTCTAAACTCCCGTACGGTTTCTGATGTTGTGTCTTTACTCTCGCACAAGTCACACACTCCGCCACATACTTTGCAACATCAAGCTTCATCGTCGGCCACCAGTAGTAAGGTTTCAGGTCCCTATACATTTTAGTGCTACCGGGATGAATCGTGTACATGGTCTTGTGAGCTTCTTCCATCAGAAGATCTCTGATTCCTCCTATCTTAGGTATCCAAATCCGATCTTGGAACACCTTCAGTCCATGACTGTTTACACCGAACACCAACGTTTTACCCAAACGTTCCTCCTTTCGGTCATTCTTTTCAGAAGCTTCCTCTTGAGCTTTCTTTATACTTTCCACAATGGTCGAGACAAATTCAATTCTCAACGCTCTTGGCCTTTTCCTTTCTAGATTGACTTTCCGACTGAGAGCATCAGCAACAACATTAGCTTTACCGGGATGGTAAAGTATCTCACAGTCGTAGTCCTTGAGTAACTCCAGCCAGCGTCGTTGCCTCATATTCAATTCTTTCTGATTAAAGAGATATTGAAGACTCTTATGATCAGTAAAAAGTTTGCACTTCATGCGATAGAGGTAATGCCTCCATATTTTCAGAGCGAAAACTACCGTTGCCAACTCCAAATCATGAGTCGGGTAATTCTTTTCATGCTCCTTCAACTGTCGAGACACATATGCTATCACCCTTTCTCTTTGGGTCAAAACACAACCCAATCCAACCCCAGACGCATCGCTATAAACAACGAAGTCTTCAACTCCATCGGGTAAAGAAAGTATCGGTGCCTCGCATAGCTTTTTCTTTAGCTTCTCGAATGCTTCTTTATGCTTATCACTCCAAGCATAAGTAGCTCCTTTGTGGGTCAAAGCTGTTAATGGAGTAGCAATCGAATAAAAGCCTTGGATAAACCTTCGGTAATATTCGGCTAATCCTAAAAAGCTTCGGATCTCCGTGGGATTTTTCGGTTGTTCCCAATTCATCACAACTTCAATCTTTGCTGGATCAACCATTATCCCTTCTTGGTTGACCACGTGACCCAAGAATTGGACTTCACGAATCCAAAAATCACACTTAGAGAACTTTGCATACAACTTCTCCTTCTTCAAGACTTCTAACACTTCTCGCAAGTGACTGCCATGCTCCTCTTGGCTTTTCGAATAAACCAGAATGTCGTCTATGAACACTATCACAGATTTATCAAGGAACGGATTACAAACCCTATTCATTAAATCCATGAATGCTTCCGGAGCATTGGTTAGTCTAAACGACATAACCAAGAACTCGTAGTGTCCATATCTAGTTCTGAATGCAGTCTTCTCGATATCTTGCTCTCTTACTTTTAGCTGATGATATCCTGACCTTAGATCGATCTTCGAGAAATAGCTCGAACCTTGCAATTGATCAAACAGGTCATCAATCCTTGGCAACGGACACCTATTCTTTATTGTTGCCTTGTTCAGCTCCCTGTAATCAATGCACATTCTCATACGTCCATCTTTCTTCTTCACAAATAACACCGGAGCTCCCCAGGGCGATGAACTAGGTCTAATGAAACCTTTGTCCAATAACTCCTGAATTTGCATCATCAGCTCCTTCATCTCCGTCGGTGCTAATCGATAAGGTGCTTTTGCTATTGGAGTGGTTCCTGGTAACAAGTCTATTCTGAACTCCACTTGTCTATCGGGTGGTAATCCAGGAAGATCTTCGGGAAATACTTCCGGATAATCACACACCACTGGAATACTCTGTATCACCTTCTTTTCCTTCTTAGCATCGATCACGAATGTTAAATATGATGTACATCCCTTGGTCAAACACTTTCTGGCTTTCATTAGGGAAATGATTCCAGAATTTACTCGCCGTTTGTCCCCGTACACCATAAATGAATCCTTCCCAGGCGGGTTTACTTTAACTATCTTCTTCTTGCATAAAATTTCGGCATCATTGGCGCTAAGCCAATCCATTCCCAGAACGATGTCGAAACCATTAAGTTCGATAGGCAATAATTCCTCGTGAAACTGATTCCCATTAAGGTCGATTAAGATGTCTTTCATACGATGGCTAACAGGTACAATCTTGCCACTAGATACTTTGACTAATAAAGCATTATCTAGTCTATCAACAGGCAAGGCTAGTTTTCTACCAAACTCATGTGAAAGAAAGGAGTAGTTGGCTCCAGAATCAAACAAAATTTGAGCAGGTAATTCGTTTACGAGAAAGGTACCTGAAGCGACATCAGCTTCATCTTTCGCGGCCTCAAGTGTCATCTGGAAGGCTCTCGCCTTCGGCTTTGGTGGAATGTCGGGCTTAGCTGCCTCCTTCTTCTTCGGACAGTCTTTCAAAATTGGCCCCTCTTCATTGCAACCAAAACACATCCTTTTGTTGATCGGACACTCATTGGCAAAATGCCCAATTTTTCCACACTTGTAGCAGGTTACATCCTCGCTACATTTCCCAAAGTGCTTTTTCTTACACTTATCACACCATTTCGCTTCACCTCCTTTTCCTCCAAACGTTTTCGAATCAGATTTTGAAAATTTGCTTTTCTTACCGGAACCAGATGTTCCCTCAAACTTTCTCTTCTCACCAACCTCAACCTTGTCGGTGGTTCTCCCCTTAATCATGTTCTCAACAGACTTGGCAGCCCAGATAGCTGCCTCTAGAGTATGTGCCTGACGTACTGGCACCTCGTACTCCAATGGGAGTCCCTTCGCATACCGGTCCACCTTTGCCAGCTCTTCTGGGACGATACGCAACGCAAACTCCATCTTATCGGTGAAGTTATTGGTGTATTCATCAACTGACATGCTGCCTTTCGTCAATGTCAGAAACTTGTTCTCTAGTTCCAACAGATTTTGAGCCGAGCAGAACTTGCGCTTGAATTGCACCAAGAACTCTGCCCATGTCAATTGCAGTGGCTCATTAGGGCTCAAAGTCTTCCCTAGAGTGTTCCACCAACGAACGACTCCACCTCAGAATTGACGCACTGCATAGATAGTCTGCAATTTGCCTCTGCAGCCACAATTCATGAAGGCCAATTCCATTTCTGAGATCCAATCCATAACTCCAATCGGATCCTCCTTTCCATTGAAGGTCGATGTTTTGCAAGTTAGAAAGTCCTTGTACTTGCATCCCATTCCATCATTCCTTCCATCATGGTTGTTTTGCCTAACTATCGGTGGTTTGGCTTGACCAACAGACCCACTGAAGTTTCCACCTTCCGAGTGCCCTTCATTTAATTCAGGCTCCTCCACATGAATTGACAGTTCTTCACGATTCTATTGAAGCAACCTCCTAGTTTCATCCATCTGACGATCCAACATTGTTTGAATCATCATTTGCACACTAGCCATGGTTATTGGCTCAGGTGCTGCTGATACGACAGGTATTTGCTCAATCACTGGTGGTTGATTCCTGTTTTCATCAGCATTTCCAACTCCACTTCTTGTTCTCACCATTTTGATCTACACACCGAATAAGGTGTAAATTAGATCCTCAATCACGATAGATATTGAAATCATCCTTATCACTCCGAAACGTTTACATGCTAGTTCTAATATCGTAGACGTACGCTTAGAAACCTACACACATAAAGTTTCTAGATCCGGTCGGCAACAAACCATAGATCCGAACAAATAATATCATATATGGCAACATATAACATTTAGAACATAAAGCATTTTAGGCAACTTTCCTAAAACAAACTTGTGCTCGTGTCTAAAATATAACAGACACACATCTCAAAATTCCACTTAGCATTCTAAGTTTAAGTCTAGAAATCCTACAAATTCCAAATTCGCTTAAACTAATGCTCTGATACCAACTGTGACATCCCCAAAAATCTCGGCCAGAAAAGACCGATTTTCATTTATGCTTTTAAAATAATTTCAGAGTAAATCCTTTTGATTTGAAAGAGTTGCGGAATTTGTTCCCAAAAACAAAACGTGATAAAACAATGTTTACCAAAGCATTTCCTAAAAGAAATGTATTTTCATGATATAATCAAAACTCGGGGTGTCATGTTCCGATACAGACCAATAAGCATAAACGACAACATTACAAGTCATTTAACAAATGTATACATATACAGACTTGTAAACAAAACAACTTGATGGTTTATCCATCTTATGCCCTTGCACCACTTCCTGTAATACAAATAAAACTGAGTGGTCAGGCTTGGGAGCCTGGTGAGCATATAGGGTTTTCAACCCACAATAAATAATTATATTTAATTCCACCAACCAACAATAACCCAATTACCCATTCCCGTTTTTCTCACTTTATGTCCCTAAAATAACTAACACAAGGGACCTAGTCTAAGAATATTTCATCGGGGCGACAACACATGCTTCGGGGGTTCCTCAGCAATATAAGTCAAATAAGGCAACCATGAGGGGGATGGAGTACAGCGAATGAACACCCAAGTTCATTAACACCTACAGGTGGTGAGCTTGCTAATGTTCCACATGACTGTCTAGAAAAGTCTGTGGTCGTCATATAAACTCCGTTAGATGACTAAATCAAACAACAACGAGGCCTCTCATCTGTTTATTACACACTAACTATCTACCCATGTTCTACCCAACATATTAGTAGATAAAAATATAATTTTTATACATAGTTTAAAAAAAACTGTATAGCATGCTTTAATCAATACATACTCCACATAACAGATGAGGCATACACACATAACACGTATTTCATAGAGAAATAATCAGATCTATAAGATAGAAGAAAGTGAATACACATTCACACATATAAACAACAATATACTTAATACACTCAAACCATACTTGTATTATTATCGTGTTTATGAAAGGTAATATACACTCATATGATCAGAAGATGATCGGATAGCACTACGGCTTGTAGAAGTAGTAATCCTCAGCAGATCTGGAAGATCTTCACAAAAATTGAACTTCTCGCGGGCAGAGCTTCGGCTCGGGAATCGCACTTCTTGGGATCTTCGGGATCTCGGGACTTGCTTCGGGACACGGGAATATTACCGGGGCTTCAGGGTACTTCTGGCACGCAAATCGAGGCAAAACGGGAGAGAGAAGAGAGAAAAAGAGCAATTGAGTCGGCTGCCCTCGCATCCTATTTATAGGAGGCTGGAGCCTCGGAGTACGCGGGGCGTACTGCCTCGGTCGTCATGGCCTTCATCATCCGAAGAACTCGAGTGCAAGGTGCGTCATGCGTCGCGGTACGCTGGGCGTACGCCTGTACGTTGGGCGTACTTCGGATCAGATCGGTGACTCCCCTTCAGATAATACCGGATTTTATAATTAATTTTAAATATTAATTATTTAATAAACTTCGGAAATTCATATCTTCTTCATACGAACTCCGTTTTGGACGTTCTTTATATCCACGCGTAGGTGATACTACGCTCTATAACTTTCGTTTAGACTCCGTCGGCTAATTTTGATTTTATTTTTATCAATTATTTTTAGTAGGCCCGGACAGGAAAACTTCGTTATAAATTCATAACTCCTTCGTTTGACGTCCGTTCTCGCCTAACTTTTCATCGCTTCGATACCAACAACGAGATCTTCGATTGTCGTTTAGATTGCTTCGGCTAAAAACTGCTCGATCTGAAATCGAGTATATCAGGCTGCATATCACTAAGTCGAAACTTCAATCAATCATAACTTCCTCATACGAAGTCAGATTTGGGCGTTCTATATATATTTGGAAACCTCGTTTCAACTACTACAACATTAACCAAAGATATCAAGTTTATTTTACACTTAAATCTTGACGCTTATTTTTATTCTTAATTAATCAAACCACATATTTAAGCAATTAAGCACAAAACACATAATACTCAAATAATACACTCTTATTATTTCAAAACGGGTTACAAAGGTTAACCTAGACTATTACATTGCTAAAAATGGCAAGCCCAGAAACACAGGCGTTACAACTCTGCTCTGTTTGTCTCATAAGTTCTTCTTTTGAAAACTTGTTTTATTGTCATAATTTCCTCAAATCCTCGGTTTGAGTTCAGATACGCCCGAAGGCGCACCCGAATCCCTCAAAGCTAGGCTCTGATACCAACTTGTAACACCGTTAAAATTAAACAAATTTTCGCATTTTCAAACACATTTTTACAAACTCCTTCATTCATAAAATGTCATAATATCATGTCTTTGTTTCACAAAATATCTCCCAACATCAAAATACATAAAATCCCATGTGTGTGTACGTATCATGCCGGCGCCTTCCCACGGTCATCACTGGTACTTGAAACACATAACACTGGACATTGTAAGCATAAGCTTAGTGAGTTCCCCAAAATACCACTCTAACACATAATAGCCACTACAGGCTGTAACTCTGTTGACCCTCTGGTCAATGTGTCTCAGTGGGGCCCTCCAGCCCCAACTCTCTGTGGGCCCTTTGGCCCTAACTCTAGAGACCCGAAAGTCCCAACTCTGTAACTCTGAATCATGCATATCACATATCACAATAAATCACAAAACATAATTAACATGCAAATACACTGGCATATAACTCTATAGTACTCTGTCACATAACTCTGTTACCACACTAGGTAAAGTATAGTGAGAAGACTCACCTCAGGCGTCTTGGTAAATCTCTGACTCGATGGAAAATATTGCCTAGCCTCCGCCTATTCACATAAATAAATACTCTTATAAATATAACTCTCGAGACTAGACTCAACCTGCCATTGGCACCCTCAAAAAGGTAAAATACTATTTTACCCTCCCCTCTTGTCACAAGGACTCTATTGATGACCAGACCCTAAAAGTCAACAAAAGTCAATGGTCCCACTTTGACCCTACTCGCCGAGTGCACCCAGGTGACTCGGCGAGTTCTCACATGTCATTTAACTTTTTGTCCCGCTTGACACGCCGAGTCCCTCCCTATACTCGACGATTCATACCAGTCATGAATCGCGGGGCCACCCCGAATCAACTCGCCGAGTCTGAAGAACAACTCGGCGAGTACCGCCTTGAAGTCTAGTCCTCTAACTCCCTCCTGACTCACTGAGTCATCCCCCAACCCGGCAAGTCTACTCACTGAACAATTTATGTGAAACCCAAACCCTACTCGCCGAGTCTCAAGAACAACTCGACGAGTTCATGCCATGCACAAACTCTACTGATCTCCTGAGGTCAGATCTATTTCCCCAAACCATAGATCTGGCCTCCCCAAGCATGAATGTCATGTAAAGTTCGAAACTTGATGCTTGTACAACCACAACAAGGCATCAAAAGGAGATTTAGCCCCAAAAATGGCAACCTATGTCCAATAACCCCAAACTGATCCATAAAGCTCCAAGGGTTAAGGTCTCTTGACCTCTTTGAGTCCAGATCCAAGGCACAAACTCGAAGAGGGACCATTTGCTCCACATAATCACTCTCCAAAGGGGTTAGAAAACCCTAACTCTAAAGATCAACACTAAAACTGAAGGAGGTTCGAACTATTACCTCAAAATTATGTCTCTGAACTCTGGATCTGCTTGAATCGCAGCTCCTCTTTGCTCTTGTCACCTTCTTCTTCCTAAACCAAAGGTACAAGGATCAAAAAGTGACTTCTTCTCCCTCACAACGATTTAGCTCTCTTAGGGTTCTCTCAAGGGACTGGTAGCCGCAATGGAGGTTGTAAGTGCCCTTAAATAGGCTCCAAACCAGGGGAACTAGGGTTTCATTAAACAGCGTGGACTCGCCGAGTCCGGATGTGAACCCGGATGAACATCCGCGACCCTACTCGGCGAGTCTTGGCTCCAACTCGCCGAGTTCCTTCACAAATTCCAAAATAATTAAATAAATTAATATACCTGGAATTTCAGGATGTTACAGTTCATATATTGTAAGTTCTAATATATTAATAAGAATATTTAATTAGTATTGATCAAGAATTAATATAGGATTAATTAAGTGATCAAAAAAAGACTAATTAAATATATGGGTTGATTGTGTAAATCATCCATACTTATATAGTGGGCTAATGCTCCATGAATTATCTAGTTGGGTCAAAACCCATTTGATGCTTCATGGTTGCTCCATGTTGTTTTTGTACCCATGGATCATGGAAATGAAAGGCCATGTCAATTAGGTTTTACATGGTGTAACCCTAACTATATATGCATCTTATTCTTGACCAAAATCAGCGACTAGTGTGTGTAAAAGAAGGGCTAGCCGATTTCATAAGTTATGGATTTCTCTCAAGTTATTCCAAATGTATTTGGGGTTGTGTGAACCATTTGAGGTGTCACACTTGGGGCACTAGGCACTCAAGCTTCATGAAGACTTGCTACATCTAAGAGGTATGTATTCTATCATGTCATATTCATTGTTTTGTATGCTAGATTAGCATAATACCTTAGATGTTGATAATTGCATGTATAATAGAGAAAACATAGATCCAAGGTATTTAGGGTTGCATGTACACTTAGGAGTGTTAGAATGCTCAAAACCCAATAGTGGTATCAGAGCCTAGTCTTGTTTTCAATTATACTTGATGCAAATTGCTGAAAAATGCTGAAAAACTCGATTTTTTGGCTTTCTGGGCACTGGACTCGCCGAGTCCACTGATGAACTCGCCGAGTCCATGAGTAAAGTCATCCTACTCGTCGAGTAGGTTCATGCACTCGACGAGTAGGAGCCCCAGACAGCATATTTTCGAGGTTTTTGGCTAGAAATGGACTAGGAACATTACCCTAAGTTGTTTTTGAACTTATGAACTTGTTTTTGATGTGGTAATGTTCATGGTAATCCAATTTCAAAGATAATTGTCAATAGATTCATGTTTTGAATTAGTTTAGTGATTAGGCTAATTACATGAAAAAGTTTGATTTGAATTATCTTGTTCTTATGAGTTGCTTAGATTAATAGAAAAGTTAATTGATTATGTGTTTTCAATCCATTTTAATCTAAGAGTTGATTCTAAAATGTGTTTTTGTAACTTGTCCTCAAGATATATGAAAAGTCACATTTAAGTTTCATAAAACTCATGAAAGTTGGCAAAGGTTACAAAATGAAGAGTCTAGCTCTAATTAAATGGTTTTATGACTCCATAACTTGTCCTCAAGTTATGGAGGACCAAGAGTCTCTTCATTAAATAATAAATAAAAAAATGTGTAATCTTAATGAATTCCATAAGTTATAAAATAAAGATAAGTTAATTCTTTTATTAGTTTAAAGTCTTCCATAACTTGTCCTCAAGTTATGGAAGTTGAAGAGTTTTTGGATTAAAACTACTTTAAACACATAAGATATGGAATTAATTAGTTTTGAATAGTTTCAAAACTTGCCCTCAAGTTTTGGAATTTTTAAAGTTTTCTCTTATGAATACTTTAATTCCAAGTTAGCCCTTAGAATTTTAAAAGTTAAAATTCAACCCTTATACTTTATAATATTATAAGTTAATAATATATATATATATATATATATATATATGTATGTATAAGAGTAAAGTCAGTCTTACCGTTAGTAGGCCTCGCTCACGAAGCCGGTCTATAAGGGGGGGTATAAGGTTACTGCCTATAAAATGGCAGTTTAATGGGTGTCCACTCTCACCCACCGCTTCCTTGACCGGTGGAGGGTCGTTAGCCGAACAGGTTTGACAGGACTAGAATTCTCCCTTCATTAAAATTATTAATGATAAATACTAAGTAACTAAACTCTTAATAATACCCAATCTTAGTTACTTAGGAAAATGTGAATAAGGTGCTAATCCATGAAATTACACTTTGCACTTTTGTTTAAGTCGGTTAGTTGAGCGTGTGTGGTTAACCGGCACACTAACTCATATTTAACAAGGTAGGCAAAGGGTAACTTAATTTTTATCATAATATCGATGGAGCGTGTGTGCTTAACCGGCACATCGATTGAGGGGTAAACACTTAAGGGTACCAAGTAATTTGCATGGTTACTTCACACCTTGTTTTGTGATCCTCGGCATCCCAGTCACAAAACCTGAAGGGCACACTCGAGATTGAAACATGCCATTGAACAGTTCAATGAATCTCAAAGATCTAGGAGTTTCAAAACCAATTAAAACCTAATAATACATTTCGTTTATCTTGGTGGAAATTGGTGAATCGTCATTCAGCTACCTTCAAATACTTTACAGCTTGTATTACGGCATCCCTCTTCTAAGTTATAAAATAGTTTGTTGGTTCCTAGCCTTAATATTTCATATTGGGTGTTATATTAAGGACTTTAAATCAAATATCTTGAATATCTCCCAAAAGATGTCTGGTTTAGACATTTATGATCTTCCCAAATCTCTTGAAACAAGCTTTCCTAAATGAAGATGATGTCCCATGGAAATCATACTTCTTTCATCTCCTCCAATTATTCTCCCTAACCCACAAGTTCAAGGTCACTCAAGCCCTATTGGCAAGGCAAGGTCTAGGTGTGATCACATCTTGGAGATGTAGTCACATATTGACAAGCCGGGAGAGTTGGGTGTCAAAGTCTTGAGAAAGTTGGTGGTTCAACTACTTTCTAAGTCACATAGTGAGTTCTTTTGGAACACCTATGAAACAGACTATGACAAGACCCTTAATGATCTTATCTATTTGCTAAGATCATCTTCCTAAAACTTTATGGACATTGACAATGGTGACATTGGATATCCAGTAAAGCTCTCTCTTCCCAATGGAAAGGGATCGACCATAGTCAACTCGATTGACCAAATGGTAAAGAGAAAAGCTAAGTCTGTGATAGTCCCGTGTACTATTACCAAAGGGTCCATATGTTTATATTGCCAAAGGAAGGGACATTGATTGCGAAGCTGCCAATTTTACCTAAGGATGTTAAGTCAATAAGTTTGACTCTACTTTAGGTAAAATCAATTATCTAACTCTGCTAAATTTCTATTCTGAGATTCTTGATACATGATGTGACTGGGTCACATGGTGATGTTTTAAGAATCAAAGAAAAAGTGAAGAAACTTAAAGAAAGAATATGCTGAATTTGATCGCGTAGATGGATTTCTATCGCATAGTTTGAAGATTGGATTCTTGAGCTACTTCTTAGGAGTTATGAGATATTGCTTAGGAATAGATAACAACAAGTTTTCATATGGATTGTAAGGATAAGTTTTTCCACAAAGTTTTAAAATAAAAGAAAATTTTGATTTTATTTATTTTAAAATATCCTTACAATGGCATTTGTGGAAAAAATTGTTGCTTATATGATTCCATTAATAGCAAGAGTGGAAATATGAAATTGATTCTTTCATTTGTGGTAATGTCTAAATTTACCAAATAAGGAAAGATTCTCATCACCCAAGTTTCAATTGGACCGGAACTTGGAATCATGCAAGTTGTATACCATGATGAATGAGAACTTTCAAGTATTGGAAAATTAAGACGAATTACTTGTTCACATGGATGTGTGAGTCATGTAAAGGACTAAGGGATCCAGTACACATTCTTGTGCACTGGTCAAGTCCACCACAAAATATCGATAAGATTATTCGTCATAATTTACTAAAGCTTAGTAAATATGGTTATACTTACAGGCTAAAGTATAATTCTGAAACATTGGAAAAGTTTCAATGTAAGGTAGAGCGAATAAGAAGAATCAACTTAGGCAGAAGGATAAAAGTTTCTCAAATCTGAAAAGATGGGAGAGTACTTTAGTATCAGATTTTATGATCATCTTATTGATTTAGAGACCTTATCACAATTCATCCTCTAAGTGATTTCTTATAGCTAAGACGAGGAGCTATGAATTGTTGAAGTGGTTAAATCAAGAAGATGATTCATACTTCGTTCCAAAAACAATTCTTAGAGTCATACTCCAAGATTGTAACTTGAGTGACATGTCTTAAAGACGGTTTAAAACACTTGTCAAATGTAAGAATAAAAGTTTTCTACTCTTGTACATTTGAAATTGGTAAGTTGTGATGTTTTGGATAAAACAAAGACCAACTTAGGCCAATTTTGTGAAGTGTTTGTCTTGATTAGAATCCACACTATCTCTTGAATAACTGACAAGAAAGTCTTATATGTCAAGAGGACAGTGGGAGTCTTAAAAGTCTTGAAAGTCTCAAGAACTAATCAAGTATAAAACCTAAAGTTCTTCACTAGCACACAACTTGAGGTTTATAACGTATCGTGTTGACATATTTTGTGTCCATTCCAGTTAAATTTGGATTTGCATATGAGTTCTGAGAGTTCTCAATTGGGTGCACAACAACTTGGAAACAATGGCAGGCCCTTGAGCTGCCAGGTGGCAAGAAATTAAGATTGAGTCCAATCCATATGAGTTTGGATTTGTCATTACCCTTGTCTTGTGACTATGGTTTTGAAAAACTCACATGGATAAGAACACATACACCACTAAATCTAAGGTTCATAACGTTTCTCTCCGATTCATGAAAATGATGGTGAGGAAACACTTCCACCAAGTAGATTTAAAATAGATAGCAATTGTGATATTTGCATTCTCAAAGTCGTTAGTGGAGTTGTATGGTTAACCGGCACACTAACATGGACCTGTGAGAAGTGGCAAAGGTCTAAACAATTGAGACTATGATTACGGCATCCCTTTTCATAGTTCTAAAATTGTTTAGACACACCTATGAGCTATCTAAAAGAGGTGTATGATTTTGATAAAGTTTTATCAAAACAATCTAGTATCAAAAATCTAAACTTTGGTAAGAAAGTCAGCTGATTTCTGAGTACATGTCGAAGCTAGTGGGAGCATAAGTGTTATGCTAATAATCATCATGTTAGTGGGAGCATGATAATTATGATAAAGGTTGCAAGTTAGCAATGTTAATTATAGAAAACAAAAGTTTCAATTGGGAAAGGTTGTTTTGCTATAATTAAGGGAGAGAAATTATACTTCATCTCAAATCTATAAGCTTAGATCGTGAGGTTTTAATCATTTAGTCAAGGATATATATATGAATTTCATGTTGGAATGGCTCAACATAAAGAAATTTTGTATATGAGTCCATTATTTGCGTTATAAAACTCGATTATGATTACGGCATCCCTTTTCATAATCTGAATTATGAGAACCTGGCAAATAGAAATGGAAATATTATTGAAAAAGACTGGTTTAGTCTTTATGTGAGACATCATGAATCGTGTCCCATATGCTTCGGATATAGGATCGATTACATGTGCTATATTCATCCTTTCTAAAATTTTCCAAATTCCTGGGGCATTAAGAAGGGAAAAGGTTTAGAACTGGATATGACTAAAAGGATTAAACAATTGTCGAGCACAATCTAAGGTTTACCAAAGATTGGTTGCTCAAGGACAGTTGGAAGTATAGAGATAATTCTGGAAGGACCATATTGACATAATCTGTAAGGAGGCAACTCTTCTTCAGAAGTGATAGTCAAAATGGAATATGGAAATGTTTCAAAGTTAGAATTTTCAATCTGTTTAAGATTAGGAAACTTAATGCAAGAAGGATGTTTCTAAGGAGTTGATATCCTTTGGAATTCTCTGTAACGGTTGTTGTCAAGCCTTTCTGACTTCGTTCATAATCATTACAAGAGGATCAATGCATATAAGTTTAGAATCTAACAGATTTCAGTAAATCGCACGAATTTGGAATTCTTGCATTTGCAGTAAGGATTTGGGTCTGTGAAAAGAGAATCATTGAAGTTATGTTCAATTGTTCTAGTTCAGAAAGTAAAGATCATAGACAAACATAGTATGCATACTTGGTGTGTGGCATGACTAGTGTTTAGAAAACAAAGTGTACATGCTTGGAGCATGGGACAACTATTGTTTTAAATTCATGAATAAAGTTGATAGCTGAAACAGTATACAATGAATAATGTGTAATCATATGGTGATAAATAAAAGGTGTTTTATTTATGTTCATAGGTTTTGATACCATATTGGATTCAATTATTCTTGTGTTTCATTTTGCATGTTTTCACTTCCTGAATAAACTAGGTTATTCTTCCAGAATGACTAAGTTATTCAAACCATCCACAGTCGGTCATATGTTGGAAGTAGATATGAATTAAGACTGTCATGGGTTGGCTTGTAGAGGTCTAAGGTGTTGGACAAAGGGCTACAACACTCATGAGTGCTCATAAGTTCTGAGTATTGGATTCAACCTGCTCTCATTGGAATCACTTCATGGATTTTATCACGAGTGATCATGAGACGATAATATCTTATATTCTTCAAACCTAGAGATAAGAGTTGTTACTATGAGTTGATTGTACGAAAACGCATTCGGTAACTCGGTGTTATAAAACGTGCCTTTGTGTATGATTCAACAAGTAGTAGACCAAGCCATATGAGTCAAAGTTTATCCATTCCTTTTACCTTCGGGATAAAAACGATATCTGTGGGCCCCTCGATGATTTGATGATGACAAATGGAAGTGCTCGGCCGAGCCAGGACTGATTTGATTTGTTCAATTAGTTAGTCGTCATAAATCGGAAATCGGGAAACAACAAATGGACAGAGAGAATGATTATAATCCATGTCCCAGTCCATATGATATATAGAATGGAGGAATATATGATCTCTTATCTAATGGACAAGTCATTGACAAAGGTCAAAGTTTATTTACAAGGTCAGAGTTCGACAGAAGCTTTTGAGAGCGACGATTGCCGGTCGGTTCTTGAAGTCATACGCAATAATAGTTTTAGAATTATCCAAGTGGGAGATTGTTGGATTAATGTCTAAGTCCATAACTATAATTGGTAAGACTTGACCCGACCCGGCATGGTCCATTTGGGTTGCATGGCATCATGCATTTGGATAGACTATAATGAGAGAAATAACACTTAAGGTTGGTTAATATATTATAAGTTCTAATATATTAATAAGATTATTTAATTAGTATTGATCAAGAATTAATCTAGGATTAATTAAGTGATCAAAAAAAGACTAATTAAATATATGGGTTGATTGTGTAAATCATCCATACTTATATAGTGGGCTAATGCTCCATGAATTATCTAGTTGGGCCAAAACCCATTTGATGCTTCATGAATGCTCCATGGTGTTTTTGTACCCATGGATCATGGAAATGAAAGGCCATGTCAATTAGGGTTTACATGGTGTAACCCTAAACATATATGCATCTTATTCTTGACCAAAATCGGCGACTAGTGTGTGTAAAAGAAGGGCTAGCCGATTTCATAAGTTGTGGATTTATTTCAAGTTATTCCAAATGTAATTGGTGTTGTGTGAACCATTTGAGGTGTCACACTTGGGGCACTGGGCACTCAAGCTTCATGAAGACTTGCTACATCTAAGAGGTATGTATTCTATCATGTCATATTCATTGTTTTGTATGCTAGATTAGCACAATACCTTGGATGTTCATAATTGCATGTATAATAGAGAAAACATAGATCCAAGGTATTTAGGGTTGCATGTACACTTAGGAGTGTTAGAATGCTCAAAACCCAACAATATGCATGTGCCCGGAAGGAAGCAAAGTTAAGTTTGCTGCCTACACCTTCTCAGACAGGGCCCTTACATGGTGGAATAGCCATGTCAAGTCACTAACACTCACAATGGCAAATTCAATAGGCTGGGAAGGACTGAAAGCAATTATGATAGAAGAGTACCGCCCAAGGGGCGAGATATAAAAGCTAGAGCAAGAACTATGGAACCTTGCTATGACAGGCTCTGATATAGTGGCCTATACTGATAGATTCAGTGATCTAGCGACACTATGCCCCAAGATGTTTACCCCGGAAAACAAGAAAGTAGAGAGATACATCTAGGGACTATCTCCTTAGATTCAAGGACATGTATTAGCTTCAAAACCAACTACTTTCGATAGCGCTAAACGCTTGGCCTAGAGACTCATCGACCATGAAGTCTGCCAAGGCGTGATGACCCCGACTCCTGAGCAGAGCTAGGAAAAATGGACGTCTATAAGCGAAAGTCGGGGAGTAAGGAAAGGGAACAACCAACACAAAAGACCTCGAAAAGACAACGAATAGTCGTTGCTCATGCTGCCACAACATCTACCACTCTAGCACCAACTAGTCGATATGCTGGAAAACTTCCAAAATGCAATAAGTGTAACTTTCATCACACATGATCTTATTGGAGGATGCATTGATAGAACTGCAATAGGAAGGGACACACTACTCGTTTCTGTAGAGTACCGACACAACCTATCTTGCAGATCCCTGGCTATTACCAATGTGGCGAAACTGGACATTTTCATAGGGATTGTCCAATAACAAGGAACTCTGGCAGAGATGGAAGATTACTAATGATCACCGCATGAGAGACTACTCTGGAAAACCTATGAACAACGATATGATTTTTCCAGAAAAATATAAACATAGAACTTAACGTTTGTTAAAACAAGTACCAGATAAAAAGTAATTATAAATTACTTCCTCGTCCGAACACTTTTTCCGATCGGTTTCGCACTTGTTACGATAAGAAGTTCCCAAATAACTTACTTTCTAAATTAAATACTTATGAACTCACCAACTTAAATGTTGATACACTTTCCAAATCTATTGTATTCTCAGGAAACTAGTAAACAGGTTCTCAGATGGAGCATAGTAGCTTCAAGTCTTTGTTTTTTTATATACTTTTGAAAACAATCAATCTATGTTATGTATTCAATGTAAACACTTTATTATCAATACAATGGTTTTTGGTGCTTTGATTACTATTTTACATTTGTTATGATACTGTGCATGACGTCCTCCGCCCCCGAATGTTTCCGCCGTTCTGGTTTGGGGGTGTGACATTTTCCCTAATGGGAAAGGTGATATCTGTGGGACCCTTGATGATTTGATGATGACATCTAAAGTGCTTGGCTAAGCCTTGACTAAATTGAGTGTTCAGTTTGTAGTCTGATTTCATTTGTCATAAACCAAAAATCGGGAAACAAAATCTTGGACAATGAGATTGATTATAATACATGTCTCATGTCTATATGATATCTTGTAGAATGGAGGAATATTTAATCCCTTATCTTAGGACACGTAACTGACTGGGTTAGAGTTCGACAACGGCTTTGAGAAACATAGATTTGTTCACAAAGGAAGGGCCATAGAGAGACATAGTATGCATGTTTATAACATGCCATGGCTGATGTCTAATTCAAGTATATAGTTGATTACTCAAAACATTATACAACGAATTAAGTCTAATTAATATGGAGATTAAATAATAAGAGTTTTATTTATATTCAATATTTTTTGAGACCTTAGTTAATTAGGTTATTATTGTGTTTCACTTCGCATATATTACTTCCCGGATAATTGGATTATTCAAAACATCCACAGTCGATCGTCATTTTGGACGTAAGTAGTGAATTAAGACTGACATGAATTGAATTGTAGATTGTCTATAGAGATTAGACATAGCAATGGTTTTGCTACAACGTTCACGAGTACTTGGAAAATGGGGATTTTAAGTATTGGATAAACCCACGCTTAGAGAATTACTTCATAGATTTGATCACGAGTAATTTTGAGACGATAATATCTTATATTCTTAATAAGAATATATATATGAGTTATTGTTTACAATTTGGTTGTGCATTGATAATACGTAAACGCATCAATAACTTGATGTTATAAAACGTATTATTGTGTGTGATTTGACGAGTGAAGAGTGCAAAAATATAAGTCAAAGTTTATCTATTCCTTTTTCCCTAATGGGAAAACTAATATCTTTGGGCCCCTTGATTATTTTATGATGACATCTAAAGTGCGTGGCCAAGCCTGGACTAAATTGAGTGTTTAATTAGTAGTCTGATTTCAGTCGTCATCAATCAGAAATTAGGAAACAAAATCTAGGATAATGGGATTGATTATATTAATCCATGTCTCATGTCTATATGATATCTTGTAGAATAGAGGAATATTTGATCCCTGTGATGGGTTTTGAGCATTCTAACACTTCCTAAGTGTACATGCAACCCTAATAACATTGGATCTATGTTTGTCTAATTATCATGCAAAGTTGAATTCCAAGGTTATATTCCTATCTAGCATACATGGGGAACAATTTTTAACTTGAATGAAAGATAGAATAACTTACCTTGTTGTTGCTTATGTTCCTTCAAACCTTGTGAGCCTAGCACCGCAAGTGTGATGGCTCAAATCCTTCACACAACACCAAATGCTCTTGGAAAGACTTTTGAGAGAATACACACTTCTTAAAATCAGCCTAGCCCTCTTGTTTCATATGTGTAGCCGATTTTGGTGGAGAATGGGACTCTTATATAGTGTTGACACATCTAGGGTTACACCATGTAAAACCTAATGTGTCATGACTCTTCATTTCCATGACCCATGGGTTTGTAACTCTCATGGAGCATCCATGGAGCATCCTATGGGTGGAACCCAACTTGATAATCCATGGAGCCTCTTAGCCCACTATACAAGATATGGATGATTTACATAATCAACCCATATATTTAATTAGTTATCTTTTGATCACTTAATTAATTCTAAATTAATTCTTGATCAAACTAATCAAATAATATTATTAATATATTAGAACTTATAATATATTAATAATCTCCAAGTGTTATTTCTCTCATTTAGTCTATCCAATTGCATGGTGCCATGTAACCCAAATGGACCATGCCGGGTTGGGTCAGGTACTGACCAGAAATAGTTATGGACTTAGACACCTTATCCAACAGTCTCCCATTTAGATAAGTCTAATAACTATAACTCCAGTACTTTAGGAACCGACCGGCAATCGTGGCTCTTTCAAGGTCTCTAGGAACTGAGAAGATGTTGATATGCCATTTAAGATAAGTGATCATATAATCCTCTGTTCTAGATATCAGCTGGACAAATACATGGAACAATGTCTTACTTATTGTCCAACAGTTTGTTTCCCGATTTCCGATTTGTTTGACAAAGAACTTAATTGAACACATCAACTTAGTTCTGACCGGGCCCGGTACATAGGTCAAAACAAAATCATCGGGGGGCCCAAATATCAGCTTCTAATCCAATAAGGAACAAATAAACTTCGACTCATATGTTTGTTCTACCACTCATTGAATTATACACAAAAGCACATTTTATAACATCGAGTTACTAATGCGTTTTCGTATAATCAATGCATAACCAACTCGTAAGTAACAAATCATATCTCTAGGTTTGAAGACTTATATGATATTACCGTCTCACGATCACTCGAGATAAATTCCATGAAGTGATTCCAGTGAGCGTGGGTTGAGTCCAACGCTCAGAACTTATGAGCACTCATGATTGTTGTAGCCATGTCCAACACCTTAGACCTCTGCAACCAATCATGATAGTCTTGATTCATACCTACTTTCGACATATGATAGACTATGGAGGTTTGAATAATATGTTATACCAAACATAATTATTCTGGAAGTCAAAACATGCAAAAGAAATATAGTAAACGATCGAAAAGAGATAGCAACACTTTACTCATAAATAAAACACCTTTTATTCATCATCTAATGTCAATTACACTATACAAATTTCGAGGTTATCTAACTACTAAATCTAATATCATCCTTTAGCCCTATGCTCCGAGCATGCTGGAGATGCTTAACCCGAGTCAGTCCCTTCGTGAGGGGATCTGCTGGGTTCTCATCCGATGATACCCTCTTTGCCACGAGGAGTCCTTTTATTCGATGTCTGATAAAATGGTATTTTCTGTCGATGTGTCTGGATCTCCTGTGATCCCTTGGTTCCTTGCCTAAGGAAACAACGCTTTCATTATCACAGAAAATTTCCATTGGCTCTTTAATAGCTGGTACAACCCCAAGGTCTCCAATGAAGCTCTTCAGCCATATCACCTCATTTTCCGACTCGCTAGCTGCAATATACTCTCATTCACAAGTTGAATAAGCCATTGTCTCTTGCTTGGAGCTCTTCCAAGAAATTGCTCCTCCGTTTAGGGTAAAGACCCAGCCTGACTGAGAGCGGAAATTATCCCTATCAGTCTGAAAGCTAGCATCACTATACCCTACAACTCTCAAGTCATCACTCCCACCGAGGGTAAGGACCTAGTCCTTAGTCCTCCGTAGGTACTTGAGGATATTCTTTACTGCAGTCCAGTGTGCCTTGCCAGGGTTCCCCTGATACCTGCTAACCATGCTCAGGGCAAAGGCTACATCAGGTCGAGTACACGTCATAGCATACATGATCGATCCTACAGCCGAAGCATAAGGTATTCGACTCATTTCTGCTATCTCAGCCTCAGTGCTAGGGCTTTGTGTCTTACTCAATCTGGCGTTACTCTGGATGGGTAACTCTCCTTTCTTGGAGTCCTGCATGCTGAATCTCTTCAGCACCTTATCCAAGTAGGTACTCTGACTAAGTCCAATTAGTCTTTTATTCCGGTCTCTCAAGATCCTTATCCCTAGAATATAGGCAGCTTCTCCTAGGTCCTTCATAGAGAAACACTTCCCAAGCCAGGACATAACTTCCTGCAGTGTTGGGATGTCATTTCCTATGAGTAGTATGTCATCCACATACAATACCAAAAAGCTAACTATACTCCCACTAGCCTTGACATATACACAAGATTCATCTTCACTCCTAGAAAAGCGAAATTCCTTGACTTTCTCATCAAAGCAAAGATTCCACCTGCGAGGTGCTTGCTTTAATCCATAAATGGATTTCTCAAGCTTACACACTCTATTAGGGTACTCGTTGCTGACAAAACCTTCTGGCTGACTCATGTAAACATCTTCAGCCAACTTTCCATTAAGGAAAGCAGTTTTGACATCCATTTGCCATATTTCATAGTCATGAAATGCAGCTATGGCTAACAGAACCCTAATAGACTTAATCTTGGCCACTGGAGAAAAATTCTCATCATAATCAACTCCTGGAGTTTGTGAGAAACCCTTTGCAACCAACCGTGCCTTATAAGTGTGTACTTTACCATCCATGTCGGTCTTCTTCTTGAAGATCCATTTGCACCCTACTGCCTTACGACCTGGTACATTCTCAACCAAGTTCCAAACTTGATTGTCATACATGGACTATATCTCGCTGTCCATAGCCTCTTTCCACTTGGCTGACTCATGGCCTGCCATGGCTTCCGTGTAACTGTTAGGTTCATCCAGACATATCAGTGTGTCATCACTAATAAGTGTATCACCTTCTGCAGTAATATGGAATCCATAGTAATGCTCTAGTGCATTCCTAACCCTTGTGGAACGCCTCAGAGGTACAAATTTGTCAATTGGCTCAACAGGAGTTTCCTCCTCAAGTTGAGTGCTAGGATTTGAAGTTCCTTCACCGCTTAACTCTTGAATTTGTTCAAGATCAACTTGCCTCCAACTGTTTCCTTGGCTTATTAACTCTCTCCATCTAAAGAAAGCCCTCCTAGCTACAAAGAACACATTTTCACTAGGTCTGTAGAAGAGGTAACCAAAGGATTGCTATGTTTAGCCGATGAAAAAACACCTCTCGCTTCGAGGTTCGAGCTTATCATGAGTCTCGCGTCTCACGAAAGCCTCGCAACCCCAAATCTTGATGTGGTCTAGTTTGGGTACTTTACCAGTCCACATCTCATGAGGAGTTTGTTGGATTAGTGTCTAAGTCCATAACTATTTTGGTATGTACTTGACCCGATTATGAGCATGGTCCTTTTGGGTTGCCTTCACCATAGCAATATGTAGGATGAATTAAGGAGAGAGAGGTTTAAGTATGATTTATTAATATATTATGAGAATAATATATTAATGGAGAATTCATATTGTTTAATTAATATTAGTCAAGAATTAATTTTGTGGCTAAAAGAGATTAATTAAATTTAGGGGACTGGACTGCAATTATTGGATAATTGAGTTATTGGGCTAAGGAATGCTAAAGGAATAAGGGGTGAACGAAATTATGATGGGAGCCCATCATATTTTCGTCCATGGACTTATCCATAAGGTTCCATGGGCTACTTAGAGTTTAAGCTGTCCATTAGGGTTTTGACTGAAATCCTAGCAACCCACACAAGTATATAAAGGACCCCTTAGGCCCCAAAAACGTGGACTACTCATTCTCTAGGGTTTCTAGTCGTTTTTTTGGCAGCCTCCTTTCTTCTCCTCTTCATCCAAGTTTCATAAGGTGTTTGTGACTCCATTAGAGGTGCAGCACTTGAGGCACTAAGCTTTCTAAGGCCAATCCAAGCAAGGAATTGATTGTTATTGCTATATAACAATCAAAGGTAATTCTCTAAACCCTAATTCAGTTTATAATATGATAGATCTAAGTTTATTAGTCTTGGATTCAAAGCATGTACAATAGATCCAAGCATTAGGGTTTGTATGAGCTATGAGCACATAGGATTGTTTCTTATGCATAAAACCCATTAGTGGTATCATAGACTTGATTGGTTTCAGTTGTATGTGATGCTTAACTATTTTGTTTGCTTAAAAAAGAGTTTTTTTTGCCTCTGCCCGACACAACTCAGCGAGTCAGTATCTGGACTCGGCGAGTTGGCCCTACTCGGCGAGTCCAGGTCTGACTCGGCGAGTCAGTTCGTCAGGCAGAGGGATTTTCGGGTTTTGGCTGCTGTTTTGACTTGGACTTGATGCTTAATTTGTTTTATGAAGTTAAAATCTGAATTTTATCTTAATTAAGTGTTTGTCTATTCCAAAACAATAGATAATTTCAAATCTTTTAAATATTGGTTGTTTATGTGATAAATATGGATTATTTAAAGTTATTTGGTAATTATCTAATCACTATAATTAAAATTTGAAATGTTAACTTCTAAAACCCTAGTAATTTGAAAAGTTCAAATCACACCGTTATGGTTTTATTAATTTTTTAAAGTGTATAATTAAAAGTGATTTAATAAACCCATAAAGTTTTTGGTTTACATTTAATTAGATTAAAAGTATAATTTACTAAGTTAAACAACCTAGTATTTTAAAAGTGTAAAATACACCCTATTCTATATATAACATTAAAAGTCTAGTATTATATATGTATGAGTAAACAGTCAGTCTTACCGTTAGTAGGCCTCATTCACGAAGCTTGTCTATAATGGGTGTTTAAGGAAATTGCCTATAAAATGGCGATTGAATGGGTATCCACTCTTACCCACCCCACTCTTGACTAGTGGAGGGTCGTTAGCCGAACGGGTGGGATAGGACAACAACCTTCCATTATAAGTATAATGAATTACAAAGTAACTAAATGCTTTTTCAAATTCCCAAATCATAGTTACTTTAGGAAAAATGTGAAATTGTATGCTAATCCATAGAATTACACTTCGTATCCCTGTCAAACGTTAGAGGAGCGTGTGTGGTTAACCGGCACACTAATTTGGGGATGACATTGGTAGCGAAGGTTGACTCGATGTTTGTCATAGATCAATGGAGCATGTGTGGCTAACCGACACATTGATTAGGTGATTGTAGCATTGGGTGCACCACGTGATTCGTATGGTTATTCACACCCTGTTTGTGATCCTCGACATCCTAGTCACAAATAGTAGGGCATAATCGAGATTAAACATGCCATTGAAAAGTTCAATGAATCTCAAAAGACCTAGGAGTTTCAATTCATTTAAAACTTAATCTTCCTTTTCGTTTTTCATGGTGGAAATTGGTAAATCGTCATTTACCTACCTTCAAATATTTTGCAACTAGATTACGACATCCCTTTTCTAGGTTGTAGAATATTGTGTTGGATCCTAGCTTGATGTTTCATTTGGGTCTTACATCAAGAATTCTAATCAGCATAACTTGAATTTTCTCCCGTTTTGTAGATGTCTGAATCTTACAATGGTCTTCCTAAATCCTTTGGAACAAGCTTTCCAAATGAAGATGACGTTCCAAGATACGATCAAGGAAATGAGAGTCATGCTTCACTTCCTCCACCTCCTCCAATCGTTCTCCCTAACCCACAAGTTCAAAGGCTTGAAAAGTTTAAGCTCACTCAAGCCCTTTTGGCAAGTAAACACGAAGATGGGAAACCTGTGTGTGCACACGTCTTAGAGATGAAGTCACACATTGATAGGTTAAGCATGCTGGGTGTCGAGATTTCAAGCGAGTTGGCTGCTGACTGGGTTCTTCAGTCACTTCCTGAATCATATAGGGAGTTCGTTAGAGAGTACTATATGATGGATCACGACGTGACCCTCATTAATCTCACCTATTTGCTTATAGCTGCTAAATCATCAATGATTTGGCGTGCTGGTCAAGCAAACTTGTCTGGTGAATCAAACTCCCAAACTCCAATGGACATTGGAAACATTGGAAGTGCAGAAAGAACTAAGTCTGTGATTGTCCGATGTGATGTGCCAGAGGAGTCCATTTGCTTTTATTGCCAAGAGAAGGGGCATTGGAGACGAAGCTGCCCTAACTACCCAAGAGATCTAAGAGATGGGAGAGTCAAGACGTATGGCTCTGCTTCAGGTAAAATCCATTATCTAACTCTTTTGAGTTCCTATTCTAGATTCTTAATACATGATGTGATAAGATTACATTTTGATGTTTTGTAGGATTGAAGAAAAGAGAGGAAGCTTGAGGGAAGAAGTGAGCTGAATCTAATCATGAAGAAATGGATTTGGATCGCATTACTTGAAGAATGGATTCTTGAGCTACTACTTGGAGTTATAATAGATTGTTAAGAAATATGTAATAACATAGTTTTTCAATTGAATTTCATTGTAAGGACAAATTTTTTCCGCAATAAAATGAATTTTGATTTTATCATATTTATTTATCCTTGCGATGGCATGTATGAAAAAAATTGATGTTTGAATGTTTCTATTATTAGCAACAATGGATTTGATTCTTAATTATGTTATTTGTGGACATATCAAAAGTTTACCAAATAGGGAGAGTTTCTCATCACCCAAGTTTCAATTGGACAGAAACTTGGAATCATGCAACGTGTATTGTATGATGAATGAAAAACTTTCACATTTGGGAAATTTAGACTAATTTTTTGACAAAGTGTCAATTGAAGGACTAGGAGATCGAGTACACTAGGTAGAGAGGAAGCTTGAGGGAAGAAGTGAGCTGAATCTAATCATGAAGAAATGGATTTGGATCGCATTACTTGAAGAATGGATTCTTGAGCTACTACTTGGAGTTATAATAGATTGTTAAGAAATATGTAATAACATAGTTTTTCAATTGAATTTCATTGTAAGGACAAATTTTTTCCGCAATAAAATGAATTTTGATTTTATCATATTTATTTATCCTTGCGATGGCATGTATGAAAAAAATTGATGTTTGAATGTTTCTATTATTAGCAACAATGGATTTGATTCTTAATTATGTTATTTGTGGACATATCAAAAGTTTACCAAATAGGGAGAGTTTCTCATCACCCAAGTTTCAATTGGACAGAAACTTGGAATCATGCAACGTGTATTGTATGATGAATGAAAAACTTTCACATTTGGGAAATTTAGACTAATTTTTTGACAAAGTGTCAATTGAAGGACTAGGAGATCGAGTACACTAGGTCGTACGTTGATCAAGTCTACCACAAGAGTGACAAAGATATTCGTCATGATTTACTAAAGTTTAGTAAATATGGTTATACTTATAAGATTGAGTATAATTCTGAGTCAACTGAAATAGTTTCAATCAAGAGCAGAACGAATAAGAAGAATCAAGAAGGCAGAAAGATAAAGGTTTCTCCATTTTAAGAAGAAGGGAGAGTACCTTTTATTGTGTTTTATGATGAAGTCTTAATGATTAAGAACCATATCTCAATTGATCCTCTAAGTGAGTCTTAGTGCATTTGCATGTCTAAGAAGAGGAATCGAGAATTGTAGAAATGGTTAAATCAAAGATTTAATCATACTTCGTTCCAATATCAAGTCTTAGAGTCATACTCCAAGATTGTGACATTGAGTGACAAGTCTTAAGTAGGTTTATAACACTCATCAAATGTGGAATTTGGAAAAGTTTTCTTATTCTTACACATTAGAAATTGGTAAGTTGTGATGTCTTGGATAAGACAAAGACCAACTAGGACCAATTTGTGAAGTCTTTTGTCTTGATAAGAACTACACTAACTCTTGAATATTTGCTTTGTCAAGAAATGTTTCTTGACAAGAGAATCTTATATGTCAAGGAGTCAGTGGGAGTCTTAATGGTCTTGAAAGGTTTCAAGAACAAATCAAGAATATACCTTATCGATCATCACTAGCACACGACTTGAGGTTTGCAACCTATCGTGCTAACATTATTTTGTTTTTGTGCCATTCCAATTGAGTTAATTGCGTATGTGAGCTCTATGAGTTCTCATTTGAATGCATACTAGAGCCTTAGTCGATGGAAAGTACATTGATATGTAAGGAAAAGTCACTAAACTACTTGGAAGACATGCTGGGCACTCGTGTTACCATAAGGCAAGAAATCAAGATTAAGAAAGTTTAGTCCATATGAGTTTGGATTTGTCGCAAACCTTGGTTTTGGCAAATTCACATGGATAGGAACTCATACACCATAAAATCTAAGTGTCATAAGATTCCCTCCTTCATGAAAATGACTGTGAGGAAATGATTTCACTAAAAGAGATTTTAAGAAGATAGCGATTGTGAAAATTGTATTCTCAAAATTCGATTATGGTTACGACATCCCTTTCCATAGTTCGAATTATGAGATTTGGTAATTAGTTTCAACATTTGGAACTTAGTAATGTAAGTTCTGAATTGTTTAAACACACATATGAGCTATCTAAGACAAAGGTGTATAAGGTTAAGAAGCCTAGATAAAGGCTTATCGAAGCATCTAGTATTAGAAATATGAATTTCAGAAATTCAATAGGCATTGTTTTCTCAAAGTTCATTTGTTTTCTGAATACATGTCAAAGCTAGTGGGAGCATAAGTGTTATGCTTATATGATAATAATCATCATGATAGTGGGAGCATAAGTCTTATGCTTGTATGATTATTATGGCGAGTATTGCAAGTTAGCAATATTAATTATAGAAAAACAAAGATTCAATTTGCAAAGTTGCATGGGTTGAAAAGTTGTTTTAATATAATTAAGGGAGAGAATATTATACTTCGTTTCAAAATCTAAAGCTTAGATTGAGAAATTTTAATATTTTCAGTCAAAGGATACATTATGTGTTCTTAAAATTCGATTATGATTACGGCATCCCTCTTCATAGTTCGAATTGTGAGAACATGACACATAAAAATATTATGGCAAAAGATTGGTAAAGTATCATATCCTTATGTAAGACATTATGCATCGTGTCCCATACGGTTCAGGTATAGGATCGATTGCAAATGTTATAATATTTTACCATTCTAAAATTTTCCAAATGTCTAGCGCATTAAATGGGAAAAATGACTAGAATTGGTTTTGCCTAAAATATTTAAACAACTATCAAAGGACGATCCAAAGTTCGCTGAGGATTGGTCGCTTGTGAGTAGTTGGAAGTATGGTATTGGATGGACCATATCGACATTATTATGAATAGATAAGATTCTATTAAAAATGAGTTGTCATATGGCAAATGTGGAAATGTTTCCATATTGGGAGTTGGATATTGAGATTCTATGCCTAGATTAGAAACTTTTATGCAGGAAGGATGTTCAAATGAATGTAGTTTGAATGTGAGACTTCACGTCTATGGAACTGTCTTGTAACAATGTCCGATAGAGTACTTCATAATTTCATTAGCCAAGTCTTGGTGACTTTTGTGCTATGACTTTACGAAAGGATCGTTGCATAAGATGTTAGAATCTAGCATATTCTAATAGTAGCAAAGAACCTTGTGTTCTTACACTAATGATAAGGATTGGGAATTGTGAAATGATCATCATTGAAAAGGTTTTTCAATTAATCTATTTCACACAGTAAGGACCATAGGAAACATAGTGTGCATGCTTTATGCATGGAATAGCTATTGTTGTAATTTGAGTAATAAGTTGATTTTCTGAAACAGTAAACGATAATAATGAGTAATCAATATGGTGGATAAATAGAAGTGTTTTATTTACTCTCACAAGTTTGGGGCCATATAGGATTAAGTATTATTGTTATGTTTCAATTTGCATGTTTTGACTTCCAGAATAACTAGGTTATTTAAACATCCACAGTCGGTCATACGTTGGGAGTAGGTATGAATAAAGACTGTCATGAAGAGTCTGTAGATTGTCTGAAAGGTTTACACATAGCACAAGTTTGCTATAGAGTTCATGAGTGCTTTGATAAGATTAGAGTATTGTACTAAACCCACGCTCACTTGGATCACTTCATGGTTTTATCACGAGTGATTAGTGAGACGATAATATTGTATATTCTTGAAACCGAGACGTGTGAGTTGTTATTTGTTGGTCGGTTGCACATTGATAATAAGTAAACGCAGCAGTAACTTGGTGTTATAAAACTTATTGTTGTGTGTGATTCGATCAGTAAATTCAAGCGAGCATTTGAGTCGAAGTTTATTCATTCCTTTTATCCAAAGTGGGATGAAAGCGATATCTGTGGGTCTCTCGATGATTTAGTGATGACACCTAAGCGCTTGGCCAAGCCGGGACTAAGTTGATGTGTTCAATTGTAGTCTGTTGTCAGCCGTCATAAATCGGAAGTCGGGAAACAATATAGAGAGAATGATTGAAATTCATGTCTTTTGTCTATACGATATCTTGAGAATGGAGGAATAAATAATCCCTTATCTAGAGGACACGCTATCTGATAAGATCAGAGTTGACAGCGGCTTTTGAAAGCTACGATTGTTGATCAGGTTCTGAAGTCATACGGAAAATAGTTATTAGACTTATCCAAGTGGGAGACTGTTGGGTTAGTGTCTAAGTCCATAAGTATTTTGGTATGTACTTGACCCGATTATGAGCATGGTCCTTTTGGGTTGCCTTCACCATAGCAATATGTAGGATGAATTAAGGAGAGAGAGGTTTAAGTATGATTTATTAATATATTATGAGAATAATATATTAAAGGAGAAATCATATTGTTTAATTAATATTAGTCAAGAATTAATTAAGAATTAATTTTGTGGCTAAAAGAGATTAATTAAATTTAGGGGACTGGACTGCAATTATTGGATAATTGAGTTATTGGGCTAAGGAATGCTAAAGGAATAAGGGGTGAATGAAATTATGATGGGAGCCCATCATATTTTCGTCCATGGCCTTATCTCGAAGGTTCCATGGGCTGCTTAGAGTTTAAGCTGTCCATTAGGGTTTTGACTGAAACCCTAGCAACCCACACAAGTATATAAAGGACCCCTTAGGCCCCAAAAACGTGGAAAACTAATTCTCTATGGTTTCTAGTCGTTTTTTTGGCAGCCTCCTTTCTTCTTCTCTTCATCCAAGTTGCATAAGGTGTTTGTGACTCCATTAGAGGTATAGCACTTGAGGCACTAAGCTTTCTAAGGCCAATCCAAGCAAGGAATTGATTGTTATTGCTATATAACAATCAAAGGTAATTATCTAAACCCTAATTCAGTTTATAATATGATAGATCTATGTTTATTAGTCTTGGATTCAAAGCATGTACAATAGAGAAACCTAGATCCAAGCATTAGGGTTTGTATGAGCACATAGGATTGTTTCTTATGCATAAAACCCATCAGAGTTTTGGCAACTTTCTTTGTAGGGACTAGATTAAGGATATGGGCGGCAGTCTCTAAGGCATACCCCCAAAATGTGATTGGTAGCGAAGCTCGACTCATCATGGAACGAACCATATCCAACAAGGTTCGATTACGCCTCTCAGCCACACCATTCAACTGTGGTGTCCTGGGAGGTGTCAATTGTGAGACAATCCCACATTCCCTAAGATAGTCAAGGAACTCTGAACTAAGATACTCACCACCTCGATCGGATCGAAGCATCTTAATGTTCCTGCCCAATTGATTCTCGACTTCCTGTTTAAATTCCTTAAACTTTTCAAAAGTCTCTGACTTATGCTTGATTAAGTAGACATATCCATATCTACTATAATCATCTGTAAAAGTCAAATAATAACGATTAGCATCCCTTGTAGCATGTTTGAAGGGCCCACACACATCGGTGTGTACAATATCCAACAAGCCTTCACCCCTCTCACAAGAACCTGTGAAGGGTGACTTTGTCATTTTTCCAAGTAAGCATGATTCACAACTATCATCTGACTTTAGGTCAAATGACTCCAAGACTCCATCCTTTTGGAGTTGGCCTATGCGTTTCTTGCTTATATGTCCAAGACGACAATACCATAATGATGCTTTATCCAGGTTATTATTGACATAATCAATACACAATACATTATTTCCTAAGTTATCAACCATAGATACTGTTTCATACACGCCATCACAAGGTAATGCTTTAAAATAAAGAACATTATTAAAGAAAGCATTAATAGAACCAACTTCATTATCAAATGAAAAAGTGAAACCTTGTTTATACATTGCATGAAAGGAAATAATATTTCTTGCCATTTCTGGCGGATAACAGCACTTATTCAAATCTAAACTAAACCCACTACTTAGCGATAAAGTATAAACTCCAATCTTGGTGACAGGTAAAGCTTTCCTATTCCCCATGATTAAGTTTATTCTTCCTTGCTCCACATTCTCACTTCTTCTTAGTCCCTGCAAATCAGAACATATATGAATACCACAACCGGTATCAAGGACCCAAGAGTTAGAATGGGGTGAGTTATTAGATAAGATAGTGTAAATACCTGCATGGTTGGGTTTAACTTTCCCATCCTTCACATCGTGCTGGTATTTTGGGCAGTTTCGCTTCCAATGTGATTTTTCATGGAAATAGAAGCATTCAGCCTCTTTTGGGTCAGAAGGAGTGACGAAACCTTTCTTGGTTCCACTTGAAGAAGAGCCATCAAGGGTCCTAGCCTTGGTACCCTTTGAAGAGCTCTTTCTCTTCTTCCGTCGACTTTTCCCGATTGCCAAAATCGGAGTGGAGTTTGGAGTAGGAGTGTTAACAACCGACTTCCCCTTAAGTCCTATTTTTGCGGTCTTGAGAAGACCCTGAAGTTTGCTGAGTGTGATCTCTTCCTTATTCATGTGATATGTCATGCGGAATTGATCATAGCACGATGGTAAGGAGTGCAAAATGATATCTATTGCAAGCTCCTTAGGGAAGTTCACATTAAGCTTCAGCAACCGATCCACATACATTTGCATTTTCTGCATGTGGCTCATGACGGATTCCCCATCCTTCATCATGGTTGTTATCATGGAGCAGATGATTTCATACCTCTCTTGTCGTGCACTTTGATGGTATCTTTACATCAGATCTTGGTGCATTTCAAAAGGGTAGAAGTCCTCATAGGACTTTTGGAGTTCCGTTGTCATCGTGGCCATCATGATGCATGCCACTTTGGTAGCATCCCTTTCATGTGCCTGAAAGTCAGCGATCTCCTGGGGAGTTGCAGTGGTCACATCAATCTCCTTAAGCTCCTTGTCGAGGACATATTCTTTGTCCTCGTAGCGGGTAATCATCCTGATGTTTCTGATCCACTCATTGAAGTTGGATCCATCAAAAGTGATTTTCCCACACAAGTTCATAAGGGTAAAGGAGCCATTAGGATTAGAGCCAGAAGCAGTATTGTTTGAAGACATTTGAAGGAAGAGGACAAGATTAGTTTAGATATTAAGAGAGTCCTTAATAAAACACCCAAATGTAATATTAAGGCTAGGATCCAATCACAATATATTATAACTTAGAAGAGGTATGCCGTAATCCAAGCTATAACATATTTGAAAGGTAGGTGAATGACGATTCACCAATTTCCACCAAGAAAACCGAAATATTAAATATTAGGTTTTTGATTGGTTTCTTAGAAATTCCTAGATTCTTTTGAGATTCAATGAACTTTTCAAAGGCATGTTTCAATCTCGAGTGTGCCCTCCAAGTTTTGTGACTGGGATACCGAGGATCACAAAACGAGGTGTGAAGTAACCATGCAAATCACTTGGTACCCTTAAAGTTTATCACTCAATCGATGTGCCGGTAAACCACACACGCTCCACCGATACTATGATAAACCTTAAGTGACCCTTTACCTACCTTGTTAAGTCCAAGTTAGTGTGGCGGTTAAGCACACACGCTCCAACAACGACTTAAACAAAGTGTAAAGTGTAACTTAATGGATTAGCACCTTATTCACATTTTTCCTAAAGTAACTAAGATTGGGGATTTAATAAAACATTTAGTTACTTTATAATATTCATCATACTTTTAATGAGAATTGATAAGTCCTTGTCTTTACCCGTTCGGCTAACGACCCTCCACCAGTCAAGCAAGCGGTGGGTGAGAGTGGACACCCATTAAGTTGCCATTTTATAGGCAACAACCTTATACCGACCTTATAGACTAACTTCGTGAATGAGGCGTACTAGCGGTAAGACGAATTTGATCTTATACATACATACACACACACACACACACACACATATATATATATATATATATATATATATATTATTAACTTATAATATTATAAGTATAAGGGTAGAATTTTAACTTTTAAAATTCTATGGGTTGGAACTAAAGTTTTAACATGAATTTACTTGTTCCAAAACTTGAGGGCAAGTTTTATAAACTTTAAAAACTTTTCATTTCTTGTAACTTATGAGTTTATTAGGGTATTAAAAATGAAGACTCTTCATTTTTATAACCCATGTGTTCTTTTAATGGTTTTAAAGCAAAGTGACTTTTGGTTTTTCCATAACTTGAGGACATGTTATGGACTCCATTAAAACACATAATGATCAAGAATTAAACTACCACATAGGTTACAAATAATTCCTATGATCATCTAAACATCATAAGATCAAGAACATGAATATGAACACTTTCATGAATAAAAAATTACACTTAAAAACTTGTAATTTTGATAACTTGTTGTTGTAAATGGATTAACATGAACATTACACCAACTAAAACAAGTTTTATAACACCAAAACTGTTTAGGGTAATATTCCTAGTCCATTTCCAGCAACAAGAACCGAAATTCTAAAAATTGCAGCCTCTACTCGTCGAGTGCATGAACTGACTTGACGAGTAGCTTGCATTTGGTCATGGACTCGTCAAGTCCCCCCATGGACTCGGCGAGTTCATACGGGCAGAAAACGGAAAACTCGATTTTTCAAGCAGTTCGCACAAAAATCAAACAAGCAAGCCTAGGCTCTGATACCACTGATGGGTTTTGAGCATTCTAACACTTCTTAAGTGTACATGCAACCCTAATTACCTTGGATGTATGTTTGTCTAATTATCATGAAAAGTTGAATTCCAAGGTTATATTCCTATCTAGCGTACATGGGGAACAATTTTTAACTTGAATGAAAGATAGAACAACTTACCTTGTTGTTGCTTATGTTCCTTGAAACCTTATGAGCCTAGCACCCCAAGTGTGATGCCTCAAATGCTTCACACAACACCAAATTCTCTTGGAAAGACTTTTGAGAGAATACACACTTCTTAAAATCGGCCTAGCTCTCTTGTTTCATATGTGTATCCGATTTTGGTGGAGAATGGGACTCTTATATAGTGTTGACACATCTAGGGTTACACCATGTAAACCCTAATGTGTCATGACTCTTCATTTCCATGACCCATGGGTTTGTAACTCCCATGGAGCATCCATGGAGCATCCTATGGGTGGAACCCAACTTGATAATCCATGGAGCCACTTAGCCCACTATACAAGATATGGATGATTTACATAATCAACCCATATATTTAATTAGTTATCTTTTGATCACTTAATTAATTCTAAATTAATTCTTGATCAAACTAATCAAATAATATTATTAATATATTAGAACTTATAATATATTAATAATCTCCAAGTGTTATTTCTCTCATTTAGTCTATCCAATTGCATGGTGCCATGCAACCCAAATGGACCATGCCGGGTCTGGTCAAGTACTGACCAAAAATAGTTAGGGAATTAGACACCTTATCCAACACCCTTATCTTAGGACATGTAATTGACTGGGTTAGAGTTTGACAACGACTTTGAGAGACATAGATATGTTCACAAAGGAAGGACCATAGAGAGACATAGTATGCATGTTTATAACATGGCATGATTGATGTTTAATTAAAGTATTTAGATGATTACTCGAAACATTATAAAATGAATAAAGTCTAATTAATATGGTGATTAAATAATAAGAGTTTTATTTATATTCTGATGAGAATAATATTCTATAAGATCGATAGATTCATTAAGATATCAATGAAACGATAACAAACAATAAACACCAAGATGAATCAAACGAGTGTCGAATGACTAATATGCTCCACCTCAGAAGAATTCAACGTGAATTGCTACTATAGATGTCTGCTAGGGTTACAATACAATATCTGGAAATAATAAACTAGAAGCCTCTCCTAATATAATGTATGCATGCACTATATATATATATATATATATATATATATATATATATATATATACCGAACCCTAAAACAAAACACGGCTGGACAGGCCCAGACCGAATATACAAATGGACTTAAAAGCTAAGCCTCAAAAGCTAAGCCCAATGACGCAATCTCTTAGACTCAACAATTTCCTCCTTTATGTCAATTGGGGCGAGAGATCAGGTTGGTTTAGCAAGAGTGGTTTTCTTCACCATCTTGAATAACATTGGTATGATGGCAAGAAGAGTTTGACGAAACGAAATGTACCACCAAAGCATATCCGTGAAATTCTTCTTATCACTTTCATTATTCAGTTTTCACCTGTGTATGATATCAATAATATGCTCCAAACATGAAGTGCATAATAGGTGTTTATCATCGAGAGCAAACACAAATATTTGACCTTCGCCTCGAGTAAACATGATGATGTTATATTTTGAATCAATTTTTCCCATCTACATTTTGTTCGCATCGCTAGTCTTCCCAATCGGTTTGACAGTTGGCTTCTTCCATAAAACACTTGCAATCTGTTGATCCATCTTTGCATCCTCCATGATGTAAGAGGCCAACATTCTCTTGATGTGAGATATAATCAACTCATACTGTTGCTGCCCAGTCAGCAAAATGTTTTTGAGAATGATCCAATCAAGTGGATTTAGATTCGGTAGATCAGCCAATGAGATCACATGGACCAAATTGTGTGATCATATGGTTACTTTGAAGTTGAAATTTATAAACGAAACCACAAGAGTCGGTTTCAATACCTTAACTGATGTAATCTTTTGAACGCTCCACGTCAGGTATTGTGGTTGAGAGAATTCAAAATATTAATTATTTATTTCTTGATCAACCTTTGGATCAGGAGAAGGAATGTTGAAAATTGAATCAAAACAGTGAAATACAAAGGATTTTCAGGTGATAGGCATGTCAAACTAAGAATCCCTTGTATTCTCATAGTCAAAAGAAACGACTCGTTCAAGCCAATGAGTACTAGGAGACTCAATCGCTTCCTTCATCAATTTCTCCAATGACCACAGTGGAAAGAGAGCTTGTCTGCAAACCAAAGTATCATGAGCCTCTTTCTCTCTTTTCTCCCTTTCTTCTTCAGTTTCTTCTTCATCATCACTCTGACCCATGATACCCTTCGCGTTGTCCCTCACACTAAGACCCGAAGCTTCATTACCCTTCGGTTTAGTGGTGACATTCAGAATAGTAGAAGTTTGTTTTTGGAGGGTTTTGCAAATCTTCTCCCCCTTGTAACGGAGTAACAATTGGCTCCGTAACACCTTCAATTCGGCTCAAAATTAAAGAGTAGGAAGTAACTTCTTAGTTAAGTGCTTTCGAACCGAGAGAGTTAGAACCGAATCATGGGCATTGACTAAATTGGAGAGAATGGCAAAGACATCAGAAACACAACATTTGATGACAACTCGCTCTGACTTTAATGAATGAATCTATTTATTCGCCTGATTTAGTTGAATGGACTAAACGTCAAGCAGAGTAGTTTTGCGAGCAAGTTCATCCATAATTTTGTGCTCCATGGCATGATCAGATTGAAGTTTGTCAAGACGAAAGGAGATAGAGGACATAAGAGTGGTTTGATCAGCTTGAAGACTGGTTCACACCGAATCAAATTTATCTTTCTCAGCCTGAAGAGAATTGGAGAGCGACTCAATGGCATTTTTAACCTTGTTGGTGTTAGACTCTATAGCTTCTTTAAGAGATTCCAGAAGAATCTTGGCATCTGAAATTAAAGTGGCTACATCTTCGGATGCTTTCTTACAAGACAAAGAGGAGGCATCCACAACCTTGGTTTTGTTCTGGATATACTCATCAATCTGTTTGAGGGTTGTTTCAATCAGGGCTCGAACAGTAGTATCCGAGTAAGCTGATGTGGAGGAAGAGGAAGATTAAGCAAGTAGCTTGTCAAGTTTTTCATTCAGATCTTTGAAGTATCACTTTGTAAGGGGAGCATCATCATCATCCTCACTTAGAACTCTATAAGGACTATAGTAATAAGATTCAAATTCAAGTTTGTCTCCACCAAGAACTAGGAAAGAGTTTGAGGAAGGAGATGGGGAAATAGGTTTAGAAATGACAGGGGTTTCGGTTTCTGAGGTAGGTGCCCCCGTATCAGATGTGTTGACACAAACCGTAGGTTCAGGTATATTGGTTGTTGTTGAAGTTGCTTGAGAAATAATAGGTGGAAGGAGAGGTGTAGTGGAAGTAGGTTGAGAAGAAGCTGGTGGTGGAAGTGCTGCGATTGAAATAGGTATTGTAGTATGAGATGGAGAAGGAGGAGGAGTTGGAATTGAGTCATTAAGGTGTACCTTGGGAGATGCAGAACGTGGTGGCATATTTCCTCATGTGATCCTTCAAGGTGAGCACCTTCATCTTAGTCTGATTGTTCTTGATCGTGATCAGAAGGAATGAAATCTGAATCACTAGGCGAAGCTCCCTTCGATTTCCTTGCCATCTTCTTCGCCTTTTGCTTCTTTGGTGCAGAAGGAGCTACTTGTTCAGCCTTATGCTTTGGGCGTAGAAGCTTTGGAGGATTGAACTTCTTTCTCCGGCTTCTTTTGATCAGGCTTCTTCCCTCGTTTTGTTGGTTTATCAACTGCATCCAACGCGCTTTGCATCTCAGGAGTTAATTTTCTTGGTCCTGAAGAAAGAAGCTTTATGTACTCCCTGATAACCTTGCTTTCAGCAGAGATACACCAATACATCGATTTGGGAATGGAACCAACAAATGAGAATTTGGTTGGATCTAAGACAATAATATTGGTGGTATGGAAAGTGCCAATTGACGACCTCAGTGCATCAGCCATGATAGGAACATTAAACTTCTCAATGGCCCGATGAGTGATAGGCATCCAAAACCTACTACAGGAGATTTCAAAGTGTCTTGAAAAAGAATTGAGGCTTTGTACCAGTTGCGACCATAAAATGGATCCATAGTCCAAGTTGATGTCGTGATAAATACCATAGAGTAAGTTCATGAGTGCCTTGCTAGCCCCATCTGACCCAGCAACCCTTTCAACAAATGCCTGGAAAAGAAGAGTAAATAATTTGTTCCACTGTGGTGGGACGCAAGATTTCTTGAACTTGGTCACTGTTGTAAGAAGATCAGTATACCCCATATCGTAAAACATTGTGAACAACTGAGTCGTAGAGATGGAGTCAGGATTAACCAAGGAATCATCACAAGCCAGCTTTAGCAGGGAGAAAAATCATACTCTGGAGACAGAAGTTTTGTGATTGAAGTTTTCAACGAAAATGCATTCCTTATTTTTTTCATAAGAAGCCATTGTATAGACTTGCAAGAACAAAGACATGGGAACTAATTCCACTTGAGTCATAGCGATCACAAGTGGTGAATGTTTTAGGCATTCAACCACTTGGAGCATATAAGAAACATAAAGAAAAGGATACAGATCAATAATAAGGTTTTGTTTGGGTTTGATCGTCAACAGAGAAGATGAGGTAGTTTGTTCATGAGCAGATGAAGATTCAGCCATTGTTGTAGGTATGAAGAAGAAGATGAACAATAGAAATTCGCCGGTGTGTTCTTGAGAGAATTTGGAAGTGGTAATGTGGTATAAGGGGTATGAGAAAACCTTTTATACCATTTCTAGGTGAGGAAAAGAATCTGTAATTATGATGGTACGATCTTCTGAATCGGTGCCTCGAAAAGCGCGATTTGACAACTGTGTTTCCCTTGGAAGACGTCATCAGGCGTGATGATAGGAACTGTTTCAAATTCACGTGCCCGTTTCAAATCTTATCCAATGACTCGGGTTGAAATCTTATCTTGTTACCGCCTTTCCAACTTTAAAAACGTTTCAAATTCCTTGTGAATCTGTGACAAACCCTTTCGCTTCATATAAGGATGGCAATGTTCACACCTTAACATAGTATACTACCACAATATTTACAACCGAAGCATCAAATCTGAAAAATTGCCATTAGTACAATGAACAAGAATTGGGAAAATCAGAAAGATCTTCATGTAGGAGTGTGCCAATAGAAAAGAAATAAAGCAAAGTATCCCGGGCACGAATTGCTTCCTTCAAAGTCAAGAGAGACTTAGAAGTGTCTGTGTGGTTTCCTGTTGAAATACGATCAAATGTTTATTAAGAAACATTGAAAGGCATCTTTTCAAATTTAAGCTAAAAGGGGTGGCTTAGCTTCAAGGGAACTTTAGTACTTGACATAAGACCGAAAGTCGGATGAAGTACTTGTGAGACCAGTGTAGCCTGTTAAACAAGTAGGTTAGATAATATATTCAGTGACTTGCTGATATTTATGTTGAAATCTTAAAAAATAAAAACTAGATCTTTTGAGAAGAAAAGTCTTGGTGTTAGGAAAATTCATAAAGATCAAACAAAAAGTAAAAAGATTTCAAGGTACAGAATATCAAAGTGATTTCGTTAATTCATGAGTGAAAAACTGGAACTTTGGGGTGCTCACCGTCAATTCGTTTAAGGCATTGGTGTTGGGCTGAAGATAGTTTTGATGTTGCATCTTTTGGGCTCGTAGTTTAGCCTTGTATTCTCCGGTTTGGGCCTGTCCAACCGTGAGCCTTTTATGTATAGTATTTAAGTTAATGCTTGCATGCATATTAGGTCAAGATTGCAGAGACTGTCGTAATAGCGATTGATCAAGAGTATTATTTTTTCCTGTAATCGTTCTTGTAATCTTCCAATCCTTTACAGTTGATGTTCTTAATCGAGCTCTTCTAAGGATTTTATTTAATCATTCGACACGTTTGATTCAAGCTGTTTTGTTCTTATTATTGTTTTTTTGCTGTTTCATATTCATATACTTGTTCAAGATCTAATCGATCTTCATAGATTAAAAGTTGTTTTAATCCCATCAATTGGTATCAGAGCAGGAGGCTGTGTAATCGATACACATCTTTTCTGTGAAAAAGATTTCCATTAGGGTTTTCCGCAATCATCGATATTTATTGAGCCGTCATCTTAATTGACGTATCTTAGTATTTATTGTTTTGCCCTAATCTGCTTTATTACAAGTCTGATCTTTGAACAGGTTTTACGATCATTATGGACGCGACGCAATCAAACCCTATTAATATTTCCAACAGCATCGGTTCGACGACAAAGATTCCAATCTTATATACCCATGACTATGAAGTATGGGCGCATCATTTTGAAGATTACGTGATTGGATCAGAGGAAAATGGTTATCTCATATGGGAAGCCATCATCAATGGACCGTTTTCTCATTCTGCGACATCCAGAATCATTAAGACGCAAACAGAGTACAATGATCTGCTTAAGGACGTGACGAATATTGCGCAAGATGAAAAAGACAAATTCCAGTGCAATATTAAGGCGCTAAGGTTGATCAGATTCGCCCTTCAGTCCAACACATTCAGACTGGTCAGCTCATGCACTACGGCGAAGGAAGTGTGGGATAGACTTCGCGAACTGTATTCCACAGACGAAGATCTTGAACATTCTATCCAAACCTTGCTTCTATCTGAGTTTGGAGAATTCGGGCAAGGGGCCGAAGAAACAGTGACCCAGACATTTGATCGCTTCAATCATCTTCTCAGCAAGATGATCAAACACGACATTGAAAGGAAGCTCATCGAACAAAAGGTTACTTTCTTGAACGGACTGAGGTCTGAGTGGAGAGCAGTGGTTTCCACAGTCAAAGCCCATGAACAGTTTAAATCATACTCTTTGGCGAAACTGGTGGGTATTCTAAAGTCTCAAGAGAAGATTGTGGTTCAAGAGAAGAACGTTGTTTCTAGTCTTGGTTCGTTGGCCCTCCTATCTAAAAGTAAAGCTGTGATGGAGGATGAAGAGCTCAACTTGGAGGAATATGACCTCACGTCTGAGGATTATGCCATGATGGTGTCCAATCCTAAGCGGTTCATAAAGAAGAGATTCCCCAGCAACAAAAACCGAAACTGGCAGGGGAGTTACAGCTCTGAAAAAGTGAACAATGAATCGAAGGCTGAGGAGCCCAAGAAGGAACCGAAGGCAGATGGCGATTCCGGAGTAAGCTGTTTCTACTGTGGTGGCAAGAACCACTATGCTAAGGACTGTGTTCTTAAGAAGATGGCTGAAAAGGACAATGGAAAGGATGAGGAAGCCGTGCTACAGAAGAGATTGGATGAGTTGAGAAAGAAGAAGTCTACCGCTAACCCTTCTATTAACGCTCTTATTGTGCAGGGTTCGGTTAATGACGATGAGTTCGGTAGCACAGAAGTTTGGTCTACTGACTCAGAAGACGAAGAAGTGAGGAAGCCTACCCATGGAAAAGCGTATGTGGCAAAGGAGGCAAGCAGTGGAGGAAAATGCTTCATGGTGACTGACGTATCACAAATGAGGGGACACAACACCGATGGAGGAAGCAATGGACCGAAGGTGCAGGAGGATATGTGCTTTACGGCCAAACCACTCAGCCAGCAGTTCTATGAGCTCGATGAACTGATAAAGAAGGTACAATCTGTTTTTATTTCATCTAAAGTACCATCATCCTTATAAGAGAAAGAACTAAAAAATGTTAATACAAGAATTTCTCATTTAGATAGTAGCTTAACTCAAACTCGAGTCACCAATTCTAACCTGACTGATCAATTAAGCAGGGTGGCGTCGAAGAGTGAGGAGCGGCGTATGTGGATTGAGTTAAAAGAGTCGGAATTAGTTAAAGTTAAAGACGAAAACATTTATTTGCAGAGAGATAATTTGAAATTGTTAAAACAACAAAATGTTTTTTGTTTAATAGCTAAACGTTTATATTCCAATATTACTCAACTTCACTTGGATTGTGAGATAGGCCAAAAGATCCATCGCATGCTTTTGCCCTTCCTAGAGTTTAAGGAGGATGAAATCGATGCCGAAGCCTACAATTGTGAGAGTGTGATATCGTCTGATGATGTCAACCCAACCTATATGTATGGACTGGACAAAATTGAGTCCTTCATCAAATCCAAAGACCACAAGGACATGCTCAAAAATCTTTTGGACGAAAATGATAGACTTAAACTGAGAACCGAAACCATGCAAAAATTTGACTCTCTAAACGCCAACGTAAGCTCAGAAAATAAAATCGATGTTGAAAATGCATCTGAGCTCAACGAGGACGAAAACATGAGTGAAATTTCTGTAGAGGATACGGTTGACTGCTCAGAATTTGTTAAAAGCGAAACTGAAAACCACAAAAATCTTATTTCTGAAAATTCTGTGGAATTCGCTAGATTGTCCCAACAAAAGTCCCCGAAATTAGTAGAAAAAGCTGTTTTGTATCAAAAGGTCAGGACCACTCCGAATCAGGTATACAAGGTGACTGGAGTAACCGAACATCAAACAGCTGAACTCACAGCTATTGTTAACGAAGACAATGATGATGGCTGTGATGAGTACTTCTGGGAAGCTCCTATTGATAATGGAAACGAAACCGTTGGCCTATCTGAAATAACCTCCTAGATGAGAAAAGGGAGATACATACCTGAACCCTTGAACAAGCCTGATAATTTCAGTGAACCAAGCACCAGTGGTACGAAAGATATTCCTCAAAAGGATGATCGTTCAGCAAAAGAAGACATTCCTTCAACACCAACAGCTCGAAGTGAAACTTCATCAGATACTCCTTCCACTTCCTCAGGGCAAACTGAATCTTCTTCAGATATTCCCTCTGCTCCCTTGGCTCAAAGAAAAACTCCTGAAGTTCAGAAGGAACCAGCCAAGGTGACAACAAAAACGAAAGCGAACGTTCATCATCAACCTAAGCAGATGAGGGATAAGAAGATAGAAAGGAACCTAAGATACAGGAAAAATCTTTCTGAGAGGAAACAATTCTGGCACTCCCAGAATGCATACTACTCACATAAAGACAAGAATATGAAGTATGAAAACAATCCTGTAAGAAAGCCTGAAAATTCCAGCAACCGAAAACCAAGGTTCGGTTCACAAGAAGATACCAACCGAAGGCAAAGGTTCGGTTCTGAAAAGGACATCAACCGAAAGCCAAGGTTCAGTTCACAAGAAAATACCAACCGAAGGCAAAGGTTCGGTTCTGAAAAAGACTTCAACCGAAACCAAAGGTTCGGTTCCAAGGACAACTCCAACCGAACGCAGAGGTTCAGTTCTGAAGTTAAAGGAGAACAAAACTCTAAGGTCAGTCCCTCCTATGATCAAAAGCAAAAGAGTCACCTAGAGTCACCAACCAGGAAGTCCTCTCCATCCAAAACCTCTAATTCTAACTCTTCTCATTCTTCTACTTCTACTTCTCGTCCTCAAAAGCCTCATTCATCAGCTGAACACAAGGGAAAGCAGAAGGTCGATGAATCTAAACCAGAGTCCAAAACGAACACAACCAATCCTAACAAAATAAAAGTTTTTACCATTAAAAAGAAAGATGAAACAACTCTAATAAAACGAACATATCTAGTTGATATCTCTCTTACTATTCCCGTTCCCATGAAAAGCTCACATAGACCCAAGAAACTTTGGGTTCCTAAATCTGCTTAACTCTTGCAGGTTATCAGTGACGAGCAGTTTGACGAAGAATGGTACATCGATAGTGGCTGCTCACATCACATGACAGGGAGGAAAGAGGAGCTCAGGGAATACAGATCTCTTACAAATGGTGGCAACGTTAAGTTTGGAAATAACTCTTTCGGCACCATAAAGGGATATGGGATGATAACGAATGGTGATTTTACCATAAGGAAGGTGGCCTATGTGGAAGGACTTCAACACAACCTCATCAGTGTATCTCAGCTTGTTGGAGGTACAGGTCTCAAAGTTTCATTCGATGATGAAGGTTCTGAAATCATAGAGAAAAAGACAAATAAAGTGATTCTGAAGTCAGAGCGAAAGGGTGAAATGTTTCCTCTGAACATGAAACCCATCAAAGGAAACCCAGCCATATGTCTGCTATCAAAAGCTCAATCCGACGAAAGCTGGCTGTGGCATAGAAGACTCTCTCATCTCAATTTCAAAGATATCAACCGACTTGTCACTGGAGGTCATGTTAGGGGTCTTCCATTGCTCAAGTTCGACAGAGAGCATTTGTGTGCTGCATGCGAAATGGGAAAGCAGAGTCGTCAAAGTCACCCATCTGTAATCAACACAAAAGTTGTTGAACCACTCGAATTGCTTCATATCGATTTATGTGGTCCTTCATCTATCGAAAGCATCGGTGGTAGCAAGTATATTCTTGTTATCGTTGATGAGTTTTCACGATTTACATGGGTGTTCTTTCTAAAGCTCAAATCTGAAGCGACTGAAAAGCTGAAAGTGTTTATCAAGCAAATTGAAGTCCAGCTCAAGAAGGTCGTTCGTAACATCAGGAGCGACAATGGTCTCGAATTCAAGAACAGGGAGTTTGAAGAGTTTCTTGCAGAAAAGGGAATTAGTCACAATTTCTCAGCTCCTTACACACCACAACAGAACGGAATAGTCGAAAGACGAAACCGATCCCTGTGTGAAGCTGCCCGAACCATGCTAAGTTTCGCTTCCTTACCTCTTTATTTTTAGGCTGACGCTATTTCTGCTGCTTGTTATACACAGAACAAGTCCTATCTCAATAAGCGATTCACGCTCACACCTTATGAGATAATAAATAACAGAAAACCCAATGTGAAATTTTTCCATGTGTTTGGCTCAAGGTGTTTCATCTTTAACTCTAAAGAACACCGCAACAAGTTTGATGTCAAAGCCGACGAGGGAATCTTTCTGGGTTACTCACTCACATCCAAGGCATACAGGGTCCTAAACAAACGTTCAAAAAGGATTGAAGAGACATACTATGTGACCTTCGATGATTGCTATGTCAAGAAGCTACAGGCCATAGATGAAACTGCCAGGGAAATCTTTCCTCAAACTGGCCAAGTCACAGTCTCAATCGCCAATTTGTACGAGAATTTTCTAGAACTCTTTGACGAACCGGAAAAAGCTTCTCTCTCAGAAGCAAATGCAGCTGACAACAAAGTTGATCATATGAAGCAGATTGTCGAAGATGCTGCAAGAAGAATGCATGAAGGAGAATCGCCCACTGATGACTCTCCAACCAACAATGCTTCAGTCGAGGGGGAGCCAAGTACTCAAGTCGAGGGGGAGCCAAGCTCTACTTCTCCAACCGAAGATGTCAATCCAAACGAAGGTGCTTCAACGCCTGAAAATCCAACACCACAAGAAACCCCAGAACCTCATGTTTCTCTAGACTCATCAATTGAGGGGGAGCATGATGATATTGTTGGATTAATGTCTAAGTCCATAACTATAATTGGTAAGACTTGACCCGACCCGGCATGGTCCATTTGGGTTGCATACCATCATGCACTTGGATAGACTATAATGAGAGAAATAAGACACTAATGGTTATTAATATATTATAAGTTCTAGTATATTAATAATAAGAATAATAAGATTATTTAATTAGTATTGATAAAGAATTAATGTAGGATTAATTAAGTGATCAAAAGAAGACTAATTAAATATATGGGTTGATTGTGTAAATCATCCATACTTGTATAGTGGGCTAATGCTCCATGGATAATCAAGTTGGGCTAAAACCCATAGGATGGTCCATGGATGCTCCATGGTGTATTTGTACCCATGGATCCAAGGAAATGGAAAGCCATGACAATTAAGAGTTTACCCTAATTGTGTAACTATATAAGCATCTTATTATTGAGGAAAAATCGGCCACTAGTAGTATTCAAGGAAGGGCTAGCCGATTTTGGTGAGTGTAGAATTCTCTGAAGTCATTCTAAGTGTTTTGATGATTGTGATTCCATTTGAGGTGTCACACTTGGGGCACTAAGCACTCAAGCTTCATGAAGACTTTCTACATCAAGAGGTATGTATTCTATCTTGTTACATTATTGTTTTGTATGCTAGATTAGGATAATACCTTGGAAGTTCTTATTTGCATGTATAATAGAGAAAACATAGATCCAAGGTATTTAGGGTTGCATGTACACTTAGGAAGTGTTAGAATGCTCAAAACCCAACAGATATGACGCTGGATTACGATAGCCTTTCTGAGCCAGAAGAGATGATCAACGCTGAACTAGATCCAACATTCGATCTGAATTACCCTCCTCTTACCAAATGGACCAGAGATCATCCCATGTCTCAAGTAGTTGGTGATGTATCTGAAAAGGTTCTGACCCGATCTCAACTGAAGGCAAAACAGACATCCTTATTTTCAAAGGTTGAGTTTTGTATGTTTAACTCATTCGTATCAAAAGTTGAACCGAAGACAGTGAACACTGCCCTCGATCACTCTGATTGGGTTCAAGCAATGCAAGACGAACTGAACGAGTTTGAAAGGAACAAAGTCTGGCGCCTCATTCCAACTCCTCCGGATGCTTCGGTTGTTGGTCTCAAATGGGTCTTTAGGAACAAAATGGATAAGGAAGGGCTAGCCGATTTTGGTGAGTGTAGAATTCTCTCAAGTCATTCTAAGTGTTTTGATGATTGTGATTCCATTTGAGGTGTCACACTTGGGGCACTAAGCACTCAAGCTTCATGAAGACTTTCTACATCAAGAGGTATGTATTCTATCTTGTTACATTATTGTTTTGTATGCTAGATTAGGATAATACCTTGGAAGTTCTTATTTGCATGTATAATAGAGAAAACATAGATCCAAGGTATTTAGGGTTGCATGTACACTTAGGAAGTGTTAGAATGCTCAAAACTCAACAGTGGTATCAGAGCCACGGGTTGTTTTCTGTTAAATGGTTTTATGACTCCATAACTTGTCCTCAAGTTATGGAGGACCAAGAGTCTCTTCATTTAATAAAATAAAATAAAATAAAAAAAGGTGTAACCTTAATTAATTCCATAAGTTATAAAATAAAGAAAAGTTAATTCTTTTATTAGTTTAAAGTCTTCCATAACTTGTCCTCAAGTTATGGAACTTGAAGAGCTTTTGGATTAAAACTACTTTAAACACATAAGTTATGGAATTAATTAGTTTTGAATAGTTTCAAAACTTGCCCTCAAGTTTTGGAATTTGTAAAGTTTTCACTTATGAATACTTTAATTCCAAGTTAGCCCTTAGAATTTTAAAAGTTAAAATTCAACCCTTATACTTTATAATATTATAAGTTAATAATATATATATATATATATGTATAAGAGTAAAGTCAGTCTTACCGCTAGTACGCCTCATTCACGAAGCCGTTCTATAAGGTGGGTATAAGGTTGTTGCCTATAAAATGGCAACTTAATGGGTGTCCACTCTCACCCACCGCTTGCTTGACTGGTGGAGGGTCGTTAGCCGAACGGGTTTGACAGGACTAGAATTCTCCCTTCATTAAAAGTATTAATGATGAATACTAAGTAACTAAACTCTTAAAAAATACCCAATCTTAGTTACTTAGGAAAAATGTGAATAAGGTGCTAACCCATGAAATTACACTTTACACTTTGTCTAAGTCGTTAGTGGAGCGTGTGTGGTTAACCGGCACACTAACTTGGACTTAACAAGGTAGGTAAAGGGTGACTTAATATTTATCATAGTATCGATGGAGCGTGTGTGGTTAACCGGCACATCGATTGAGGGGTAATTTATTAAGGGTACCAAGTGATTTGCATGGTTACTTCACACCTTGTTTTGTGATCCTCGGCATCCCAGTCACAAAACCTGAAGGGCACACTCGAGATTGAAACATGCCTTTGAAAAGTTCAATGAATCTCAAAGATCTAGGAGTTTCAAAACCAATTAAAACCTAATAATACATTTCGTTTATCTTGGTGGAAATTGGTGAATCGTCATTCACCTACCTTCAAATATTTTATAGCTTGGATTACGGCATACCTCTTCTAAGTTATAAAATAGTTTGTTGGGTCCTAGCCTTAATATTTCATATTGGGTGTCATATTAAGGACTTTAAATCAACTATCTTGAATATCTCCCAAAAGATGTCTAGTTTAGACACCTATGATCTTCCCAAATCTCTTGAAACAAGGTTTCCTAATAAAGATGATGTCCCATGGATATCATACTTCTTCACCTCTTCAAATTATTCTCCCTAACCCACAAGTTCTTGAAAAGTTTAAGGTCACTCAGGCCCTATTAGGCAAGGCAAGGTCTAGGTGTGGTCACATCTTGGAGATGTAGTCACATATTGACAAGCCGGGAGAGTTGGGTGTCAAAGTCTTGAGAAAGTTGGTGGTTCAACTACTTTCTAAGTCACATAGTGAGTTCTTTTGGAACACCTATGAAAAAGACTATGACAAGACCCTTAATGATCTTATCTATTTGTTAAGATCAACTTCCTAAAACTTTATGGACATTGACAATGATGACATTGGATATCCAGTAAAGCATTCTCTTCCCAATGGAAAGGGATCGGCTATAGTCAACTCGGTTGACCAAATGGTAAAGAGAAAAGCTAAGTCTGTGATAGTCCTGTGTACCATTATCAAAGGGTCCATATGTTTGTATTGCCAAAGAAAGGGCATTGGTTGCGAAGCTGCCAAATTTACCTAAGGATGTTAAAGTCAATAAGTTTGACTCTACTTCAGGTAAAATCCACTATCTAACTCTGTTAAGTTTCTATTCTGAGATTCTTGATACATGATGTGACCGGGTCGCATGGTGATGGTTTAAGAATCAAAGGAAAGTGAAGAAACTTAAAGGAAGAATATGCTGAATCTGATCGCATAGATGGATTTCTATCGCATAGTTTGAAAAATCGGATTCTTGAGCTACTTCTTAGGAGTTATGAGATATTGCTTAGGAATAGATAACAACAAGTTTTCATATGGATTGTAAGGATAGTTTTTCCGCAAAGTTTTAAAATAAAAGGAAATTTTTGATTTTATTTATTTTAAAATATCCTTACAATGGCATCTGTGGAAATTTTTGTTGCTTATAAGATTCCATTAGTAGCAAGAGTGGAAGTATGAAATTGATTCTTTCATTTGTGGTAATGTCTAAATTTACCAAATAAGGAAAGATTCTCATCACCCAAGTTTCAATTGGACCGGAACTTGGAATCATGCAAGTTGTATAGCATGATGAATGAGAACTTTCAAGTTTTGGAAAATTAAGACTAATTACTTGTTCACATGGATGTGTGAGTCAAGTAAAGGACTTAGGGATCGAGTACGCATTCTTGTGCACTGATTAAGTCCACCACTAAAGATCGATAAGAAGAATCAAATAAGGCAGAAGGATAAAAGTTTCTCAAATCTAAAAAGATGGGAGAGTACTTTAGTATCAGTTTTGTGATCATCTTAATGATTAAGAAACCATATCAAAATTAGTTCTCTAAGGAAATCTTAGTGCATTCTTATGACTAAGAAGAGGAACTTGAATTGTTGAAATGGTTAAATCAAGAAGATGAGTCATACTTTGTTCCAATACAAGTCTTAGAGTCATACTCCAAGATTGTAACTTGAGTGACATGTCTTAAAGAAGGTTTAAAACACTTGTCAAATGTAAGAGTAAAAGTTTTGTACTCTTGTACATTTGAAATTGGTAAGTTGTGATGTTTTGGATAAAACAAAGACCAACTTAGGCCAATTATGTGAAGTGTTTGTCTTGAGTAGAATCCGCACTATCTCTTGGATGTTTGACAAGGGAGTCTTATAGGTCAAGAGGACAGTGGGAGTCTTAAAGGTCTTGAAAGTCTCAAGAACTAATCAAGAATAGAACCTGAAGTTCTTCACTAGCACACGACTTGAGGTTTATAACCTATCGTGTTGACATATCTGTGCCCATTCCAGTTAAAGTTGGATTTGCATATGAGTTCTTAGAGTTCTCAGTTTGTTGCATAACAACTTGGAAGCAATGGCAGGCCCTTGAGCTGCCAGGTGGCAAGAAGTTAAGATTGAGTTCAATCCATATGGTTTTGGATTTGTCATTATCTTTGTCTTGTGATTATGGTTTGACAAATTCATATGGGTAGGAACTCATACACCATATAAATCTAAGTGTCATAAGGTTTCTCTCCGATTCATGAAAATGATGGTGAGGAAACGCTTTCACTAAGTAGATTTTACGAAGATATCAATTGTGTTATTTGCATTTTCAAAAGTCGTTAGTGGAGCGCGTGTGGTTAACCGGCACACTAACATGGACTTGTGAGAAATGGCAAATGCCTAAGCAATTGAGACCATGATTACGGTATCCCTTTTCATGGTTCTTGAAATTGCTTAGACACACAGGTGAGCTATCTACGGAAAGGGTGTATGAATCTAAATTTCAGACTGTCTAGCTGATTTCTGAGTACATGTCAAAGCTAGTGGGAGCATAAGTGTTATGCTAATAATCATCATGTTAGTGGGAGCATGATAATTATGATAAGTATTGCAAGTTAGCAATGTTAATTATAGAAAACAAAAGTTTCAATTGGGAAAAAGTTGTTTTGCTATAATTAAGGGAGAGGAAATTATGCTTCATCTCAAATCTGTAAGCTTAGATCGTGAGGTTTTAATCATTTAGTCAAGGATATATATATGAATTTCATGTTGGAATGACTCAACATAAGGAAATTCTGTATATGAGTCCATTATTTGCGTTCTAAAATTCGATTATGATTACGGCATCCCTTTTCATAATCTGAATTATGAGAACTTGGCAAATTGAAATGGAAATGTTATAGCAAAAGACTGGTTTAGTCTTTATGTAAGACATCATGAATCGTGTCCCATATGCTTCGGATATAGGATCGATTACATGTGCTATATTCATCCGTTCTAAAATTTTCCAAATGCCTGGGGCATTAAGAAGGGAAAAGGTTTAGAACTGGATATGACTAAAAGGATTAAACAATTGTCGAGGACAATCTAAGGTTTACCAAAGATTGGTTACTCAAGGACAATTGGAAGTATAGTGATAATTCTGGACGGACCATATTGACATAATCTGTAAGGAGACAACTCTTGTTCAGAAGTGATAGTCAAAATGGAATCTGGAAATGTTTCAAAGTTAGAATTTTCAATCTGTGTAAGATTAAGGAAACTTAATGCAAGAAGGATATTTCCAAGGAGTTGATCTCCTTTGGAATACTCTGTAATGATTGTTGCCAAGTCTTTGTGACTTTGTGCATAATCATTACAAGAGGATCAATGCATATAAGTTTAGAATCTAACAGATTTCAGTAAATGGCATGAATTTGGAATTCTTGCATTTGCAGTAAGGATTTGGGAGTGTGAAAAGAGAATCATTGAAGTTATGTTCAATGGATCTAGTTCACAAAGTAAAGATCATAGACAAACATAGTATGCATACTTGGTGTATGGCATGACTAGTGTTAAGAAAACATAGTGTACATGCTTGGAGCATGGGACAACTATTGGTTTTAAATTCAAGAATAAAGTTGATAGCTGAAACAGTATACAATGAATAATGTGTAATCATATGGTGATAAATAAAAGGTGTTTTATTTATGTTCAAAGGGTTGATACCATATTGGATTCAATTATTATTGTGTTCTATTTTGCATGTTTTGACTTCCCGAATAAACTGGGTTATTCTTCCTGAATGACTAAGTTATTCAAACATCCACAGTCGGTTATATGTTGGAAGTAGATATGAATTAAGACTGTCATGGGTTGGCTTGTAGAGGTCTAAGGTGTTGGACAAAGGGCTACAACACTCATGAGTGCTCATAAGTTCTGAGTATTGGATTCAACCCGCGCTCATTGGAATCACTTCATGGATTTTATCACGAGTGATCATGAGACGATAATATCTTATATTCTTCAAACCTAGAGATATGAGTTGTTACTATGAGTTGATAGTACATTGATTGCACGAAAATGCATTTGGTAACTTGGTGCTATAAAACGTGCCTTTGTGTATGATTCAACAAGTAGTAGAACAAGCCATATGAGTCGAAGTTTATCCGTTCCTTTTACCTTCGGGATAAAAGCGATATCTGTGGGCCCCTCGATGATTTGATGATGACAAATGGAAGTGCTCGGCCGGGCCAGGACTGATTTGATTTGTTCAATTAGTCAGTTGTCATAAATCGGAAATCGGGAAACAACAAATGGACAGAGAGAATGATTATAATCCATGTCTCAGTCCATATGATATCTAGAATGGAGGAATATATGATCCCTTATCTAATGGACAAGTCATTGACAAAGATCAGAGTTCATCTACAAGGTCAGAGTTCGACAGAAGCTTTTGAGAGCTACGATTGCCAGTTGGTTCCTGAAGTCATACGCAATAATAGTTTTAGACTTATCCAAGTGGGAGACTGTTGGATTAATGTCTAAGTCCATAACTATAATTGGTAAGACTTGACCCGACCCGGCATGGTCCATTTGGGTTGCATACCATCATGCACTTGGATAGACTATAATGAGAGAAATAAGACACTTATGGTTATTAATATATTATAAGTTATAGTATATTAATAATAAGAATAATAAGATTATTTAATTAGTATTGATAAAGAATTAATGTAGGATTAATTAAGTGATCAAAAGAAGACTAATTAAATATATGGGTTGATTGTGTAAATCATCCATACTTGTATAGTGGGCTAATGCTCCATGGATAATCAAGTTGGGCTAAAACCCATAGGATGGTCCATGGATGCTCCATGGTGTATTTGTACCCATGGATCCAAGGAAATGGAAAGCCATGACAATTAAGAGTTTACCCTAATTGTGTAACTATATAAGCATCTTATTATTGAGGAAAAATCGGCCACTAGTAGTATTCAAGGAAGGGCTAGCCGATTTTGGTGAGTGTAGAATTCTCTGAAGTCATTCTAAGTGTTTTGATGATTGTGATTCCATTTGAGGTGTCACACTTGGGGCACTAAGCACTCAAGCTTCATGAAGACTTTCTACATCAAGAGGTATGTATTCTATCTTGTTACATTATTGTTTTGTATGCTAGATTAGGATAATACCTTGGAAGTTCTTATTTGCATGTATAATAGAGAAAACATAGATCCAAGGTATTTAGGGTTGCATGTACACTTAGGAAGTGTTAGAATGCTCAAAACCCAACAGATATGACGCTGGATTACGATAGCCTTTCTGAGCCAGAAGAGATGATCAACGCTGAACTAGATCCAACATTCGATCTGAATTACCCTCCTCTTACCAAATGGACCAGAGATCATCCCATGTCTCAAGTAGTTGGTGATGTATCTGAAAAGGTTCTGACCCGATCTCAACTGAAGGCAAAACAGACATCCTTATTTTCAAAGGTTGAGTTTTGTATGTTTAACTCATTCGTATCAAAAGTTGAACCGAAGACAGTGAACACTGCCCTCGATCACTCTGATTGGGTTCAAGCAATGCAAGACGAACTGAACGAGTTTGAAAGGAACAAAGTCTGGCGCCTCATTCCAACTCCTCCGGATGCTTCGGTTGTTGGTCTCAAATGGGTCTTTAGGAACAAAATGGATAAGGAAGGTAATGTTATAAGGAACAAGGCTCGTCTGGTGGTCAAAGGATACTGTCAGGAGGAAGGGATAGATTATGAAGAGACGTTCACTCCAGTAGCTAGGCTAGAATCTGTTCGAATATTTCTGGCCTATGCTGCTCACAAAAACTTTGAGGTTTTTCAAATGGACGTTAAATGTGCATTTCTCAATGGAGAACTCGAAGAAACTGTGTATGTGGAGCCACCTCCTGGGTTCGTGAACGAAAAGTATCCAAATCAGTGCTATATTCTGGATAAAGTTGTGTACGGCCTCAAACAAGCTCCGAGAGCCTGGTATGAAACGCTTACAAAATTTTTAAAGATGTCTAAATTCAAACAAGGTTCGGTTGACCCAACCTTCTTTCGCAAAAAGGAAGGTAACCACCTTATGATAGTTCAAATTTATGTCGATGACATCATCTTTGGCTCTACGAATCCCAGCTTAACAGCTGAATTCAGAAAGTTGATGGAGACTAAGTTTGAAATGAGCTCAATGGGTCCTATTAATTTTTTCCTTGGTTTAAATATAAGACAGGGACCCGAAGGCATCTTTATCAATCAGGAAGCTTACACGAAGACTCTCCTAGCGAAGTTTGGAATGATGGGAGACTCAAAAGTAAAAGTCCCAATGGCATTCGGCACCAAGCTCACCCCTTCACTAGATAAACCGGCTGTCGATATCACGCTCTATCGTCAAATGATTGGCTCACTGATGTATTTAACTGCTAGCAGGCCTGACATCATGTTTTCTGTGTGTTATTGTGCTCGATTTCAGGCTAACCCACGCGAACCCCATATGCTGGCAGTAAAGAACATCCTACGCTATCTCAAGCGAACCACCTCCTTAGGTCTATGGTATCCATCCAATTCAGGCTTCTTCGTTCAAGCCTATTCTGATGCTGACCTTGGAGGATGTGGACTCGACCGTAAAAGCACAACTGGTGGCTGTCAATTTCTTGATGGGAAGTTGGTCAGCTGGCAATCCAAGAAACAAACGTGTGTGTCGCTCTCTACTGCCGAAGCGGAATACATTGCCGCTGCATCCTGCACATCCCAAGTGATTTGGATCCAAAGTCAACTTCGCGACTATGGACTCAATATGAAGAAGATCCCACTATATTGTGACTCTGAAAGTGCAATTAGGATCTGTCATAACCCAGTGCAACACTCTAAAACCAAACACATAGCACTGAGGTATCACTTCATCAAAGATCATGTGGGAGATGGAAATGTCAAAGTTCACTTCGTAAGAACCACTGATCAACTGGCTGACGTCTTTACCAAAGCTCTTCCTGAAGCATCATTCAATAAAATATTGCAAGGGCTAGGTATGATGGAATCAGAGTCAGTACCTCCCACTACCTCTCAACCTCAAACGTAAGAAGCGAAATCAACCGAACGTTCGGGTTCGGTTCTATCATCTGACTCGCTCATTACTTCAAAGGTAGTTTTTCTGAATTGTATATTTTATTTGTATAAAATTTGTTTTTCTTTGTGTAAAAAGTTTTTCCAAGTTGCATATCTAATCTCCTTGGTTTCTTAAAATTTTTCAAAACCGAAACCTTCAGAAGGTTCGGGTTCGGTTTTTCAAAATTTTCCTGAACCGAAACCAACCGAAGGTTCGGGTTCGGTTTTTCAAAAATTTTCCTGAACCGAAACCAACCGAAGGTTCGGGTTCAGTTTTTCAACTTTTTCCAACCGAAACCAACCGAACGTTCGGGTTCGATTTTTCATTTTTCTCTTTCAAAGTTTTTTTTAAGTCCTAATTCTTTTTTATTTTTTTATTATTTATTTTTATTATTATCAAAACTCCAAAAATATTTTAATTTTTTTGTTTTGTGTGCTCATTTGTTTATGGGATATATATTTGATGACTTAGTTAAGTGTCCCTAGAAGCATGCTGCTGTATGTGTCCCAAGCCTCATAAGATTTTGAATAATAGCGTTCATGACCTGGTAAACACAAACCTGGTCTTCCCAATAAGGCTAACTCATTTATTCTAATCATGAGCTACCTCACTCTCTTCTCACATGAGTTCAGAGTATCCTGCTTGGTCCTTATTTTCGCAGCAGAGGTACTATGTTTTCTTTCACCATCCCCACTACACTTCTCCATTACATTCGTTTCATCACTGTAACCCTTGAGACTCTCAGAAACTACCACTGAGGTTTATGGTTACACAACATCTGTGTTTATGATCTTAGTTTCGTGCCACTACGAGCTAAGTAAAACCCAAAAATCAACACCAACGAATTGACGGTGACAAATTAATTTGATCAAGATTTCACCAATGAATTAACGAATGTACCCTTATAAAATCTCAAATTTTCTTTTGCGTGATTCCTATGAAATTGTTTCACACCATAACATTTCTTCCCAAGGAATCCAATTTTAATTTTTTTTCTGAGGTTTTATATTATTCCAAGCCAAAATAAAATACACTCCTACCTACTTGTTCAACAGACTACACCGGTCTCACAAGTACTTTGTTCACTTTCTTTCTTATATCAAGATTAGAATTGATGAATCAAAGCGAAACCACCCTTATTTAGCCTTATTAAAAGAAGCCTTTCAACATCTATTAATAAATGTTTGATCGTAATTCAACGAGATTCCACATTAACACTTTGAGGTCTCTCTTGACCTTGAAGGAAGAGATTCGTGCCCGGGATAATCAGTTTCGTGTCATTATTGACATCACAGAATATCCTTAAAGAGTTGCTTTATTTCTTTTTCTTTTACACTCTTTGCACGAAAATCCTTGATTTTCAAAAAGTCCGTTACTAATTATTTTACAGGCTGGATTAATATTGGATGGTTACTAATGAAGTTATGGTCAGCAATAATCCACGTGGGCGTTTAATTGAAAAGATGCCGTTTAAAAAGGGATAAGACGAAAAGGTTGCTGACGCGGCGGGAGTTCAAAGGATTGAAATTCAAACGATGGTAAAAGACAGGCGCGTGTGAATTTGAAACGGCCGCGCTTTTACTGACACTTATGGACGCGTGTGCGAAATTCAAGCGTCATATCTCTGGTAATTAATGGCGCGTGCGGATTTGAAGCGATTTTCTTCTGAAACGGCGCTTGTTGGGTAGCGTGATCCTAGGATTCTGACACTCTCTCTCCTACGTGATCATTGCATAGAAGATATGAAACGATCTTTCTCTCTCCTGTCTCTCACTATAAAAGGCAGTCCACAAAACCTTTTACCTCTTTACTGCCTCCGTATTTTCGAAAGAGCAAAACCTCCAGAGCACTTCACTGTTCATCTTCTTCTCCCACCTGCAACAATGGCTGACTCTTCTTCCGTCCATGCTACTTCTCAGATTCTTCCAATCCGTCCTCAGCAATGCCTAGTCATTGATCTGAATCCACTGGCGTATGATTCCTATATGTCGCCGGTCATCGAATGTCTCAAGTACTCCCAGCTTGCTCCTGCACTATCAAGGATTGAAACGGTGCCAATGGTGGCCTTATCTCAGGTCTACGCGACGGCTTACTACGACAAGGTCGTCGACAGGGTATTCTTCGAAGTGGCAGAACACAAGACGTCGATTTCTCGACCCCGTTTCTGCACCATGCTTGGGTTTGCTGCTGACCCATCGCGAGTGCACCCGGAGACGATTCCGGTTGGTATGCTGTACAACATGTTTTACAACATGGGCTACACAGAGGTTCTCACCTCCGTCGCCAAATTTAAGAAGTCCTGCCTACCGCCCCAGTGGAATGGGTTATTTACAGTTCTCTTTAAGGGCTTATCAGAAAGGAGCTCCGGATCGGACGGGGCCAGTCGTCTTTTCCTGTCGATTATGTATGGGGTGTACAACGGGATAAATCTGGACTATGGGTTTGTCCTTTGGCAACAACTGATTCAGAGCCTCTCTTCCTCTTCCTGACACTCCGAGGTGTCGCTGGCCAGGTTCTGGATTCTGATCACAAGATGGGCCATGGACAAGTTTAACGTTCCAACAGCCGACGGTGCACCGATGTCTTCTATTGGTACGTTTCATACCAAGAAGATCATCGTATCCGATGCATCAAAATTCTCATTCATTGGCTCTATCCCGGAGTCGATGTATGCCTATGTGCCAGCTGATAGCAGACTGATCAGAACGATCAAGGAGTTTCGCCCAACTGGTCCGCGGGAACTGACACCGGACATGCTGCGATCGATTCATGATGCCGATAAACCGGTGGCCAGGGGCAAAAAGGGTGACAAAGGGAAGCAAGTGTCCAAAGCTCCAAAGGGACCTTCTCCCAAGAAGCGTAAACAACCGAAGGCTGCTTCGTCCCCACAGCCGAAAAGGAGGAAGACCCAACCGAAGCGAAAGCTCTTTATTTCCTCCTCTTCAAGCGAATCCGAAGGTCGGAGTTCGGACTCTGAAGGATCACAAGGAGATGAATCTCCTCAATGAGGCAACACACCACCTCGGTCCCCAACCCCAGAGATGGAACTTCATCAATCCCCAGTTCCTTCACCTCCACCAACAATTCCTATTTCCATTCCCACCATAAACCCCACTATTCCCCCAACCTCTATCCCTATACCTCCACCCATATTCACCACATCAACCGAAACACTCCCTGTTACCGAAACCCCTCTAGTAACCGAACCTCCACAAACCGAACATGCCCCTACACAACCACCACCCGAAACTAACCCCCCACCTACTCAACCTGAACCAACCAAACCAATAACACCCCCAGCTTCACCACCACCTCAATCTCCAGAAGACGCCTCCGATGGCGACGATCAATACCTTGGTGGTGATCACATGAATTTTGACTCGGTCTACTATAGTCCGTTTCAAGTTCAAAGTGATGAGGAGGACGATGCTCCAGTGACAAAGAAGCATCTTCGTGAGCTTAACGAGAAGGTTGATCAACTTCTCGCCTCCTCTTCCAACCAGCAGTCATCTTTGTCTGAAGCTGCCCTTCAGAAGATAGTTGATGCCTTCTCCAGGGCTCAACATGATTCAGTGGCCTCAGCAACTGCTGCGATAGACGCCTCCACCAGAGCCTGTGAGGCCGCGACCGAAAAAGTCGATAGACTATTCTCCGACGCTTCTGACCTGCTGAAGTCCTTGCAGGAAAGCGCCGACGCCACAAAGACAACTTTGGAACCGATTGTTCAGCAATTGGCCAAGTTCGTCTCGACGGATTTGACTTCGTTCGCTACCCTCAGACAAAATCTCAGCGACGACAACTCGGCACTCCGTGCCTCCATTGATGCCCGCCGGGCAAAGCTACAAGAGGATCTTGCAGCTGAGAACTCTCTAATGGACGTTTTGACGAGTAAAACAACTGCCCTAAAGGTCAAGAGCACACAACTTTCCAACTCTCAAGATCAATTGGAAGCTCTTCGATCCGAGAGGGAAGTCATAAAGACGTGTGTTTCGGATGTCCACACAGCTCTATCCAACATCCTGGAAGCACACGACCCCATCCTTAATCATTCGGTGAGGCGCACCCTCGCTGAAAAACTCTCTCCTGCCATGGAATTATTAAGCAAGATTGAAGGCCTATCGAGTTTCGTGTCCATTCCGAAACAAGGGGGAGATGAGAAGAAAGGATCGAAACCACCTCCTTCCTCCAAAGCTACTCACACCACCGAACCACCCCCAACTGGTCATGCCTCGGGTTCGGTTGTGAAGAACAAGGGCAAAAATATAGCAGAGGGAGGAGATGAAGATGAAGATGAAAATGAAGACAAGGAGACCATTGCGGACATGTTAAAAAGAAAGAACAGTCGCAATGCTGAAGACGATGCCAGTCGTGTGGCGCGTGAGGCTGAAGAAGCCGAACGAAAGCAAAAAGAAGCCCACGATCTCCTTGAGAGCCGAAAGTTGCTCTTCCCTGCCTGGACCAGGGATCGTTTGATAAAAGAGGCCATAGAGACTCCAAGCATACTATGGCTCGAGCCGGTGATATCGTTCGACTGCAACAACACTATCGATTCGTAGTTCGATATGCCGCTGACTCGAAAGGCGTTCATCTTCCACGTCTTCTCTAACATTTTTGAAGTTCCGCATCCGAACGATGAGCTTGACAGGGAGCTTATTGACTTCTACCTGGAGGCCGCTCGCCCTCAATACCTCACATGGAGCGCCCAGAAGATTGTTAATGTTCGGGTGCTGAAGCCTTTTGCCGTTGGGAGATTTACAAACGTCAAGTTCAAGATTATCCGAGGATCTGCAAGAACTGCCCACATCATCACCCTGGCGGATCTGCCGAATCTAAATCCTCATGACTGGATAGTCTTGTACAATATCCTGCTGACAAATGAAGCCGAATATGGTCCCATCTTAGACCATGTCAAAAGGATGTTGGCTTGCTACATCATGGAGGTTGCCCAAATGGATCAGGAGGTCGCCACTGTTTTCAAAAAGAAACCGAAAGTAGCACCAGTGGGATCGGCCAGTGATCTAAACACAATGCAAATGGGTAAGATAGATCCGAGGCGAAACTCTGTGATGTTCACCAGAGCCGAAGGACAGAAATGTCTCTTCGCTTTAGCAGACAAGCACCTTTACACCACGACTTGCTTGGAGCACGTCTTATCAATCGTCAAGCGGTGTAAAGATAATTCGGCTGATGATATCAAGTACTTCAATGATATGATCAATTGGTACATCCGGTTTAGACAGACCATCCTCTCCATAACCAAGTGTCTGTTTAGCACCGTGAAGAAGAAGGTACCAACTTCAGCTGCCGGCCCAAGTAAGAAGTGAAGGTCTCGCTCCAAATTGACGCAAAGGGGGAGATTGTTGGGCTGAAGATAGTTTTGATGTTGCGTCTTTTGGGCTCGTAGTTTAGCCTTGTATTCTCCGGTTTGGGCCTGTCCAACCGTGAGCCTTTTATGTATAGTATTTAAGTTAATGCTTGCATGCATATTAGGTCAAGATTGCAGAGACTGTCGTAATAGCGATTGATCAAGAGTATTATTTTTTCCTGTAATCGTTCTTGTAATCTTCCAATCCTTTACAGTTGATGTTCTTAATCGAGCTCTTCTAAGGATTTTATTTAATCATTCGACACGTTTGATTCAAGCTGTTTTGTTCTTATTATTGTTTTTTTGCTGTTTCATATTCATATACTTGTTCAAGATCTAATCGATCTTCATAGATTAAAAGTTGTTTTAATCCCATCAATTGGATTTTGGGTCTCACTTAGCACGTGGTGAAACGAAACTAAGATCATCAACACATATGTTGTATAACCATAAACCTCAGTGGGAAATGCTGAGAGTCTCAAGGGTTACGATTATGAACCGAAATGAGATGGAGAAATAAGAATAGTTGGTTAAAGAACCGAAAGGACCTCTGCTATTAAAGACGGACCAAGCAGATAACTCTTAACTCAATGTGAGAAGAGTAAGGTAGCTCATGAATTGAGTGATTTCATCAGCCTAATTGGGAATAAACGATTTGTATATATCGAATCAGTAAGCTTCACTCAAAGTCTTGGAGGCTTCAGTTAACATGCAACAGCATGATTTTAGGGACGCTTAGCTAGTACATAGATAAAGCGTGTTATGCCTACCCCAGTCTCCATCATAGAAGTACATCTGTGATACTGAGGAATAATATTTTAGGAAATTTCGAATACTCAAAAAATAATTAAACTAAGCAAATAGAAAATATTTTTGAGTTTTATGAATTTTTTGAAAAAGAAATAAAAATAGAAAAGAAAATATTTTAGAGTTTTATAAAATGAATTGAAGACAGAAAGTAAAGTAAGCAAAAGATATACATAGTATACAAATGATATGTAAGTTCCAAACCATAAGATGAAACAATCGCTCGCTTTTGAAAAATTATAAGAAGCGAAATAGACCGAGCCGTCAGTTCATTTCGGTTCTTGAAAAATCAGGAGCCGAAATAGACCGAGCCTTCGGTTTATTTCAGTTCCTGAAAAATCAGGAGCCGAAATAGACGGAGCCTTCAGTTCATTTCGGTTACCGAAAAATTAGGAGCCAAAATAGACCGAGCCTTCGGTTCATTTCGGTTGTTAGAGAATTTTAAGAAATCGAAAGCAAAAGTTATACTTAATGAAATGATTGTGGTTTTGGAACCGACTCAGCTTCCATCATTCTTAAGCCTTGTAGTATTTTATTAAACGATGCTTCGGGCAAGGCCTTAGTGAAGATGTTAGCCAATTGATCAGAGGACCAAACGAAGTGAATTTCAACATTCCCATCTTCTACGTGATCCTTGATGAAGTGATATCTCAGTGCTATGTGTTTTGTCTTGGAATGTTGCACTGGATTATGACAGATCCTGATGGCGCTTTCAGAGTTGTAATAAAGAGGAATCTTCTTCATATTCAGGCTATAATCTCTTAATTGGCTTTGGATCCAAACGACCTGGGAAGTCCTAAATGATGCAACAGTATATTCAACTTCAGTTGTGGAGAGTGAAACACATGTTTGTTTGTTGGACTGCCAGCTGACGAATTTACTATTGAGGAATTGACATCCGCCTATAGTGCTCTTTCGGTCCAAACCGCATCCTCCAAGATCAGCATCAGAGAATGCTTGAACGAAAAATCCTGATTTAGCAGGATACATATACCGAGTGAAGAGGTTTGCTTCAAATATCTGAATATGTTCTTAATAGGCACCATATGAGGTTCGTGTGTATTAGCTTGGAACCTGGCATAGTAACAAACAAAAAACATAATATCTGGTCTACTAGCTATTAGATACATTAGAGACCCTATCATTTGCTGATAGAGGGTCATATCAACAGCTGGTTTCTCCAAATATGGTGTTAACTTCGTTCCAAATGCCATAGGAACCTTTACTTTGGAATCTCCCATCATGCCAAACTTAGCCAGTAGGGTCTTCGTGTAAGCCTCCTGATTGATAAATATGCCTTCGGGTACCTGCCTAATATTTAGGCCAAGGAAAAAGTTAATTGGACCCATTGAGCTCATCTCGAACTTAGTCTCCATGAACTTCCTGAATTCAACTGTTAGGCTAGGATTCGTGGAACCGAAGATGATGTCATTGACGTAAATTTGGACGATCATTAAGTGGTCACTCTCTTTCTTGCGAAAGAAGGTTGGGTTAACCGAACCTTGTTGAAACTTGGACAATTTTAGAAATCGAGTAAGGGTTTCATACTAGGCTCTAGGAGCTTGCTTCAAACCATAGACGGATCTATCCAGAATATAGCAATGGTCTGGATACTTTTTGTTCACGAACCCCGGTGGTTGCTCAACATACACAGTCTCCTCTAGTTCTCCATTCAGGAAGGCACACTTGACATCCATTTGAAATACTTCAAAGTTTTTGTGTGCAACATATGCCATAAAGATTCGTACTGATTCTAACCTTGCTACAACAACGAAGGTTTCTTCATAGTCTATACCTTCTTCTTGAAAATATCCTTTCACGACCAACCTTGCTTTATTACGAGTCACATTCCCTTCTTTGTCTATTTTGTTTCTAAAAACCCATTTTAAGCCAACTACAGATGCATCTTGTGGTGTGGGAATTAATCTCCAAACTCGATTTCGCTCAAACTCATGGAGTTCATCTTGCATTTCCTGTACCCACTCGGAGTCATCGAGTGCAATATTCACTATTTTCGGTTCTATTTTAGAGATGAACGAATTAAACATGCAAAATTCTACTTGAGAGAACAGAGCAGTTTGCTTCACTTTTATTTGAGACTGAGTAAGAAATTCCTTAGATGCTTCACCGATTACTTGAGTTTTTGGATGATCTATTGTTCATTTTGTGATAGGAGGGTAGTTTAGATCATAGGTAGGATCCAATTCGGCATTGATTTCCTCTTCCAATTCTGATTGAATATCCGAATCATCATTCATATTATGATTCTCCCCCTCGAATGATGAGACGATCTCAACATCAGGTTCAGAATGCTCCCCCTCAAATGGAACTTCATGGGTCTTTGTTGGTGATGGATTTTCTCCCTGGAAAGACAAATAAGGGTAATCTGATGTGGATGAACCCTCCCCTGGAATATAGAACTTTCTTTTGGAGGTTCGCTTGGGCCTGACTATTCGGTTGGTCGTTGATGTTCGCTTTCCACTTCTTTTGCTTCTTTATCGATAATTTTCTTCAAGTTGTCGATCTTGTTGTCAGCTGCCTTTTTCTCAGAATTAATTGCTCTCTCTGGTTCATCAAAGATCAACGTGTATTCTTCAAATAGATTGGAAATTGGGACCGAGACTTGACTTGATGCTGGAAAGATTTCCTTCGTTGGTCCTTTACTTGATTGAAGTTTCTTCACGTAATCATCATCAAAGGTGACATAATAGGTTTCTTCAATTTTCTTTGAACGCTTATTCAGAACCCTATATGCCTTTGAAGTTAGCGAGTAACCAAGAAAAATCCCTTCATCTGCCTTTACATCGACCTTGTTTCGGTTCTCTTTGGAGTTGAAAATAAAGCACATTGAATCGAACACATGGAAGAACTTGACATTTGGCTTGCAATTATTCAGGATTTCATATGTAGTGATGGAAAATTGCTTATTGAGGAAGGAACGGTTCTGAGTATAGTAGGCCGCAGCTATTGTATCAACCCAAAAGTACAAAGGTAAGGCAACGAAGCTAAGCATGGTTCGGGATGCTTCACACAAACAGTGGTTTCGCCTTTCAACTATGTCGTTCTGTTGTGGAGTGTAGGGAGCAGAAAAGTTGTAAGACACAACCTTATCAACAAGAAATTCTTCGAAGTCTTGGTTTTTGAATTCCAATCCGTTGCCACTTCGTACATTTCTAACCACTTTTTGCAGTTGAAGTTCCACTTGCTTTATAAACGCTTTGAGCTTTGGAGTTGCCTCTGATTTTTGTTTAAGAAAGAAAACCCAGGTGAAACGTGAAAAATAATCAACAATTACTTTTCGATTGCTGAAGGACCACACAAGTCGATGTGTCGAAGTTCAAGTGGTTCAATGATCTTTGTGTAAACACATGTGGGATGACTCTTTCAACTTTGCTTTCCCATTTCACATGCAGCGCATAAGTTTTCCTTATCAAATTTGAGAACTGGAAGTCCTCGTACATGATCACCAATAACCAACTTATTGATATCCTTAAAGTTGAGATGTGAGAGCCTTCGGTGCCAGAGCCAACTTTCGTCAGAGAGTTCTTTTGATAAAAGGCATACAACTGGCTTTCCTCAAGTTGGGTTAAGATTTAGAGGATATATCTCTCCTTTTAGCCTGGATTTTAACAGGACAGTCTTCGTCTTCTTTTTAACAATCTCAAAACCTTCGTCATCGAATGAAACCTTCAACCCAGTTCCCACGACCATTGAGAGACGCTGATGAGATTATGTTGCAGTCTCTCTACATATGCTACTTTCTGAATTGAGAATTCACCAGCTGTGATCATTCTGTAGCCTTTGATCGTGTCATAAGAATTATTCCCGTATTTGACACATCCATCATCCTTAACAGCCCGAAACTCCCTTAGCTCTTCCTTTCTTCCTGTCATGTGACGTGAGTAGCCACTATCAATGCACCATTCTTCGTCAAACTGCTCGTCATTAATAACTTGCAAAAATTAAGCAGATTTAGCAACCCAAAGTTTCTTGGGTCCTTATAAGCCTTTTAAAAGACAGGGAATTGCAACGGAAAGATCAACCAAGTATGTTATTTTTATTAATGTGGTTTCGTCTTTTCTTTTGATGGTAAAAACTTGATTTTATTGTTTTCTTGTTTTAGTTTATTTGAAGATAACTGTTTATTTTTGTTTTGATTCTCATTTAAACTAGTCTTTAGATTCCTAGGGTTAGCTAACCTCTTCTTGGTATGAACTTCAGAGTGTGAGACTTGCTTTCCCTTTCCTTTGATATCCTTGACTGGGTTTGGGTTTTGTTGTTAATGAGAATGATGGACTTTAGAACCGTAACTTGTCTTTGGGTTCTTATCACTGCTTGATTCGGCACCGAAACTATTTCTTCGGTTTGTTTGGCTGCAAGACTGACAGTGAGTGCATGGACCTTTGTTTGTCTGAGGGCTTACTTTCACCTGTGGATTCGATACCCTATGAACGTGATTAGCGTTTTAAGAATTCCAAAAATGCTTTCTCTCTTTGAGATTCTTTTGGTATCTTCTGTTCCTTTGACATGTTTGCTCAGCAAGTTGTTTTTGAGATTTGTGAATTTTTGCTTTTGGTTTCTGTTCATCTTCACGAGCTTCGCTTGGAGATGATTCTCTAGATGCCTTTACCGATTCTCCTTGAATTTCTTTAGTACCGCTTGTACTTGGCACATCAAAGCTTGAAGGATTTCTAAGAGGTTCAGCCACATATCTACCCTTGAGTCTCCATGAGGTTTGCTCCGACATACCTACTTTTCATCTGGATTGTCAATGGGAGCTGACCAGAAAAAATTATCATACCCATCAGCATTGTCTTCATCTACCAAGGAAGTTAGCTCAACTGTTTGCTTTTTGGTAACTCTAGTGGTGGCATATACATGAATCGGTACTTTTTGCACCTTATTATATACCATTTCCTTTTCTTTAAGGACCTTGGACTTGTCCTCGGACACACGAGCGAATGCAACTGAATTTTCAGATGAGTGGTTTTTCCGATTTGGGTTCGCTTTTGAGGAATTCAGAGCAGTCAACCTCGTCACATTCATAAATTTCACTCATATCACTGTCCTCTTCAAATTCAAAAGTATTTTCCACATTCATCTTATTTTCTAAACTTAATTTGGTACTCAATGAGTCAAATTTTTGCATGGTTTCGGTCTTTATTTTCAATTTGTCATTTTCTTTCAATAAATTCCTAAGCATGTCCTTATGGTCTTTGGACTTAATAAAGGACTCAATTTTGTCCAGACCAATCCTGTAAACATCTGAAACCTCATCTGATGATACAATGGATTCTCAATTGTAGCATTCAACATCTACTTCATCCTCCTTAAATTCAAGAAAGGGAAAAATCATTTTCTGAACCTTTTCGCTAATGTCACAACTCAAATGTAATTGAGTAATATTAGTGTAAAGACGTTTAGCAATTAAACAAAAAATGTTCCTTTGTTTTAAAAACTTCAAATTGTCACATTGCAAATATATCAACTCATCTCTCGTTCTAACTAAGTCTAACTCCGTCTAACTCCGTCTTCTCGATCCACATCCTTCGCTCCTCACTCTTGCATGTCACCCTGCTAATTTGATCGGCTAATTTAGCATTTGTCAGGCGTGTTTGCATTAGACTTCCACTTAAACTAGAAAATTTGAATTTTAATTTGTTAAATTCCTTTTCGTAGTTTTTTTACAAGTATTTTAAGTGATTTGAGAATGGATTGTACCTTCTTGATCAACTGATTGCAGTCGTTGATCCTTTCAGTCACTGGTGTGGCAGCAAAATACTTATCTTCCATTTGATTCGCCTCATCATACTCACCTTCAGTTGTGTATCCCCTCATCTCTGACACTCCAGCTGTCACCATCAAGCATCTCCCAGCAAACTCAGTACTATCTTCTTTTGCCACAAATGCCCTGCCATGCGTGTGTTTATGTACCTCTTCATCTTCAGAGTCTGTAGACCAGACCTCCACGCCATCGAACTCCTCATCAGCAACGTTCTATTGCACAATCAAAACATTTATAGAATTGTTAGTGGCTTTATTCTTCATTATCTCCTCCAGCTTGCGCATATGGTATGCTTCATCATCTTCACCCTCCTTCTTCTCCGATAACTTTCTTAACATGCAATCTTTGGCAAAGTGGTTTTTGCCATGGCAGAATTTGCAATCGTATCCGGAGTCTCCCACCAGTTTGCTCTCCTTCTTTTGTTCTTCTTTTGGAGGATTAATTTTGATATCCTCTTTCGCCTTTTGGAGGATTAATTTTGGCAACTAGGTACTTTTTGCGAGCAAACTGCTTCGGGTTGGAAATAATCATTGCATACTCTTTGCTTTTCAAATCACATTCCGACATTTCTGACTCTTCTTCATCTTCTACCACATTCTTTGCCTTAGAGAGAAGGGCTAATGATCCCATACGAGACACCACTTTTGCTTCCTTTGTCATAACACTTTTATGAGACTTGAGAATACCCACGATCTTCGCCAATGAATAGGTTTTAAACTGCTCGTGAGCCTTCATAGTTGATGCCACAACCATCCATTCGGGTCTTAAACCATTCATAAATGTGACCTTTTATTCGATCTTGCTCAAAATATGGTTGAAACGATCAAATGCCTGAATAAGTTTTTCATCTGGATTTTGTTGGAATGCACCAAACTCAGAGAGCAATAGAGTTTGGATATAACGTTCTAGTTCCTCGTCAGTGGTATACAACTCTTTGAGTCTATCCTGTATCTCTTTTGCTGTGGTGCATGGGCTTACCAGACGGAAAGTGTTGAATTGTAAAGCAAATCTAATCATTCTCATGGCTTTAACATTACACAACAATGTTTCTTTTTCATCTTGAGGAATCTTCTCCACATCAGGTAAGAGTTTTTTGTACTCCTTTTGATTCCTAATGGTTCTATTTGTTCCAGAATGGACAAGAGGACCCAATGTTATTGCTTCCCAGACAAGATAACCATTGTCTTCGAAACCAACGACATAGTCCTCAAACTGATGCGTCCAAACTTCATAATCTTGAGTGTATAGAATCGGGATTCTAGTTGTAGATCCAATGTTGTTGGAGATATTGATTGGATTGGTTTGTGAATCATCGAGAGACATCATAACCTTTTTTAGATATCTGCTAAGAATCAGACTTGTAAAGATTGAATTAGGGTTTTATCAAAAGCAAGAAACAACGTCAATGAAGAGATGACGGCTCCTACAGATTCGATAAAAGCAGAAACCCTAAAATTATTCTTCCAACAGAAGAGATGTGTATCTATTACACACTCTCATGCTCTGATACCAATTGATGAGAATAATATTCTCTAAGATCGATAGATTCAATCAAATATCAATGAAACGATAACAAACAATAAACACCAAGATGAATCAAACGAGTGTCGAATGATTAATATGCTCGACCTCAGAAGAACTTAACGTGAATTGCTACTGTAGAGGTGTGCCAAGGTTACAATACAAGATCTGAAAATAATAAACTAGAAGCCTCTCCTAATATAATGCATGCATGCACTATATATATACCGAACCCTAAAACAAAACACGGCTGGACAGGCCCAGACCGAATATACAAATGGACTCAAAAGCTAAGCCCAATGACACAATGTCTTAGACTCAACATATTCAATACTTTTAAGACCATAGTTAATTAGGTTATTATTGTGTTTCACTTCACATGTTTTACTTCCGGAATAATTGGATTTATCAAAACATCCACAATCGATCATACTTTTGGAAGTAAGTAGCAAATTAATACTGACATGAATTGAATTGTTGAATGTCTATAAAGATTAGACATAGCAATGGTTTTGCTACAATGTTCATGAGTACTTGGAAAATGCGGATTTTAAGTATTGGATAAACCCACACATAGAGAATTACTTCATGGATTTTATTACGAGTAACTTTGAGATGATAATATCTTATATTCTTAAAATGAAGATATATGAGTTATTGTTTACGATTCGGTTGTGCATTGATAATACATCAACGCATCAATAACTTGATGTTATAAAACGTATTGATGTGTGTGATTTGATGAATGAATAGTGTAAGCATATAAGTCAAAGTTTATCCGTTCCTTTTGCCCTAAGGGGAAGAGAGATATATGTGGGCCCCTTGATGATTTCATGATGACATCTAAAGTGCTTGGCCAAGCCTAGAGTAAATTGATGTGTTCAATTCATAGTCTAATTTAAGTCGTCATAAATCAGAAATCAGGAAGCAAAATCTTGGACAATGAGATTGATTAAAATCCATGTCTCATGTCTATATGATATCTTCTAGAGTGGAGGAATATTTGATCCCTTATCTTAGGACACGTAACTGACTGGGTTAGAGTTCGACAACGGCTTTGAGAGTTACAATTTGCTAATCAATTTTTGAAGTTATACTAGAAGCTATAGTTATTGGACTTATCCAAGTGGATACTGTTGGATTAGGTGTCTAAGCCCATAACTATACTTGGTATATACTAAAATTGATAAGAGCACAATCCTTTTTGGTTGCCCTCAAAATTAGCAACTGGACAGGGAGACTTTTGGAGAGAGGTTGAATTTATTATTAGATTAATAAAATGATATAATTAATTAGAAATCACGTTAATTAATTAATATTTAATCAAAAATTAATTTGAATTAATTTTAGGATTAATTGAATTAATTAAAAGTGTAGGGGTTGTTTGGCAATTTATTGATAGTTGAGGAAACGGGCTCTAGAACCTCCCTAGAAGGGGTTGGAACAAAAACTTCTAGGAAGGCCCTAGAATTTTCGTCCAAGGGCACTTGGATGGGAGTTCATGGGCTGCTTGGTCCTTAAGCTAATGGAATTAGGGTTTCCTCCTAAAACCCTAGCTTTGGCTCTAAGCTACCTCACCTATTTAAAGGGCCTTACCCTTTCCCATTTTTGGCCACTTAATTCCTTAGAGGATGTAACACCCGGTTCCTGGTACATATTTAAATTTAAGTAATTTCATGTTTTGCTCTAGGACTCGGCGAGTTGGAGGCCCAACTCGTCGAGTAGACTCGATTTTGACCAGGAGGTTTAGTGACCTACTTGACGATTCGGGAGACCGACTCGACGAGTAGGGCTATCTAGATGAAACCCTAATATTTAGGGTTTTCACCCTATTTAAACAACTTATCTTACCTCAACCCAGCCTCCATCGTGCTTCCCAACTCAGAGAAGCCCTAGACCGAAACCCTAACCTTGTTTGAGTGTTCTTGAGCCATAATTGTGTGTTTGTGGTGATTGTGAAGCTTGAGAAGGTAGAAGGAGATTGGAAGTTCGAGTGGAAGCTAGTAGATCCATAGGTTGTGCCTCATTTCCGCTCACTTGAGGTATAAAGCTGAAACCATGACCATCAATCTCTTAGATCTCTAGTTAGGGTTCATTTCTACCTTTTCTAAGCCTTAGAGGTGCCATACTCGGAAGATTTTGTGGTTCATTGAGGGTATAGCTTCGGATCTAGAACCATTGGGGGTTCTTATGTCATAAACATGCCAACTTTATTGCCATAAGCACCCCATCCATCTTGTAGACTTCATTCTAGAGCCATTTGGGCCAAATACCTCATGCATCGACGTCAAGATTGGAACTTTACGTATAATATGGACCCTAGGAAGTCAGATCTATGGTTTGGACACATTAAGATTGATTAAAATCAACTATATAGTTTTGGACAAAGAAGGACTCGGCGAGTGTGACAACCCCATATTTTCGAAAAGGGATGTAACACTCAAAAGTCAAATACAACAAAAACTATTTGGAATCAACGAAATTAACCTCAAAAATAAAGTGTTCAAATATCTAAATTAGGATGCATCAAATATTAGATATCGTGCCAAGGTTTCCAAAAACATAAAGAACATTTGAAACCGAGTTATATTGAAGAAATTATAACCACGCGAATATTTACGGCACACCGTTAAAACACTATTTAACGTAAAAAGTGAAATTACAATAAAATGCATTTTAGCCTTAAGGATCTAAACAAAAGTTGTAGAGTTCGTTAAACTGTAAACGTACATAAAAAGATCGCCCAATTTGGACCTCGTATTAAGAAGTTACGAATTTTCTATGTTTCGTAACAGTAGTAGAGGGCTAAAAACTCGAATTGAAGATCGAGTGTTATTTACCTATCGCAACCTAAACGAAAGTCGAAGACCTCCACAATAGGAGTATAAAAACAAGTTTGATTTACGAGATTCATACATGCATTCAGTATTTACATTATTTTGGAACACAAAGTTATCTTTATCATTTAAGTACGAAAAATACTAACGCATTCCAAACTTTGGGAACTTTTCAAACTATATATAGAAAATATTGGATTTTCTGAAAACCACGTTCATCAATTTTCTACCAAAAGGACATACTTTTCAATACAAAACACTTATGAACTCACCAATCTAGGGCTTGAAAGATTTTGAGGGATTCGGGCACACCTTCGGGGGTGTCTGGACACAAATCTAGGGCTTGAAAGATTTTTACGAGAGAATAGTTTTCTAAAATTTAAAAATAAGGAGTTTTGAGAAAGAACAAGGTGTGTGATGTGTGTGACCGGCCGAGCTCAAGTTATCCCCAAGATACCCATACATGATATGTTATGATTATATGATATGATAATGAGAACTGCATGCTAGACTAGGGCTAAGGATCTTGGGAGGATGCCTTGTATGCCTGTTATGTGATTATGAGAACTATATGCTAGACTAGCGCTAAGGATCTAGGGAGGATGCTTTGTATGTCTGTTATGTGATTATGAGAACTGCATGCTAGATTAGGGACAAGGATCTTGGAAGGATTCCTTATATGCCTATTGTATGAGCTTATTGAGCTATATGCTAGGGCTGGTTAGTCAGCAGTAGGATAGACTAATTAGGTTATGCTTGGTTATGGTTGCTCGATACACGAATGCTGCTTGCTTTGTGGTTATAGGGGTTCTTGCTAGCTTTAACTAACTAGTAAGCGGATATGTAAGAATATTCACAAGCTAGTTAGGGAAGGGTGGTAGGGCCTCCTGGTGCAGCTGATGGTGGGGAGTAGGTCGGAGAGTGCCCTAGGACAAGCCTAGGATGAGGTTAGTTTGGAAAGAAGTAATAGCGAAAGGGACTTGGTGAAGTCGAAGCAATCCTTGAGGAAAGTATGGATAGATGTGGAAGGCAGTATGGGCCCGTACTACTGGAAGCAAAGGATCCATAGTCGAATCAAGGAGGGCTAAGATAGAACCAGGGAACTTGGATAGTGTTTGAGATCTCTTGAGAGTATGTATGACCTTCGACTGGGGAGAAAAACAAGACACCGCGTTTCAAACGCTAAAGCGAGCCTTATGTAGTGCACCCATCCTAACCTTGCCAGAAGGAACGGAGGACTTCGTGGTCTATTGCGATTCATCAAACCAAGGACTTGGGTGTGTCCCGATGCAACGAGGGAAGGTCATCGCCTACGCCTCAAGGCAACTAAAGACACATGAAGTGAACGACACAACGCACGATCTTGAGCTAGGAGCAGTCGTCTTCGCTCTAAAGATATGGAGGCACTATCTCTACGGCACGAAATGTACGATCTTCACCGACCATAAAAGCCTCCAACATATCCTCAACCAGAAAGAACTCAACATGAGACAAAGACAGTGGGTAGAACTACTAAATGATTATGAATGCGAGATTCGATATCATCCCGGAAAGGCTACCGTGGTGGCCGATGCACTCAGCAGGAAGGAATACTCAGGCCGCAGAGTGAAGTCTTTAACCATGACAATCCATTCACACCTATCCACGCAAATCAAGGAAGCCCAAATAGAAGCCTTAACATCTGAAAATGTGGCAGGGGAAGCCTTAAGGGGAATGGGTAAGAAGTTTGAGGTCAAGAATGGTAGAGTTCATTACATCATGGATCGGATCTGGACGCCGAAGTTTGGCGGATTCAGAGAAGTCATCATGAACGAAGCCCATAAAACACGATACTCCATACACCCCGGCTCCGATAAGATGTATCTCGACCTTAAGAAATTGTACTGGTGGCCGAACATGAAAGCCGAAATTGCTACCTACGTGAGTAAATGTCTGACGTGCGCCATGGTCAAGGTAGAATACCAAAAGCCCTCAGGATTGTTGCAACAACCAGAAATACCCGAATGGAAGTGGGAACGTATAACCACATATTTCATAACCAAACTACCCAGAACGGCAAGTGGACTCGACACTATCTGGGTGATCGTCGACAGGTTAACTAAATCAGCGTACTTCCTACCGATCAAAGAGACGGATAAATTGGAGAAGCTAACTAGGACATACCTCAGAGAAATTGTACGACTACATGGTGTGCCCAAATCCATTATCTCGGACCGAGATAGTAGATTCACCTCAAGGTTCTGGCAGTCACTACAAAAATCTCTAGGAACAAGATTGGACATGAGTACTGCTTATCAGCCACAAACCGACGGCCAAAGTGAGAGAACCATACAAACCCTAGATGATATGTTGAGATCTTGCGTAATCGATTTTGGCAAAGCATGGGATACCCATCTACCCTTGGTCGAGTTCTCGTACAACAATAGCTACCACACTAGTATCAAGGTTGCCCCGTTCGAAGCCCTCTACGGCCGAAAATGCAGGTCACCTCTGTGCTGGGCCGAAGTGGGGGACACTCAACTAGCAAAAGGACAAGCAACAGACAACACACTCATTGGACCAGAAATCATAAGGGAAACCATGGAGAAAATTTTCCGGATCTGGGAACGTCTGAAAGCGTCAAGGAACAGACAAAAGAGTTATGCAGATAAAAGACGGAAACCCTTGGAATTCCAGGTTGGAGATCGAGTCCTACTAAAAGTCTCGCCCTGGAAGGGGTTGATACGTTTCGGAAAGCGTGGGAAACTGAACCCAAGATACATCAGACCATTCGAGATCCTTGGCAGGATCGGTCCAGTGGCTTACAAACTTAGATTACCTCAGGAGCTCAACAACATACACCCTACCTTCCACGTATCAAACCTAAAGAAGTGCTTGTCCGATGAGACCCTTGTCATCCCTCTAGACGAAATTGCAATAAATGAGAATCTCCAATTCATAGAGGAACCAGTAGAGATCATGGATCGGGAAATAAAAAGGACTAAACAAAGTCGCATACCTATTGTAAAGGTCCGCTGGAATGCCAAGCGAGGACCTGAATACACCTAGGAACGCGAGGATCAGATGAAACAAAAGTACCCGCATCTTTTTCCTAACCTGTAAACTCTATCTTAGATTAAATTTCGGGACGAAATTCCCCTAACGGGGGGATGATGTGACAACCTCATATTTTCCAAAAGCGATGTAACACTCAAAAGTCAAATACAACGAAAACTATTTGGAATCAACGAAATTAACCTCAAAAATAAAGTGTTCAAATATCTAAATTGGGATGCAACAAATATTAGATATCGTGCCAAGGTTTCCAAAAACATAAAGAACATTTGAAACCGAGTTATATTGAAGAAATTATAACCACGCGAATATTTACGGCACACCGTTAAAACATTATTTAACGTAAAAAGTGAAATTACAATAAAATGCATTTTAGCCTTAAGGATCTAAACAAAAGTTGTAGAGTTCGTTAAACTGTAAACGTACATAAAAAGATCGCCCAAATTGGACCTCGTATGAAGAAGTTACGAATTTTCTAAGTTTCGTAACAGTAGTAGAGGGCTAAAAACTCGAATTGAAGATCGAGCGTTATTTAGCTATCGCAACCTAAACGAAAGTCGAAGACCTCCACAATAGGAGTAGAATGATAAAAAGACAAACAAAAACTGACGTCGAATAAAGAAGATATGAATTTTTAATGAACCTTAGTAGTCCCAGCCTATTAAAAACATATCATTAAAAATATAGTCAAAACTAGCCGATGGAGTCTAAATGAAAGTTGTAGAGCATAATCTCACCTACGCGTGGATATAAAAAACGCGAATAATGGAGCCCGTACGCGAATGTTACGGAATTTAGAAGACGGAAGCCGGGATTACGCCCAGCGTAATATAGGAGTATGCCCAGCGTACTTAGGAGCAGGGTCGAGTCCCATCGGCTGCAGCTCTACGCCTAGCTAGACTCGAGTCGTAAGCATGACGCAAAGTTACACCCAGCGTAACCGAAGTACGCCCAGCGTAACGCGTACGCCCAGCGTACTCGACTTTCCAGCACTATAAATAGAAGGCATGAGCTACGGGTTTTAGCACACCTTCTCTAAACTCTCAATCACTCTCTCATACTTTCAAGCTCCAGAAGCTGTCCCGACGCCCTCAGTTTCCGCACCCGAGCCCCCGACGAAGATTCTACGCTACCGAGATCCCCGAAGAGCTCGAAGACGCAACTTTCCGCGGTTGAAGTTCTGCTCGACTCTAGCCCCACTCTCTTCAAACCAAACAAGTGAGTTCATACCCCTACCTTTCAAGTCTTTTCATGTTTTAGGGGGGAAATACAAGTACAATACAAGAAAAAGTATCGTTTTATAAACATAAATGTAACATCTATCTTATTGAATATCGATACCAACATCTTTACATAAAAAGGGCTAGTATATCATCAAGTTATTTTCTCTAAATGGAACATACCTTCTGAAAAACTATAATGGGTATAGTTAGCAAGTGATTCATACATTTTTACATATACATATTGAATAAACGAAATACTTTCAAATAAAGTAAAGTCTTTCTTATCGTAAATCTATTTATACTAAGCAATGTGAGATATTCAAACTTCAACGTACTCTTATGTATGCATTTCAAGCCCTGTATTATATACCATAATCCATTGGAGGGAGAGCGTGATACTTGTGTATAGATCTATACGGGATTGACAACTCCGCACCTAAACTGTTAGCTACAGTTAGACCGGCAGGTCTGGGGTGACAAATATCATAACACTACAACACCTGAAGAATGTTGCTACAGGCAGTCAGTGTCATTAGTATGGTTATAAAACTCACATGAAAGTATAAAAACAAGTTTGATTTACGAGATTCATACATGCATTCAGTATTTACATTATTTTGGAACACAAAGTTATCTTTATCATTCAAGTATGAAAAATACTAACGCACTCCAAACTTTGGGAACTTTTCAAACTATATATAGAAAATATTGGATTTTCTGAAAACCACGTTCATCAATTTTCTACCAAAAGGACATACTTTTCAATACAAAACACTTATGAACTCACCAACTTAATTGTTGACAGTTTTTCGAAACACTTGTATTTCTCAGGGAATCAGTAATACAGGTAACCACCAGCTTTTGAAGAAGGAACGCAAAGGACGTTTATTATTAAACATTTATATCATCATATTGTAATATTCTTTTGCAAATATGTATAACGCAACAATATATGTTTTTATTATATATATGATGGTTGTGTTACTTTCTTTACAATATTCAATTGTTGTGATACTACGTGAAGTCATCCACCCCCGAATGTTTCCACCATTCTGGTTTGGGGGTCTGACAGCGAGTCGCTTAGGTGACTCGGCGAGTCGGGTCACATTTCCCCAAAACATCTTCTGGAAATGGTCTTTGGTTGAGTTGAAGGAAAACTCAGCCTGTTGGGGTTTATTATGGACTTGAAGATCGAAGGACTTAACGAGTTCAAGGAGGAACTCGGTGAGTTCAAGGAGATGTCGCAAACACATGAAGACGGACTCAACGAGTTCAAGGAGAACTCGACGAGTCACAAACTAAACACTTTCATACGGATGAAGATGAACTCGGCGAGTTCAAGGATGAACTGGGCGAGTCGGTTGAAGAAGGTCTCGCTGTTTTGTTGAAAGTGAACTCGTCGATCTCTAGCTAGACTCGACGAGTAGGGAGAGGGTTGTAGCATTTTCTGGACGTGGGGACTCGACAAGTTTGTGGACCAACTCGGTGAGTCTAGTCAACCAGATGTTGACTTTGACCAAAGTTGACTTTCAACAAGGTTTTGACCTTGACATTGACTTGGACTTGAGTTGACCCTTGTAGGGGTTATGAGTATGAAATGGTAATGTAGAAAGGATGTTGTGTAAGGATTGAGGAGTCGAGAATAGTTGATTTCGATACGGAGGATAGTGTAGACACTACACGACATTGAGGTGAGTTACCTTCCAGTAGAGGTGGGTCTACGACCACAATGCCGACCCACCAGTAGAGAATGTCTTTAGGTGATTGTCTTTGTGATAATCGTCTAGGGTTGCAACTAACTGATGTGTTCTATGTGCCAGTATGATATGTTATATGCGATAGTGGTAGTAGGAGGGGAATAGTCCCCCGATTCGGTCGTTAGGACCAAAGGGTAGGTCGGACACCTTAGATATGTATGACATTATGATTATGATATGATATTGTGATAGTGGTAGGGGTGACAGAGTCCTCGTGGCCGGTTGAGATAGACCGAAGGGTAGGCAGGCACCCCAGAATGGCTTGACACGTGTAGGTCAGCACCCCAGAATGGTTTGACATGGGTAGGTCAGCACCCCAGAATGGCTTGACATGGGTAGGTCCGGCACCCTAGAATTGCCCGACAATATGTATAATTGTATGATATGTGGTATGATGGGGGAACTCACTAAGCTTTGTGCTTAAGATTTTCAGTTTTGATTTCAGGTACCTCTTTGTGTAAGGGGACGGAGCCGACAAGGTAGCAACACACCGCAATTGAGATTCCTAGGATTGTACTCTGACATTATTACTATTTGAAAATATGGTTTTTGAGTCATGTAACTATGGTTTAGTAATTAATGTGATAAAAGTTATGTTTTCCTCAAAAAAAATTTATAAGCAAAACACAATTAAAAGAAAAAAAATTTGGTCTCGATTTTTGGGATGTTACAAATTGGTATCAGACCCTTGGTTTGAGGGATTCGGGTACACCTTCGGGGGTGTCTGGACTCAAATCTAGGGCTTGAAAGATTTTTACGAGCGAATAATTTTCTAAAATTTAAGAATAAGGAGTTTTGAGAAAGAACAAGGTGTGTGATGCGTGTGACCGGCCGAGCTCAAGTTATCCCCAAGATACCCATACATGATATGTTATGATTATATGATATGATAATGAGAACTGCATGCTAGACTAGGGCTAAGGATCTTGGGAGGATGCCTTGTATGCCTGTTATGTGATTATGAGAACTGTATGCTAGACTAGGGCTAAGGATCTAAGGAGGATGCTTTGTATGTCTTTTATGTGATTATGAGAACTGCATGCTAGATTAGGGACAAGGATCTTGGAAGGATGCCTTATATGCCTATTGTATGAGCTTATTGAGCTATATGCTAGGGTTGGTTAGTCAGTATTAGGGTAGACTAATTAGGTTATGCTTGGTTATGGTTACTCGATACACGAATGCTGCTTGCTTTGTGGTTATAAGGGTTCTTGCTAGCCTTAACTAACTAGTAAGTGAATATGTAACAATATTCACAAGCTAGTTAGGGAAGGGTGGTAGGGCCTCCTAGTGCAGCTGATGGTGGGGAGTAGGTCGGAGAGTGCCCTAGGACAAGACTAGGATAAGGTTAGTTTGGAAAGAAGTAATAGCGAAAGGGACTTGGTGAAGTCGAAGCAATCCTTGAGGAAAGTATGGATAGATGTGGAAGGTAGTATGGGCCCATACTACTGGAAGCAAAGGATCCATAGTCGAATCTAGGAGGGCTAAGATAGAATCAGGGAACTTGGATAGTGTTTGAGATCTCTCGAGAGTATGTATGACCCTGACGTTTATGTGTTTTATTTCATAATGGTGACTAGACGTCATGGAGTAGGAGGTTCAGGGTTTGGATCAGGATCAGGATCTCAGGTGCGGGATTTGAGCAAGTTGATGACGGGCTACTCGAGTTCGTTGTGTCTATGATCATGGGAGGTAACCTTGAGGCGACCCCGGTAATTTTCGGGTCGATCAAGGAGGGGATTATTGAGCTGATGGAGGTTTGCCTCCAGACATTCAGGAGAGACTTGGCGTCCAACCAGTCAGGGATGCGCACACTGTCCTTCAAGGACTTCAGGGGGAGCGGTGTGCCAGACTTAAACGGGGAGAAAGACCCCATTGTTTCCAGGAGATGGATCGCAGACATCGAGTATGCTCTGTTAATGAGCTTCTGCCCGTAGGGGTCGAAGGTTTGCATTGCGACGAGTTGTTTCAGAGATAGATATAGGGATTGGTGGGAGTCGGTTGATGACTCACTAGGAGCGCTAGCCATCGAGGCTATGACTTGGTCGGACTTTGTGACCAAGTTTAGGGTTAAGTTTGCACCTGCTGTGGAGCTTTAGCAGCTAGCCAGGGAGTTTCTTGACATGAGACAGACTACTGAGAAAGTGGCGAAGAATACCGCCAAGTTCCGACAGAGGGCCTTGTTGGTACCTCAGTATGTGGGGGATGAGGAGATGCGGAAGAGCGGCTATCATGACATGTTGAGGGTTGATATTCGGGAGCATGTCAGCTACTCAGCCTACCCGACCCTGGAGTCCATGATTGCCACGGCGAGGGAGAGGGAGATTACCTTAGAGCACCTCAGGAAGAGGAAGGCAGAGACAGGGCAGGTTATTGGGTTTCGGGGAAGAAACCCAAGGGATCCGACACTAATTCGAAAGGCCAAACGGGCCAGAGCCGCTGCAGGAAATGCGGAAGGCCGCATGTGGGAGCTTGTAGAGCGAGATCATCGGGATGCTACAAGTATGGCAAGACGGGGCACTTTGGCAGGGATTGTACTGCCCCTTCCGCCAATGTTCAGACATCAAAACTGATTTACTTTCATTGCAATCAGAGGGGCCATAAAAAGGCCATCTGCCCCAGGTTGACAGTAGTAACAGTAACGCCAGTGGTGGCACCAACTCTAGCGACTACTCGGGTTATGGATGGCCGGAAGGTTAAGTCAGAGGCTCTAGTGGTAAGGAGTTGAGCTTTCTAGTTGACAACCAATGAGGCACACACCGCACCCGATGTCGTAACGGGTATGATTTCTTCTCTCTAACTTTTATTATATGTCGCTTGTGATATTGATGTGCCATGTTATATGTTTGTTTAGGATCGTTCCATGTGAACGGTATCCTAGTTTAGGTGTGTTTTGATTCGGGTGCTATCCAATTATTTGTCTCTCTTGCGCTTACCAAGAGGTTCCGTAAGTCATCGGGCATGTTGGATTACTGTCTAGAGGTCAAGATCGCGGACGACCGATCCGTGCGATCATCAGAGGTTTTTAGGGATTGTGTTTTCAGGTTGTTCGAGGAGAACTACTTGGTAGACTTGGTTCCCATACCACTGTGGGGAAACAAGATTATTATAGGGTTAGATTGGTTGAGCCCTAATGGGGCAGTGATCGACTGCATGCATAAGTTGGTCCGGTTCAGGACCCCAATGGGGGAGAGCTGGTGATTCAGGGCAAGAGCCTGCAGTGTGGATCAACTTTATGTTCAGTAGTGATAGGTAGGCGTTATCTCCAGTAGGGGTGCGCAGGTTATGTCGCCTATGTCTTGGATACCCAGGAGGCGGGTAAGGTGACGACGAGTAACACACCGGTGGTATGAGAGTATGCGGACGTATTTCCAGAGGAGCTACCTGGGATACCTACGGAGAGGCAAGTAGAGTTCAGGATCGACCTAGTCCCTAGTATGGCTCTGATAGCCAAGGCACCGAATCCGTTGGCTCTTCCTGAGATGCAGGAGTTGTCTATACAGCTGTAGGAGTTGTTCGACAAGGGATTCATCAGACCAAGCAGTTCACCCTGGGGAGCCCCGATTCTATTTGTGAAAGAAGAAGGAGCGGTCGCATCGGATGTGTATAGATTATCGGGAGCTGAATAATGTTATAGTGAAGAACCGTTACCCACTCCTGAGGATTGATGATATCTTTGACCAAATTCAGGGAACATCTTGATTATCCAAGATAGATATGCGTTCATGTTATCATCAGATGAGGTTCAGAGAGGAGGATGTGCAGAAGACTGCTTTTCGGAAACAATATGGTAATTATGAGTTCGTGGTGATTCCTTTCAGGCTCACCAATGCTCCCGCCACGTTCATGGATCTCATGAACCACATGTGTAGACCGATGTTAGATAAGTTTGTGATACTTTTCATTGATGACATCTTGTTTTATTCCAAGATGCATGAGCAGCATGAGGAGCACCTGCGAGAGGTGTTGGATACTCCGAGGAGGGAGGGATTGTATGCCAAGTTCTCCAAGTGTGAGTTCTGGTTGCGCGGGGTGCAGTTTATTGGGCACCTTGTCAACCAGAACGGGATTTCGGCCGACCCGGTCAAAGTGGAGGCCGTGATGAGGTGGGAGGTTCCGAGGTCTCCATCTAAGATTCGGAGCTTCCTAGGACTGGCAGGTTATTATCGGAGATTCATTCAGGACTTCTCCAAGATAGTCGTTCTCTTCACTCAGTTGACAAGGAAGGTCGTGGTCTTTCGCTGGGGGCCTGAGCAGCAGCCCGCATTTGAGACACTGGGGGAGAGATTGTGTGTTGCATCAATCTTAGCCCTGCCAAAGGGCGTGGAGGATTTTGTAGTATATTGCGATGCATCCATCTCGAGTTATGGGCACAGTATTGATGCAGAGGGGACATGTTATCATCTACACGTCGAGTTGAAGCCTCATGAGGCGAACTATCCAACGCATGATTTGGAGTTGGGGGCAATTGTTTTCGCCCTCAAGATTTGGCGTCATTACCTCTATGGGGTCCGTTGTACCATTTACACGGACCATAAGAGTTTGAGGTACCTTATGGATCAGCCAAATATTAATATGAGACAACATCAATGGCTAGATGTGGGTAAGGATTACGATTGTGAGATCCTCTACCACCCGGGAAGGCCAATGTCATGGCTGATGCGCTTAGCCGCAAGCCAGCACCAATCAGAGATATTTTCTTGAGGATAACCGTGGTGAATCCGCTATTGGAGCGGATTCGGGAGGCCCAGCAGAGGCTATGAAGGAGGAATACCATAAGAGTGAGCCTATTGTGGGTCAGGTTTCCTCCTTCGATTATGATAGTCGTGGATTGTTGACACTACACCGTAGGGTGTGGGTCCCATATCATGGAGGTGTATGCCAGGTATTGATGGAGGAGGCGCACATATCATGGAGGTTTTCCATCCATCCCAGGGCGATGAAGATGTACAGGGATCTTCGTCTTGATTATTTGTGGCCCTGCATGAAGCAGAATCTAGCTTGGTATGATGAGAGATGCCTGACCTGCAGGAAGGTCAAGGTCGAGCATAAGAGACCCCACGGCAAGACCCATCCTTTGGATATCCCAATGTGGAAATGTGAAGATATCACTATGTATTTCATCATGATGCTTACCAAGATCGCGCAGGGCATGGATTCGATTTGGGTCATCGTGGATCGGTTGACCAAGAGCGCCCATTTCATTCCGATTTAGGAGAGCATTTCGGCCGAAAAGTTGGCCGACGACTACATCAAAGAGGTAGTGGCTTGGCATGGGGTGCCAATCTTGGTGGTTTCTGACAGAGATGTGTGGTTCACTTTCAGATTCTAGAAGAAGTTTCACGACGAGCTGGGTACTCGACTACACTTTAGCATCGCTTTTCACCAGCAAATGAATGGTCAGAGCGAGCGTACCATCCATTCTTTGGAGGATATGTTGCGGGCATGCGTTTTAGACTTCGAAGGTAGTTAGGATACTTACCTTCCCTTAGTAGAGTTTTCCTACAATAACATCTATCACACGAGTATCGATCGTCCTCCCTTCAAGATGCTTTATGGGAGGAAGTGCAGGAACTCGATATGCTGGGGTGAGGTTGGACAGAAGGTCATGGGGAGTACCGAAGTGGTACTCAAGACTATTGAGAGGATCCAACAGGTACATAGCAGGCTTCAGACTACTCAGAGTCGGCAGAAGAGTTATGCTGACAAGCGTCATTCAGACATGGAGTTCCAGGTTGGGGATATGGTGCTCCTGAAGGGGTCGCCTTGGAAAGGTGCCATTCGGTTAATGAATCGGGGCAAGATGGGCCCCAGGTACATTGGACCTTTTAGCATTGTAGCTCGGATGGGCAAGGTGGCATATAGGTTGGACCTACCAGCCGAACTCACTCAGATTCACAATACTTTTCACGTCTCCCAGCTGCGGAAGTGTCTGGTAGACGATTCAACAGTGGTGCCGTTAGAGGATATTCAGGTGGATGACAGCCTGGACTACATCGAGCGGCCAATAGCTATCCTTGACAGGAAGTCGACGGATCTGAGGAACAAGAGGGCAGAGCTGGTGAAGGTGCAATGGTAGCACCACAAGGGCTCAGAATGGACTTGGGAGTCGGAGGACGAGATGAGGGAGCATTACCCCGAGCTTTTTCCGGATTCAGCGGCAGACTTCGAGGATGAAATCTAGAATAAGTAGGGGAGATTTGTAACACCTGGTTCCTGGTACGAATTTAAATTCAAGTAATTTCATGTTTTTCTTTGGGACTCGGCGAGTTGGAGGCCCAACTTGTCGAGTAGACTCGATTTTGACCAAGAGGTTTAGTGACCTACTCGACGAGTCAGGAGACCGACTCGACGAGTAGGACCGTCTGGATGAAACCCTAATATTTAGGGTTTGCACCCTATTTAAACAACTTATCTCGCCTCAACCCAGCCTCCATCGTCCCTCCCAACTCAAAGAAACCCTAGATCGAAACCCTAACCTTGTTTGAGTGTTCTTGAGACATTTTTGGGTGTTTGTGGTGATTGTGAAGCTTATAAGTTCGAGTGAAACCTAGTAGATCTAGAGGTTGTGCCCCATTTCCATCTCACTTGAGGTATAAGCTGAAACCATGACCATCTATCTCTTAGATCTCTAGTTAGGGTTCATTTCTACCTTTTCGAAGCCTTAGAGGTTCCATACTCTGAATTTTGTGGTTCATTGAGGGTATAGCTTCGGATCTGGAACCATTGGGGGTTCTTATGGCATCAAGGTGCCAACTATATTGCCATAAGCACCTCATGCATCTTATAGACTTCATTCTATAGCCATTTGGGCCAAATACCTCATGCATCGATGTCAAGATTGGAACTTTACGTATAATATGGACGCTAGGAGGTCACATCTATGGTTTGGATGCATTAAGACCGATTAAAATTGACTGTATAGTTTTGGACAAAGAGGGACTCGGCGAGTCGCTTAGGTGACTCGGCGCGTCGGGTTGCAATTTCCCCCAAACGTCTTCTGGAAATGGTCTTTGGTTGAGTTGAAGAAAAACTCAGCTTGTTGGGTTTTGTTATGGACTTGAAGATCGAAGGATTCGACGAGTTTAACGAGAACTCAACGGATGAACTTGGCGAGTTTAAGGATGAACTGGGCGAGTCAGTTGAAGAAGGTCTCGATGTTTTGTTGAAGGACAACTCGTCGAGCTCTCGCTAGACTCGACGTGTTGGGATGGGCTTGTAGCATTTTGTGTCCGTGGGGACTCGACGAGTTCGTGGACCAACTCGACGAGTCTAGTCAACCAGATGTTGACTTTTACCAAAGTTGACTTTGGCCAGGGTTTTAACCTTGACTTTGACTTGGACTTGAGTTGGCCCTTGTAGGGGTTATGAGTATGAAATGGTAATGTAGAAAGGTTGTTGTGTAAGGATTGAGGAGTCGAGAATAGTTGATTTCCATATGAGAACAATGTAGACACTACAGGACATTGAAGTAAATTACCTTCCAGCAGAGGTGGGACTATGGCCACAATGCCGACCCACCAGCAGGGAATGTCTTTATGTGACAACCCAAAACTTTCTATTTTGTTAAACCCTTCACTTCATTAGAAGTCAGAGCAGTTTCTGCTAATTTTCAAGCTTTTTGGAAAAAGTTTGAGCATTTTAGGATTAGCACTTTAAGAGAAATCAGGAGAGAGGATGCCCTAGGGTTTATTGTGCATCACTAAAGCTCCAAAAACTTCAAAAGTTTGGAGTTTACGGCCCAAATGGTATTTGGACCGTAAACCCTAGTGACTATATATATGGCACTTAGCCATTTTTCACACTTTTTCACCATTTCCAAGTTAGAACTCAAATCCTCTCAAGTAGCATCTGACTTTTCCTCCTAGATCATCAACCTAGTAAGTGTTTCTAACCCTTTTAAGTTATTATATCACTTAATCTAGTGTTTTAACACACTTCCATCCGTAAAAATGTTCCAAAAGGTTAGATCTTCAAGAACACCAAGAACACACATTAGTGTTCTTGGACTTTTAGCACCTATTCCAAGCCTCTATCTTGTATGTACTTCTATCCTAGAGTATCTTAAGACTTGTTACACTTTCATACATCAAGAAATCACCCAAGAAGCCAAGGATGAAAGGTGTTTACGGTTCAAGATGTTCTTGAACCGTGAACCCTAATTTGGGTGCTAGAGTGTTCCTAACTCCTTCCTTATGCTTAGAACCTAGCATGGATCCCTTCCTTGATGATTTTAGCACATGAAAAACACCAAAACCCCCCTTGTTTATGAGTTTATGGTTTGGGAATCTCCCAAAACCGTAAACTCCCCCAAAGTGTGTTTTGATGCCCAAAGCACCTTATTTAGCCTTGGATAGTAGCCTAGAACCTTACACCATTGATCTAAGGACCCCAATTCACGAATTGGTACTTCTTACCATGAGTTTATGGCCATAAACTCATGGGGAAGTGGTCCCTAGACCGGAAACTCAAGTTAGGGTCATTTTTGGACCTTAAACTCACCCAAACACTTGTTTAAGCTCTTGAGCACTTAAGCACTTAAGCCTTTGTAGTTGTAAGCCTCTTTTGGCGACCAATTGAGAGTTTATGGCCAGGAGTAAACTCCCCTGGGCCATAAACTGTTGGGTTTTGAGCAATCTAACACTTCCTAAGTGTGCATGCAACCCTAATAAACCTTGAATCTATGTTTGTCTAAATACATGCAAAATAATAATTTTCCAAGGTTTATAACCTATCTAACATGGCATGGGAAACATTTCAACATAAAAGAGTTAGAAGAGATTACATACCTTTTTGATGAGTTTGGTTCTTAGGAGTTTGAGGGCCAAGCACCAATAGTGTGAATGCTTCAAATGGAATCACAAAACACCACAAACTCTTGGAAAACTTTGAGAGAGTATACACACTTCCTTATTTTCGGCCACACACAAGCATACATACACTAGTTCACTAGTTCCATTTCATGCTCCATAAGCATGCTTATATAGTGTGCATGGTTAGGGTGAAACCCTAATAACCCATGACCTTTCCTTTCCAAGGATCCATGGGTTAAAAGCTCCATGGATCATCCATGAACTTCCATCCAAGCCTAGCCCATTAACAAATGAGTGTTAGCCCACACCATATAAAACCAATAGCCCATTATCTAATTAGTCTTCCTTTTAATCTCTAAATTAATTCATAATTAATTTAAGACTAAGACTAATTAAATAACATAACTTCATATTAATATATTATAACTTATAATATATTAATAAACATATGTGTATAACTCTCATAAAATTATCCATAAAAGTTTGGATGAGATGCAACCCAAATGGACCATGCCGGTCGGGTCAAGTATATACCAAATAAGTTATGGACTTAGACACCTTATCCAACAGACTCCCACTTGGATAAGTCTAATAACTCTATTTGCCTATATAACTTCAGGAACCAACCAGCAATCGTAGCTCTGGAAAACTTCGTCGAACTATGAAGCGCCATTTTAAGACAAGTGATCATATAATCCTCTGCTCTCATGATATCAGCCGGACAAACACACGGAACTATGTCTTACTTATTTTCTGGCAGTTGTTTCTCGATTTCCGATTTGTTTGACAAAGAACTTTGCTGAACACATCAGTTTAGTTCTGACCGGGCCCGGTACATGGGTCAACACAAAATCATTGAGGGGCCCAGATATCGCTTCTATTTCTAGAAGGAACAGATAAACTTCGACTCATATGCTTGTTCTACTACTTGTTGAATTGTACACAAAGGCACGTTTTATAACATCAAGTTATTGATTCGTTTACGTGCAATCAATGCACAACCAACTCATAGGTAACAACTCATATGTCTAGGTTTGAAGATTTATATGATATTATCGTCTCACGATCACTCGATATAAATTCCATGAAGTGATACAAGTGAGCGTGGGTTTATACCAATACTCATAACTTATGAGTACTCATGAATGTTGCAGCAACCATTGCCATGTCTAAACACCTTTAGCTATCTACAAACCCAATTCATGACAATCTTGATTCATACCTACTTCCGACGTATGATCGATTGTGGAGGTTTGAATAAATTAATTATTCTGGAAGTCAAAACATGCAAAACTGAAACAATAGTAAATAATTGACAATGATAGTAACACTTTACTCATAAATAAATCACAAATTTTATTCATCATCAAACGTCGATTACATTTTACAAGTTTCAGGAAAACTATCTAATATGTAAACCTAATATCGTCCCTCAGCCCGATGCGCCTCGCATGCTGAAAATGCTTAACCCTCGTCAGTCCCTTTGTAAGGGGATCTGCAGGATTCTCATCTGACGATATTCTCCTTGCCACGAGGAGTGCTTCTTCAATCTTATGTCTTATGAAGTGATATTTTCTGTCAATGTGTCGGGATCTGCCATGATCTCTTGGTTCCTTGGCTAAGGCAACCACACTATTGTTGTCACAAAAAATCTCCATAGGTTCCTTAATAGCTGGTACAACTCCAAGGTCTCCGATGAAGTTCTTCAGCCATATCGCCTCCTTCGCTGCTTCACTCGCTGCTATATACTTTGATTCACAAGTCGAATCAGCCACCGTCTCCTGCTTGGAACTCTTCCAAGAAATTGCCCCTCCATTTAAGGTAAAGATCTAGCCCGACTGAGAGCGGAAATTATCCCTATCAGTCTGAAAACTAGCATCACTATACCCTAATACTCTCAAGTCATCACTCCCACCAAGGGTAAGGACCCAATCCTTAGTCCTCCGCAGGTACTTGAGAATGTTCTTTACCGCGGTCCAATGAGCCTTGCCAGGGTTCCCCTGATACCTGCTGACCATGGTCAAAGCAAATGCCACATCAGGGCGGGTACAAGTCATAGCATACATGATCGAGCCAACAGCGGAAGCATACGGTAGTTGGCTCATCTCGGCTATCTCTGCCTCTGTACTCGGACTCTGAGTCTTACTCAGTTTGGTATTGCTTTGGATTGGTAAATCTCCTTTCTTGGAATTCTCCATGTTGAACCTTTTCAACACCTTATCCAAGTAGATACTATGACTAAGTCCAATTAGTCTTTTACTCCTTTCTCTTAATATCCTTATCCCTAGGATATAGGCAGCCTCCCCTAGGTCCTTCACAGCAAAGCACTTCCCAAGCCAGGACTTAACCTCCTGCAAGGTTGGGATGTCATTTCCTATAAGTAGTATGTCATCCACATACAGTACCAAGAAGCTAACTATACTCCCACTAGCTCTGACATACACGCAAGACTCATCTTCGCTTCTCGAGAAGCCAACTCTTTTACCTTCTCATCAAAACAAAGATTCCAGCTACGAGATGTTTGTTTTAATCCATAGATGGATTTCTCAAGCTTGCATACTCTATTAGGGTACTCTGCATTGACAAAACCCTCTGGCTGATTCATGTACACATCCTCAGCCAACTTTCCATTAAGGAAATCGGTTTTGACATCCATTTGCCATATTTCATAATCATGAAATGCTGCAATGGCTAGCATAACCCTAATAGACTTAATCTTTGCTACCGGCGAGAAGGTTTCATCATAATCAATACCCTGAGTCTGAGTAAAACCCTTCGCAACCAGTCGAGCCTTATAAGTATGCACTTTTCCTTCCATGTCGGTCTTCTTCTTGAAGATCCATTTGCACCCGACTGTTTTACGGCCTGGTACATTATCAACCATGTTCCAAACTTGATTGTCATACATGGACTGTATCTCGCTGTCCATAGCCTCCTTCCATTTAGCAGACTCCAGGCCTGCCATGGCTTCCTTAACACTGCTAGGTTCATCCAAATTTACCAGTGTACTATCACTGATAAATGTGTCACCTTCCGTAGTAATATGAAAGCCATAATAAAACGAAGGTGTGTTCCTAACCCGTGTGGAACGCCTCGGAGGTACAGACATGTCAGCTTGCTCAACAGGAGTTTCCTCCTCAGGTTGATTGCTAGTGTCTGAGGTTCCTTCACCAATTGCTTCTTGAATTTCTTCAAGATCAATTTGCCTCCCACTGTCTCCTTGGCTTATAAATTCTCACTCACGAAAGACCCCTCTTCTTGCTACAAAGACCACATTCTCACTTGATCTGTAGAAGAGGTAACCGAAGGATTTCTGTGGGTAGCCGATGAAAATACACCTTTCACTTCGGGGTTCGAGCTTATCATGAGTCTCACGCCTCACGAAAGCCTTGCAACCCCAAATCTTGATGTCGTCCAAATTGGGAACCTTCCCAGTCCACATCTCATGAGGTTTTTTCGTAACCTTCTTTGTAGGGACTAAATTAAGGATATGGGCGGCAGTCTCTAAGGCATACCCCCAAAAAGAGATTGGTAACGAAACTCGACTCATCATAGAGCGAACCATGTCCAACAAGGTCCGATTACGCCTCTCAGCTACACCATTCAGCTGTGGTGTCCTGGGAGGAGTCAATTGTGAGACAATCCTACACTCCTTAAGATAGTCAAGGAACTCGGTACTAAGATACTCACCACCTCGATCGGATCGAAGCATCTTAATGTTCCTGCCCAATTGATTTTCTACTCCCTGTTTGAATTCCTTAAACCTTTAAAAGGTTTCTGACTTATGTTTGATTAAGTAGACATACCCATATCTACTAAAATCATCAATAAAAGTCACATAATACCGATTAGCATCCCTTGTGGCGGTTTTGAATGGCCCACATACATCAGTATGTATTAGGTCTAACAAACCCTCACCCCTTTCACAAGTTCCAGTGAAGGGTGATTTTGTCATTTTTCCAAGTAGACAAGATTCACAACTATCATCCGATTTAAGGTCGAATGACTCCAAGACTCCACTCTTTTGGAGTTGGCCTATGCGTTTCTTGCTTACATGTCCAAGACGACAATGCCACAATGATGCTTTATCTAGGCTAATAGAAGAATCAATATACAAAAAATTATTTCCTAAGTTGTCTACAATCGACATAGTTTCATATACACCATCACAAGGTAACGCTTTAAAATAAAACACATTTTTACAGAAAGCATTAATACCACCACATTCATTATCAAACGAAAAGGTAAAACCTTGTTTGTACAAAGCATGAAAAGAAATAATATTCCTCGCCATTTCAGACGAGTACACATATTTATTCAAATCTAATTTTAATCCATTATTAAGCAACAAAGTATAAACTCCAATCTTGGAAACAGGTGAAGCCTTCCTATTCCCCATGATCAAGTTTATCTTCCCGTGCTCCACATCCTCACTTCTTCTTAGGCCCTGCAAATCAGAACATATGTGAATACCACATCCTGTATCAAGCACCCAAGAGTTAGAATATGTTGAGTAATTAGACAATATAGTGTAACTACCTGCATGGGTGGGTTTCACTTTCCCATCCTTTAGATCCTGCAACTACTTAGGGCAGTTTCGCTTCCAGTGTGCCTTTTCGTGGCAATAAAAGCATTCAACATCCTAGGGAATGGCAGAAGGAGTGACATAACCGCTCTTGGTCTTCGATGAGGAGCCTTCAAGAGACTTTCCATTGGTACCCTTCGAAGGGTGCTTCCTCTTTTTCCCTTTGCCTTGCTCGATAGCTAAAACAGGGGTAGATGTTGGAGTAGAAGTAGGAGAGGTAACAACCGCCTTGCCCTTAAGACCGGATTCGGCGGTCTTCAAGAGTCCTTGAAGCTTGCTGAGGGTAACTTCCTCCTTGTTCATATGATATGTCATACGAAATTGGTCATAACAAGAAGGTAAGGAGTGCAAAATGATGTCAATTTCCAACTCCCCAGGGATGTTCACATTCAGCTTCAGCAAACGGTCCACATACCTTTGCATCTTTTGCATGTGGGTCTTGACGGAATCACCGTCCTTCATGCGGGTAGTTATTATGGAGGAGATTATGTCATACCGCTCCTGACGAGCACTCTGATGGTACCTTTCCATCAGGTCCTGGTGCATCTCAAAAGGGTAATAATCTTCATAAGACTTTTGGAGCTCGACTGTCATCGTGGCCATCATGATACATGCCACCTTAGTAGCATCTCTCTCATGTGTCCTGAATTCAGCGATCTCCTCAGGAGTAGCAGTAGACTCATCAAGTTCTTTTAACTCCTTATCGAGGACATATTCCTTGTCCTCATAACGAGTAACCATCCTGATGTTCCTAATCCAATCCATGAAGTTGGAACCATCAAAGATGACCCTCCCACAAAGATTCATGAGAGAGAAAGAACCAGTTGGGTTAGAGCCTGAAGCATTAGTGTTGGAAGACATCTGAAAGAAGAAAGCAAGTTTAGATTAGATATATATGATCCTTAATAAGACAATCAAATGTAATATTAAGGCTAGGACCCAATCACAATATATTATACTTAGAAGAGGGATGTCGTAATCTAAGTAATAATATATTTGAAAGGTAGGTGAATGACGATTCACCAATTTCCACCATGAAAAACAAAATGAATTGTTAGGTTTTAATTGGATTTGAAATTCCTAGATTCTTTTGAGATTCATTGAACTTTTCAATGGCATGTTTCAATCTCGATTGTGCCCTTCAAGTTTTGTGACTGGGATGCCGAGGATCACAAAACAAGGTGTGAATAATCATGCTAATTCACTTGGTACCCTTAATATTATCACCCAATCAATGTGCCGGTTAACCACACACGCTCCATTGATCTATGACAAACATTAAGTCACCCTTCGTGATCCTTACTAGTCCAAGTTAGTGTGTCGGTTAACCACACACGCTCCACCAACGACTTGGTAAGGTACATAGTGTGAATTCCATGGACTAGCACCATGTTCACATTTTCCTAAAATAACTAAGATTGGGAATTAAAAAAAGTTTAGTTACTTTATAATAATCATTATACTTTTAATGAGGATTAAAGTCATTGTCCTACCCGTTCGGCTAACAACCCTCCACCAGTCAAGCAAGCGGTGGGTGAGAGTGGACACCCATTAAGTCACCATTTTATAGGAAACAACCTTATACCCACCTTATAGATCGGCTTCGTGAATGAGGCCTACTAACGGTAGAACGACTTATTCTTATACATATATATAATAATTAACCATTAATGTTATAAATAGTATAAGGGTTGAATTTTAACTATTAAAACTCTAAGGGCTGGAATTAAAGTTTATTAAAGTGTGTGAAACTTTACAAATTCCAAAACTTGAGGGCAAGTTTTGTAACTATCCAAAACTTTTCATTTCATAAATTATGAATTAAATGTTCATAAAAATGAAGACTCTTCATTTTCATGTAACTTATGTGTTTAAATGTGTGTGTTAAAGAAAGTGACTTTTGGATATCCATAACTTGAGGACAAATTATGGATTCCATTAAAACACATAAATGATCAAGAATTAATTCCAAACAATTCAGCAAATAATTCCTATCGTCTTCTAAATTCATAAGAACATGAACATGATCATCAAATTTTCAAGAACTATTATGAACACATAAAATCAAGGAATTTTGATATATGCTATTGTAAATGGATTAGTACAAGCATTACACCAACTAAAACAAGTTTTAAAACACCAAAATAGTTTAGGGTAATGTTTCTAGTCCATTTCCAGCAGCAAAAGTCGAAAATCTGCACTCTGTCGATCCTACTCGTCGACTGCATGAATCTACTCGACGAGTAGGTTGAAGATACACATGGACTCGGCGAGTCCCCCCATGGACTCGGCGAGTTCATCAGTCAGACAACAAGTTTTTTGACTTTTTCAACTATTTTGCATCAAGTATCAAACAAGCAAACCTGGCTCTGATACCACTGTTGGGTTTTGAGCAATCTAACACTTCCTAAGTGTGCATGCAACCCTAATAAACCTTGGATATATGTTTGTCTAAATACATGCAAAATAATAATTTTCCAAGGTTTATAACCTATCTAACATGGCATGGGGAACATTTCAATATAAAAGAGTTAGAAGAGATTACATACCTTTTTGATGAGTTTGGTTCTTAGGAGTTTGAGGGCCAAGCACCAATAGTGTGAATGCCTCAAATGGAATCACAAAACACCACAAACTCTTGGAAAACTTTGAGAGAGTATACACACTTCCTTATTTTCGGCCACACACAAGCATACATACACTAGTTCACTAGTTCCATTTCATGCTCCATAAGCATGCTTATATAGTGTGCATGGTTAGGGTGAAACCCTAATAACCCATGACCTTTCCTTTCCAAGGATCCATGGGTTAAAAGCTCCATGGATCATCCATGAACTTCCATCCAAGCCTAGCCCATTAACAAATGAGTGTTAGCCCACACCATATAAAACCAATAGCCCATTATCTAATTAGTCTTCCTTTTAATCTCTAAATTAATTCATAATTAGTTTAAGACTAAGACTAATTAAATAACATAACTTCATATTAATATATTATAACTTATAATATATTAATAAACATATGTGTATAAGTCTCATAAAATTATCCATAAAAGTTTGGATGAGATGCAACCCAAATGGACCATGCCGGTCGGGTCAAGTATATACCAAATAAGTTATGGACTTAGACACCTTATCCACAACAAAGATGGTCCATTGACCATACACTCCCATATAAGGCCTTGCACTCCTTTGTTGCAACCCGATAGCCTCTTAACACTTTTACCAAAGTGTTTTCCTCACATTAGGATGTTTATACATGTTTAATTAGTGTTATAATCACTAATTATATATATATATATATATATATATATATATATATATATATATATATATATGTCTTCATATGTTATTAGGGTCATTGAGTGTGTACAAGTCTTCACTTGACACGAAGCACTTATCCGGCACTTCTTTCCGATTCGCTCACTGCAGGTGAGTTCATACCCCTTAAATTGATCTTTTAAATCTTTTTAAATGGTTTAATGGGGGGATACAAGTTGAATCATGATAGTTATTAGATCAATCACATGTGATTAATACGTATCATAAAAATGGATTTAGTACTCTTTTAGCTGTTTTACCAAACAGATTACTCCAAATGGATTTACAAAGCGTTTTTACTCATTTACAACTCTTTATCAAACTATCTTTCATACTGAATGTTTCTTTCCAAACTCTGTTACAATTGTGTTTCAATCAAAGGTTTCCTTATGCTTTAAACTGTTCTTATCAAGCAAACTGCTTTCAAATCCTTTTACAAAACTGACATCAAGTCATCCTTTCTTAGTTACTAAACTTTTCAATGGTTTTGACAAAACTTCTTTCATACGTTTATATTGTCAAATGCATGCCTGTGTATGTATAGTTATATAAGTAATGTTTATAGGACTTAGGAAGGCTAGTTCGCTTTATCTCCTTTTCCTCGTAGGGATGTGGCTTTAGGGCATCGGTTATCCATCCGAAGGTCGTCTAACTATTAGTTATATATTATGTATACATATATAGAAATATAAGATCTATCAGTCAATTCAATACCCTTGGGTAGCAAGGGTACACATTCATGTTCATACATACAAGTCATATTATTAGTAAGCTACAATAGGCATAGTTTAGGAAGTTACTAATACTATTACTAGAACAAGGAATCATACAATGAGTCAGTTCATTCATGAGTCTATACTAAAGGCTATATGAAGAGATACACTTACATGAATCCTCTTACATGGATACTTTTACGTAGATACTATATGATGAGATACTATTACATATTATACATGTAGATTATATCTGTCTATCCTAGTACGAGAGGATACTATAAGGGACTAACCATTCCTATAACCTCTGTTAGCTACAGAGGTAAATGCACATCTACGGATGTCTACGGTTGATACCATTATAGGTAAACTTTAAGGGACTAACTATTCCTACACCCAACTGTTAGTAACAGAGGTAAATGTACATCTACGGATGTCTACGGTTAATACTATTCGGAAAAATTTCTATGTCGTGTTTATCCTAATACCAAAGGATAATACTTAAGTTATTAGCTCATTACCTTTATTTTGTGATACATTCACATAAACGACGAGGTAGACTAATACTTATATAACTATATTATTACCTTTATTTTGTGACATATTTACATAATTGATGAGGTAGACTATAGTTTTATAATAATAGTTAAACAGGGAAAACCGTCACATTTACAGTGATGCGTACTTTCAAAACATTCGGGTCTTGGTAGAAGACTACCTTTTATACTAGTAGGAAATATGGGATTTTCTAGGGTTTTCACACTTATACTAAATGTTTCATCAAACATTCACCAGTCTTTCATAACAACTTTTCAAAGCTATGACATTAAAATAATTATGAATTCACCAGCTTTAAAGTTGATACTCTCTTTCAAAATAACTTGTATCCTCAGGTCAACAGTAGACAGGTACCGATGCAAGGTTTAGAGAAGATGGAGCTCGTTTAAGACTCATCTTTCATTTTTATTTATACTTTAGTGTCTATTAAATATGTCAGAACACTTGTATTAAAATAATTTTATTAATGCAACGGATGATGTTGTTGCTTGTTTACTACTATTCATTGTTGTGATATTGTACATGACGTCCTCCGCCCCAGAACGTTTCCGCCGTTCCTGGTTTTGGGGTGTAACACTTTAGATGAATGTCTTTGTGATAATCGTCTAGGGTTGCTACTACTTGATGTGTTCTATATGCCAGTATGATATGTTATATGCGATAATGGTAGTAGGAGGGGAATAGTCCCCCGATTCGGTGATGAGGACTGAAAGGTAGGTCGGACACCCCAAATATGTATGACATCGTGATTATGATATGATATTGTGATAGTGGTAGGGGTGAAATAGTCCCTGTGGCCGGTTGAGATAGACCGGAGGGTAGGCAGGCACCCCAAAATGGCCTGACACGGGTAGGTCAGCAGCCTAGAATGGCTTGACACAGGTAGGCCAGCACCCCAGAATGGCTTGACATGGGTAGGTTGAGCACCCTAAAATTGCCCGATAGTATGTATGATTGTATGGTATTTGGTATGATGGGGGAACTCACTAAGCTTTGTGCTTACGGTTTTCAGTTTTGATTTTAAGTACCTTTTCATCTAAGGGGAAGGAGCTCGCAGGGTAGCAGCACATCGCACACACATGATTCCACAATTAAGATTCTTGGGACTGTACTCTGACAATATTACTATTTGACAATATGATTTTTGATACATGTAACTATGGTTTAGGAATTAATGTGTTAACAATAATGTTTTCCTCAAACAAATTTTATAAGCAATAATAAAAAATTTTGGTCTCGATTTTGGGATGTTACAGAGGAATTGCCGAAGTTCTTAGCTCTCCTTATCCTCTCTCCTCTCTCATCCTCTTGCTTAGTTTGGGTGAGAACCATTAGAGGCATGACACTTATGACGCTTGCTCTCAAGGTTTCAAGAGGACTAGGATTTCATTGTTATTGCTATATAACAGTCAAAGGTATGTTTTTCTAACCCTAGATCTAAATTTCGAAAATAAAATAGGTTTCCTAGGGTTTCCTAATTGATGTTCAAATGTTGTATGTTCAATTAGAGAAAACATAGATCAGGAAAATTAGGGTTGCATGCACACATAGGTGTTTTGTTTGTTATGCTCAAAACCCTTTAGAACGCACTAGGATGATACATAGTAAAGAGTAGATAGCCCTAGAATGTTTGATTCAGACTTATTGTGTATTTTGTTTGATGAAGGGATTTTGGTAGAGAAATTTATTCAAATTTCTATTTTATTACGATTATGTACGACCTGCATTCATTGGATGATTGTCGGTGTCAGCAGAGCTTTAGCAGCATGTGTGGATAGGAGAATCCTTGGAGGGTCTAGGAAATACCTTAGTCTGATTATCTATGTTGTTTTGCGATCTAGCCATGTATTTTTAGCTAATGAGAATGACTTAGGAGATTTAGGATGACTCTTGAGGAAAGTATGGATATGTGTGGAAGGTAGTATTGGTCACGTACTACTAAAAGTATAGGATCCATACTCGAAGCACGAGAAGTCATGGAGATTATAAGAATATTGTAATGTAAGAGATTTCTTGAGTACGTTTTTACCCTTCTGTTGTTTTTTCATAATGGTGATCGTGATTCGTCATGGAGATGGTTCTGGTTCTGGTTATGGTTTAGGCTTGGGTGTTTGACCTAGTGATGTTGCGCTACGAGAGTTTATCATATTTTAGATTTAGCGAGCTATCCTTGAGGAGACCCATGTCATTTTAGGTTCAATCAAGAAGGGGATTTTGGAGTTGATAGATGGACGTATTGGGGATTTTTGTGCATAGTTGGCCAATCGGTCTACTTAGGGCCTATTATCTCACCTTCCGTGCGTTTCATGCTTGTTGGGATCCTGAGTTCTTTAGGAAGAATGGCCCCATTTCCATTAGACGCTTGATTGCAAACATGGAGAGTGACTATCTGACGAGCTTCTAACTTGGAGGGTTAAAGATTAGATTTACAACTACTCTTTTACGTGATAGGGCTCGTGAATGGTGGGAGGAGGGTAGCTATGCTCTAGGAGTAGCGGCCATCGAGGTTATGACTTGTGGAAGGTAGCATCAGGTAGTTTGTCGGTGTTTCGAGATGCATGACTCTCGAGAACGGTAAATTGAGTTTGAGCTTAAGTTAAAATGGAAGCCAACTTCGGTGTATACAACATAGGATTCAAAGAAGAACCCCAAGACTTCAGAATCTTATTCTAGAGGCCCGCAGGGTTATAGCCATTGTTCCAAGTATAGGAGGGCGCATGAGAGGAGTTGTTGAGAGAATGGAGGAAGTTGCTTTAATTGTGGCCAGACTGGACACTTTAGTAGGGATTGCACTCGTGTTGCGCTGATATACATCCTCTGAAATCAAATGGGCCATGAGTAGTCCAATTACCCAATATTGTCGAGCGGAGTGGTGGAGGCACCCGCTCCAACTATCTTGAGGATCACCAATGGCCGACATGGCAAGTCGGAGGCTTCCATGGTGAAGAGCAAAGCTTTTTAGTTAACGACCATGTAACACTCTAATTTTTCAAATAAAATTTTCATTTTTAAATCCACACAAAACACAATTTAACATTTCTCATACTCAATTTATAAATTGTTTCAAACACATGACATAAAATTGCTTGTCAAATATCCCAGAATCCTCAAAATACAAATCAACTAGCTGGTGTGTACAATCATGTCGGCGTATTCATGCGATCCTGAGATGTACCTGAAACACATTTCACACAACACTGTAAGCACAAAGCTTAGTGACTTCCCCAAAATACCACACACAAATAATTAGCCTCTCATGGATATATCTTGATAAGGACCCTCCGATCATGTGTCTCAGTGAAGACCCTATGGTCTCACGGCTCGGGTTGGACCCTCCATTCCTATGTCTCAGTGAAGATCATTCGGTCTCATGAATTGGTTTGGACCCTATGGTCCTATCTCAAAAATACATAGTATAACATACAACATAAATCACAAAGACAAAAAAACATAATATCACATATCTCAATATAAGCACATAAGAACCTTCGGCCGATAACACAAATAAGACCCTCCGGTCGCACAATGATTACCACTCTGGTAAGTATAGTGAGAAGACTCACCTCGTAAATAAAGCAAGAATGTCTCGCACTTAACTATCAGTCTAGACTCCGCCTAGATATATCACAATCATCTCTAACTAAAAATTTATATTAACAACTTGAAAGGTGTTAAGTTAACTCCTCTACTAAATTTCAGAAAGGTTGAAAGACCATTTTACCCCTCCATGGTCTCCAAAATTCACAACTTGACCAAACCTAAAAAAAGTAAACGAAAGTCAACACTCAAGTCAACAGTCCATGTTGACTCAACTCGTCGAGTGGATCTATGCGACTCGTTGAGTTCCTTCTGTTCTTAGAAAACTAGGAAAATTTGATGCAACTCGCTGAGTTGTCTCATCAACTCGTCGAACTTGCATAGTGTCCAGAATATCGGGGAAAACCCTAACGAACTCGTCGAGTTCCTTCAACCCTTTCTCTCATTTAGAAGCTTTTAAGTGAGACTAAGGCCCCAAACTATAGATCTATCCTTCTAGAGCTGATATACCACGTAAAGTTGCAAGCTTTACGTCCATGCATTGCACTTAGGGGCTAACTTTTCCAAAACAATGATCAGCAAAGGGTTTACGGCATGAAGATTGCCCAAAGCTTGATAAAGCTTGAGTCCTTAGGCCTAAAGGGCCTAGTAGTGTAAAGATATGAAGTCTTAGCTTCAAAGCATGATCAAAACTAATAATGACTCAAGAAGAAGCTAGAAATGGTCATAAACTCTCTAATGGAGAGATCTAACAAACAAGTGATCAAGGTAATAGCTTTTTACCTTCAAATGACTGCTACAACTGAATGGATGCTGAATCGAATGAATCCTTCTTGTTCCAAGCCCTTTACTCTTCAAGTTTCTTCAAGGAATACACCAAAACACACACTCTTAGCCTTACACACTCTCAAAATGGAAGATAGCTCGATTAGGGTTTATCTCTGGGTGATAAGGTGATGAGGGAGGTGGGGTAAAGGACTTAAGGTCCTTTAAATAGGGTAAAAACCCAAAAAATTAGGGTTTTCACACTCAGCTCCAACTCATCGAGTTGAGTCCTTCAAATCTTCAAGTTGGTTCTAAAATCACGCGACCAATCTCAGTCTCTACTCGACGAGTTGGGGCCTCCAACTCATCGAGTTGCCCTATCAATATGAATATAAAAAACATTTAAATTTATACCTGGAAGTCGTGATGTTACAGACCAAGGAGGGCAAAGCAGTGCCAGATGTTGTCACATGTATGCATTTCTATTTCCTTATTTCTAATTCATTATTTATGCTGAGTTTTTCTCATGTTGCTATTAAGGATGTTCCTAGTCAACGGTATTCTTGCTCTTGTTCTTTTTTATTCGAGTACTACTTGATCATTTGTGTCTCTTGCTCTCAGCAAGAAGTTTGATGTTGTTTCGGAGGTGCTGGATTTTCCTTTAGAGGTAGAGATCACCGACAACCACATTCTGAGTGCTTCAAGGGTCCATACGGATTGTGTGTTGGAGATGTTTCAAGTTCATTTTCCTATTGATATTGTTCCTATTTCTGTAAGAATCGCAAGGATCATCATGGGAATGGATTGGTTGAGTATGTTGGAGGCTATGATCGAATGCAAGTATCAGCTAGTGCAAGTTCAAACCCCAAGTAGGGGAGAACTGATCACTCATGAAGAGGGAGAAAGAGGTGGTCCAACCATTTATTCAAATGAGAAAGCTAGGAGATACTTGCAACACATATTTTTGGGAGTTCTTGGCTTATATTGTTGATACTCGGGTTGGGGGATCTCTTTATAATGTACCTATCATTCGGGATTTTTATAATGAGTTTCCCAAAGATGGGATGGGAGTGCCCCCTGAGAGGTATGTGGCGTTTCAGATTTACATAGTTTTATGTGCGCTATATATGATAGCGAAGGCACCCTATCATCTTGCGCACGCAGCTTCAAGAGCTTCTAAACAAGAGGTTCATTAGACCAAGAATTTCTCCATGGGGAGCCCCAATTTTTTTTGTAAAGAAGAAGGATGGATCTCACCATATGTGTATTGACTATCGGGAGCTAAAAAAGCTAACATTGAAGAACCGTTACCCACTCCCAATGATCGAAGATTTGTTTGACCAGCTACAGGGTGCATCTTGGTTTTCCAAGATTGATTAGAGATTGGGTTATTATCAGATGAGGATCATGGATGAAGACATTCAGAAGACGGCCTTCAGGACTTGCTATGACCATTATGAATTTATGGTGATGCCTTTCGAGCTCACTAATGCATCGGCAACATTCATGGATCTCATGAACCGGATTTATAGGCCAATGCTAGATCGATCGATGATTGTGTTTATTAATGATATCTTGATCTTATCTAAGACCAACGGGCAACATGAAGAGCATATAAGAGAGGTTCTTAAGACTTAGAGGAGAGAGATACTTTATGTAAATATCATCAAATCTGATTTTTGGTTGCTCGGTGTGCAACTCTTGGGTTACCTCGCCAACCATGATGGTACGTTGGTTGATCCAGCCAAGATCGAGGTCGTGATGCAGTGGGAGGTCCTGAGGTTTCCATATGATATATAGAGCTTCCTGGGTTAGGCATGGTATTATCAAAGATTCATTTAGGATTTCTCCTTGATTTTTTAACATTTGAGACACTAAGACAGAAGTTATGTGAGGTTCTTATATTAACCCTTCCTGAGGGTGTGAATGATTTTGTGGTTTATTGCGATAGTTTAATTTTAGGATTGGGTGTAGTACTTATGCATAGGGGCCATGTGATTGCATATGCTTCGAGACAGTTGAAGCCTCATGAGGCGAATTATTCTAATCATGCCCTAGATTTAGGGGTGATGGTTTTCACACGTAAGATTTGGCAGCATTACTTGTATGGGGTCCGGTGTACCATCTACACGGATCGCAATATGTAACACTAGCCAAAATAGGTCAATAACAATCACATGTGATTATGCTAATCATGTAATGTGATAAATGTACTATGTATTTCATGATAAATTCTAATAAAAATATGAACTTTCTTTATGATACAACTCAAAGTATAGGTCTATACGATTCCAAAAATATAGAGAACCGTCTGAATCTGACTTCGCATGAAGAAGTTAGGATAAACCGAAAACTCATAAATACCTACGCGTGCATATAAAGAACGTCAAAAACAAAGTTCGTATGTGAAAGTTACGACCTTTCGAAGATTCAGCTATCGGAAACCCTAGTCTGACTGAACTCACGAGGTGAACATAAATGTTCACGAGGTGAAGAGTCATAAGACCATATTTCGGAGTTAGTAAGCGCATGGCATGTCTACGAAGTGATAAACCAAAGGTTCACGACGTGAGCAAGGATTGATTCACGACGTGAGGAGTCACATGGCCACCTTCCGAAGCTAGGGACGCAAATGGCAAGACTACGGGATGATCATGCAAGACTCACGACGTGAGCCTTATGAAACTCATGACGTGAGTTTCTAAAATCCTTACTATAAAAGCAGGTCCGACTTCAGCCATTCTTACACCTAATCTTCTTCCCTCTCTCTCCTTTGCTGAGGCCATTTTGCATCCCGAGCCCCGACGATCTCATATGCTGACCGTTTCTACTTAGATAACATAAAATCACGCTACTAGGGTGAGTTTCACGGCCCCACTTTCTAATATTTCAGGGGAAAACGCATGCTAGATATTATATATATGTTATTATTATGTCTATATGATAGTATATAATTATGATAACCGGGATATGATTGTTCTAAATATAATATTTTGAATATATACAACTATTATCAACTTATCAGTATGTTAATTTACTAATATAGATCTTGAGTTATACTTAGGATTCTATATATATGTTGTGTGCGATATAATACCGAAGTTATATTTGAAAGTTCTATATGTTAAGTTATAAAGTATGTTGCTATTAATAGTTTTATGTCAAGATAAAACTGGATATGTTATATGTTGTTATTGTTAGTTTTATGTCAAGATAAAACTGGATATGTTATATGTTGTTATTATTAGTTTTATGTTAAGATAAAACTTGGTATTGTTATTGATAGTTTTATGTCAAGATAAAACTAAAAACGTTATATGTTGTTATTATTGGTTTTAGGTCAAGATAAAACCTGGTTTTACTTCAAGATATAGCTGTTATATTGCCTAAATATTATGAAGTTAGATGTAATGTTTAAAAGCATAGTCTAGTAACTTAGGGTTTTAGACATGAAGATGCTTTTGTTGTTAGAGCTATAGGAAGTCGTCAAAGTCTACATGAGTAATTGTATTCATCAACTAAGATTGGGGATCTTAGCGGAAATCCTCTGAACTGTAACCGTTAATCCCGTGTGAGCGAGGAAGTCGTGTATAATTAGTATACAGGTTGACCACCCCACTTGTGACTGTTGGCTACAGTCAACCAAAAGCAAGTGATGAACTATCCTTTTATTTGTTATTGTTTCGGCGTTCATGAAGCGTACGGTGTTGTTTCTCATGGTAAATCATGAGTGTGTTCTATCAGAGATATTATGTCATAGCAGCAGTTACAGGCTTATGGTAGCAGATTGTTAGAAACATTATACGTTGTCGTATACAAGTACTAATGTTAAGTATAAGTTTTCCCCTACTTATACCTTAGGATTAAGAAATGTTAAGGAATAATACTTATTTGATAAGTATACTATTATACCTAATATACATACTAAATGTTGGAGAGTCAAAATGATACTTTCAAAACTATACTTTTGAATGTGTGAAAATATATTATTTTATGGAGTCAAAACGTGTGGACTCACCAACTTTATGTTGACGTATTTTTAAAATGCATGTGTTTTTAGGAACTTGAAAAGCTAGTATGTATTTGAACATGAGAAGTTTTACTATTATCTTTCTGTTCATTAAGAAGTATGCCATAGTCGGATATTATGTAATAAATAGTAGGAAAACAATAATGTAACTTTCAATAATCAATAAAGGTATGTATTTTCTTTAGCATTGTTCAATGTATGTTATATAGCTGTGATACAAAGAATGACGTTGCACTACTCGGTGTTTCCGCCGACGGCTGGGGTGTGACAAATTTGGTATCAGAGCTATTAACTATAGTGAACTGGTACTTTCTTAGGAAAGCACGTCTATAGTTTAGGACTTACTCTATTTGGTTTAGGTATATCCCTTACCCTATAAATAAAAAATATTATTAATTATTCTATTGAAGGACTACTTACGGGAGCGGTGACAAGGATAGACATGTCAATTTGGGTTGCTGGATTTCAGAAAGCTATATGCTAAAATGATCCTGCCCTTTCGACAGTCCTGACTGGCCGGAGCCTTATCAGATAGACCTGAAGTAACAAACAATAGTAAAAGCAGGAATACAATAAATAAGAATATAGAGTCATATATAAAGACTCAGACCCGCGATGAGAATACACCTTAATACCCATAATGTTTTTGATCTCAAGGATTTAGATCAAATATTCCAACTAAAGTCTATATGTGCATAGATCTTATCACAACTAGGTGTAGGTGCTCAACTACATTTTATTATGATCAGATCATATGAACTATTTAATTTGGGAGAAATATTTGATAGAATAAACTCTTGGTGATCCAAAATGTATAGGAATCCGACATGGCACATTCACGAGAATGAATAATTATCGAGGATACGGATGGAGAAGAGGAAGTTCCATTCCCTATGATGGTAGGCGATTCTTACTACCGTATAACTCTAACCACCTTTCATCCAATACCTTCTGACGATGGAGCACCTTTACCCTCCAACGAATGGGAAGAGAGTGAACCAATGGAAGAAAGTGAATCGATGGAGGAGACAGAGTCGGTGGCATCATGTAACGCCCCGGGTTTTCTCGGTACGTTTGGTTATTTTAATTTAATTATCCTTGTAACCTTGGGTTAATTTATTTAACCAATGTCTGATTTCTTATGTTATTGGACTCTTTTGATCATCTTGTAAACTCCTTTTATTGAAGTCCATGGCCTATGGGCCTATTTGCAAAGTCCATCTAGTTAATAGTACTTAATGTGTAAACTGAATCATTTGGAACACACACAAGGAAAACACTCTAAACCCTCCCTCTCTCTCAAAAATCGTCCCTCTCTCTCTCTTTGGGATCAAGAGCAGCCAAGGGGCTGTTTGGAGCTTAATTCTTGTTCATTTCCAGCCTTGATTCGTATTGGTATGAACCTCCTTATCCTTTCTTATGACTTGATTCATAACCTTGTTCTAGTTTTATGATTTCATCTTCACCTCTTCTCCTTCTTATTTTATTGTAATTGTATGTTATACATCATCTCAAGATCCTATCTTCACCCCATATATGGTGGATGATGGATCTAGGGGATTACATGTGGCAAAAGATCATGGAAACCCTAAAAGGGAGAATGATGATTTTATGTGCTTATGTTTATTTTCATGTTGATTATTATTACATCCTTGTGGCTAAATGAAATCCTAATGATCCCTAACCCTTTTTAGTACCACCATTATCATGGGGACTGAATTGGGATGATGAACACATCTTAAAATGTGTTTCAAAAGGAGAAGGATGGATAAGCCAAAAAGGAATCACGGGTGGCTACGATTCTGTTTTCTATCAGATCTGTAGTCATTTTGTAAAAATCATATCCGGAGATCTAGAACTCAAACGGACCCCAAACCAGTTCCAAAAGTTTACAAATTGAGTTGGCTAACTTTCTTAAGAAGGCCAACCTCACTGATAAGGGCTTTATCTATGTGAAAGAATGTCATCTTTGCTGTTAGGTCTGATCCGGGTCTGTTCTGATATGTCATTTTGTTTTCATCATTTCTAAGGCTTGGAAAAGGATCCAGAGTGATTCCAAGTTTCTACATGTTCCTTATATTATGAATTTAAGATCTGGAGAATATGGGATGTTATTTCCAATTATAAATTGGTTAGAATGAATCCACACTCCAGGTCAGTGGGCAGTCACCAGATTTTGCTAGTGCTGTGATTGTCCACAATGTGAATTTTATATCTGGAGTTTGAGAGATTCTTTTCGTTCAATTCCAACTCTGAGACTTTCACTTGTATGTCCTTTACTTCTCTTAATTTTCTTTTGGACGAATTCTACTCACAAGTTGGGTAGAATTGGCCAACATCACTTGACTGTATTGTTGGAGACAGAAGTGATACACCATTTTGTAAAATTCATATTTAATTCATCTTTTGGAGTTAGAATGAGTTCTTTATAGTTGTGGAATCCAGAGCAATCATAGTTTCCTATAAAATTTAGTTAAAGCTATGTTTTTGTTTTAGATTTTGGAGTAAATCCGTTTTGAACAGCAGGTCTGTTTCAGAGACCTTGCTGTGATTACTCTTTTCTCAACTCATAGCTTCATTACTTCTCCTTTCTAACCTTTAGTCCTTCTTAGGTGAGGTTTTGAAGTTTGCTCAAGCTTGGTAGCATTATTTGATTGTTAGCCATCCTTAATACTCACTCAAGGTGAGTTCTCTCACACCGTTGTATTGATGATTGTGTTTGCTAGTTAGCTCGTGTGTGATTATTTGAATTTATTATAAAAGCATGCTATATAAGTATTGTTTTAATTCATACATGTGCACTGTATGTAACTAATTATGGATATGGGGACACCACCAAAGGATACGGATTTACCGGTGCGGTGGGTAGGTAAGATCACCAACGTAATACTCTTCGTGAGGTGCGGTGATTAGGGCCAAATGATACGGGATCTTCCCGGTGCGGTTCAAACCTACAAGTCCTTCTCGTAATATAGACATTGATTCGTTCTTTGCCTTTATCATTATAATTGGAAAATGGATTAGGGCTAGTAAATATGAATTTTAGTACAATGTCTGTGTTTGAATTCACTAAGCTTCGTGCTTACGTTTTTCCCTTATAACTTTTCAGGTGTTAAGATTAAAGAGGCTAAGGATTGACATGGAGCATCGGGACATCGCTACTAGTTATTTTGTTGGGACCTTATTATTATTATTACTTCCGCACTTATTTCATATGATTATTAAGTTGATGGATTATGTTATGACTATTTCTGTTGTTTTAATTTAAATTAAGATGGGTTTTAAAAGTTTAAAATTTTTGCAAAAATTTGGGTGTCACACATCATCTTTACCACCACCGAACACTCTTTACCGTAAAGTTCCAGGAGGAGTAAAAATGAAATGCATTGCACGTAAATCTATACTGATATGGAAAAAGATTAAGAAGAGTCAGAAGGCAACATCTTCATGAAGTCATAGAGTTCAAGATGAACCTGCACGAATCGCACAAACAGTTGATAGATGGGTGGAGGAAGAAAAAGCTGCCAAGATGTATGAGACTGGTCAATCATCTAGACCACATCTCCCACATTCTTTTGAAGATAACACTTTATCTCAATTGTTTGAGAAAAGTGTGAAAATTGAATATAAGATGGAAATTGTTGAAGGGAGGTCTACTCATCTCTCTGGAAGAGTGCGAAGGCTAGAAGGACAAAGGACACGAGATCAGGAATTGGTGATGGATGTCCATCATCGTATAAATTTTGCTTATAATGACATGATTACTGACGATGCCAGGATTGCAGACTTAGAGCTCTACAATCAAACCTCAAGAAATGAAGAATGCACGAGAATTCTTGAGCAGAGAACTCAAGCACTTGAAGAGCAAGTGGTTAATGTCACTGACGTGCTGGGTCATCACTTAGGTTTTTGGTAGATAGGCTACAACTAGTGGTTATGTAAATAGAGAAAATCAGACTAGTTAAGGAGAAAAGAGGAAAGTTTATAGCAAGGATGTACAAAACCTTGCAAATTTTGCAATGTTTATAAGAACTTTTCTCTTATAAACATAAATAAACTGATGTAACCACTGGTAATCATATGAAGCATACGTTACAGTAATCATTACGTTGTCTATTATGTTTTACGCTGTGAATAATAATTGGTGTATTAAATGATTAACAAAACTCATAAAAATTCTTATTATTTATAATAGGAACTAAAACAAAATGCCTAGAAGGAGTAATCGGCTAAACCCTAACCGACCATCAGCACCACAACAACAACAACCACAACCACCACCAGAAATAAACCCCTAAATAAGTACAATACAACTTGAAGAAATCATAGCTCAAAGAATTGTTGCGGCTCTATCTAATGTCACAAGAGATGGAGTTAGAAATGAAGGCCATGTAGGGACCGCTAGAACATGTACCTACAAATATTTTATGAATTGCAGGCCAAAAATCTTTCATGGAAATGAAGGGGTAGTGAATTTGACAAGGTGGATAGAAAAGTCAGAATCCTTCTTTCAAATAAGCTTTTGTCCAGATGATTGTAAAGTACGATTTTGCAGCATGTACTTTCACTGACGCAACACTTACATGGTGGAATAGCCATGTGAATACAATGGGAATTGATACTGCAAATTCCATGAAATGGGAGGAGCTAAAAATGATGCTAGTAGAGGAGTATTGTCCTAGGTAGGAGATACATAAACTGGAACAAGAACTGTGGACCCTAACCATGAAGGGTTTAGAGATAAAAGCTTATACCGCTAGATTTAATGATCATGTTGTAATGTGTCCAGCACTTGTAACCCCTGAATATAAAAATAATGAGCGATATATCAGGGGTTTAGCATCGCAAATCAAAGGCATGGTGATCGCATCAAAGCCTACGACTTATGATAGCGCCAAGAGGATAGCTCATCAGCTAACCCTCACAGAGATCCAAGGAAGAGAAGTGGTCTCAAAGGCTGAGTCTCCCAAATCTAGAGCAAACAAGCGCAAGTTTAATAAGAAGAATCCCAAACAATCATCTGAGAAAAGACAAGAAGTGGCAACCAACTACACAGCCACAACAACAGTACCTACTCAACCAAAATCTTCATGGTGCAATCAGTGCAACCGTCATGATCCAGGTGACTGTTTTGTCTGCATGAAGTGCAAGAAAAATGGGCATACTACAAGTTACTGCAGGAGCACAACACCTGCAACAGTCGATCAACAAACCAATAATGGGACAGACTGTGGTGAAGTAAGAAAATGCTTTGAGTGTGGGGAGGTTGGACATATCAAGAAAGAATGTCCGAAGTTAAGGAGTTAAGGAGGCATAGGACGTGGCACGGCGTTTGTGATTGGAAGCAGAGAGGCTATCCAGGACCCTTCCGTCGTATCTGGTACGTTTCTTATAGATAATTTATATGCTTCTATACTCTTTGACTCTGGAGCAGATCGAAATTTTATAACTCCGACATTTATAAAGTTGTTAAGTCATAAGTCTAGCATATTAAAAGAAAACAATGAAGTAGAAATCGTTAACGGTCAAACTGAGAAAACACATGAAATCCTAGAAAACTGTCTGTTAACTCTTAATAACTACCTTCTTCACGTCAACCACATGCCAATGCCTATCAGTAGTTTTGATGTTATAATTGGGATGGATTGGTTATCTTCACACTGCGCCGAAATTCTATGTCATGAGAAAGCCATACGACTACCCTTACCAAACGGCAAAGCTCTGATTATCTATGGCGATAAATCTGGGAAGAACCGCAAAGTCATCTCTTGTACTAAGACCCAAAAATATCTAAATAAGAAATATAATGCACTCTTAGCCCACATTGTAGATAAGAAGAGAAAAACAAAAGAAATCAAGGACATACCTCAAGTATGTGATTTCCCTGACGTGTTTCCTGAAGATCTACCTGGAATACCTCCCATACGACAAGTTGATTTTCGAATCGAATTAATTCCAGGAGCAACACCAGTAGAAAAATCTCCTTATCAGTTAGCTCCATCTGAAATGCAAGAATTGTCTACCCAACTACAAGAACTTCTTGACAAAGGCTTTATCCGACCAAGTTTTTCACCTTGGGGAGCACCAATCTTGTTTGTCAAGAAGAAGGACGGATCCTTTCGAATGTGTATTGATTATCGGGAGCTGAACAAGCTAACGATCAAGAATCGTTATCCACTTCCAAGAATTGATGATCTATTCGATCAACTGCAAGGATCTAGCTACTACTCAAAGATAGATCTTAGATCAGGCTACCATCAACTCAGAGTACAAGAAGACGACATTCCAAAAACAACATTTAGACCTCGTTATGGTCATTATGAGTTCTTATTTATGTCTTTTGGATTAACCAATGCCCCAGTAATGTTTATGGACCTCATGAATCGTGTTTGCAAACCATACTTGGATAAATTTGCGATCGTATTTATCGATGATATGTTGATATATTCACGAACCAAGGAAGAACATGGTCAACACCTACAAATAATCTTGGAACTACTAAGAAAAGAAAAGTTGTACGCTAAATTCTCCAAATGTGAGTTTTGGATTAGAGAAGTAAAATTTTTAGGTCATGTAGTTAGCAACGAAGGGATTCATGTTGACCCATCCAAAGTTGAAGCAATCAAGAATTGGGAAGCACCAAAGACGCCAACAGAGGTGCGTCAATTCCTAGGACTTGCTTGCTATTACCGAATATTCATCGAGAATTTCTTCAAAATAGCCAAGCCGCTTACAACACTAACCCAGAAGGATACGAAGTTCAACTGGGAAGACAAACAAGAAGCTGCTTTTCAGAAACTGAAGCAAATGTGGTCTAGTGCACCAATCCTATCCCTTCCAGATGGGACAGAAGATTTCGTCGTGTACTGCGACACATCAAATCAAGGATTGGGATGTGTGTTGATGCAAAGAGGAAAATTTATCGCCTATGCATCACGACAACTTAAGGTGCATGAGAATAATTACACTACCCATGATCTTGAATTGGGAGCTGTAATTTTTTCACTAAAAATTTGGAGACATTACTTATACGGTACCAAGTGTACTATTTTTACCGACCACAAGAGTCTCCAACACATCTTCGACCAAAAAGATCTTAATATGAGACAAAGGAGATGGGTTGAGTTGTTGAATGATTACGAATGTGAGATTCGTTATCATCCCGGAAAGGCAAACGTGGTAGCAGATGCCTTGAGCCGGAAAGAATATATTAAACCTCGACGGGTACAAGCATTAACTATAACTATCCATTCTAACTTTACCACACAAATTAGAGAAGCTCAGCTTGAGGGTCTAAAAGAAGAAAACATCAAGAATGAAGCTTTGCGAGGAATGCAAAAGCAACTTATACGAAAAAATGACGGAATACAATACTTTATGAACCGAGTTTGGACGCCTAGGTTTGGTGAAGTCAGGGACTTGGTCTTAGAAGAAGCCCATAAGTCCAGATATTCCATGCATCCAGGTTCTGACAAAATGTACTTAGATTTAGAAGTACATTATTGGTGGCCAAACATGAAGGAAAAAATTGCTACTTTTGTGAGAAAATGTTTGACTTGTTCTAGAGTGAAGGCAGAACATCAAAAGCCTTCAGGTTTACTTCAACCACCGGAAATACCAGAATGGAAATGGGAGCAGATTTCAATGGAGTTCATCACTAAGTCACCCAAAACTCCTAGTGGGTTCGACACTATTTGGGTAATAGTCGATAGATTGACTAAGTCCACCCATTTCTTACCAATTAAGGAGAACGATAAGATGGAGAAGCTGACTAGAGTTTATCTTAAGGAAATTGTCAGATTGCATGGAGTTCCAAATTCTATTATTTCTGACCGAGATAGTAGATTCACTTCACGATTTTGGCAATCTCTACAAAAATCCTTAGGAACACGTCTAGATATGAGTACAGCTTACCATCCACAGACTGATGGTTAGAGTGAGAGAACCATTCATACATTGGAAGACATGCTCCGAGCCTGTGTAATAGACTTTGGGAATGCATGGGATACTCATTTACCATTAACTAAGTTTTCCTACAACAATAGTCATCACACCAGCATCAAGGTTGCCCCGTTTGAGGCTCTTTATGGACGAAAATGTCATTCCCCTATATGTTGGACAGAAGTTGGAGATACACAAATGGTCAGAGAACGTACAAGCGATACCTTACGTACTAGACAAGAAATAATCCACGAGACAACTGAAAAGATCGTGAAAATTAAGGATCGATTAAAGGTTGCACGTGATCGTCAAAAGAGCTATGCTGACGTAAGACGTAAGCTTTTAGAATTCCAAGTTGGAGATAAAGTAATGTTGAAAGTCTCTCCTTGGAAAGGTGTAATTCGATTCGGAAAACGAGGTAAACTAAACCCACGATATACTGGACCTTTTGAAATTCTGGCAAGAATTGGTTCTGTCGCATACCAACTCAAGTTGCCTCAAGAGCTAAGTAATGTACACGATGTTTTTCAAGTATCCAATCTCAAAATATTTCTATCCGAAGACACTCTTGTTGTACCTCTCGTCAAAATGAAACTCAACTTTGTAGAAGAACCTGTTGAGATTATGGATCGAGAAGTCAAACGATTAAAGTAAAGTCGTACTCCCACAGTGAAAGTTCGATGGAACTCTTTGCGAGGACCTGAATTTACTTGGGAACGTGAAGATCAGATAAAAGGAAAATACCCCCAACTATTTGACAAAACCTTATCCACAAGATAAATTTCGGGACGAAATTGTTCTAACGGGGCGAGAATTTAACACTAGCCAAAATAGGTCAATAACAATCACATGTGATTATGCTAATCATGTAATGTGATAAATGTACTATGTATTTCATGATAAATTCTAATACAAATATGAACTTTCTTTATGATAAAACTCAAAGTATACGTCCATACGATTCCAAATATATAGAGAACGTCTGAATCTAACTTCGCATGAAGAAGTTATGATAAACCGAACACTATAAATCCCTATAATTAGAGTAATTTAAAATAGACTTAGAATTAGCTATTTCAGTCTAAAAGACATTTGTAGTACTCGTAAATACCTACGCGTGCATATAAAGAACGTCAAAAATGGAGTTTGTACGTGAAAGTTACGACCTTTCAAAGATTCAGCTGTCAAAAACCCTAGTCTGAATGAACTCACGAGGTGAACATAAATGTTCACGAGGTGAAGAGTCATAAGGCCAGATTTCGGAGATAGTAAGTGCATGGCAAGTCTACGAAGTGATAAACCAAAGGTTCACGACGTGAGCAAGGATTGATTCACGACGTGAGGAGTCACATGGCCACCTTCCGAAGCTAGGGACGCAAATAGCAAGACTATGGGATGATCATGCAAGACTCACGACGTGAGCCTTATGAAACTCACGACGTGAGTTTTTAAAATTGTCACTATAATTAGCTAGTCCGACTTCAGCCATTCTTACACCTAAACTTCTTCCCTTTCTCTCCTTTGCTGAGGCCATTTTGCATCCCGAGCCCCGATGATCTCGTCTGCTGACCGTTTCTGCTTAGATAACATAAAACCACGCTACTAGGGTGAGTTTCACGGCCCCACTTTCTAATATTTCAGGGGAAAATGCATGCTAGATATTATATATATGTTATTATTATGTCTATATGATAGTATATAGTTATGATAACCCGGATATGATTGTTCTAAATACAATATTTTGAATATATACAACTATTATCAACTAATCAGTATGTTAATTTACTAATATAGATCTTGAATTATACTTAGGATTCTATATATATGTTGTGTGTGATATAATACCGAAGTTATATTTGAAAGTTCTATATGTTAAGTTATAAAGTATGTTGCTATTAATAGTTTTATGTCAAGATAAAACTGGATATGTTATATGTTGTTATTGTTAGTTTTATGTCAAGATAAAACTGGATATGTTATATGTTGTTATTGTTAGTTTTATGTTAAGATAAAACTTGGTATTGTTATTGATAGTTTTATGTCAAGATAAAACTAGAAACGTTATATGTTGTTATTATTGGTTTTAGGTCAAGATAAAAGCTGGTTTTACTTCAAGATATAGCTGTTATACTGCCTAAATATTATGAAATTAGAAGTAATGTTTAAAAGCATAGTCTAGTAACTTAGGGTTTTAGACATGAAGATGCTTTTGTTGTTAGAGCTATAGGAAGCCGTCAAAGTCTACATGAGTAATTGTATTCGTCAACTAAGATTGGGGATCTTAGCGGAAATCCTCTGAACTGTAACTGTTAATCCTGTGTCAGCGAGGAAGTCGTGTATTATTAGTTTACGGGTTGACCACCCCACTTGTGACTGTTAGCTATAGTCAACCAAAAGCAATTGAGGAACTATGCTTTTATTTGTTATTGTTCCAGTGTCGATGAAGCGTACGGTGTTGTTTCTCATGGTAAATCATGAGTGTGTTTGTTTCTCATGGTAAATCATGAGTGTGTTCTATCAGAGGTATTATGTCATAGCAGCGGTTACAGGATCATGGTAGAAAATTGTTAGAAACATTATACCTTGTCGTATACAAGTATTAATATTAAGTATAAGTTTTCCCGTACTTATACCTTAGGATTAAGAAATGTTTAGGTATAATACTTAATTGATAAGTATACTATTATACCTAATATACATACTAAATGTTGGAGAGTCAAAATGATACTTTCAAAACTATAATTTTGAATGTGTGAAAATGTATTATTTTATGGTGTCAAAACCTGTGGACTCACTAACTTTATGTTGACGTATTTTTAAAATGCATGTGTTTTCAGGAACTTGAAAAGCTGGTATGTATTCGAACATGGGAAGTTTTACTATTATGTTTCTGTTCATTAAGAAGTATGGCATAGTCGGATATTATGTAATAAATACTAGGAAAACAATAATTTAACTTTCAATCATCAATAAAGGTATGTATTTTCTTTAGTATTGTTCAATGTATGTTATATAACTATGATACGAAGAATGACGTTACACTACCCGATGTTTTTGCCGACGGTCGGGGTGTGACACAATAGTTTGAGATATCTGATGGATCAGCCGAACCTAAATATGAGGCATCGCAGATGGTTGGATATACTGAAGGATAATAATTGTGAGATTGAATATAATCTTGGGAAAGCTAAGATAGTGGTCGATGCTTTGAGTCCCAAGGAGAATAGTGCTATCAACGGCCAATATGTGATGTTGATTATCACTTCACCACTATTGAATTTGATCAAAGAGATGCAAATTGAAGTGTTGAAGGAAGAGAATTGGAAAACAAGATCAGAGGTGAGATTTCTACATTTTTTAGAGATATTCGAGGATTGTTGGCTTAGTGCAGTAGAGTTTGGGTTCCTATTTCTAGTTGGATTCAACAGACGTTGTTGGAAGAAGCGCATAATTCAACATTTTTTATCCATTTGGGTGCTACGAAGATGTATAGAGACTTGATACTTAGCTATTGGTGGCCATATATGAAGAGGGAGATAGTTTGGTATGTGGAGCGGTGCTTGACTTGTCAGAAATTCAAGGCTGAATATCAGAGACCCCATGACAAGATGCATCTGTAAACCATTCCCATGTGGAAATAGGAGGAGATCACCATGGATTTCATCACGAAGTTGCCAAGGACGACATGTGGGGTTGATTATATATGTTTTATTGTCAACAGGTTTACCAAGAGCACCCACTTCATCCTGATTGAGGACAGTTCATCCACTGAGAAGTTAACCAAGATCTACATTAAGGAGGTGGTTACACGACATAAGATTCCAGTTTCTGTTGTTTCAGATTGTGATGTATGTTTTACTTCTAGGCTCTAGAGGAAGTTTCATGAGGATTTGAATACTCGATTGCTTTTTAGTACTACTTACCACCCTCAAACTGATGGTTAAAATGAGCAGACAATTAAGACTCTCGAGGATATGCTATCTACATGTTTCTTGGATTTTGGTGGAAACTTGTATACCTACATTATTTTAGCTGAGTTCTCCTACAACAATAGCTATCATACCAACATTGGTATGCCTCCGTTTGAGATACTTTATGGGAGGAAATGTCAGATCCCAATTTGCTGGGACAACATTGTTCAGCATGTGATAGGGAGAACTAAGGTCGTGCTCAAGAATATAGAGATGATTCAGTTGGTACGTGGTAGACTACGGACTCTGCAGAGCAGATAGAAGAGTTATGCTAGAAACGCCATACAAGTCTTGAGTTCCAGATTAGGGATTTTGTGCTTCTAAACGTATCACCATGGAAGGGTGACATATGGTTCTAGAAGTGGCGCAATTTGGGCCCCAGGTACATTAGTCCTTTCAGGGTTATTTCCTAGGTTTGCAAGTGTCACACCCCAAAACCGAAATGGTGGAAACGTTCAAGGGTGGAGGACATCATGTTTAGTATCACATCACATGTATCATAGTAATCAAAGTAATGAACAACCATTTCATTAGAAAGAAAGTGTTTACAAGGTATGTGTTCACAGAACATAGAATACATATGCAAATAATCAAAAAAAGACTTGCAGCTATTATGCTCCATCTTCTGAATTCCCAACGCGAGTACCTGTCTACTAGTCTCCTGAGACACAAGTTATTTTGAAAGAGTTGATCAAAAATTAAGCTGGTGAATTCATAAGATTTTAGTGATTTAATTATGTTGTAGAAATTTGTAGTAAGTTTGTAAGTTCTGTTTAGAAAAGTATGCCTGTTCCTCCAGAAAATCCTATATTTCCTGCATTGATGAAAGATAAGTAAAAATGACTCTACAATCCTTTCTATGAGTACTAAATGGATACAAGTTCTATAAAACTCAGAGTAAACAAACAATCGATTGTATGTATCTGCCCTAAGCCCACAACCAAACAAGGAAAATGGAATGAGGCAGATGAAACACATCCCATTGGTTCTTAGATCCTTGTTGTATATAACCTTGGTTTATTCTCATGGTACTCACAGAGTTAACTATAATAGTTCCTTTATATTTGATGAAATTATTCTTTACGAAAACCATTATTTCTTATTAAAAATAGTAACCACAGTGGTTCCTTCTATAATCACTTAGTTTACACTTTCTATATATAATCTAATATCGAACAAATAGTTAATTGTGGTTATCTGCCCTAAGCCCACAACCAAACATGGAACATGAAATGAGGCGGAAAACACACATCCAACTACCTACCGGATATTAATTATATATAGCCCTTCTGTATAAACTAAGGTATTATAGAATTAATCACCTAAGGTCCATTAAGTTACACTGGTTTAATAAAATGGATGAAACCCTTTACTGGTAAGTTTCTATTTTTGTATACCAAACGTTCAGATTTGAAAAGTATGTTTTTTATAAGAAAACTGTGCATTGTATTAGTGTCCTATGACTTGACCCATGCCTGGTACCCCTTATGATCACTTAATGTATACGGAAGATATATATAACTAAGATCGGGTGGATAATTGTAACACCGTAAAAATTAAAACAGTTTTTTGCAATTTCAAACACATTTTTACAAACTCATTCATACATAAAACGTCATAGTATCATGTCTTTGTTTCACAAAATATCTCCCAAGATCAAAATAAATAAATCTCATGTGTGTGTACGAATCAAGCCGGCGCCATCCCGCGGTCATCACTGGTACCTGAAACACACAACACATAACACTGTAAGCATAAGCTTAGTGAGTTCCCCAAAATACCAATCTAACACATAATAGCCACTCGAGGTTGTAACTCTGTCGACCCTCTGGTCTATGTGTCTCAGTGGTGCCCTCCAGCCCCAACTCTAGGTGGGCCCTCCGGCCCTAACTCTAGGGACCCAAAAGTCCCAACTCTATAACTCTGAATCATGCATATCACATATCACAATAAATCACAACACATAAATAACATGCAAAAACACTGGCATATAACTCTATAGTACTTTGTCACATAACTCTGTTACCACACTAGGTAAAGTATAGTGAGAAGACTCACCTCGGGTATCTCGGTAAATCTCTGACTCGGTAAACGATGGCCTAGCCTCTGCCTAATCATATGAAATAAATACACTATTTAATATAACTCTCAAAGGCTAGACTATGTCCTCTTATGACACTCTCAGAAGGGTAAAGGACCATTTTACCCCTCTCATAACTCAAAAGGCCCCACAATAGACCATACCCTAAAAGTCAACCAGAAGTCAAATTTCAGGGTTACGCTGTGCGTTCCAGATGTGTACGCTGAGCGTACCCGGCTGCATCTCAGAATCGGGGAACGCCACCCAGTACGCGGCACGTACTGGGGTTACGCCCGGCGTACTCCCCAGCTTCAGCCCCTTAGCTCTTGAGGTCTTAAACAGTTAAGACCCACGTCCAAATTCTAGATCTGACCACATCTAAGCCTCTTAATCCATAAAGTTGATGACTTTAAGCCTTTGCATGGCTGAACAAGCCACCAACTCCCATAATGTCCCATCCTTTAACTCTAGAAGGCTTATTACACAAGCATGACCTCAAACTAACATCCAAGATGGAAACTTTATGGTTCTAAATCACTAATACCACTGAAATGGGATAGATCTCGGACCATGGAGCACTTTACACTACTAGAAAATAGACCTTTAATGACGTGTTTTTTACGATACGCGCTGATTAATGATACGCAAAAGGACGTGCCTTTAAAATAGTGTCATCTCTCCAAAAAAAAATTTAGGATTTTTGTCATGCATTATTGTGTGCCCTTAATTTAGTGTCTCAAGAAAAAAAATTAAAAACACGGAGGATGCTTTATCTTAAACGCGCGTCGTCTGTACCTGTCGCTTTATAATTTTAATGAAACGCGCTTTTAGTAGACAAGGGGGGAACGAAATCCCCAAAATTTTGAAAACCCGCCTTGTTTTTTCTATCTTCTATCTATCTCTCATCCTTGCAATCCACTCTCCCCTCTCTGATACTCTCTCCTCTAGATCTCCCTTCATTCTCTACCTCCCGTCTCTCTATAAACCCTAAGCCATCGCCACCTCCCTTCTCTCTAGCACGTGCTAGGGTTTTATCTTCTTACAAGCTTCCGCTTCTCTCATTTTCTCTCAACCCAGTACGTGCGAGGGTTATGAAATAAAGAAAAACCCCAATGCTCTGCAAAGACTCCTTTCTGAAAATATCATGTAAAGTCGTAGATTTGAGCCAGCGACTCCTCATTTTTCTCTCAGATTAGAGACTCCTCTTTCATCAGAAATAGGAGGTAGCAAGGTTAATTTTATGAGATTCGGAACTATATGACTCGAATTACAGGTTGAAGATTAGAAATCGAAGGTTGCAAGTCAGATTTTGGATCGAAAGTCAGAGGTTCAAGGTACGATCGGAAGCATCAGAATGCGGAAAACAAAAACGGAGGAGGCATCAGGTTCGAAAGTTCTTATCTACTTCTTCATGTATGTGACCTAGATTTCTTTCTCTTACATTCAATTTTTAAAGATTCTTTTATTCCCTAAATCAGGTACGAACACTGTTCTCTTCTTCTCCATCTGTTTTTGGAATGACGACCTCTCTTGTTAACCTTAAGGGTATTTTCGACTTTTTTTTGTTTTTGTTTTTGCTCATTAATATTTTTGTTGATTTTTGTTTTGTTTGGTTTGTTGTGTAGGGGTTTTAGCTATGTGGTGATTACATGGGTAAATTAAGCAAATGGAAGTTGCAGTTGAGCAAGCTGCACAATCACGTTCAAGAAGAAGCAAGTGGCAGTTTATGGGGACAAGAGATGCTGGCGCTAAAGAAGAGCTTCACCAGGTGTATTATTTGTCAATTTTTTTATTGTTATTACCCATGCTCCTTTTAAGTATGAATGTGTTTTCATGTTTTGTTTAGGCACATATAGAGAATTTAGCAAAAAAAGATGCAACAGAGAAGTCAGATGATGCTAAAGAAGCTTTCTTGGCTGAACTTGCTTTAGATTCTAAAAAGGGGGCAAAGAAAATTAATAAAAGAAAGAACAAGGAATACAGAAAGATGAAGGATATAAAGGTCTGAAATAAATTTTTTATTTTTTTTAGATTGTGTTGAGAGATATTGTTGCATTTGCAGGCTACAAGCACTTATGACAGTGGAGCTTGTAGCTAAAGAAAGGAAGCTTGAACAAACATTGAAATATCAAAGAAGCATTGAAGATGAAGCCAAACAAAAACAACTTGCAGAACGACAACATAAAAGTAACTCAAGAGTACAAGTTTTTGATGTTTTTAGGAATCAAACAAATGGACATGTGGAAGATGCTTCTAGAAATATTAAAGTAGAAGATGTTGATGAAAAAAGATTCCAAGCTGACCTATCAAAAGTCGTCCGACAAAGCCTTGGTATTTATTTATTTGTTATAACGTAAAAACATATGTTTTTTAATTTTTTTTGCTGACATGTCAAAATTGCTATTTTTTTTTTAAATATTCTAGATTTTTTTCATTCACACTATGAAGGTGGCATTTGAGACATTTTCGGGAAGAATTTTTAGGAGGTCCGCGTCAGCACATGTCCATGTTGGCAATCCGTGTGTGACATGTGCATTACACCCTGCTGAAGGTATTTATCCCTTACATGTTGTAAACCATTGTTTCAGTCTACAAACTAACAATCTCTTCTCTTTCAACTAGATTATTCTGTTGGAAACTTCTATGATGATGGAAGACAAGCTATAAAAGATATTCTCAGTAGAGGTCGTGTCCTAATAGTTACTGGAGGAACTGGATTATACTTAAGATGGTATATTCTAATTCTAATACATATAAATTGAAGTTAAAACCTTTTCATATCTATTAATACTCTTTTTTTCTAAAGACTTCTTTAAACATGTGAAAGGTTTATATATAGGAAACCAGATGTCCCAAAGGCAACACCAGAGATTACTTTAGAATTGCAGCTATTGAATCTTTACCTTCCAATGATTGGTATCGATTACATCGTAAGCTTGAAATCATCAAGGTAAGTTTAACGTTAACTTTTAACATTCATCATGTTTCACCATGATATGATAATCATGTTATCAATGGGAAAATTGCAGATAATGAATCTTTTAGAAAAACCACTGGTAAGAATATCCAACTCGCGGCCAACTTTGTAAGTTGTAACCATGGTCATTATCTGAATTAGATGTGATCAAGAGATTGACAATGTATCACTTACCTATTGTGAATGTTGTGCAACTGCTCTATTATATTATACAGTTTGACAGCAACAATTCAGAAACTTTAGGTAAATGTCCCATTGGATATTTAACTTTTGGTATAAGTTGTTAGTTAAAATAACAGAGTATCATGTAACATGATGTCAATTTCACCATGATTTGAGGCTTAATTTGGTTAATATATCTTATTTACAGGGGAATTTACATGTTAGTATTGTATATGGAGGTGAAGAAAGCCTGCAACTTATAGGGACTAAAATAGTTTCAGAGCTTAAATATGTCTTGGCTTTGTTTACTTTTTGTTGATTTGTGTATTAATCATGATTTTTCACCATTCCAGTAAATGGGAGTTTGTGTCATCAACTTGCAAGCTTAATTATAGTTTCATTTTTTTTATTGTTTGCTACAAGTATCTCAAACCTTTATAAAAAATGGTTAGATCCTAACAGGTATATTTCAAGAGGCATTCAAAATTTAGAACCTACTTAAAGAGTGCAAATGCATATTTGGAACGCTTGACCCTTTATAGCATATCAGGTGTATCTATTTTCTTCTAAAATTAAGTTTTTATCAATTAAAACTAATGATTTGTTGTTTAGCTTGTTTTAATGAAATCTATTTTATTAAATTGAGTTATGTTTATGTCATGCTCATGACAGATTGGTCCTCTGAGATGCTAGCCTAGTGGCTTGTGTCTTTATTCAATTTGAATATTATTATCTTAAAGTTGGGTTTATTTGGAAATGCATCTTACTAACTTTTGATTAAAAAAGGTTTTCTATTGGAATCAGTAAACTGCAAATAAAGATCCCCGTTATAGAATGTTTAAATTTGTGTATGCTTTTTCTTACTACCTATTCTTTTCTTGAAATAATTTTATTTTAGGTTGTGTTTGTATGAAGGAATGGAATGGTTTGTTCCATTGCCGATGGAATGGAATAGACCATTCTTAAGAAATGTGATTCCTTCCAATTTTTTCATGATTTTAATAAAGATATATATTTTTATCTGAAAGTAACTAGATTTTTTTTTATTATAAATCTTATTTGAGTTTTAGTGAGCTCGTATAATGTTTAAATTTTGTATTTTTTGTATAATGGAATTGAGGGAGGAATGGAATTGTGTACTCCATTGGAATGAAAAAAAAAGTTGTTTGTTTTGCTAGATGGAATAGAATGGTTCATTCTTTTGGAATAGAATAGTGAGCTTAATTTTCTATTTTCAGAAAAGGCTTCACCAGTTTCGTGTCCTGCTGTCAAATTGTGAGCAATTTTCAACATCTGATGGGAATAATACGTTCAGAAATTTTTAGAGATAAAGTACGTGTATGCAATTGCTGACAAGTTTACATACAAGTATGTAGAATGTTGTATGTTTTATTATAGACTTTCATATGTTAGGATCAGCAAATCTTAGTCATTTAATGTGATTCTGGTCTATATTCTTTCATTTGAGGTGGGACTGCTTAAGCTTGATTTCTTCTTGTATTGACATTATCTGGTTTCATGAAAGAACCTTACATTTATTGTTTTCTAAAATTATTTATGATGTTTGCAGATGCTAAAGCAAAAAATGGGTCAAGTATTCAACAAAGTGGGGAGACAAAATTCTATCGGATTCTCTTCTCAACTTGTCTAATGAAGATGATATTCTTTTCATGGATGTAGATGTGAAGGATGATATGAAAGATACAATGGATAATGTTCCTAATCAAGAAGTTGATTTATGCAATTTTTGACATTTCTTGTTAAAAATACATTTTTAATTCCACTTGTGTTTTTTTTTCAAGGTAACGCATGACAAAGGACCAGATCAAAGCACTTCAAAAGGAAGATGAGAAGCCAAAGGTACTCCACTGTTAGTTACATGAGAAAGCTCTTGAAAAGTGAGTTGAATTTGGCTAAGTCATTATTGAGTGAGATGGGTCAAAATACAACTGCTTATCCATATAATCAGCTGTTTGGAGCATTAGTCTTAAAGAATTATGAAAGGAAAGATGCAACTTAGTTAGTTGGAATTTGATGTATATAGTAGATTAGATGCAAATTTATATATTGTAAGAAATAGAATTGTATGACATTAAATTTATGAAATGGATTCTATTTTTTGTATATGATATTTTATTTTCTATTATGAAACATTAAATACAAATTTAATTTGAAAATAGGTAAATCTATAAATAATATTTTTTTTAACATTTAAAATTATGATACGCAAAAATGTGTGTCATCTTCATTTATGACATGACCTTTCTTGACAGGGGCTTTCTTGATACGCATTGCATGTCATTAACATGCGCGTCGTAAGGTTACGACACGCGAATGCATGTCGTCTTCCTTTATGACAGGGTCTTCCTTGATACACATTGTGTGTCGTAAACGTGCGTCGTAATTGCGTGTCATAAACGAGCGTCGTAAATGCCCGTCGTCTATAGACGACGCGCAAAAGCGCGTCATCTCTCTTTATGACAGGGCCTTCCATGACGCGCATCTGCGCGTCGTCTGAGCCTTTTACGACACGCAATGAGCGTCGTAAAAGGCTGTTTTTCTAGTAGTGTTACACTTATAAAGTCTCCACCTTTGAGGTTTTAGCCCTTGAAATGGCACATGCAACAACAACCAAAAGAAGAGGAAAGTTTTGAACTTTATACCTCCAAGTGTAGCTCTTTCTGTGTAGATCTCAGATCCAAAATGGCACCTCAAGCTTTAGCTTCCAAGAGCTCCTTTCCTTCTCCTTCACTAGGTCACCAAAGCACAATTAGCTCCAACAACACTCTCACACACTAAAGAGGATGGGAGGCTCTCTTTTAGGGTTTCACTGACTGATATGGAGGCTAAGAAATGAGCCTTAGCACCCTTTAAATAGTGCACAAGACGGATTAGGATTTTTGCATCTGGGCCGGGTACGCCCGACGTAACTTTGGGTACGCCTAACGTACCTTGGCGACTCTGCGTCCAATTTAAGCGCATGAGTATGCACAGCGTACCCCTCTGGTACGCCCAGCGTACTCACTAGCTATAAATCCTCCACTCAAGGACTAATCATGACCAATCGACAAAGAACAAGGATGAAAGAAATGTACCTAAATCTCGGGGTGTTACAATAATACGCTGGGTGAATCTGCTCTAAACCCACAACCAAACAAGGAACAGGAAATGAAGTGGAAGGTACACATCCTATTACCTGTCGGATCCTATTTATGTATATCCCTTGATGTATACATTAAGGAATCATAAGCTTAGCATTATGGTCCCTTTCTACTGAATCTTCATCTTACGAGTAAGTTATGTATCTTATTTATGATCGTCGAGTACTGTATAGATGTACCCTATATAAATAAATAACTTAGGTTGGATATAACTATCACCTCGTGCCTGCTAACACTAGTATGTGAAATCGTAGTGGTGTCAATGCAAACCCGGAAAGATATATTATTAAGTTTTATCACCTCGTGTCTGCTAACCCTTGTACGTGAAATCGTACTAGTGTCAACACAAACCCGGAAAGATATATTATTGATTTTATCACCTCGTGTCTGCTAACCCTGGTACGTGAAATCGTACTAGTGTCAACGCAAACCTGGAAATATATATTATTGATTTTTATCACCTTGTGTCTGCTAACCCTGGTTCGTAAAATCGTACTAGTGTCAACGCAAACCCGGAAAGATATGTTAACGTATTTTTCCCGGTACTTTGTTATAGTATGTTCCTTCCTGTACTTGTTATCACATGTTTATCTCTGTATTTGTTATAGTATGAAATGAACCTCAAAAGTATACGTATTATAGTTTACTAGTATGTTTACTTGAACTTTCATTGAGAAGACTCATTTATCTACTAAATTATGCTTGTTCTTTAAAAACGGAGTTATGTTAAACTATAAAGCAGCATAACTTTAAAAGAGTTTTTGAAATGTTTTGTTCACTTATAAAATACATAAGCAATCGTTTGAAAGATGTTTATAACAAACATTTATACAATTGAAATTGTGTTCAACTTGTATTCCCCCCTTAAAGGAATTTAAAGAAGCTTAAAAGATTGATTACGGGCTATGAACTCACCTGATGTGGGTGTTTCAAATGAATACGCGCGTAAGGATGAGAAGTTCCAAGAATGAAGTCCCGAGACTTAACAAATCCTAAATGACAAATAATGGCATATATTGACATAAATATAGTGTTTTGAAGCAACCAAATGCAAGGAAACATCTCATGAGACTAGGAAACACTTTGACCAAGTGTTGGAATCACATGTGATTCATCTAAGGGGTGTTTAAGGCCGAGAAAAGGTGTTTACGGCCACACCATGAATACTATGGCCGTAAACTCATGGTAATGTGCATTAGAGTGTGAATGGATGCTAGGGAAACTTGAGGGACCATTGCTCCACAAGAGGATGAGCAAAACTATCTTATTGGAGGGTGTTGAGGTGTTTACGGGCACACCATAAACTTTATGGTCGTAAACTCACCAAATGGACTTATTTTGGGTATTAAAGGCCAGGAGTTTCAAAGGTTCAAGTGTTCTAAGGTTTAGTAAGGGTCTAGAAGTGTTTAAGGCTCAAAACATCACATATACAAGGGTTTACGGCCACGGTGTGAACTCATGGCTGTAAAATCCCTTTGATGATGAGTTTGATGAAGTTTTAAGGCTATGATCAAGTGTTTAGCATGCACTACTAGATTATAGATGGAATAATCACACTTTGGAGTTCCTTTAATGAGTTTTCGGCAACCAAGAACAAGTGTGTGTTCTTGGTTTTCTTGGAGATCTAACAAAATGGAATGATTTCATGGATGAAATCATGGAATGATACTAGTTAATGAAGGATATCAACTAATCAAAGGTTAGAAGACTTACATATACGAAGATCTAGATGAAGAACCCGATGATACTTGAGAGAGAATGGAAGTGTTCTTGAGGTGGAAATGAAATAATCAAACAAAAGTTGAAGGGAAGGAGTCTTATAAGGGGAGTTTATGACCCACTTAGAGTTTACGGCCGTAAACTCTATCTTGTGGCCGTGAACTCCTTGTGATAGGGTTTCTGGCTTGATTTTTTGCACAATGTCTCTATTAGGTACCTCCTAACACTGATTCCTTAAGTGTACTAGGCTAAAACTCCTTAGAATGACCTTTAACAAGGCTAGAACTTATTAGCAAGGAGTCTGACACTTAGTTAAGTTCACTGACTGAGCTTTCAAAGTAAAAAAATTTCGGGTTGCCACATCATCCTTTCGTTAAATGGAATTTCATCCAGAAATTAGCTTTCTTAAAGTACTATTGGGGATGCACTCCTCTGATTTTCAGAATACCAACTCATAGACCTGGCAACTTTGCCCTAGTGTTCATGATAGGACTCATATTTGGTCAATCTATCATTACCTCATGTATACAAGTCGCATATAATTAGGATTAGTAAGACGGTCGGATGTACGACTCTTTCCTAGGTCCACAACCAAAGACGGAACAGGAGATAGGGCGGAAGCACACATACTAAATCTGTGTAATCATCATCATATACCACCCACGTGTATACACTGAATAGTAATAGGTGGGGTGTATTCGTCGTTAGCCTCTGTGCTCGAACCTGGTCTGCCGGATGAGTCGTATTTCGTGACGGTCTGCGGACATCTGACGATAAGGCTTCGGAGATCAAAGTACTCTTCGCATGAGTACTTCGGGGTTTAGAATACAAGAGACAAAATTGAGGTCTAGGCCGGACTGTCTTTACGAATGACGAAGGTTTCGCAAACTGACGGTTAAGGCGATAGAAACATATGAATTTAGTATGGTGAGGACCATGCCAACTCATGATGAATGATAGTAACGGACTCTATACTGAACAAAGTTTTGGCTGATTTGAAAGAAACTTCTATTATACGATAATGTACTCCTAGTGTGTTCGACAATGTACTCTTTGTATATGTTCTAGTGCTTTCTGTTTTCCCCTTGATGTTAACACTTCTACGTATCATACCGCGATGAGCGAGTACATGCAATGAAAGTGCTTTGATAACTAGTGTCGATAGTTTATACTATGATCCTCCTTGGTACCACTATGATTGCCTGTCATATACAAGTTATGAATAATTAAGATAAATAAGACGGTCGACTGAGTAACTCTGCCTCAAATCCACAACCAAACAAGGAACAAGAATTAAGGCGGAATCACTCACTCTAAGTCTGCAACATCTTTGCTATGCGCAACCCTGATGTATACATGCTGAGCCATCATAGCTTCTCTGAACGGATCTTTTAGTTCCCTTGAATATTGTGATCTATTTCAATCTGTGAGTTATTATAATTACTTTTTAATTTTTTTTCCCAAGTTTTAATCTTATAGAAATATAAATTAATTTTTAAAGTATTTACTATTTTGAAAACGTACCACTGCTCGCTAACGACTCTGGGGTTGATTGTCCGGCGGTGATCATCAGAATTTGTCCATCCGCTCCTGAGATCTTTGTTATTGGGCAGTCCCTCTGATAGTGTCCAGTCTCACCACAGCCATAACAGGCTTAGTTTTCGTTAGCTCTAGGGACTTGGGAGATCGGTTGAGCCGGTTCCCTGTAGAAATGGAATGTGTGTCCCTTTTTGTGGAAGTTCAGGCACTGCATTTCTCGGCATACTCTAGTGTGGTGATAGTTGCACTTTCCACACTTCAGGAGAGTTCCAACATACCTACTGGCAAGTGCTTGAGCAGCAATCATTGTAGCGACATACATAGTACTCGCTTGTTGCTCTTGCGGGGGTTCCTGGGTTGTTCGCTTCTTCTTCCTCTTGTTCCTCGACTTCCGCTTATAGTCCTTTCCCTTTGATGGCTCGGGAACGAGGACTTCTACACCATGGCAGACTCCATGGTCAATGAGTCGTCGGGCGAGGCGTTTGGCACTATCGAATGTGGCTGGGTTAGAAGACAATACATCTCCTTGGATCGGGGCAGTTAGACCCCATATGTATCTTTCTATCTTCATGCTCTCCGGGGTAACCATCTAGGGGCATAGCGCTGCCAGGTCGCTAAACCTATCAGTGTAGGCCACTATGTGTGAGCCGACCATTGCGAGCTCCAATAGTTCTTGTTCCATCTTTTGAACTTCACCCAACGGGAAATATTCTTCCAGTATTAACTCTTTTAGGTTTTCCCAACCTATTGAGTTAGCTAGTGATAGGGTCAGTGACTTAACATGGTTGTTCCACCATGTCAGGGCTCTGCCGGAGAAGGTGCAGGCAGCAAACTTCACTTTGCTCCCTTCCTGGCACGAACATATTTCAAAGACCGAATCGGTTTTCTCGAACCATCGCATCAGAGCGATGACTCCACCATTTCCATTAAAGGAAATGGGTTTGCAGTTGATGAAGTCCTTGTACGAATACTCCCTAGGGTGTCCATGAGAATCACTGGGGCTGGCGAAGTGGGTAATGCTACCAGATCCGAAGGTACCACTTTCGTCGAAGTGACCTAGAGCAGTTGCCATTGCGGAGGATATCGCTGCTTGGAGGGCAGCAGTATCAAATTGTGGCGTACGTACTGGTGGTTGAGGTGGAGTTATCGGAGTAGTGCGTCTGTTTGATCTGCGAGGAGGCATCTTTGCTAAAAAAAATACAAAGATGAGATGGGATAAGTCGATAGCAGTGGAGATAAGTCGAAAGCTGAAAGACAAGGTGTTGGGTTTTGAGCATATTAACACTTCCTAAGTGTACATGCAACCCTAAATACCTTGGATCTATGTTTTCTCTATTATACATGCAAATAAGAACATCCAAGGTATTATCCTAATCTAGCATACAAAAAACTATGAATGTAACAAGATAGAATACATACCTCTTGATGTAGCTTGATGTCTTCAAGCTTTAAGAGCTTAGCCCCAATAGTGTGGAAGCCTCAAGTGGAATCACAAATCACCAAGACACCTTGGAATACTTTAGAGAATATGATTACTTGGTTCTCTCTAGTGAAATTGGCTAGCCCTTCTTTAGTGTATCCACACTAGTGCCAATTTCACCAACCAAAGACATCTTTATATAGTATGGAGGATTAGGGTTAAACCCTAATACCCATGACCTTTCATTTCCTAGGATCCATGGGTTAAACACTCCATGGACTATCCATGAAAGCTTAGCCCAACCTAAATGAACTTGGCCCATTCCATATATATAAGAGTCCATATTTAATTAGTTCCTTTTGATCACTTAATTAATTATAAATTAATTCTTGATCAATACTAATTAAATAATATGATTCCATATTAATATATTAGAACTTATAACATATTAATATTAATCATAAACATACTATTCTCAAAAGATTATCCATATAAATTGTGTCGGTGAAGTGCAACCCAAATGGACCATGCCGGGTCGGGTCAAGTACATACCAAATATAGTTATGGACTTAGACATTAATCCAACAGTCTCCCACTTGGATAAGTCTAAAACTATTATTGCGTATGACTTCAAACCTAACTGGCAATCGTAGCTCTTAAAGCTGCTATCGAACTCTGATCTTGTCAACGAACTTGTCCATTAGATAAGGGATCATATATTCCTCCATTCTAGATATCGTATGGACTGAGACATGGATTATAATCATTCTCTCTGTCCATTTGTTGTTTCCCGATTTTCGATTTATGACGACTGACTAATTGAACAAATCAAATCAGTCCTGGCCCGGCCGAGCACTTCCATTTGTCATCATCAAATCATCGAGGGGCCCACAGATATCGCTTTTATCCCGAAGGTAAAAGGAATGGATAAACTTCGACTCATATGGCTTGTTCTACTACTTGTTGAATCATACACAAAGGCACGTTTTATAGCACCGAGTTACCAAATGCGTTTTCGTGCAATCAATGTACTATCAACTCATAGTAACAACTCATATCTCTAGGTTTGAAGAATATAAGATATTATCGTCTCATGATCACTCGTGATAAAATCCATGAAGTGATTCCAATGAGCGCGGGTTGAATCCAATACTCAGAACTTATGAGCACTCGTGAGTGTTGTAGCCCTTTGTCCAACACCTTAGACCTCTACAAGCCAACCCATGACAGTCTTAATTCATATCTACTTCCAACATATGACCGACTGTGGATGTTTGAATAACTTAGTCATTCAGGAAGAATAACCCAGTTTATTCGGGAAGTCAAAACATGCAAAAATAAAACACAATAATAATTGAATCCAATATGGTATCAACCCTTTGAACATAAATAAAACACCTTTTATTTATCACCATATGATTACACATTATTAATTGTATACTGTTTCAGCTATCAACTTTATTCTTGAATTTAAAACAATACTTGTCCCATGCTCCAAGCATGTACACTATGTTTTCTTAAACACTAGTCATGCCACACACCAAGTATGCATACTATGTTTGTCTATGATCTTTACTTTGTGAACTAGATCAATTGAACATAACTTCAATGATTCTCTTTTCACATTCCCAAATCCTTACTGCAAATGCAAGAATTCCAAATTCATGCCATTTACAGAAATCTGTTAGATTCTAAACTTATATGCATTGATCCTCTTGTAACGATTATGCACAAAGTCACAAAGACTTGGCAACAATCATTACAGAGTATTCCAAAGGAGATCAACTCCTTGGAAATATCCTTCTTGCATTAAGTTTCCTTAATCTTACACAGATTGAAAATTCTAACTTTGAAACATTTCCAGATTCCATTTTGACTATCACTTCTGAACAAGAGTTGCCTCCTTACAGATTATGTCAATATGGTCCTTCCAGAATTATCACTATACTTCCAATTGTCCTTGAGTAACCAATCTTTGGTAAACCTTAGATTGTCCTCGACAATTGTTTAATCCTTTTAGTCATATCCAGTTCTAAACCTTTTCCCTTCTTAATGCCCCAGGCATTTGGAAAATTTTAGAACGGATGAATATAGCACATGTAATCGATCCTATATCCGAAGCATATGGGACACGATTCATGATGTCTTACATAAAGACTAAACCAGTCTTTTGCTATAATATTTCCATTTCAATTTGCCAAGTTCTCATAATTCAGATTATGAAAAGGGATGCCGTAATCATAATCGAATTTTAGAACGCAAATAATGGACCCATATACAGAATTTCCTTATGTTGAGCCATTCCAACATGAAATTCATATATATCCTTGACTAAATGATTAAAACCTCACGATCTAAGCTTATAGATTTGAGATGAAGCATAATTTCCTCTCCCTTAATTATAGCAAAACAACTTTTTCCCAATTGAAACTTTTGTTTTCTATAATTAACATTGCTAACTTGCAATACTTATCATAATTATCATGCTCCCACTAACATGATGATTATTAGCATAACACTTATGCTCCCACTAGCTTTGACATGTACTCAGAAATCAGCTGGACAGTCTGAAATTTAGATTCATACACCCTTTCCGTAGATAGCTCACCTGTGTGTCTAAGCAATTTCAAGAACCATGAAAAGGGATACCGTAATCATAGTCTCAATTGCTTAGGCATTTGCCATTTCTCACAAGTCCATGTTAGTGTGCCGGTTAACCACACGCGCTCCACTAACGACTTTTGAAAATGCAAATAACACAATTGATATCTTCGTAAAATCTACTTAGTGAAAGCGTTTCCTCACCATCATTTTCATGAATCGGAGAGAAACCTTATGACACTTAGATTTATATGGTGTATGAGTTCCTACCCATATGAATTTGTCAAACCATAATCACAAGACAAAGATACTGACAAATCCAAAACCATATGGATTGAACTCAATCTTAACTTCTTGCCACCTGGCAGCTCAAGGGCCTGCCATTGCTTCCAAGTTGTTATGCAACAAACTGAGAACTCTAAGAACTCATATGCAAAGCCAACTTTAACTGGAATGGGCACAGATATGTCAACACAATAGATTATAAACCTCAAATTGTGTGCTAGAGAAGAACTTTAGGTTTTATTCTTGATTAGTTCTTGAGACTTTCAAGACCTTTAAGACTCCCACTGTCCTCTTGACATATAAGACTCCCTTGTCAAACATCCAAGAGATAGTGCGGATTCTAATCAAGAAAAACACTTTACCCAATTGGCCTAAGTTGGTCTTTGTTTTATCCAAAACATCACAACTTACCAATTTCAAATGTACAAGAGTAGAAAACTTTTACTCTTACATTTGACAAGTGTTTTAAACCTTCTTTAAGACATGTCACTCAAATGACAATCTTGGAGTATGACTCTAAGACTTGTATTGGAACGAAGTATGACTCATCTTCTTGATTTAACCATTTCAACAATTCAAGTTCCTCTTCTTAGTCATAAGAATGCACTAAGATTTCCTTAGAGAACTAATTTTGATATGGTTTCTTAATCATTAAGATGATCACAAAACTGATACTAAAGTACTCTCCCATCTTTTCAGATTTGAGAAACTTTTATCCTTCTGCCTTATTTGATTCTTTTTATCGATCTTTAGTGGTGGACTTAATCAGTGCACAAGAATGTGTACTCGATCCCTAAGTCCTTTACTTGACTCACACATCCATGTGAACAAGTAATTAGTCTTAATTTTCCAAAACTTGAAAGTTCTCATTCATCATGCTATACAAGTTGCATGATTCCAAGTTCCAGTCCAATTGAAACTTGGGTGATGAGAATCTTTCCTTATTTGATAAATTTAGACATTACCATAAATGAAAGAATCAATTTCATACTTCCACTCTTGCTACTAATGGAATCTTATAAGCAACAAAAATTTCCACAGATGCCATTGTAAGGATATTTTAAAATAAATAAAATCAGAAATTTCCTTTTATTTTAAAACTTTGCGGAAAAACTATCCTTACAATCCATATGAAAACTTGTTGTTATCTATTCCTAAGCAATATCTCATAACTCCTAAGAAGTAGCTCAAGAATCCGATTTTTCAAACTATGCGATAGAAATCCATCTATGCGATCAGATTCAACATATTCTTCCTTTAAGTTTCTTCACTTTTCTTTGATTCTTAAAACATCACCATGTGACCCAGTCACATAATGTATCAAGAATTTCAGAATAGAAACTTAACAGAGTTAGATAGTGGACTTTACCTGAAGTAGAGTCAAACTTATTGACTTTAACATCCTTAGGTAAATCTGGCAGCTTCGCAACCAATGCCCCTTCCTTTGGCAATATAAACATATGGATCCTTTGATAAAGGTACACGGGACTATCACAGACTTAGCTTTTCTCTTTACCATTTGGTCAACCGAGTTGACTATGGCCGATCCCTTTCCACTGGGAAGAGAGAGCTTTACTAGATATCCAATGTCATCATTGTCAATGTCCATAAAGATTTAGGAAGTTGATCTTAGCAAATAGATAAGATCATTAAGGGTCTTGTCATAGTCTGTTTCATAGGTGTCCCAAAGGAACTCACTATGTGACTTAGAAAGTGATTGAACCACCAACTTTATCAAGACTTTAACACCCAACTCTCCCGGCTTGTCAATATGTGACTACATCTCCAAGATGTGTTCACACCTAGACCTTGCCTTGCCAATAGGGCTTGAGTGACCTTAAACTTTTCAAGAACTTGTGGGTTGGGGAGAATAATTGGAGGAGGTGAAAGAAGTATGATTTCCAAAGGACATCATCTTCATTTAGGAAACCTTGTTTCACTAGATTTGGGAAGATCATAGGTGTCTATTACAGACATCTTTTGGGAGATATTCAAGATAGTTGATTTTAAAGTCCTTAATATGACACCCAATATGAAATATTAAGGCTAGGACCCAACAAACTATTTTATAACTCAGAAGAGGGATGCCGTAATCCAAGCTATAAAAATTTGAAGGTAGGTGAATGACGATTCACCAATTTCCACCAAGATAAACGAAATGTATTATTAGGTTTTAATTGGTTTTGAAACTCCTAGATCTTTGAGATTCATTGAACTGTTCAAAGGCATGTTTCAATCTCGAGTGTGCCCTTCAGGTTTTGTGACTGGGATGCCGAGGATCACAAAACAAGGTGTGAAGTAACCATGCAAATCACTTGGTACCCTTAATAAATTACCCCTCAATCGATGTGCCGGTTAACCACACACGCTCCATCGATACTATGATAAATATTAAGTCACCCTTTACCTACCTTGTTAAGTCCAAGTTAGTGTGCCGGTTAACCACACACGCTCCACTAACGACTTAGACAAAGTGTAAAGTGTAATTTCATGGGTTAGCACCTTATTCACATTTTTCCTAAGTAACTAAGATTGGGTATTATTAAGAGTTTAGTTACTTAGTATTATCATTAATACTTTTAATGAATGAGAATTATAGTCTTGTCAAACCCGTTCGGCTAACGACCCTCCACCGGTCAAGCAAGCGGTGGGTGAGAGTGGACACCCATTAAGTTGCCATTTTATAGGCAACAACCTTATACCCACCTTATAGACCGGCTTCGTGAATGAGGCGTACTAGCGGTAAGACTGACTTTACTCTTATACATATATATATTATTAACTTATAATATTATAAAGTATAAGGGTTGAATTTTAACTTTTAAAATTCTAAGGGCTAACTTGGAATTAAAGTATTCATAAGAGAAAACTTTACAAATTCCAAAACTTGAGGGCAAGTTTTGAAACTATTCAAAACTAATTAATTCCATAACTTATGTGTTTAAAGTAGTTTTAATCCAAAAACTCTTCAAGTTCCATAACTTGAGGACAAGTTATGGAAGACTTTAAACTAATAAAAGAATTAACTTTTCTTTATTTTATAACTTATGGAATTAATTAAGGTTACACCTTTTTTTTATTTTATTTTATTTTATTAAATGAAGAGACTCTTGGTCCTCCATAACTTGAGGACAAGTTATGGAGTCATAAAACCATTTAATTAGAACTAGACTCTTCATTTTTGTAACCTTTGCCAATTTTTATGAGTTTTATGATTCTTAAATGTGACTTTTCATATAAAATGAGGACAAGTTACAAAAACACATTTTAGAATCAATTCTTAGATTAATTTGGATTAAAACCAACTATCACATAATATATTCATTAATCTAAATTCACTCATAAAACAAGGTAACACAAAAAACTTTTGGTGATCCATAACTTATTCTTAAGTTATGGAATCCTTTAAAACATTAACACCAAATTTTTGTAACTCCATAAAAACTTTGAATCATTTTTTTTTTTTAAAACCTTTTCATATCCATAACTTATGGAGGTTTCAAAAAAATAAAACTCTTTAGATCAAACTTTTAAAACTAATAAAATAATCATATTATTTTATCTTTTATTAAATTTGACCTAATTCAACTCATAAAGCAAATTATTCAAATTTTACAAATAATTAGTTTTTCACAAGAACAAGTAATTATCTTAAAATTTGACGAACTTCATGTTTTTTTTTCTTTTTTTTTCCAACTTTGAAAATAAAATATTTGCATCAATATAACAGAAAACAACCCGTGGCTCTGATACCACTGTTGGGTTTTGAGCATATTAACACTTCCTAAGTGTACATGCAACCCTAAATACCTTGGATCTATGTTTTCTCTATTATACATGCAAATAAGAACATCCAAGGTATTATCCTAATCTAGCATACAAAAAACTATGAATGTAACAAGATAGAATACATACCTCTTGATGTAGCTTGATGTCTTCAAGCTTTAAGAGCTTAGCCCCAATAGTGTGGAAGCCTCAAGTGGAATCACAAATCACCAAGACACCTTGGAATACTTTAGAGAATATGATTACTTGGTTCTCTCTAGTGAAATTGGCTAGCCCTTCTTTAGTGTATCCACACTAGTGCCAATTTCACCAACCAAAGACATCTTTATATAGTATGGAGGATTAGGGTTAAACCCTAATACCCATGACCTTTCATTTCCTAGGATCCATGGGTTAAACACTCCATGGACTATCCATGAAAGCTTAGCCCAACCTAAATGAACTTGGCCCATTCCATATATATAAGAGTCCATATTTAATTAGTTCCTTTTGATCACTTAATTAATTATAAATTAATTCTTGATCAATACTAATTAAATAATATGATTCCATATTAATATATTAGAACTTATAACATATTAATATTAATCATAAACATACTATTCTCAAAAGATTATCCATATAAATTGTGTCGGTGAAGTGCAACCCAAATGGACCATGCCGGGTCGGGTCAAGTACATACCAAATATAGTTATGGACTTAGACATTAATCCAACACAAGGTTATCCTAGTTCTGAGTGTATCGAGTCCTCACTTCCACAAGGTTCTGGAAACAATTCATAAAAGAGTCTATACCTAATAAACCATATGCATTTGGAATGGCTATCCTCGAATGAATATTTGTTACCTGGATAACTGTTACCAGTTGCATGTAAGAAAATAATCCTAACACATAATGTGAGCAGTGTTTCCACTAACTCCTAAAGTTAACCAAGATTATTATTTATTAGTGTGATGCATAAGACGTTCTGGTTGCTTCGGCTGATATTTCTTTGAAAACCTCTCATGATCTTGTCCTTGTTCCTTCTTGACTCTCTTGTTGACTGCTATGAGGAAATGGTTATATCTATATGGGTTTGTCGTGCGAGAATGGATGTGACTAGAGAATCTATGAGATTTAGGGTATCTCTATGGGGTGATCCTTACCTACTCCTCCTATAATTGTACAATGTATACAAGTTGTATATAATTTAAGATTAAACAGGCCTTTGAATAATTGATCCTACTCCAAAACCACAACCAAACAAGGAACTTGTAGTGAAGTGTAGATCATAAATTCTAAGTCTATAAAATCTCAATTATATAAAACCTTGGGAGTATACATTGCAAGATTTTAGACCTATCCGTAAGGGTCTTTTGAGTTATCAAATAAGTTATTTATATAGTGCCTAAAAGACACCTATAGTATTTTAATGTAATGTACTTGGTATGTTTCAAACTTGTTATCGCGTTATAGTATCATAGAATACTCCTATAGTATCCTAACTTTCATGTTCTGATCTAGAAATCCCTTGTATAAAGTTAGGTAAGTTTTAAGACCGTTGCAACACCACATCACTGCCAAACACATGTCGGTCACATCTCGAATGAATATAGTTGATCAGGTTATATTGATCCTATCTGTGATTACATAACTGTCTAGGTTTGACCGCAATGTTCAACCTTTAAATACTTATGCTCTGCTCTTCTTGTGATACATGTTCTAGTATTTATACATGTATAAGCAAGTAGGTATATTTTTATAACTTATTGTTATATTCTTAAAATATATTATTATGCAAAGCACTTAAGCCCCATTGTATTTATAATTGTATATCTTTTATCAGTTGATATACTTAGTTCACTATAAACAATGATCTGATACCAATCTGTCACACCCCAAAACCGGAACGGTGGAAACGTTCAGGGATGGAGGACGTGATGTTTAGTATCACAAGACATGTATCATAGTAATCAAAGTAATGAACAACCATTTCATTAGAAAGAAAGTGCTTACAAAGTATGTGTTCACAAAACATAAAATACATATGCAAATAATCAAAACAAGACTTGAAGCTATTATGCTCCATCTTCTGAATTCCCAATGCGAGTACCTGTCTACTAGTCTCTTGAGAATACAAATTATTTTGAAAGAGTTGATCAACAATTAAGCTGGTGAGTTCATAAGATTTTAGTGATGTAAGTATGTTGTAGAAAGTTGTAGTAAGTTTGTAAGTTTTGTTTAGAAAAGTATGCTTGTTCCTCTATAAAATCCTATATTTCCTGCTTTGATGAAAGATAAGTAAAAATGACTCTACAATCCTTTCTATGAGTACTAAATTGATACAAGTTATATAAAACTCAGAGTAAGAAAACAATTGATTGTGTGTATCTGCCCTAAGCACACAACCAAACAAGGAACAGGGAATGAGGCAGATGAGACACATCCCATTGGTTCTTAGATCCTTGTTGTATATAACCCTGGTGTATTCCCTTGATACTCACAGAGTTAACTATAATAGTTCCTTTATATTTGATGAAAATATTCTTTAAAAAAACCCTGATTTCTTATTATAAAATAGTAACCACAGTGGTTCCTTCTATAATCACTTAGTTTGCACTAGCTATATATAATCTAATATCGAACAGATAGTTAATTGTGTGAATCTGCCCTAAGCCCACAACCAAACAAGGAACAGGAAATGAGGCGGAAAACACACATCCAACTACCTACCAGATATTAATTATATATAGCCCTTCTATATAAACTAAGGTATTACAGAATTAATCACCTAAGGTCCTTTAAGTTACACTAGTTTAATTAAACCCTTTACTGGTAAGTTTCTAGTTTTGTATACCAAACATTCTGATTTGAAAAGTATGTTTTGTACAAGAAAACTTTGCATTCTATTAGTGTCCTATGACATGATCCATACCTGGTACCCCTTATGATGACTTAATGTATAGGAAACATATATATATAACTAAGATCAGGTGGATAATAGGCTGGGTGAATCCGCTCTAAGCCCACAACCAAACAAGGAACAGGAAATGAAGCGAAAGGCACACATCCTATCACCTGTCGGATCCTATTTATGTATATCCCTTGATGTATACATTAAGGAATCATAAGGTTAGCATTATGGTCCCTTTCTATTGAATGTTCATGTTACGAGTAAGTTATGTATCTTATTTATTATCGTCGAGTACTTTATAGATGTACCCTATATAAATAAATAACTTAGGTTGGATATAACTATCACCTTGTGCCCGCTAACCCTGGTACGTGAAATCGTAGTTGTGTCAATGGAAACCCGGAAAGATATATTATTAAGTTTTATCACCTCGTGTCTGCTATCCCTGGTACGTGAAATCGTACTAGTGTCAACACAAACCCGGAAAGATATATTATTGATTTTATCACCTCGTGTCTGCTAACCCTGGTACGTGAAATCGTACTAGTGTCAACGCAAACCCGGAAATATCTATTATTGAGTTTTATCACCTCGTGCTGCTAACCCTGGTACATGAAATCGTACTCGTGTGAACGCAAACCCGAAAAGATATATTAACGTGTTTTTCCCAGTACTTTGTTATAGTATGTTCCTCCCTGTACTTGTTATCACATGTTTATCTCTATACTTGTTATAGTATGAGCTGAAGCTCTAAACTATACCTATTATAGTTTACTAGTATGCTTACTTGAACTATCATTGAGAAGACTCATTTATCTACTAAATTATGATTGTACTTTAACAACGGAGTTTCGTTAAACTATAAAGCAACATAACTTTAAAAGAGTTTTTGAAATGTTTTGATCACTTATAAAAGACATAAGCAACCCTTTAAAAGACGTTTATAACAAACATTTACACAATTAACATTGTGTTCAACTTGTATTCTACAACCCCCCCCCCCTTAAAAGCGTTTAAAATTATTTAAAAGATTGATTACGGGGTATGAACGCACCTGATGTTGGTGTTTCAAACGAATACGCGCGTAAGGTTGAGAAGTTCCACGAATGAAGACCCGAGACTTAACAAATCCTAAATGACATATAAAGGCATATATTGAAATAAATATAGTGTTTTGAAGCAACCAAATGCAAGGAAACACCTCACGGGACTAGGAAACACTTTGACCATGTGTTGGAATCACATGTGATTCATTTAAGGGGTGTTTAAGGCCAAGAAAAGGTGTTTACGGCCACACCATAAACACTCTGGCCGTAAACTCATGGTAATGTGCGTAAGAGGGTGTTTGAATGCTAGGGAAACTTGAGGGACCATTGCTCCACAAGAGAATGAGCAAAAATATCTTATTGGAGGGTGTTGAGGTGTTTACGGCCACACCATAAACTCTATTGTCGTAAACTCAGCAAATGGACTTATTTTGGGTCTTAAAGGCAAGGATTATAAAAGATTCAAGTGTTTTAAGGGTTAGTATGGGTCTAGAAGTGTTTAAGGCTCAAAACATCACATTTACAAGGGTTTACGGACAGGGTGTAAGCTCATGGCTGTAAACTCTCTTTGATGATGAGTTTGATCAAGTTTTAAGGCTATGATCTAGTGTTTAAGATGCACTACTAGATGATAGATGGAATACTCACACTTTGGAGTGCCTTTGAGGAGTTTTTGGCCACCAAGAACAAGTGTGTGTTCTTGGTGTTCTTGGAGATCTAACAAAATGGAATGATTTCATAGATGAAATCATGGAATGATACTAGTTAATGAAGGATATTAACTAATCAAAGGTTAGAACACTTACATATACGAAGATCTAGATGAAGAACCCGATGATACTTGAGAGAGAATGGAAGTGTTCTTGAGGTGGTAATGAAATAATGAAAGAAAAGTTGAAGGGAGGGAGTCTTAAAGGGGGAGTTTACGGCCCACATAGAGTTTACGACCGTAAAATCTATCTTGTGGCCGTGAACTCCTTGTGATGGGGTTTCTGGCTTGATTTGTTGCACAGTGTCTCTATCAGGTACTTCCTAACACTCATTCCTTAAGTGTACTAGGCTAAAACTCCTTAGAATGACCTTTAACAAGGTTGGAACTTATTAGCAAGGAGTTTGACACTCAGTTGAGTTGACTGACTGAGCTTTCAAAGTAAAAAAATTTCAGGTTGCCACAATAACGTCGCTTATCGATTGGATCTACATGCAGAGCTTAGTCATATCCATGGTACATTTCACATCTCTCAGCTATGGAAATGTTTAGGCGATGATTTCATAGTGGTTCCTCTGGAGGACATTCAGGTTGACTGGCGTGTAAAAGATAGCCTATAAACTTGAAATAACTTGAACACCATTCCATCTAATAATGGCGCCAACAACGTAGGACATAAAACATATAGTCTTCAAAATACAAATCTAGTATTACATTTATAATTCCTAACAAACCAAACTGACTATCTATACCAGGCAGTAGATCTGATGAATGACAATATAGCTTAGGTAAGTAACTTTTCGAAAACATGGGGAAGAGAACTATACTAACATATCAGTATCTATTTATTAATTAATCTCAAAAGAAATCATAATAAAGGTATTATAAATGTCAGTCAAATAATCAAACATATATGTAAGCAAATAATAACTAATCTTCTCAATAGTGGCTAACTATATAGATAACATAATCTTAAGGAACACATATGTGATATCCCTAAATTTATGGTCATTTCAAAAAAAAAAATTATGCTTATTTTAAAAAATATTACTTCTTTTCTTATGGAATTGGTCCTAGAAATATTATTTTGATGTGAGATAATATTAACATTAAACATTTCCGAAGAAACGTTCGATATTCATATTCTTTCAAAACTTGGAATGTCATAACTGATATAAAACATAAGCATAAATGGACCTTACATTAATTTATACTAATGATCTACATCTCCTTTAATCTCTCAATGTAATGTATATTAGCATCGATACGTGTGATACAAATAACTGAGCGGGTCAGGCTGAGAAACCTGGTGAGTACATAGGGTTTTCTACCCACAATAATATAGTTAATATCTTTATTTATCAAACAGTTAACCCAATTACCCATCCCCATTTTATTATTTACTATTTCCTAAGGAATTATCCTAAGGGTCATCTCCTACATCGCATTTAACTATCATCTCCTACATCGCATTACCTTACATATTTATTACTAAGGACATTTCCTAAGGATCATCGCCTACATCACATAGGAAGTCCAGATTCGGGGATTACTCCCCCTATACGTGTCCAATAAGAGTTAGAGTATCATCCCATGAATACGTAATTACTACATCGCTTGAACTCATAACGCATCACCTACAGGTGATGAGCTTGTCGATGTTTCCACATGACTTCTTTAGATTAGTCAGTGGTCGCCATCTACACTCTGGTATTTGACTGCATCGTAACATTGCAAGTCAAGTTCATGGAATCTTCTAGTCCTATCCTATTTATCATTACCCATCTACCATCACATATCTATCATCTCCTATATACCATCCCCTATCACTACCCAATACATATTTATAAGTGTATAATACTTATATGATTAAACCAATTTAAATTTCATCTCATATTATTTTATCTAGCATGTAACATTTTCAGCACAAATAATAAGCACATAAAGCATGTAATTATCTAGATACTTCATATGTATGTGTAAGATGAAGGTAACTATGCATTAACTTGATAAAAATGGATGCCGTGGAATTTGGGCATAACCTTGCCTTAGCACTTTCCATGACCTAAATGTATAACACTAGGTCTTAGTCTAGTTTCATAATCCCTATATCTATAATAATTATAGTCTAGATTCCTCACTAATCCTAATGTCTACATCAAGATCTATCAAGTAAGGATCCACGAGGCACGACAGTTGGGAGGTAGGATCATTTCGGCATATAGCCTTTCTGAAAACCAACAACTAAGCCAACGTGACCATTCTAGACACCTCTCCCATAAGTACGCCGGTCAGTATTATAACTAGAAATTCTGATAAATCATATTTATAGGTTCATGATAACGACTATGACTGTAAATATAAGCAACATTGAAAGCGATACGAGTGTAGCTTAACTTACAAAGATTTCTTGGACAAAAGTCCAGAAATTACACTAGTAGAGCTTCTACTTGCTAGCTATTACTACTTCAAGAATCACATGGCTTAGCCACAAACTAAAACTAAGGGAAAACGGCTAAAAGTTGAAAGAACTCGAGATAAATGAATTGAAGAGGTGTGAATGTCAAATGGGGGTTGAATTCTATTTATAGCCAAATTTGGGGTGCATGGCTTGCAAAAGGGATGCATATTGCACATTTTAAGGTGACAAATCCCCAACCATTTTTGTGCCACATGTCATGTTATGTAACATCTGGATTCCCAATTATCCTATTTTGTTCTTTTATTTTTGGGAATTGTGAGGAGACTCGGCGAGTTGACGTCTAAACTCGCCGAGTATGGTTGCGGATTCGTATGCAAGTTCACAGCTGGACCCAGCGAGTTCATGAGTGGACTCTGTGAGTCCATGCTGTTTAATGAAACCCTAATTTCTCGGGTTTGAGACCTATTTAAAGGCCCTTAGGGCCGTCATTTGCGGCCACCAACACCCAGATAGAAAGCCTAATAGATCTAGAGCGTTTGTGAGGAAGGAGAGGCCATTCTTGATCCTTTTGTGGGTGTTTTTGCAAGAAGGAGGTGGCCAAGGCAAGAGGAGGCTGACGGAGGAGCGATTGGGGTGATTTCTAAGTTCTTAGAGATCATATTGAGGTATTTTTCTCGGACCTTCCTCAGTTTTGATGTTGATTCTTAGTATTAGGGTTTTCTAACCCTTTTAGAGGATGAACAAGTGGAGCATTTGGTCCCTTCTCGAGATTATGTCTTGGATCTAGACCCAAAGAGGTCCAGAGACCTTAACCGTTGGAGCTTTATGAGTTATTTTGGGAGCCATGAGCTTGGGATGTCATTTTTGGGGCTAAATCACCAAGTTAGACCATTTAGATGTTATATGAGTGTCAAGGTCTGAACTTTATGTGATTATCATGCTTGGGAAGGCCAGATCTATGAATGTATGGAATAGATCTGACCTCAGGAGGCGTGTGGAGTTTGTGCATGGCATGAACTCGCCGAGGCCTAAGAACAGACTCGGCGAGTAAGATGAGGGTTTCCCATAAATCACTCAGTGAGTGGACTTGCCGAGTTGGGGAATAACTCAGTGAGTCAGGGAGAGTCAGGGGGGCTGGAGTTCAAGGCAGAACTCGCCGAGTTGTTCTTGAGACTTGGAGAGTTGAGTCGGGGTGGCCCCGCGACTTATGCCAGGTGGAACTCGTCGAGTCAGGGGAAGTACTCGACCTGCCAAGAGAGAGACTAAGAGAGTCAGTGGACACGTGTAGACTCGCCGAGTCACCCTAGTGCACTCGACGAGTCGGGTCAAAGTTTGACCGTTGACCTTGTTGAATTTTAGGGTTGAGTACAGTTGTATTTATGAGAGTATTACTTTATGTGATTAGGCGGAGGCTAGATCACATTTCTTCCGAGTCAAATATTTACCGAGACACCGAGGTGAGTCTTCTCACTATACGTTACCTAGAGTGGTATTATGTGTTGACCAGAGGGTCTTATGTGTTATGTATGAGATTATGTTCTATGTGATATATGTATGTTGTATTATGATATAGACCGGACCGGAGGGTCCAACGAGCTATGACCGGACCAGAGGGTCCAACGAGCTATGGGACTAGAGGGTCCCGCTGAGACACATCGACCAGAGGGTCGTATTATAGCCTCGAGTGGCGTATGTCTTGTATACGGTATTTTGGGGAACTCACTAAGCATTTATGCTTACAGTTGTTGTGTTATGTGTTTCAGTTACCAGTGATGTGCGAGGGAAGGCGTCAGCATGATTCGTACACACACATATTGGAGTTATATATATTATGATCTTGGGGTTTTGTACTGATACAATGTTGATACATTGTTTTAAAATGAATGTGAATGCTATTTTATGGTTTTCAAAGTGAAAAAAATTTTCAAATTTTTACGGTGTTACAAGTGTTGGATTTTGAGCATTCTAACACTCCTAAGTGTACATGCAACCCTAAATACCTTGGATCTATGTTTTCTCTATTATACATACAAATATGAACATCCAAGGTATTATTCTATTCTAGCATATAAAATAATGAATATAACAAGATAGAATACATACCTATTTCATGTAGAAAGTCTTCATGAAGCTTGAGTGCCAAGTGCCCCAAGTGTGACACCTCAAATGGTTCACACAACATCAAATACACTTGGAATAACTTGAGAGAATTCTACACTTCATGAAAATCGGCTAGCCCTCTCTAGATTATACTAGTGGCCGATTTTGTCAAGAATAAGATCTTTATATAGTGTTACAATTAGGGTAAACCCTAATTGTCATGACTTTCCATTTCCTTGGATCCATGGGTTCAAATACACCATGTAGCATCCATGGACCATCCTATGGGTTTTAGCCCAACTTGATTATCCAAGGAGCATTAGCCCACTATACAAGTATGGATGATTTACACAATCAACCCATATATTTAATTAGTCTTCTTTTGATCACTTAATTAATCCTAGATTAATTCTTGATCAATACTAATTAAATAATATTATTATTCTTATTATTAATATACTAGAACTTATAATATATTAATAACCATAAGTGTCTTATTTCTCTCATTATAGTCTATCCAAGTGCATGATGCCATGCAACCCAAATGGACCATGCCGGGTCGGGTCAAGTCTTACCAATTATAGTTATGGACTTAGACATTAATCCAACAGTCTCCCACTTGAATAAGTCTAAAACTATTATTGTGTATTACTTCAGGAACCAACTGGCAATCGTAGCTCTCAAAAGCTTGTGTCGAACTCTGACCTTGTCGATGAACTCTGACCTTTGTCAATGACTTGTCCATTAGATAAGGGATCATATATTCCTCTATTCTAGATATCATATGGACTGAGACATGGATTATAATCATTCTCTCTGTCCATTTGTTGTTTCCCGATTTCCGATTTATGACGACTGACTAATTGAACAAATCAAATCAGTCCTGGCCCAGCTGAGCACTTCCATTTGTCATCATCAAATCATCGAGGGGCCCACATATATCGCTTTTATCCCGAAGGTAAAAGGAATGGATAAATTTCGACTCATATGGCTTGTTCTACTACTTGTTGAATCATACACAAAGGCACGTTTTATAACACCGAGTTACCGAATGCGTTTTCGTGCAATCAATGTACAACCAACTCATAGTAACAACTCATATCTCTAGGTTTGAAGAATATAAGATATTATCGTCTCATGATCACTCGTGATAAAATCCATGAAGTGATTCCAATGAGCGCGGGTTGAATCCAATACTCAGAACTTATGAGCACTCATGAGTGTTGTAGCCCTTTGTCCAACATCTTAGACCTCTACAAGCCAACCCATGACAGTCTTGATTCATATATACTTCCAACATATGACCGACTGTGGATGGTTTGAATAACTTAGTCATTCCGGAAGAATAACCCAGTTTATTTGGGAAGTCAAAACATGCAAAGTGAAACACAATAATAGTTGAATCCAATATGGTATCAAAACCTATGAACATAAATAAAACACCTTTTATTTATCATCATATGATTACACATTATTCATTGTATACTGTTTCAGCTATCAACTTTATTCTTAAATTAAAACAATAGTTGTCCCATGCTCCAAGCATGTACACTATGTTTTCTAAACACTAGTCATGCCACACACCAAGTATGCATACTATGTTTGTCTATGATCTTTACTTTGTGAACTAGAACAATTGAACATAACTTCAATGATTCTCTTTTCACACTCCCAAATCCTTACTGCAAATGCAAGAATTCCAAACTCATGCCATTTACTGAAATCTGTTAGATCCTAAACTTATATGCATTGATCCTCTTGTAATGATTATGCACAAAGTCAGAAAGACTTGACAACAATCATTACAGAGTATTCCAAAGGAGATCAACTCCTTGGAAACATCCTTCTTGCATTAAGTTTCCTTAATCTTACACAGATTGAAAATTCTAACTTTGAAACATTTCCAGATTCCATTTTGACTATCACTTCTGAACAAGAGTTGCCTCTTTACAGATTATGTCAATATGGTCCTTCTAGAATTATCACTATACTTCCAATTATCCTTGAGCAACCAATCTTTGGTAAACCATAGATTGTCCTCGACAATTGTTTAATCCTTTTAGTCATATCCAGTTCTAAACCTTTTCCCTTCTTAATGCCCCAGGCATTTGGAAAATTTTAGAACGGATAAACATAGCACATGTAATCGATCCTATATCCGAAGCATATGGGACACGATTCATGATGTCTCACATAAAGACTAAACTAGTCTTTTGCTATAATATTTCTATTTCTATTTGCCAAGTTCTCATAATTCAGATTATGAAAAGGGATGTCGTAATCATAATCGATTTTTAGAACGCAAATAATGGACCCATATACAGAATTTCCTTATGTTGAGCCATTCCAACATGAAATTCATATATATATATATATATATATATATATATATATATATATATATATATATATATATATATATCCTTGACTAAATGATTAAAACCTCAATCTAAGCTTTTAGATTTGAGATGAAGTATAATTTCCTCTCCCTTAATTATAGCAAAACAACTTTTTCCCGATTGAAACCTTTTGTTTTCTATAATTAACATTGCTAACTTGAAACCTTTATCATAATTATCATGCTCCCACTAACATAGCATAACATTTATGCTCCCACTAGCTTTGACATGTACTCAGAAATCAGCTGGACTTCTAGAAATCAATACTTCATTGACTTTCTTACCAAAGTTCAGATTTCTGATACTAGATTGTTTTGATAAGACTTTATGAAAATCATACACCTTCCCTTAGATAGCACACTTGTGTCTCTAAACAATTATGAAGAGGGATGCTGTAATCATAATGGTTAGACCTTTTTGCCACTTCTCACAAGTCCAGGTTAGTGTACTGGTAAACCATACACGCTCCACTAACGACTTTGAGAACGCAAATCTCACAATTGCTATCTAGCTAAAATCTACTTAGTGAAAGTGTTTCCTCACCATCATTTTCATGAATCGGAGAGAAACCTTATGACACTTAGATTTACTGGTGTATGTGTTCTTATCCATGTGAATTGTCAAAACCATAGTCACAAGACAGGGATAATGACAAATCCAAACTCATATGGATTGAACTCAATCTTAACTTCTTGCCACCTGGCAGCTCAAGGGCCTGCCATTGCTTCCAAGTTGTTGTGCAACTAATTGAGAACTCTAAGAACTCATATGCAAAGCCAACTTTAACTGGAATGGGCATAGAATATGTCAACACGATAGGTTATAAACCTCAAGTTGCGTGCTAGTGAAGAACTTCAGGTTTTATTCTTGATTAGTTCTTGAGACTTTCAAGACCTTTAAGACTCCCACTGTCCTCTTGACATATAATACATTCTTGTCAGTTATTCAAGAGATAGTGTGGATTCTAATCAAGACAAACACTTCACAAAATTGGCCTAAGTTGGTCTTTGTTTTATCCAAAACATCACAACACACCAATTTCAAATGTACAAGAGTAGAAATCTTTTACTCTTACGTTTGACAAGTGTTTTAAACCTTCTTTAAGACATGTCACACAAGTTACAATCTTGGAGTATGACTCTAAGACTTGTATTGGAACGAAGTATGACTCATCTTCTTGATTTAACCCCTGCAACAATTCAAGTTCCTCTTCTTAGTCATAAGAATGCACTAAGATTTCCTTAGAGAACTAATTGTGCTATGGTTTCTTAATCATTAAGATGATCACAAAAACTGATACTAAAGTACTCTCCCATCTTTTCAGATTTGAGAAACTTTTATCCTTCTGCCTAATTTGATTCTTCTTATTCGCTCTGCCTTACATTGGAACCTTTTCCAATGTCTCAGAGTTACACTTAAGCTTGTAAGTATAATCATATTTACTGAGCTTTAGTAAACTATGATGAATAGTCTTATCAATCTTTTATGGTGGACTTAATCAGTGCACAAGAATGTGTACTCGATCCCTTAGTCCTTTACTTGACTCACACATCCATGTGAACAAGTAGTTAGTCTTAATTTTCCAATACTTGAAAGTTCTCATTCATCATCTTGCATGATTCCAAGTTTCGGTCCAATTGAAACTTGGGTGATGACAATCTTTCCTTATTTGGTAAATTTAGACATTACCACAAATGAAAGAATTAATTTCATATTTCCACTCTTGCTATTAATGGAATCATATAAGCAACAATTTTTCCTCAAATTCCATTGTAAGGATATTTTAAAATAAATAAAATCTAAAATTTTCTTTTATTTTAAAACTTTGCGGAAAAACTTATCCTTACAATCCATATGAAAACTTGTTGTTATCTATTCCTAAGCAATATCTCATAACTCCAAAGAAGTAGCTCAAGAATCCGATCTTCAAACTATGCGATAGAAATCCATCTACGCCATCATATTCAGCATATTCTTTCTTTAAGTTTCTTCACTTTTCTTTGATTCTTAAAACATCACCATGTGACCCAATCACATCATGTATCAGGAATCTCAGAATAGAAACTTAACAGAGTTAGATAGTGGACTTTACCTGAAGTAGAGTCAAACTTATTGACTTTAACCTCCTTAGGTAAATTTGGCAGCTTCGCAACCAATGCCCCTTTCTTTGGCAATATAAACATATGGACCCTTTGATAATGGTACACGGGACTATCACAGACTTAGCTTTTCTCTTTACCATTTGGTCAACCGAGTTGACTATGGCCGATCCCTTTCCATTGGGAAGAGAATGCTTTTCTGGATTTCCTGTCTCACTCTTGTCGATGTCCATCAAGTTTTAAGGAAGTTGATCATAACAAATAGATAAGATCATTAAGGGTCTTGTCATAGTCTGTTTCATAGGTGTCCCAAAGGAACTCACTATGTGACTTAGAAAGTGATTGAATCACCAACTTTCTCAAGACTTTGACACCTAACTCTCCCGGCTTGTCAATATGTGACTACATCTCCAAGACGTGACCACACCTAGACCTTGCCTTGCTAATAGGGCTTGAGTGACCTTAAACTTTTCATGAGCTTGTGGGTTGGGGAGAATAATCGGAGGAGGTGAAAGAAGTATGATTTCCATGGGACATCATCTTCATTTAGGAAAGCTTGTTTCAAGAGATTTGGGAAGATCATAAATGTCTAAACCAGACATCTTTTAGGAGATATTCAAGATAGTTGATCTTAAGTCCTTAATATGACAACCAATATGAAATATTAAGGCTAGGACCCAACAAACTATTTTATAACTTAGAAGAGGTATGCCGTAATCCAAGCTATAAAATATTTGAAGGTAGGTGAATGACGATTCACCAATTTCCACCAAGATAAACGAAATGTATTATTAGGTTTTAATTGGTTTTGAAACTCCTAGATCTTTGAGATTCATTGAACTGCTCAATGGCATGTTTCAATCTCGAGTGTGCCCTTCAGGGTTTGTGACTGGGATGCCGAGGATCACAAAACAAGGTGTGAAGTAACCATGCAAATTACTTGGTACCCTTAAGTGTTTACCCCTCAATCGATGTGCTGGTTAACCACACACGCTCCACTAACCGACTTAAACAAAGTGCAAAGTGTAATTTCATGGATTAGCACCTTATTCACATTTTCCTAAGTAACTAAGATTGGGTATTATTAAGAGTTTAGTTACTTAGTATTTATCATTAATACTTTTAATGAAGGGAGAATTCTAGTCCTGTCAAACCCGTTCGGCTAACGATCCTCCACCAGTCAAGCAAGCGGTGGGTGAGAGTGGACACCCATTAAGTTGCCATTTTATAGGCAGCAACCTTATACCCACCTTATAGACCGGCTTCGTGAATGAGGCGTACTAGCGGTAAGACTGACTTTACTCTTATACATATATATATATATATATATATATATATATATATATATATATATATATATATATATATATATATATATTATTAACTTATAATATTATAAAGTATAAGGGTTGAATTTTAACTCTTTAAAATTCTAAGGGCTAACTTGGAATTAAAGTATTCATAAGTGAAAACTTTTCAAATTCCAAAACTTGAGGGAAAGTTTTGAAACTATTCAAAAACTATTTAATTCCATAACTTATGTGTTTAAAGTAGTTTTAATTCAAAAACTCTTCAAGTTCCATAACTTGAGGACAAGTTATGGAAGACTTTAAACTAATAAAAGAATTAACTTTTCTCTATTTTATAACTTATGGAATTAATTAAGGTTACACCTTTTTTTTAATTTATTATTTAATGAAGAGAATCTTGGTCCTCCATAACTTGAGGAAAATTATGGAGTCATAACACCTTTTAATTAGAACTAGACTCTTCATTTTTGTAACCTTTGCCAACTTTTATGAGTTTTATGAAACTTAAATGTGACTTTTCATATAACTTGAGGACAAGTTACAAAAACACATTTTAGAATCAACTCTTTGATTAATTTGGATTGAAAACAACTATTTCACTCAACTTTTCTATTAATCTAAGCAACTTATAAGAACAAGATAATTCAAATCAAACTTTTTCATGTAATTAGTCTAAACCTTAAACTAATACAAAACATGAATCTATTGACAATTATCTTTGAAATTGGATTAGCATGAACATTACCACATCAAAAACAAGTTTATAAGCTCAAAAACATCTTAGGATAATGTTCCTAGTCCAATTCCAGCCAAAAAAGTCGAATTTATGCTGTGTGGGGGTCCAACTCGTCGAGTGCACAAACCAACTCGGCGAGTTGGATGCTTTTTGCCTTGGACTCGGCGATTCCATTCATGGACTCGGCGAGTCTGCTGGTTAGACAGCATCAAAACTCGATTTTCCAGCTTCTTTTGCAAGTATAACAAGAAAATAAGCCTAGGCTCTGATACCACTGTTGGATTTTGAGCATTCTAACACTCCTGAGTGTACATGCAACCCTAAATACCTTGGATCTATGTTTTCTCTATTATACATACAAATATGAACATCCAAGGTATTATTCTAATCTAGCATATAAAATAATGAATATAACAAGATAGAATACATACCTCTTTCATGTAGAAAGTCTTCATGAAGCTTGAGTGCCAAGTGCCCCAAGTGTGACACCTCAAATGGTTCACACAACATCAAATACACTTGGAATAACTTGAGAGAATTCTACACTTCGTGAAAATCGGCTAGCCCACTCTAGATGATACTAGTGGCCGATTTTGTCAAGAATAAGATCTTTATATAGTGTTAAAATTAGGGTAAACCCTAATTGTCATGACTTTCCATTTCCTTGGATCCATGGGTTCAAATACACCATGGAACATCCATGGACCATCCTATGGGTTTTAGCCCAACTTGATTATCCATGGAGCATTAGCCCACTATACAAGTATGGATGATTTACACAATCAACCCATATATTTATTTAGTCTTCTTTTGATCACTTAATTAATCCTAGATTAATTCTTGATCAATACTAATTAAATAATCTTATTATTCTTATTATTAATATACTAGAACTTATAATATATTAATAACCATAAGTGTCTTATTTCTCTCATTATAGTTTATCCAAGTGCATGATGCCATGCAACCCAAATGGACCATGCCGGGTCAGGTCAAGTCTTACCAATTATAGTTATGGACTTAGACATTAATCCAACAACAAGATGGTATCAGAGCCTTGGTTTGAGGGATTCGGATGCATCTTCGGGCGTATTTGAACTCAAACTGAGGATTTGAGGAAAATTTTTGATAATGAAGTAAAATTTTTGAAAAGAGTAAATAGAGTTTTGAGACAAACAGAGCAGATTCGTGTGTATAATCAGCCAGCGCCCGAACAGTGAATCCCCAAAAGTACCCTTACATTATGTGTTATGAGATATGTTATGTTATATTCTGCATGCTAGAGTAGGCTAGGTATACATATTAGGACTAGAGTGGCCTGATTTGTGATGTCTTAGCCTAGGAGATTTCTGTTGTTGTTACTGCTGCCAGACCTCAGGGTGGTGACTCGTTGTTGTTTCGGGAGTTCAGCAACACGAAGCCACCAGAGTTCGACGGGATGCAGGACCCGATTGCCACTATGAGATGGATCTCTAACATCGAGGGATGTTTCTATACATGTTCTTGTCCAGAGCACTTGAGGGTTCGGTTCGCCCTGAACCAGCTCCGCTTGGGAGTGAAGGATTGGTGGAAGTTCGTGACGGCAAACTTCACTTTGGCTGAGATTTCCGAGGTGACCAGGGAGAGGTTCACCGCTATGTTCAGAGAGGAGTATGTTCCCTCGGTGGAGATGGAACGGTTGATTTAGGAGTTCTTGACCCTCAAGCAGGGTACTGATTCTGTGGCAATAATCACCAGGAAGTTTCATGAGAGGGCGATGTTTTGCCCTAAGCAGGTTTCATTTGAGTAGGCTCGTATCAGCCGTTATCTGAGTGTGCTGAGGAGAGGCATTCGGGAGTTCGTGGCGAACTCGACTTACCGGACATATGCTGAGCTCCAGGCAAATGCTCGGAAGAGGGAGATTGAGTTGGAGACTCAGGCCAGGGAGGAGGCCGACTCACAGAGGGCAGATCGGCCACCAGCTCAGTCTCAGCCGGCAGCCAAGCAGGCTAGACCCACTGATTCAAGATCTGGGGGCGCGAAAGGCCGCACTTATTGGAAGTGCGGTAAGATTCATGAGGGGTCATGCAGGGGTGGAGTATGCTACAAGTGTGGGAAGGAGGGGCATATCGCGAGGGATTGCCCCAATGGATTTTCGGTTTGCTTTCATTGCAACCAGACCGGCCATCGGAAGGCCGAGTGCCCTCAGCTACTTCAGGGATCTATGCCTGCTGCTAGGGCTACCGAGGTTCAGCCGGTGAAGGCCAAGGCCCCGAAGGCTCGTGGGAGAGCATTTCAGTTGACTACGAAGAAGGTCCGCGTGGCGCCCGATGTTGTGGTTGTTATGTATTCTCTTTTCATCTTTTATTTGAGTTGGGTTTTTATGCTTGTATGATGATGTGCGTAGGTACTTTTCTAGTAAGTTCTGTGCCTGCTTTTGTATTATTTGACTCGGGTTCGAGTCGGTCGTTCGTTTCAGTAGCTTTTAGTCAGCACATTAGTATCCGTCGAGAGGCGTTGGATCGACCTCTGTGAGTTTCTATAGCTGATAAGCAAGTAGTGTATGCTTCAGATGTGATTCGAGGATGTGTCCTTGAGATCTTCGGTGTGGAGTTTCCGATAGATCTAGTTCCGATCGTGATGGGGGACGTGTGTGTTATAGTGGGTATGGATTGGTTGAGCCGATATGGAGTTGTGATAGACTGCAAGCGTCAATTGGTGACGATTCGAGACCCTATTGGGGGGGTTCTTATGGTGTACGACGAGGGTACACGTGCTGGGTCAGCATTTTGTTCGGCCGCCAGAGCGAGACAGAGTCTACAGCAGGGCTGTAGGGGATTTGTGGCATATGTGATGGATGCGAGTGTTGATTCAGAGAGACTGAGGTCAGTTGATGAGGTCCCGATAGTGCGTGAGTTTTCGGATGTGTTCCCAGAGGAGTTGCCGAGTGTGCCTCCGGAGAGGCAAGTGGAGTTCGGTATTGAATTGGTTTCGGGAGCTGCGCCTTATTGCCTTACGCCTCCCGAGATGCAGGAGTTATCCTCGCAGCTCCAGGAGCTGCTGGGGAAGGGGTTTATTCGGCCGAGCAGATCACCATGGGGGGTGCCTATTCTTTTTGTCAAGAAGTAGGATGGTTCACACCGGATGTGCATTGATTACCGGGAGTTGAACAAGCTAACGGTCAAGAACCATTACCCGTTGTCGAGGATCGACGATTTGTTCGATCAGTTGCAGGGAGCATCTTGGTTCTCCAATATCGATTTGAGGTCTGGGTACCATCAGGTGAAGGTGCGGGAGGAGGACATCCAGAAGACAGCATTCCGGACTCGTTATGGGCATTACGAGTTCGTGGTGATGCCTTTCGGACTCACCAACGCACTGGCGGTGTTCATGGATCTCATGAACAGGGTATGCAGACCGATGTTGGATCGCTCAGTGATCGTGTTCATTGACGACATATTGGTGTATTCGAGATCCATAGAGCAGCATGAGGAGCATTTGAGGGAGATCCTCGGAGTTCTGGGAGCAGAGAGGCTTTATGCCAAGTTCTCCAAATGTGAGTTCTGGCTACGAGAGGTTCAATTTTTGGGGCATCTCGTTAACCAGGATGGGATATTGGTTGATCCGGCCAAGATTGAGGCGGTTATGAGGTGGGAGGTGCTGAGATCACCCACCGAGATCAGGAGCTTTCTGGGTTTGGCCGGCTATTATCAGAGATTTATTAAGGATTTCTCCAAGATCGTTGTGCCACTCACCAAGTTGACCCGGAAGGGTGCTGCGTTTCTTGGGGTTCGGAGCAGTAGACCTCGTTCGAGACACTTCGCCAGAAATTATGCGAGGCCCCAGTATTAGCCCTTCCGGAAGGAATGGAGGATTTTGTGGTATATTGTGATGCGTCGATATTCGGATTGGGAGCGGTGCTTATGCAGGGAGGGCATGTGATAGCATATGCATCGAGGCAGCTTAAGCCTCATGAGTCAAGATATCCCACTCATGATTTGGAATTGCGAGCGGTAGTGTTCGCCCTCAAGATCTGGCAACATTATCTGTATGGGGTTCGGTGCACGATATACACGGACCACAAGAGCTTGAAGTATTTAATGGACCAGCCCAACCTGAATATGTGCCAGAGGAGGTGGTTGGACGTGGTCAAGGATTATGATTGTGAGATCCTATACCACCCGGGAAAGGCTAATGTTGTAGCCGACACACTGAGCCGAAGGGCGGAGGGCGCCCCATTGTGGGATGTTTGTTTGAGATTGATAGTGATGACCCCGATGTTGGATGCTATTCGTTGGGCCCAGGCTGAGGCTGTGAGGCCAGAAAGCCAGAAGAGAGAGTGAGTTGTTGGGATGGTATCAGAATTCGTTACCGATAGCCGGGGGCTTATGACGTTTCAGGGTCGGATATGGGTAACGTCCGTGGGCGGAACGCATACCATTATGATGGAAGAGGCCCATCGATCGAAATTCTCGATCCATCACGGGGCCACTAAGATGTATTTCGACCTGAAAAAGGAATATTGGTGGCCCTGTATAAAGAGAGATGACGCATAGTTTGTAGAGAGATGCTTGACTTGTCGCAGGGTTAAGGCCGAGCACCAACGTCCACATGGTAAGCTGCGGCCATTAGAGATTCCCGAGTGGAAGTGGGAACAGGTTACCATGGATTTCATCACCAAATTGCCATGGATCGCGAGGGGTATCGATGCAATTTGGGTGATTGTGGACAGGTTGACGAAGAATGCTCACTTCATGGCCATCAGTGAGAGCTCTTCCGCAGAGAGGTTGGCAGAATTGTACGTGAGAGAGGTGGTATCGCAGCATGGAGTGCCGATCTCAATTCTCTCAGATCGTGATGTACGTTTCACTTCCAGGTTCTGGAAGAAGTTTCATGAGGAATTGGGTACGAAACTGCATTTTAGTACCGCATACCACCCACAGATTGACAGGCAGAGTGAGCGGACGATTCAGACGCTCGAGGACATGCTCCGAGCATGTGTGTTGGATTTCGGCGGGAGCTGGGACATGTATTTGCCCTTGGCAGAGTTTTCTTTTAACAACAGCCATCATTCAAGCATTGGCATGTCGCCATTTGAGCTGTTGTATGGGAGGAGATGTCGGACCCCCATTTGCTAGGGAGAAGTAGGGCAGCGTGTGATGGGTAGTACCAAGATTGTGCTTCAGACGACTGAGCAGATTCAATAGGTCAGGTAGAGGTTGTTGACCGCTCAAAGTCTTTAGAAGAGTTATGCGGACAGACGCCGGTCCGAGCTCGAGTTTCAGGTTGGCGACTTCGTGCTCCTAAAGGTCTCTCCTTGGAAAGGAGTGATTCGATTCAGGAAAAGGGGCAAGTTGGGGCCCCGATATACTGGTCCTTTCAGGGTGATCGCGAGGGTAGGCAGGGTAGCCTACCGTTTGGAATTACCAGCAGAATTGGGTCAGATTCATGACACTTTCCATGTGTCACAGCTGCGAAAGTGTATAGCCGACGAGTCGGCAGTGGTGCCATTAGAAGATATTCAGTTGGATGTGAGTCTGAATTTGTTGGCTAAGGTGTCTAAGTCTATAACTATTTCTGGTCAGTACTTGACCCGACCCGGCATGGTCCATTTGGGTTGCATGGCACCATGCAATTGGATAGGCTAAATGAGAGAAATTACACTTGGAGATTATTAATATATTATAAGTTCTAATATATTAATAATATTATTTGATTAGTTTGATCAAGAATTAATTTAGAATTAATTAAGTGATCAAAAGATAACTAATTAAATAAATGGGTTGATTATGTAAATCATCCATATCTTGTATAGTGGGCTAAGAGGCTCCATTGATATCAAGTTGGGTTCCACTCATAGGATGCTCCATGGATGCTCCATGGGAGTTACAAACCCATGGGTCATGGAAATGAAGATCCATGACACATTAGGGTTTACATGGTGTAACCCTAGATGTGACAACACTATATAAGAGTCCCATTCTCCACAAAATCGGCTACACATAAGAAACTAGAGGGCTAGGCCGATTTCAAGTAGTGTGTATTCTCTCAAAAGTCTTTCCAAGAGCATTTGGTGTTGTGTGAAGCATTTGAGGCATCACACTTGGGGTGCTAGGCTCACAAGGTTTCTAGGAACATAGCAACAACAAGGTAAGTTATTTTATCTTTCATTGAAGTTAGAAATTGTTCCCCATGTATGCTAGATAGGAGTATAACCTTGGAATTCAACTTTGCATGATAATTAGACAAACATAGATCCAAGATTATTAGGGTTGCATGTACACTTAGGAAGTGTTAGAATGCTCAAAACCCATCAGTGGTATCAGAGCCGAGGCTTGATTGTTTGTTATTTGTGCTTAAAAGTTGAAAAAGGTTGAAAAACTTGTTGTCTGCCTGATGAACTTGCCGAGTCAATGGGGAGACTCACCGAGTTCACTTGTATCTTCAACCTACTCGCCGAGTAGGTTCATGCACTCAGCGAGTAGGAGCCACAGATTGCAGATTTTCGACTTTAGTTGCTGGAAATGGACTAGAAACATTACCCTAAACTGTTTTGGTACTTGAAAACTTGTTTTAGATGGTGTAATGTCTTTGCTAATCCATTTAAAACAACTAGTTATCAAAATTACAAAGTTTTAAGTGTAATTTTGATTCATGAAAGTGTTCATGTTCATGTTCTTGATCTTATGATGTTTAAATGATCATAGGAATTATTTGTAACCTATGTGGTAGTTTAATTCTTGATCATAATGTGTTTTAATGGAGTCCATAACTTGTCCTCAAGTTATGGAAAACCAAAAGTCACTTGAGTTAAAAACCATTAAAAGAACACAAGAGTTAGAAAAATGAAGAGTCTTCATTTTATTACTCTAATAAACTCATGAGTTACAAGAAATGAAAAGTTTTGGAAGTTTACAAAACTTGCCCTCAAGTTTTGGAACAAGTAAAGTCATGTTAAAAACTTTAGTTCCAACCCTTAGAATTTTAAAAGTTAAAATTCAACCCTTATACTTATATTATTATGATGTAATAATTATATATATATATATATATATATATATATATATATATATATATATATGTATAAGAGCAAAGTCGTCTTACCGCTAGTACGCCTCATTCACGAAGCCGGTCTATAAGGTGGGTATAAGGTTGTTGCCTATAAAATAGCAACTTAATGGGTGTCCACTCTCACCCACCGCTTGCTTGACCGGTGGAGGGTCGTTAGCCGAACGGATAAGACAAGGACTTATAAATTCTCATTATAAGTATGATGAATATTATAAAGTAACTAAATGTTTTATTAAATTCCCAATCTTAGTTACTTTAGGAAAAATGTGAATAAGGTGCTAATCCATGAAATTACACTTTACACTTTGTTTAAGTCGTTGGTGGAGCGTGTATGGTTAACCGGCACACTAACTTGGACTTAACAAGGTAGGTAAAGGGTGACTTAAAGTTTATTATAGTATCGGTGGAGCGTGTGTGGTTTACCGGCACATCGATTGAGTGATAAACTTTAAGGGTACCAAGTGATTTGCATGGTTACTTCACACCTCGTTTTGAGACCCTCGGTATCCGAGTCACAAAACTTGGAGGGCACACTCGAGATTGAAACATGCCTTTGAAAAGTTCATTGAATCTCAAAGAATCTAGGAATTTTTAAGAACCAATCAAAAACCTAATATTTAATATTTCGGTTTTCATGGTGGAAATTGGTGAATCGTTATTCACCTACCTTTCAAATATGTTATAGCTTGGATTACGGCATACCTCTTCTAAGTTATAATATATTGTGATTGGGTCCTAGCCTTAATATTACATTTGGGTGTTTTATTAAGGATTCTCTTAATATCTAAACTAATCTTGTCCTTTTCTTTAAGATGTCTTCAAACAATGCTGCTTCTGGCTCTAACCCTAATGGCTCCTTTACCCTTATGAACTTGTGTGGGAAAGTCACTTTTGATGGATCCAACTTCAATGAGTGGATCAGAAACATCAGGATGATTACCCGCTACGAGGACAAAGAATATGTCCTTGACAAGGAGCTTAAGGAGATTGATGAGACCACTGCAACTCCTCAGGAGATCGCTGACTTTCAGGCACATGAAAGGGATGCTACGAAAGTGGCATGCATCATGATGGCCACAATGACAGCGGAACTCCAAAAGTCTTATGAGGATTTCTACCCTTATGAAATGCACCAAGATCTGATGGAAAGATACCATCAAAGTGCACGACAAGAGAGGTATGAAATCATCTGCTCCATGATAACAACCATGATGAAGGACGGGGAATCCGTCACGAGCCACATGCAGAAAATGCAAAGGTATGTGGATCGATTGTTGAAGCTTAATGTGAACTTCCCTGAGGAGCTTGCAATAGATATCAGTTTGCACTCCTTACCATCGTGCTATGATCAATTCTACATGACATATCACATGAATAAGGAAGAGGTCACACTCAGCAAACTTCAGGGACTTCTCAAGACCGCAGAATCAGGTCTTAAGGGGAAGTCGGTTGTTAACACTCCTACTCCAAACTCTACTCCGATTTTGGCAATCGGGAAAAGTCGAGGGAAGAAGAGAAAGAGCTCTTCTAAGAGTACCAAGGCTCGGACCCTTGATGGCTCTTCTTCAAGTGGAACCAAGAAAGGTTTCGTCACTCCTTCTTCTGACCTAAAAGAGGCTGAATGCTTCTATTGCCATGAAAAATCACATTGGAAGCAGAACTGCCCAAAATACCAGCAAGATGTGAAGGATGGGAAAGTTAAACCCAACCATGCAGGTATTTACACTATCATTTCTATTAACTCACCCCATTCTAAATCTTGGGTCCTTGATACCGGTTGTGGTATTCATATTTGTTGTGACTTGCAGGGACTAAGAAGAAGTGATAATGTGGAGCAAGGAAGAATAAACTTAATCATGGGGAATAGGAAAGCTTTACCTGTCACCAAGATTAGAGTTTATACTTTATCGCAAAGTAGTGGGTTTAGTTTAGATTTGAATAAGTGTTGTTATTTGCCAGAAATGGCAAGAAATATTATTTCCTTTCATGCATTGTATAAACAAGGTTTCACCTTTTCGTTTGATAATGAAGTTGGTTCGATTAATGCTTTCTTTAATAATGTTCTTTATTTCAAAACATTACCTTGTGATGGCGTGTATGAAACAGTATATGTGGTTGATAACTTAGGAAATAATGTATTGTGTATTGATTCTGTTAATAATAATAACTTGGATAAAGCATCATTATGGAATTGTCGTCTTGGACATATAAGCAAGAAACGCATAGGCCAACTCCAAAAGGATAGAGTCTTGGAGTCATTTGACCTAAAGTCAGATGATAGTTGCGAATCATGCTTACTTGGAAAAATGACAAAGTCACCCTTCACAGGCTCGTGTGAAAGGGGTGAAGGTTTGTTGGACCTTGTACACACGGATGTGTGTGGACCATTCAAACATGCCACAAGGGATGCTAATCGTTATTATTTGACTTTTACTGATGATTACAGTAGATATGGATATGTCTACTTGATCAAACATAAGTCAGAGACTTTCAAAAGGTTTAAGGAATTTAAACAGGAAGTCGAGAATCAATTGGGCAGGAACATTAAGATGCTCCGATCCGATCGTGGTGGTGAGTATCTTAGTTCAGAGTTCCTTGACTATCTAAGGGAATGTGGGATAGTCTCACAATTGACACCTCCCAGGACACCACAGCTGAATGGTGTGGCTGAGAGGCGTAATCGAACCTTGTTGGATATGGTTCGTTCCATGATGAGTCGAGCTTTGCTACCAATCTCATTCTAGGGGTATGCCTTAGAGACTGCCACCCATATCCTTAATCTAGTCCCTACAAAGAAAGTTGCCAAAACTCCTCACGAGATGTGGACTGGTAAAGTACCAAAACTAGACCACATCAAGATTTGGGGTTGCGAGGCTTTTGTGAGATGCGAGACTCATGATCAGCTCGAACCCCGAAGCGAGAGGTGTATTTTCATCGGCTACCTACAGCAATCCTTTGGTTACCTCTTCTATAGACCTAGTGAAAATGTGGTCTTTGTAGCTAGGAGGGCTTTCTTTAGAGAGAGAGAGAGAGAGAGAGAGAGAGAGAGAGAGAGAGAGTTCATAAGCCAAGGAAACAGTGGGAGGCAAGTTGATCTTGAAGAAATTCAAGAGTCAAGCGGTGAAGGAACTTCAAACTCTAGCACTCAACTTGAGGAGGAAACTCCTGTTGAGCCAATTGACAAGTCTGTACCTCTGAGGCGTTCCACAAGGGTTAGGAATGCTCCTGAGCATTACTATGGATTCCATATTACTGCAGAAGGAGATACACTTATCAGTGATGAGACACTGATAGGTTTGGATGAACCTAACAGTTACGCGGAAGCCATGGCAGGCCCTGAGTCAACCAAGTGGAAAGAGGCAATGGACAGCGAAATACAGTCCATGTATGACAATCAAGTTTGGAACTTGGTTGAGAATGTACCAGGTCGTAAGACAGTAGGGTGCAAATGGGTCTTCAAGAAGAAGACCGACATGGATGGTAAAGTACACACTTATAAGGCTAGACTGGTTGCAAAGGGCTTCTCTCAAATTCCTGGAGTGGACTATGATGAGATCTTTTCTCCAGTAGCCAAGATTAAGTCTATTTGGGTTTTGTTAGCCATAGCTACATTTCATGACTATGAAATATGGCAAATGGATGTCAAAACCGCTTTCCTTAATGGAAAGTTGGCTGAAGATGTTTACATGAGTCAGCCAGAGGGTTTTGTCAGCAACGAGTACCCTAATAGAGTGTGTAAGCTTGAGAAATCCATTTATGGATTGAAGCAAGCACCTCACAGATGGAATCTTTGCTTTGATGAAAAGGTCAAGGAATTTCGCTTTTCTAGGAATGAAGATGAGTCTTGCGTGTATGTCAAGGCTAGTGGGAGTATAGTTAGCTTTTTTGTGTTGTATGTGGATGACATACTACTCATAGGAAATGACATCCCAATGTTGCAGGAAGTTAAGTCCTGGCTTGGGAAGTGTTTCTCTATGAAGGACCTAGGAGAAGCTGCCTATATTCTAGGGATAAGGATCTTGAGAGATCGGAGTAAAAGACTAATTGGACTTAGTCAGAGTACCTACTTGGATAAGGTGCTGAAGAGATTCAGCATGCAGGACTCCAAGAAAGGAGAGTTACCCATCCAAAGTAACACCAGATTGAGTAAGACACAAAGCCCTAGCACTGAGGCTGAGATAGCAGAAATGAGTCGAATACCTTATGCTTCGGCAGTAGGATCGATCATGTATGCTATGGCGTGTACTCGACCTGATGTAGCCTTTGCCCCGAGCATGGTTAGCAGGTATCAAGCGAACCCTGGAAAGGCACACTGGACTGCGGTAAAGAATATCCTCAAGTACTTACGGAGGACTAAGGACTGGGTCCTTACCCTCGGTGGGAGTGATGACTTGAGAGTTGTAGGGTATAGTGATGCTAGCTTTCAGACTGATAGGGATAATTTCCGCTCTCATTCGGGATGGGTCTTTACCTTAAACGGAGGAGCAATTTCTTGGAAGAGTTCCAAGAAAGAGACAGTGGCTGATTCAACTTGTGAATCAGAGTATATTGCAGCTAGCGAGGTGGCAAAGGAGGCGATATGGCTGAAGAACTTCATTGGAGACCTTGGAGTTGTACCAGCTATTAAAGAGCCAATGGAAATTTTCTGTGATAGTGAAAGTGCTATTGCCTTAGCCAAGGAACCAAGGGATCAAGGGAGATCCAGACACATCGACAGAAAATACCATTTTCTCAGACATCGTATAGAAGAAGGACTCCTCGTGGCAAAGAGGGTATCATCGGATGAGAACCCAGCAGATCCCCTCACGAAGGGACTGACTCGGGTTAAGCATCTCCAACATGCTCGAAGCATAGGGCTGAAGGATGATATTAGATTTAGTAGTTAGATAACCTAGAAATTTGTAAAGTATAATTGACATTAGATGATGAATAAAAGGTGTTTTATTTATGAGTAAAGTGTTGCTATCTCTTGTCGATCGTTTACTATATTTCTTTTGCATGTTTTGACTTCCAGAATAATTTTGTTTGGTGTAACACATTATTCAAACCTCCACAGTCGGTCATATATCGGAAGTAGGTATGAATCAAGACTGTCATGATTGGTTGCAGAGATCTAAGGTGTTGGACAAGGCTACAACAATCATGAGTGCTCATAAGTTCTGAGCATTGGACACAACCTACACTCACTGGAATCACTTCATGGAATTCTATCTCGAGTGATCGTGAGACGGTAATATCATATAAGTCTTCAAACCTAGAGATATGATTTGTTACTTACAAGTTGGTTATGCATTGATTGTACGAAAAACGCGTTGGTAACTCGATGTTATAAAACGTGCTTTTGTGTATAATTCAATGAGGGGTAGAACAAACACATGAGTCGAAGTTTATCTGTTCCTTCTTGGATTAGAAGCTGATATCTGGGCCCCTCGATGATTTTGTTTTGACCTATGTACCGGGCCCGGTCAGAACTAAATTGATGTGTTCAATTAAGTTCTTTGTCAAACAAATCGGAAATCGGGAAACAAACTGCTGGACAATAAGTAAGACATTGTTCCATGTATTTGTCTGGCTGATATCTAGAACAGAGGATTATATGATCACTTATCTTAAATGGCGTATCAACATCTTCTTAGTTCCGAGAGACCTTGAAAGAGCTACGATTGCCGGTCGGTTCCTGAAGTACTGGAGTTATAGTTATTAGACTTATCTAAGTGGGAGACTTTTGGATAAGGTGTCTAAGTCCATAACTATTTCTGGTCAGTACTTGACCCGACCCGGCATGGTCCATTTGGGTCGCATGGCACCATGCAATTGGATAGGCTAAATGAGAGAAATTACACTTGGAGATTATTAATATATTATAAGTTCTAATATATTAATAATATTATTTGATTAGTTTGATCAAGAATTAATTTAGAATTAATTAAGTGATCAAAAGATAACTAATTAAATAAATGGGTTGATTATAAAAATCATCCATATCTTGTATAGTGGGCTAAGAGGCTCCATGGATTATCAAGTTGGGTTCCACCCATAGGATGCTCCATGGATGCTCCATGGGAGTTAAAAACCCATGGGTCATGGAAATGAAGAGCCATGACACATTAGGATTTACATGGTGTAACCCTAGATGTGACAACACTATTAAGAGTCCCATTCTCCACAAAATCGGCTACACATAAGAAACTAGAGGGCTAGGCAGATTTCAAGTACTATGTATTCTCTCAAAAGTCTTTCCAAGAGAATTTGGTGTTGTGTGAAGCATTTGAGGCATCACACTTGGGGTGCTAGGCTCACAAGGTTTCTAGGAACATAGCAACAACAAGGTAAGTTATTCTATCTTTCATTCAAGTTAGAAATTGTTCCCCATGTATGCTAGATAGGAATATAACCTTGGAATTCAACTTTGCATGATAATTAGACAAACATAGATCCAAGGTTATTAGGGTTGCATGTACACTTAGGAAGTGTTAGAATGCTCAAAACCCATCAGAATTATGGTGAGAGAACGGTAGCGATTAGCGATCGGAAGGTCAAGGTTTTGAGGAACAAGGAGGTGCCTTTTGTTCAGGTTCAGTGGCAGCATCGGAAAGGGTCAGAGTTGACTTGGGAACCGGAGCGTGAGATGCGGGAGCAGCATCCAGAGTTGTTTCCAGAGTGAGACTTCGAGGGCGAAGTCTGATTCTAGTGGGGGAGAATTGTAACATCCGGATTCCCAGGTATCCTATTTTGTTCTTTTATTTTTGGGAATTGTGAGGAGACTCAGGGAGTTGGCGTCTAAACTCGCCGAGTATGGTCACGGATTCGTATGCGAGTTCACAGCTGGACTCGGCGAGTTCATGAGTGGACTCGGCGAGTCCACACTGTTTAATGAAACCCTAATTTCTAGGGTTTGAGACCTATTTAAAGGCCCTTAGGGTTGTCATTTGCAGCCACCAACTCCCTAAGAGAAACCCTAAGAGATCTAGAGTGTTTGTGAGGAAGGAGAGGCCATTCTTGATCCTTTTGTGGGTGTTTTTGCAAGAAGGAGGTTACCAAGGCAAGAGGAGGCTGAAGGAGGAGCGATTGGGGTGATTTCTGAGTTCTTAAAGATCATATTGAGGTATTTTGCTCAGACCTTCCTCAGTTTTGATGTTGATTCTTAGTATTAGGGTTTTCTAACCCTTTTAGAGGATGAATAAGTGGAGCATTTGGTTCGTTCTCGAGTTTATGTCTTGGATCTGGACCCAAAAAGGTCTAGAGACCTTAACCCTTGGAGCGTTATGAGTTATTTTGGGAGCCATGAGCTTGGGATGTCATTTTTGGGGCTAAATCACCAAGTTAGACCATTTAGATGTTATATGAGTGTCAAGGTCTGAACTTTACGTGATTATCATGCTTGGGAAGGCCAGATCTATGAATGTATGGAACAAATCCGACCTCAGGAGACCTGTGGAGTTTGTGCATGGCATGAACTCGCCGAGTCCGAAGAACAGACTCGGCGAGTAGGATGAGGGTTTCCCGTAAATCACTCAGTGAGTGGACTTGCTGAGTTGGGGAATAACTCGGTGAGTCAGGGAGAGTCAGGGTGACTGGAGTTCAAGGCGGAACTCGCCGAGTTGTTCTTGAGACTCGGCGAGTTGAGTCGGGGTGGCCCCGCGATTCATGCCAAGTGGAACTCGTCAAGTCAGGTGAAGTACTCGACGTGCCAAGAGAGGGACTAAGAGAGTCAATGGATACGTGTAGACTCGCCGAGTCACCCTAGTGCACTCGACGAGTCGGGTCAAAGTTTGACCGTTGACCTTGTTGACTTTTAGGGTTGAGTACAGTTGTATTTATGAGATTATTACTTTATGTGATTAGGCGGAGGCTAGATCACATTTCTTCCGAGTCAGATATTAACCGAGACATCGAGGTGAGTCTTCTCATTATACGTTACCTAGAGTGGTATTATCTGTTGACCAGAGGGTCTTATGTGTTATGTATGAGATTAGGTGCTATGTGATATATGTATGTTGTATGATGATATAGACCGGACCAGAGGGTCCAACGAGCTATGACCGGACTAGAGGGTCCAACGAGCTACGGGACTGGAGGGTCCCGTTGAGACACATCGACCAGAGGGTCGTATTATAGCCTCGAGTGGCGTATGTGTTGTATGCGGTATTTTGGGGAACTCACTAAGCATTTACGCTTACAGTTGTTTTGTTATGTGTTTCAGGTACCAGTGTTGAGCGCGGGAAGGCGCCGGCATGATTCATACACACACACATTGGAGTTATATATATTCTGATCTTGGGGTTTTGTACTAATACAATGTTGATACAATTTTTTTAAAATGAATGTGAATGCTATTTTATGGTTTTCAAAGTGAAAAATTGTTTCAAATTTTTACGGTATTACATGTTCTCTGTGGTACGCGTTTTCACCTTCTAGAAGCGCACATCAAGTACCTGGCACGCGCGTCGAAAAACACAGATGTTGAAAATTTCATAACTTCTTCATACAGATTCCATTTTTTATGTTATGTGTTTACACGAGTAGCTCTCAACAAGTACTATAACTTTCCTTTAGCCTCCATCAGCTAATTTTGACTTTACTTTTATATGATTTAATGAATTTGCAAAAATCCTAACTCTCTCGTTACGGAATCCGTTTTCGATGTTTCTTTTGCAAAAATTCTTATCTTAAAGAGTACTATGACTTTCATTTTGGTGACTTTACCCAAAAGTCAACCATTCTCTTCGTACATTTTGATGTTAATAATTTTTAATCATGCGGTTGATTTGTATATCTTATAGAATTCATATTTCCTTCATATGAACTAGAGTTTCTATGAAATTTATATTTTCAGGATCACATCAACATATACTTTCAAAATATTATATATATATATATATATATATATATATATATATATATATATATATATATATATATATATATGTTTTGCCACACCTATTTTTATATTTTATGGACGATTCGGTTGATTTTTCCTATTTTTCTTAATATGAAAATTATATTATATCCTAAGTGCCTAGCCCAATTTTGCGGGCGTTACAATTATCTCCCCTTAGGACGATTTCATCCTGGAATTATCAACAAAACAAGGCTTCTATAATGACTCTGCACATTACCTTCTCATCAATTGTAATAATCGTAACTCCTATGTCTTTTCTATTGAGTTTCCAAGTAATAGACTTCTTGACTATTAACGATGCTCAATCCTCCTCATGTTCTTCTTGTTTATTTAGATCGCTATTGGAGGCTCTTGTTTTTTCTTACAATTGACTTAATCTAAGATACGGTCGTTTTACTTTAACTATCTCAACAGACCGATGGGTCGTGTTCTAATGACCTGTTACTGAATAATGCAACGGATAGACTCCGGTCTCTTTGACTCAGACTCATACATGGAGGATACCTTCCTTCATGTTCTAGTGTAAAATAATCATGTTCTATCATATAGCACTTCTTGCTATAGGCTCCTTGATCTTAACGGCAAACGTGATACCTCTATTGATCGCTTCAATTATTTTTTTCCTCAATCTAAAGTCGGATGCTACGTCAATTTTAATTTGTAGATTAGTCAGACTTGATTCGGTATGACTACTAGGGTTAGAATAATAATTATCTTCATAGTCATTACCGAAACAAAGGTAATGATGAAAAGGAATAAAATAGCTTAGCTACTTAGAGACTTAGTAACCTTGTGACTTTCCATGATCCAAGTACGAGTCATGTGCTTCCAGTAGTATAGGTCTCTACTACCTTTCACACCTACTCATACTCGTCCCAAGTATTGTCTCACAATCCCCAAGTCATCATACAAAAGTTCAAACAGTAACTTAACACATTGGGTTTTAGAAAATAATTAGTGATTTTATTATTTTTTTTAGAACAATTACAAGATTTATTTATGCCTATTACATCACCTAATACTAATCATTTATCTTCTTCATATCCAAACTCTGGACAAACCGATTTCTATTCTCGACCTATTGCTATTTCGTTGAGGAGCATATAATATGCCCTTACCTTCGGTTTTGGTGGCACATTCTGCCTTGCTGCTATATTATTCTGTGTATTTGAAATATGCCCACCATCTCCACATTCGTAACACTTCTTCTTATCGAATGTACAATCTCTGGAATAGTGATCCATCCTTCCACAATTCTAGCAGGTCACCTCTCTGTCGCATCTTCATAAGTGCTTCTTCATGCACTTTTCGCACCACCTAGCTTCACCGCTACCTCTAGACCTCTTATCATTGAGATCCATTTTTTAGAAGCTTCAATTCTTATTAGACTTTAAAGACCCTTTAAGCTTCCTCTTCTCTCCTTCTTATCTTTTTTGTGACATCCCCATTTTCATGGCCAAAAAAGACCGATTTTGTTTATGCTTTGTAGAAATCAGAGTACTTCTTTTCATAAAAATGTTGCGGAATTTGTTCCCAGAAAAATACGATAAATACGTTATCAAAACATTTTTTAAGAAACGTATTTTATTCATTTTAAAACGTTTGGGATGTCATTGTCAATACAGGAGCATAAGCATAAACGGAACTTACATTTATTTACACTAGTGATCTACATCTCTTAAATCTCTCAGTGTAATGTGACTTCATAACAACACCTGTGATATAAATAAACTGAGTGGGTCAGGTTGGGAAACCTGGTGAGTACATATGGTTTTCAACCCACAATAATATAATTATTATGTTCAATCATCAAACAATTAACCCAATTACCCATCCCCATTATCTTCTTTATTCCTAAGTACCCTCCCTAAGAATTTATCCTAAGGGTCATCTCCTACATCATATTTTACCTCTCATCTCCTTACATCGCATCTCCTTTTATGTTTGTTCCTAAGGACTTTCCCTAAGGATCATCACCTACATCGCCTAGACAATATTGATACAGGGATTACTCCCTCAATACGTGCCCACCAAGGGTTAGGGTATCATCGCATGAATACGTAGTTACAACATCGCCTGAACTCGTAATTCATAATAAGGGGTTTAGAGTATCATCACATGAATATGTAGTTACAACATCGCCTTAACTCGTAATTCATCACCTACAGGTTATGAGCCTGCTGGTGTTTCCACGGGGTTGTCTATAATAGTCCGTGGTCGCCATCTATACTCTGGTAGATGACTACATCTCCACATCACCAGTCAAGGTTATGGTATCTCCTCTCATCTCATATCACCTATTTATCATCACCTATCTATCATCACTTAATTATCATCACCTATCTCTCATCACCTAATTATCATCACCTTTCTATCATCACATATCTCTCATCAACTAATTATCATCACCTATTTTTCATCATTTTATCTCATCACACACCAACTATTTCATCTACCCATGCTTTATCCCAACATATTTGTAGATATAAAATAAATATACAGTTTAAATCATTTAAAACATGTATAAAATCATTATTCCACAGTAGATAGCAAGTATTCAAATAATATGCACACATAGCAGGTAATTTATGTATAATACTTCATATCTATGTGTAAAATGAAAGTAACTATGCACTCACCTGAGTAGGTGGTGACTCGGTTCTCGGACAGTACTTCGTAACTCTTAAAACAATTTTCCTCGACAAAACCTAGTATCAATACCACTAAGGTTTACTCTAACGTTAACCGCGACTAATTAATAGTCTAGCTTTTATTATTATTATATAAGCATTAAACAAAACTATATAACTCATAATAATAGCTCAAATAATTATTTTAAGGTCCTAATAATGTTACTATAATTAAAACATAAGGTATACTAAAGATAGGGTAGGCATAGCTCACTTACAGCGGGTTTTCTCGAAAACCAGGCTTCGCTGGAGCAGCGTTTCCGAGCCGAAAGGCTCTTCTCTCAGGGCTTCAGGAGCCTCGGGGCTTCCTTCGGGTGCTAGGGGTTTACCTAGGCTTTAGGGGGCTTAAGGTAGGCTAGAGAGAGAGTGTAGAGAGAGAAAAAAGTGGGGAAAGGTGTGAGAAATGAGAGAAACCTGGCACTTCTATTTATAGGGTGAAATCCTGACGAACTCGCCGAATAGGAGGACCTACTCGCCGAGTTTGTGCCACATGTCATCATCTAATGGCTTTCCTTGTAGAGAAAGCAATAGCTGTGATCGCGCCACGTCACCCAATATCGCGTATCAGCCTCCTGACTTAGAAAAATCATAACTCTCGCATACGAGCTTCGTTTTCAACGTTCTATTTTTCAACGCGTAGGTAAAATCAAGATCTACAACTTTCATTTAGACCTCGTTGGCTAATTCTCGACTGATCTCAAATTTAACAGTAGGAGGCATTTAGACTGTTAAATGACCGCAAAGAATTCGTAATTTCTTCATACGGACTCCATTTTCATCTATATTTTTACTTTTGAGTTCCTATTAATGATATCTTCAACTTTCATTTAGGTCGCGTAAGCCAAAAACCGCTCGAACTAAAATTCGAGTTTCAGGTTGTGCACTGCTAAGCCGAATCTTAGAAAAATCATAACTTCCTCATACGAAGTCAGATTTGGGCGTTCTTTTTTTTTTTGTTCTTGTTTTAACATATACTACAACTTTCATTTATATTTCTAAGGCTAAAAGTCGCTCCATCATAAATTTACTATTTATGCTTCCAGGTGTCGTGCCGGTTTTGTCGTAAAATTTCGACGGGCCATAACTTATTCGTTATAACTCGGATTTCGGCATTCTTTATATGTACGGAAACCTTGAGACATATTCTACAACTTGGTTAAGACTATTTATTATAAATAATCTTTTTCCGAAAAGTCATTTTCGATACTTATTGTCTCTAAATTGACTAGTCCAGATCTACGGGCGTTACAATTATCTCCCCCTTAGGATGATTACGTCCCGGAATCATCAACGAAAAAGGGCTTGTATAACGACTCCATACGTCATCTCTTCATCCTATGTAACCATTATAACTTCTATATTCCTTTTAGTCTATCTCTTAGACCCATTGACTGTAAGCAATACTCGATCGTGCACCTACTCTCTACCTCATGCTAGACTCCAAATTATAACCTTCAAGTCACAATCTCAATCCTCACTGGATATGAACTTGAGATAAGTTCTTTTATTACTACTATGGATCGATGTGTCATATTCTAATGACCTATCATCGTATGTTGCAATGCTTAGACTTAGGTCTCTTAGAGTCAAATTCCGGAATGGAATATGCCTTCCTTCATGGTCTAATGTGATATAATCACATTTTAACATGTAGCATTTCTAGCTACCAACTTCTTTAACAACGAGCGCGATACTTCTATTGATCTCTTTGATTTCAATCGTTTGGTTTAAGTCGGACGCTACATCAAACTTGGTTCTCTGTACCACGTAACCTACTCATCGTAGTCGGACTCAATGTGATATAACCACTAGGGATGGAATAACAATTGTCTTCTTAGTCATTTACCGAAATGATGGTAACGACATTCTTGAATAAAATGGTATCAATTACTAGTTTCTTGGTAACCTTGTGACTTTCCCTGATCCAAGCGTGAGTCCTGTGCTTCCGGTAGTATAGGCCTCTACTACCATTCAGACCTACTCATACTCGTCCCAAGTATTGTCTCGCAGTTTTCCAAGTTATCATCATAAAAACAATTTTAACACATAAAAATGTGTCCAAATAATCACAAAATTTTCCCCAGATTCTACAAGGACTTCTTCCATGCGTATCTTCAATCATCAATTCTGCTTCAGCTTGGTGGAAATGCCATACGATGGGTCAACTTCATGAATTATGCCAATCATTCCATCGTCTCACCAATCGAAGGTGTACTTCAGACATACTATACTCCTCTAAACGTACTGCATGACATATTCTAAAGGCAAGATACCACTCTTACGATATATTCCGATAGGTGTCATTCACTATCATAAGCCTTTTCATTTCCTCTATTTACTCAATTCTCTATGAGTCCTTATCATGACATTCTATTCTCCAAAGCAGGCATTTGGTGTATCGAGACGAGAATATAGATAGACGAAGAATTAGGCGTGTATTCCTCCTTATTACTCCAAAAGTTACATGCAGTTCTAATATCGTAATTAAACGTATAGAAACCCGAGCACAAAAAATTTCAAGATCTGGTCGGCAACAGACCATAGATCCGATCAAACGATAGCATAAAGCATCACAAATAATTTAACACATAAAAGCATTTTAGGAATCTTCCCTAATTAAGCTAGTGCTTGTGTCTATTCAAGTGTACTTCATAAAATATATTAGACACATTTCTCACGATCATCACTTAGGATTCTAAGTTTAAGTCTAGAAATAAATCCTTATTCCTAGTTCGCTTAAACTAATGCTCTGATACCAACTGTGACATCCCCATTTTCACTGCCAAAAACGATCAATTTTGTTTATGCTTTGTAAAAATCAGAGTACTTCTTTTCATAAAAATGTTGTGGAATTTGTTCCTAGAAAAATATGATAAATACGTTATGAAAACATTTTTTAAGAAACGTATTTTATTCATTTTAAAACATTTGGGATGTCATTGTCAATATAGGAACATAAGTATAAACGGAACATACATTTATTTACACTAGTGATCTACATCTCTTTAATCTCTTAGTGTAATGTGACTTCATAACAACACCTGTGATATAAATAAACTGAGTGGGTCAGGTTGGGAAACCTGGTGAGTACATAGGGTTTTCAACCCACAATAATATAATTATTATGTTCAATCATCAAACAATTAACCCAATTACCCATCCCCATTATCTTCTTTATTCCTAAGTACCCTCCCTAAGGATTTATCCTAAGAGTCGTCTCCTACATCATATTTTACCTCTCATCTCCTTACATCGCATCTCCTTTTATGTTTGTTCCTAAGGACTTTCCCTAAGGATCATCACCTACATCGCCTAGACAGTACTGATTCAGGGATTACTCCCTCAATACGTGCCCACCAAGGGTTAGGGTATCATCGCATGAATACGTAGTTACAACATCGCCTGAACTCGTAATTCATAGTAAGGGGGTTAGAGTATCATCGCATAAATACGTAGTTACAACATCGCCTAAACTCATAATTCATCACCTACAGGTCATGAGCCTGCTGGTGTTTCCACGGAGTTGTCTATAATAGTCTGTGGTCGCCATCAATACTCTAGTAGATGACTACATCTCCACATCGCCAGTCAAGGTTATGGTATCTCCTCTCATCTCATATCACCTATTTATCATCACCTATCTATCATCACTTAATTATCATCACCTATCTCTCATCACCTAATTATCATCACCTTTCTATCATCACATATCTCTCATCACCTAATTATCATCACCTATTTGTCATCATTTTATCTCATCACACACCAACTATATCATCTACCCATGCTTTATCACAACATATTTGTAGATATAAAATAAATATACAGTTTAAATCATTTAAAACATGTATAAAATCATTATTCCACAATAGATAGCAAGTATTCAAATAATATGCACGCATTGCACGTAATTTATATAAAATACTTCATATCTATGTGTAAGATGAAAGTAACTATGCACTCACCTGAGTAGGTGGTGACTCGGTTCTTAGACAGTACTTCGTAACTCTTAAAACAATTTTCCTCGACAAAACCTAGTATCAATACCACTAGGGTTTAGTCTAACGTTAACCGCGACTAATTAATAGTCTAGCTATTATTATTAGTATATAAGTGTTAAACAACACTATATAACTCATAATAATAGCTCAAATAATTATTTTATGGTCGTGATAATGTTACTATAATTAAAACATAAGCTATACTAAAGATAGGGTAGGCATAGCTCACTTACAGCGGGTTTTCTCGAAAACCGGGCTTCGTTGGAGCAGTATTTCCGAGCCAAAAGGCTCTTTTCTCAGGGCTTCGGCAGCCTCGGGGCTTCCTTCGGGTGCTAGGGGGTTTACCTAGGCTTTAGGGGGATTAAGGTAGGCTAGAGAGAGAGTGTAGAGAGAGAATGAAGTGGGGAAAGGTGTGAGAAATGAGAGAAACCTGGCACTTCTATTTATAGGGTGAAATCTTGAAAAACTCGCCGAGTAGGAGGACCTACTCGCCGATTTGGTGCCACATGTCATCATCTGATGGCTTTCCTTGGAGAGAAAGCAATGGTTGTGATCGCGTCACGTCACCTAGTATCGCGTATGAGGCTCCTGACTTAGAAAAATTATAACTCTCGCATACGAGCTCCGTTTTCAACGTTCTTTTCTATAACGCGTAGGTAAAATCAAGATCTACAACTTTCATTTAGACTCCGTCGGCTAATTCTCGACCGATCTCAAATTTAACAGTAGGAGGCATTTAGACTGTTAAATGACCGCGAAGAATTCATAACTTCTTCATACGGACTCCGTTTTTGTCTATCTTTTTACCGTTGAGTTCCTATTAATGATATCTTCAACTTTTATTTAGGTCGCGTAAGCCAAAAACCGCTCGAACTAAAATTCGAGTTTCGGGTTGTGCACTGCTAAGCCGAATCTTAGAAAAATCATAACTTCCTCATACGAAGTCAGATTTGGGCGTTCTTTTGTTGTATGTTCTTGTTTTAAAATATAATACAACTTTCGTTTAGATTTCTAAGGCTAAAAGTCGCTCCATCGTAAATTTACTATTTACGATTCCTGGTGTCGTGCCGGTTTTGCCGTAAAATTTCGACAGGCCATAACTTCTTCGTTATAACTCGGATTTCGGCGTTATTTATATGTATGGAAACCTTGAGACATATTATACAACTTGGTTAAGACTATTTATTATAAATAATCTTTTTCCGAAAAGTCATTTTCGATACTTATTGTCTCTAAATTGACTAGTCCGGATCTACGGGCGTTATATTTTTCCAGACCATTCTCACTTATATGGGTCTCAACATTCCTAGGTACCCAGATAACGACTTTCCATGTGGTTGCTTGTTTGACCATTGGACCAAAGTCTGCCAGTAGCCCGTTAGAAAAATTATTCACCTTGAAAAGCTTGGTGAGAACTAGGTAAGGAACCAACTACATCTTCTCTATAAAAGTTGTGGCATAATCATTGACAATCATCTTGCTCTTATTTAAATTATGTAATTCATTGTTGATATTCAAAAGATCTTGTTCAAAGAAATATTCTCTCTTAAACTGCACAAGGAATTCTTCCCACGTCATATTACCAACCTCTCCTTTAGGCATGGTATCAACCAACAACCTCCACTAGTTCAATACCCTAGTCTTTATATGTCAGACTATAAGGACAATCCTTTGTCTATTGCTGCAGTCACAACTCTCAAACACCATCTCCATCTACGAGATCCAGTCCATAACTACCACGGGCATTGGGCTTCCAAAAACACTCGATGGTTTGGCAGCCATAAAGTCATTGTACTTGCATCCTTCTCCTTTAATCCCCACCTCAGGGTTATTCCTTCTAACCACTTGGAGTTCCAAACGTTTCACTGTCCTACTATAATTTCCTTCCTCGGATTGCTCCTCATTGAGCTCTGTCCATATGACAGGCACAATAGTTTTGCTTCTAATTTCTTGAATGAGTTGTCTCGTTTCATCCGTTTGTTCTGCTAACAGAACACTAAGCATTGCCATTGTGACAGGTTCGGCTACTGGTACTACTTTAGCTGCATGTTCGACTGCAAAGGGGCTCAGGCTACTAATTCCCACTATCGTTTCCTAATCCACTACGAATTCTCACCATAACATTGTATATAACAAAACGACATTTAGCATACTGAGACGATAATATAGATAGAGAAAGTTTAAATGCATAATTCTCCTTATCACTTTGAAAAGTTATATGCCAGTTCTAATATCATAATTAAATGGTTAGAAACCTAAACATATAAATTTTCCTAATTCTATTTTGGCAATGGACTTTGGATCTATGCAAGTAATAATATTTTAGGTAGGTAATCTTAGATCATCATAAGGCATCTTATACCATGCATTAATGATTTAGCACATAAAAGCAATTAGCATTATTCCTAAAATAAGCTAGTACATGTGTCCATTCGGTGTACTCCCTAAAATAAAATAGACACTCTCCTCAGGATCATTGCTTAACATTCTAAGTTTAAGTCTAGAAATCCTACAAATTCCTAGTTCGCTTAAACAACTGCTATGATACCAACTGTGATATCCCCAAATTTACGGTCATTTTAAAAAAAAAATATTTATGCTTATTTTAGAACAGAGTGTTTCTTTTGTTGAAGAATTGGTCCCAAAAATATTATTTAAATGTGAGATAATATTAATATTAACCAATTCCGAAGAAAATTTCGATATTGATATTCTTACATAACTTGGGATGTCTTAATTGAAAAAAAAAATATAAGCGAAAACACACTTTACATTAATTTATACTAATGATCTACATCTCCTTTAATCTCTCAGTGTAATGTATCTTTGCATCGATACCTGTGATACAAATAATTGAGTGGGTTAGGTTGGGAAACCTAATTAGTATATAGGATTTTCTCCCACAATAATATACTCTATATGTGTTATTATCAAACAATTAACCCAATAAACCATCCTCAGTTTATTATTTATTCTTTGTTAAGGATTCATCCTAAAGTTCATATCCTACATTGCTTCTCCTTACATATTTATTGCTAAGGACATTTCCTAAGGATCATCCCCTAGACAATACTGATTCGTGGATTCCCCCCCTCCCCAATACTTCTCCAATAAGAGTTAAAGTATCATCGCACAAAAAATTAGTTACTACATCGCCTAAACTCATAATTCATCACCTACATGTGATGAGCTAGTTGGTGTTTCCACATCACTTGTTTAGATTAGTCAGTGGTCGCCATCTATACTCCGGTAGATGACTACATCACAACATCACAAGTCAAAGTCATATCATCTCATAGTCATTTCCTATTTAACATCACCTATTTATCATTACCTATCTACCATCATCGATCTATCATCTCATATCTACCATCCCCTATCACTACCCGATACATATTTACAAGTGTATAATACATATATGATTAAATCAATTTAAATTTTATCTCATATAATTTTATCGAACATATAACATTTTCAGCATAGATAATAAACACATAAAGCATGTAACTATCTAGATACTTCATATTTATGTGTAAGATGAAGATAATTGTGCACTGACTTGATAAAAGTAGATGCCGTTCAATTTGAGCAAAACCTCGCCTTAGCACTTTCAATAACATAAATGTATAACACTAAGTCTTAGTCTACTTTCATAATCCCGATGACTATAATAATTATAGTCCAGATTCCTCACTAATACCAATGTCTATATCAAGATCTATTAAGTAAGGATCAACCAGACATTATAGTTAGAAGGTAGGATCATTTGGGCATATAGCCTTTCTGAAATCTATCTACCAATCCAACATGACCATTCTAGACAGCTCTCTTGTAAGTAGATCAACCAGTATTATAACTGGAATTACTGATAAATCTTATTTATAGGTTCATAATAATGACTATGACTATAAATATAAGTTACACTAAAAGTGATATGAGTGTAGCTTAACTTATAGACCTTTCTTGGACAAAAGTCCGGAAATTGCACTAACAGAAATTCTACTTGCTAGCTAGTACTAATTTGGGATCGCAGGGCTTCATCATAGATTAAAAATAAGGGAAAATGGGATAAAAGTTGAAGGAACGCGAGAGGAATGAATTGAAGAGGTGTGAATGTCGAATGGGGGCTGAAGCCCTATTTATAACCAGATTTGGGGTGCATGGCATGAAAAAGGGGTGCATGTGGCTCATTTTAAGGTGATGACTCCCCAACCATTTTTCTGCCACGTGTTAGGCTCTCTGTGGTCCACGTTTTCACATTTTTAGAAGCACACGTCGCGCACCTTGAAAAACACAAATTTTGTAAATTCCATAACTTCTTCATACGGACTCCGTTTTTGACATTCTTTTTTCCACGCGTAGCTGTCAACGAGTACTACAACTTTTCTTTAGGCTCCATTCGCTAATTATGAATTTATTTTTCCCTTATTTTTATATGATTTAATGATTATGCAAAAATCATAACACTCTGGTACGGACTCTGATTTTGTAGTTCTTTTTACAAAAATTTCTATCTTAAAGAGTATTATGACTTTCATTTTGCTGACTTTACCCAAAAGTCAACCATTATCTTCACACATTTTGACATTAATAATTTACAATTACACAGTTGATTTTATGTCTTATAGAACTCAGATCTACTTCATATGAACTCGGATTTCTACGATATTTATATTTTTCAGGATCAGGTCGACGTATACTTTCAACAGATAATACACACACACAGATATATATATATATATATATATATATATATATATATATATATATATATATATATATATATATATATATACGTTTTGGCGCGCTTATTTTTATGATTTACGGACGATTTGGTTGATATTTCCTATTTTTTAATATAAAACGTATATTATATCCTAAATGTCTAGCCCGATTTTGCGGGCGTTACATCATGTTTGTGTTTAATTCCTCCCACTTCAAATAATATCCTTTAAATGATATTGGTAATTTATCCACCGATTCCTATACTGATTATATCGGATGGTCAAGTCACTAATCCTATCTTTCTAAGTTGTCTAATAGCAAAGATGCCTCTCATATACTCATTCTAATCGTTCATTTTATGTAATAACTCAAATGGTATGATCAGTCCCAGGGTATAACACCCATTGTCTAGATTGGATCAGTTAAAGACTTTAAGAGTTCAATGATGTGGTTTTGGGGGAAAATTATATGACACGGTGTGGTAGGTTAATGAACACGATGTGGCATGGGACATAAGTGAAATGCTTATCAAGATGGACACCACGACGTTGGTTAGATGTAATGTGTGGGTGTTTGTTTCTTCAACGGATCAGATGTGTGAATTTTTGTCATCAGCCTGATTGATATATTGGGTGGCTTCATTTTCCTAGTAGTTAAACACCATCTAATAGTTTCAGTTATGTGTGAGGATTATGTACCTTTCGATGTTGCTTAGTTGTGGTGTTTCGGTACTCGTTTCTTGTTGGGGTCACATGTGTATCGCTGAGGATTGTTCGAATTTTGGTATTGAAAGGAGGTTGTCAGTTTAGGGTTTCATTCCAAGTGTTGTGATAGATGAGATTTCAACCTTTAAAGGTTTACGCTTAAGAATGGCTCATACACATGATTTTGAAATCCTTGTGATGAATGTTATAGATTCTGACACTCAGGATTGTGTCAACTCATGCAGAGGGCTTCGAGTTGGAAAATCCATAGAGGATTCAGAGGGTGTTTTAAAGTAAGTGGAAAGGAAATATTGTGAGGATGAATTCTAATTTAAGTAGATGAGAGCTGTAACATCCGTTTTCCAATATCGGACCAGTTAAAGATTTTAGGAGGTTAAAGATGTGGTTTTTGGGAAAAACCATATCACATAACATGGTGGGTTGATGACCAGGATGTAGCATGGGACTTAAGTGAAACGTATATCCTGATGGACACCACGATATGGCAAGAACGATGCTAAGACGTGTTGACTGTTTTAGCCCAAGACCATGATTATTAGGGTTTCCTACATATTTAAATTCTTTAACTTTAAGGTTAGTTCATTCTCTTCCACCTCCACTCTCGTATCTCGAAAACCCTAGCTCTATTTGAGTGTTCTTGATGTGTTCTTGGTGTTTTTGAAGATTGAATCATTGGATTGCATCTTTAGTAGAAAAAGAAGGTATCCTTACCAGTTGAAAGAGTGCATCTACTTCAGATCTTGCATATCGTGCATCTTGTGGAGCTTGTGAAGGTACCAAGCTTCCACCTTTATCATTATCTTCTCTTATTCATACCTTGAATTCCTTTAAAGGAACGTTCTTATAGTTTTGGGCAACTCTAGAACATTAGACTTGTTTAGTGACCATCTTTTGGACTAATTTAATAGAAAAGGTGTTAAGTCTTCATCCCCTTTGTTCCATGTACAAGTTTTGGTAATAGTAAGGAATTAATCGACTCAAGGTTTAAGATCTTTCCTGTAAGTGGGGTCCTAATGGATAAAGTTGGAAGCTTTATCCGTTAAGTCATTAAAAAGAACTAGATCTCAAGTTTTGGGCTTTGCACTTTAAGGGTTAAGCTCTTAATGAAGAATTAGTGATCTTCCAGAAACCACGATATGGCCAAGGAGAGAACACGGCATGGTGTAATTTAGATTCACAATTATGTTGTCCTAACATGCCCATGATGTGGCCAAAGAAGACCTACAATGTGTTGATGTCCTGTATGTCGACTATTTTGTCCTAACATGCCCACGACATGGCCAAGAGGTCTCCATGTCGTGGTGGCTGCTGACCTTGATTGACCGTTGACTCTTGACCAGTTTGGCCTTGGGTCAAACTTGAAGGATTTAGGTTGTTAATCTAGGATTGATATTTATTTGGTGTTAGTCGGTTTTTGGGATCGATCAGTGCAAGGATCAAGATTTTTTATGTGCATCTATAGTTCTTCGATTCAGGTGAGCCTTCTCACCATGCCACATATGACATTGTATATCCTTTGCATGTTAGGATAAAAGTATTATTGGGGTACGAGCATGTTAGTTGACTAGAGTAACTCCTTATTATGCATCTTTAGTTTAGGACACTTGGTGTCATTGTATGCTAGATTGTTAGGGTCTTGGTTATTGATTGTAAAATATAGTGGGTTTGAAAAGTATAGTGCTAGACCGGTACAGTCTTGTTTGTGGACTATATGATATTGTTAGGTGTCATGGTTGGTTAGGGAAATGCCTAAATTATTGTAGGTGGTTAAGTTGGATAGCCTAAGAACCCTTGGTCTAAAGCTTGATTGCATGGTTCTTGCTTGATTTATTGTTAACGAGTGGACCACCTGTTCAGTTGTCTATATGATCTCTGACCGCATACGACTTTATGGATTGTATCAAAGAGCAAGATTTTCCTCTTGGAAACTATATGAAAGACCATGAGAGGACCATAACATTTGTATGAAAGACCATGGGAGAACCATGACATTTACATAAAAGACCATGGGAGCACCATGACATTTGTATGGAAGATTATCGGAGTACCATAGAAATTAAGACTACAGGAGGACTGCAACGATGAGTGATGGTAATAGTGTGGGAGGACCATAACATTCACATGTTCTGTATTAATATGAATGTTGTATGTATGCTGATAGGTCGACACTAGAGCCGAGGACTTTATGTAGATGCATTGTTTGTATAGTGGAATATAGGGTATACTAGGGAAATCACTAAGAATTATCCATACAATTGTGGGTAAAATGTTTTGCAGGTTGCTTGTGAAAATACCTCGGCGGAACTGTATAAACGCATCGAACATATTGATTCCACTACTTTTTCTAAATTGGCTCTGATAACTCTATGGTTTCAAACAAATTAGTGTCACTAAAAGTTTTAAGTTAAAGGTTTTAATCGGTTAATATGTTTCAAAATGAAAAATATATTTGAATATTTTGGGACATTATAAGTTGGTACCAAAGCCTTGATTTGAGGGATTCGGGTACACTCTATAGTGTGTCCGAACTCAAATTGAGGATTGATAAAATCTTTTACAAGGAAACGAATTTTCTAAAAGGTATTATAATAAAGAAGGATGCAATGAATACAACTACAATTAGTCGGAGCTGAGGACGTAGGTGATTCCCAATATACCCATATGATTTTGTATTGTTGATATGAATTGTTATACATGCTAGAATGTAGGTTATGGATCTGCTTAGGGTTGCATGACAGAATTTTTTTAAATTGTATAGATTCCTCGTGTTCCTTTTATGTGTAACATTTTATGTTTTGTGAAATTTTTAGTTGATTTTAGTATAGTGGCGTGTTCAGCGTGTGGGTTTGTGGGAAGGGAAGAATCATACAGACAGAGTCTAGGAAGTGTAGTATTATACATATGGATAAATATATGCATGCATGTGAGGAGTTTAGTGGAGTGATGCGAAGTAACTTGGGAGTCTTGGAACAATCTTTGGAATGGATAGGATAAGTGTGGAAGGTAGTGTTGGGCCCGTACCTCTGAAAGTACAAGATCTATACTTAGTTCAAGGAAGTGTTACAAGATTACCAAGGAGCCTGTAGGTAGGTATGCATGGTGTAGGTTTGCACTATGCACTAAATATATGACGTGGTCGTGTTCTCTTTCAGATTTCGAATAGTGACCTTTCATGTTGGAGATTCATGTATAGGTGAGAGGGATGTCCGTGACATCGTCGCTGTAGAAATTGTGAGGTTCATGAGAGATGATTTACATGGCTTGATCAACATGGTCAAGGATGAGCTGATTTTAGTGATGGACAAGTGACTTAGGGTTCTTTGGGTTGATTTTGAGGTCGGTCGACTCAAGAATCGTGAGGTCACCTTCAACGAGTTTTATGCTTGTTGAGCTCCTCGTTTCTTTGGGAGTAAGGATCCGATCAATAGTATATGTTGGGTTGTCAATGTGCAGAGTGCCTTTCACATAATCTTTTATCGGCGGAGGCCAAGGTCATATTTTTTACGTGTATTTTGCATGGAGACATTAGGGATTGGCGGCATGGGGTTGTTCAGGACCTCGAACCTGATACGGTACAGTCTATGTAATGGGAGGATTTTTTTCATCAGATTCAAGAGAGAGTTTGTGCCGATCATTGACGATGAGTTTTTAGCACTTGAGCAAACTACTGAGATTGTGGCCAAGATTACCGCGAAGTTTAGAGAGAGCATTGGTGTGCCAGAAGTATGCAACTATGAAGGAGAAGAATATGACTCGCTTCCATGATTTTTTTTAGTAGGGAGATTCAGGAGAATGTGAGCATCTCTAGTGATGAGATTAAAACTTAATCTGGAAGATCGATTAGATCTTAAACAGGTAAATAAATATTAAACAGCAAGAACACGAAAATAAAGAACAAGTCAAGGATGAATCAAACGAGTCGAATGATTATAAAATAACCCTCAGAAGAGCTCGATCAAGAACATCAACTGTAGAGGGTTGGAGGTTTACAAGAACGATAAAGAAATATGTAATACTATCGTATGATCGTTATTCTCTTGATTGTTAACCTAATATGCATGCAAGCATATATTTATATAATAAACCTAGCAAGCTCACGGTTGGACAGGCCCAAAACCGGAGCACAAAATGAATGGACTAACAGCCGAGCCCAATGACGCAATCTTCAAACGAATCTTCGACCCAACATCTAGTCATAAGACTCTTTCCGGTTTAGTGGAGCCAACCAAGAAAAGAGAGCTAGAGTTGGAGACCCAACAACGGAAAAGAAAACAGGATCTTATTCTTCAAGTCAAAATTTTCAAGCAGATTCTTTGTATATTTTTCTTGATTCATAAAGATTCATTCTTTGCTTTGACGAATATTCAATCCTAGAAAATTGTTTATTCTTCCCATCAAGTTCATCTCGAATTGACTTTTCATCAAATTTTCGAAATCACTAGACAAAGCAGGGATAGTTGAGCCAAAAATAATATCATCAACATAAATTTGAACAAGCATAAGATGATCCCCAACTTTCTTTCGAAATAGTGTGGGATCAACTGATCCTTGTTTAAATTTTGATTGTTCTAAAAATGAGGTAAGAGTTGCATACCATGCTCTTGGTGCTTGTTTTAACCCATATAAAACATTATTTAGAATATAACAATGATTAGGAAATATTTCATTTATGAAACCAGGAGGTTGTTCAACGTATACATTTTCTTCAAGTTTGCCATTGAGAATATCACATTTAACATCCATTTGATAGACATCAAAATCCTTGTGTGCTGCATATGCTAAAAATATTTGAACAACCTCAAGTCTTGCAACAGGGGCAAATATTTCACTGGGGGATTGGGAAAATTTGGTTGTTGAGGTGTGAATTTGACATTTCGTTTTAATTGAACTTGATCAAACCTTTGACTCAAAACGTTGTTGAGACCTCTTCAATGAGAATGAATTTGGTTTCGATGGAAATGATTTTGAAAAACCATTATTGAAAAACCTTGTTTGGTTATTAAAATGTGGTTTCTTCAAAGACAATGAATTTTTCAAAAGTGAAAATTTCTTTTCATGAGATGTGTTACTTTGATTTCGTGACAAAATCTTAGTTTCTCGATTTTTGATTATCGAAAAATCATTATGTGAAGTTGATTGAGACAAATGTTGTTTAGAAAGAGTGGGATTTTTCTTTAAGACTGAACATGACGAAGACATTGTCTTGATCTTTTTAGACAATTCCTTTGTAGTGCTTTTTTTGCAAATCATTATGTTTCTTTTGAGACTCAACAATTCGCCAAAAAAATTTCTTTCTTGCTTCTCTCTTTGAAATTCCATTTTCTTTCGAAAAATTGTCAATTTGATCCTTAAAATTTTTTGAATTTATTTTCACATTTTGTGTTTTAACTTCCAACTGAGTGTCATTTTCTTTCAAAATTTTTGATTATTCAACCCATGTTCGTTGGTGTTTTTGTCTTTGAAAATTGTATGAATTCTTTGTTAGATTATTTTCAACAACACTTTGATTTGAGAAAAAACCTTCTTTCGAAGTTTGCTTATTATCTTCGTCTATCAATTTGTTAAATTCCGGTTTGATGTTTTCAACATTTCCAGTCGTAATGAGCAGCTTTTTCTTTCAACACTTTGTCGATTTTTTCTGTTTCACCATACACCTGATCAACAACAACTCTTGGTATTTCATTTTCTTTCGAAACATCTTTTGTTGTGGTCGAGTTTTTCGAAATTTCATCATGATCATCCTCATCATCATTATTTTCAGTTTGACTATTTTTGACATGTACATGATCAAAATCACAAACTTTTGAAGTGGAGGCTTGATCAGTGTCAGTCTTAGCTAACAAATCATTATATTTTTCTTTGCCTTTACTCAAGGATGTGACATTAATGACAGATAACTGAGAACAATCCACGTCTTCAAACTCACTGATTTCCCTAAAATTATCAGAATTATCTTCAATATCACCAAAATTATATTGATTGTCAGATTTCAAATTCTCAGTTCTTTTCAAAATTTTATATTGTTCGTCTTTGGTTAAGGTGTCATTCACAATGTCAACTAATTCATTAGCATCCAAAAAATCATCAATTTTCACAATTCCATATGTATATCTATTATCTGGAACTTTATCAAAATTTGAAATATTCATCTCACAATCATAAGAAGTTTCATCTACTTTTTCTCTTTCGAAAGCTAGAAATGGTAGAAGCTTCCTATGTTGTTCTCTACTTATTTCACACGAATGATGTAATTCAGGTAATTTTCGATAGAGTCTCTTAGCAGAATTACAATATATGTTTCTTTGTTTCAATAAATTCTTATTATCTGTGCTAAGATTATCTCTATTTACCATAATATTTGTAATTTGCAACTCTAAATAATTTGTCTTAGTCTTCTTTGATTCCAAGACTCTTTTAGTTTCTAGTAACTGAGTACTGGCTTTCTTAGCTTCATTGCTAGTAGAAATAACAAGATTATTAACATAAGTAACAGAAGCATCAAACTCAGTTAAAACAAAATCATATGCAAATGAAGGAATGTTGAAAGATTGAACTAGAGAACGTACCTTTGCAGTCATTGGTGCAGTATCTCCTGAATTCAAAACAAAGTATTTGTCTGTTACTTTCTCTTCTTTGACATCCTCATATTCTGCATACATGTCCCCATGGGTTGAATTCCTCATCTCTTCGTCATCAGACCCCGATGACCAAATCTGATACTTTCCCTCATCTTCATCTTCTCCTCTAGCCACAAGTGACAGATTTTTTGACTTTTTCTGAACTCCTTCGGTCTTCTCGGAGTAATAAGCCTCATCCTTCACTTTAGTCTTCTTTTCTTCTTTCTTTCTCAGCAAACAATCTATAGCCATGTGGTTAGCTCCATGACAATAATGACAATCTATCCCTGAATCACCCTTCAGCTTCTTCTCTAGTTTCGAATCCTCGATCTTTACCTCTTTCTTCTCAAACTTCTTCTCCATACTAACCTTCCCAGAATAACTTCCTTTCGTTTCTCCAGACTTCATCTTTTCATTGAATGGCTTCTTGTAAAATTTCTTCACCTTATTGTTGGAGTAAAATGCAACAGCTTCATCTTCCGAATCGACAATAAAATCTTCTTCCTCAGAGCTTTCGTTATCAGCAGCTTCCTTCTCACTTTCTCTACCACCGACCTTCGATACTAGAGCTAAAGGACCACCGAGACTAATCCTAGACTCTACTTCCATTTCATTCACTTCTGTGTCATTAGTTTTCAGTTGGTTGTAAACATCATTCAAGGTAGAAAAATGGAAGCCATGTTGTGTCTTAATCATCAAACTAACACTCCTTCACTCTTTGCGAAGACCCATAACAAAAGTAATGTTGTACTCCATGTTATTCCTTTTGATTCCATACATTGTGCACTTGTAGATAAGCTCATTAAGACGACCGTAATACATTTCGATAGTTTCTCCGTCTTTCTGCTTGAAGTCTCTTAATTCAATCAGACATTGTTTGACCAAGTTAATTTTGGCCTTTTCACTCCCCTGGTACTGTTCCTTCAATGTATTCTAGATATCTTTTGAAGTTTTGCAAGTGCGAACATGATTATACACTCTGAGGAAGAGCACCATGAAGCTCTCTCATGCATTTCTTCTCATAATTCTTCAACCTCTCATTTCGTTCAGTTACACTTTGAGTTGATGAAGAAGTACCTATGCTTTCAATAGAAGAAGGTGGAATTCCATCATTAGTGATGCATTTCCATAACTCTTCATCTATGTCATTCAAGTAATCCTCCATTCGATCAGCCCACTTGTCACACCCCGAAAACCAAAGGCGGAAACATTTCCGGGGTTGACTCCACGTTGAGTATCAAATCCAATGCACATAGTAAAGCAGTAATAACAAAACATTACATTACATAATATTGTTTACATCTGTTTGAAAGTAAATTTGTACAAGTGTTTTACATATTTAATATGAACAAAAGTAAAGACGAGTCTTCGGGATGCTCCGTCTTCTCCAAATGGTTGTCGTGTACCTGTCTAACGCTGACCTGAGAATACAAGCGGTTTGAAAATCAGCATAAAGTTGGTGAGTTCATAAGCGGTTTAGTTTTGAAAAGAACGAGTTCCTTTACTTTCTGGAAAAGTTGTTGATCAAGAAAATCCCATATTTTCTTATGAAAACGGTTTGATTATCCTTTGTTACAATTTCGAAAACAGTTGGTTCTTAAGTCTGATTTCGAAGTACTAGTAATTACCATGTGAGTAGTATTAGTTATGTGTTCTAAACCCTTAGTTATTCTACATTCGGATGACTATAATCTACTAACTTAGTTGTATTTTCGAATATTTGGAATCACACAGAAGCGTACATTACAGTATTTTCGAAGTTCTGCTGATTTCCAAATGAGTATATTAGTTGTGTATTCGAAGCTCTGTCGACATTCTGAGGCGGATATATTTGAAACTCAGTAGAGGTCCAGAGGCGTATTTTCGTATTAGATTCGAAACTCTGGTGACACTCAAGGAGTACACTAACTGTATATTCTAAGTCTTAGTGTCAACCAAAGGCGTCATTTCGCATTTGTAGTCGTATTCGCATTCGTATTTGTATTCGTATTCGTATTCGTATTCGTATTCATATTCGTATTCGTATTCGTATTCGTATTCGTATTCGTTGATCTTAAATATGATTAGTATGATTTCTTATTCAAAAAGAATGTAGTTATAACTCTTTTTAAAAGAAATCTATGTTTAACCTGCAATTCGAAACGCCAGTTACCACAAATCTTTGGAAATCAAGACATTTAGTAAGTAAAACCATTGAGTTGAAAATCAGTTTAAGTACAAAATACACTTGTACTTTTTGCTTGTATTCCCCCCTTGAAAACATTGAAAAACCATTGAAAACACGGAAAACGGTAGGGGTATGAACTCACCGGACTCGGAAATGCGACGATTTCGGACACTAAACGTCGATTCGGGGCCTGATTACTCACGATGTCCCTATGTAAAATGAAATAATGTCCATATATATCTAATTAGATTTACAATCACTAATTATATGGAACATTATACTCCAATGAGATTAAACACCTCAAAACGAGCGTTTGGAGTGACCCGGGTGACATCTACGGACATGTAATGGCACGAGGGACTTGGGATTTGAGTTTACTCCCCAAGAGTAAACATTTTAGGGAGTTTACAACCATAAAACACCTACATACATGAGTTCACGGCCATGAACTCATGTTGGTGTGATTTTGAGTGCTTAATGGCTTGTTTGGACTTGGAAATTGTTGGAATGGATTTCTAAAATGCCTTGGAATAAATTTATAGGACTTATACCATTCAAAAGGGAGTTCACGGCTGTAAACTTGGAGTTTACATCCGTAAACTCTCCCATGGTCATGAGTAATTATTTTGGGGCACAAGGGACAATCACATGTGATTCTAGTTAATTTTCCAAGCCTTGTTATGATTTTAGGGCATCATTTAACACATAATTGGGAGTTTACGGCCTAAGAGCATGATCTATGGCTGTAAACTCTTATATGTTGCATTTTGATATGTTTAAGACCCCCAAACTATTTTTAGATGGTTCTAGGATTTACCACAAGGCTATTGGTTAAGTTTCAAGGCTTTTGGACATGTGAAAAGGAGTTTACTCTCCATTTTTGAGGGGTTTACGGCCCAAGCATGTGCCTTGGCCGTAAACTCCTATTTACTCCCCAAAAATTATGTTTATGATGTTCTAAGGCCATTACCAATATTCTAAAATTTATATCTAAGCCTTGTTTGAGTCTAGGAAGGGTTTAAGGGCTTAAACCCCTTATAATTTAGTGTTTATGGCCTAGACACCTTCCTGGGCCATAAACTCATAATAATCCTTCAAAATCCATGTCTAAAATGTACTAAGTCCAATGCATGAAGTCATTTAGCCATATCTAAACTCTAGTTGTGGTTTGGAAGGGTTTTGTTGCTCAAAAACCCCCCTTTAAATGAGTTTACGGCCTAGGATAGTTCTAGGGCCGTAAACACATGATAATGGTCCTAATCCATAGATTAATCTCGAATTTGAAGGCTAAAGAGGTTACATAACAAGCTAGGGAAGGTACCTTGGTGATTAGAAGCCTTAAACTTGAGATTTGGACCCTTAAACTTGGATTTAGGAGAGAGGTTGGAGTGAAAGTTGTAGAATGGAGCAAAAGCTTCAAAATGAAGACTTGGATCACTTTAAATAGTGTCCAAGTTCGGGACACGGTACAATTCTACCCGATACCGGCGTTAGACGGGGCTTTTGGTCGCAACCGGCCAATTTGCCGTAACCCGATATGGTTGATTCTAGAAATGTTCCGATCATTAATATGAGACGTTAGAATGAGTTCTAAGGGTATTAAGACACTTATTAAGTCATAAAATAAAATATACATTAATGACTTAATAAAATGTCGAAATCGGAAACGAAATCGGAAACGGCGATTAGATGATCGGAACGAGTCGCGAGTAGGGTTACATTTACGGATATGAATTTCGGGTTGTTACATTATCCCCCTGTTAGAGGGAATTTCGTCCCGAAATTCAAAGATTCGAACACAGATCACAAAGTGAAAAGAGATATGAGAGTGAATCTACTACTTCGGATCTTCAAGCTCCTAAGTGGAATCGGGTCTCCGCTTGACATTCCAGCGAACCCTCACTGTCAGGGTGTGGCTTTGTTACGCATGGTTAACCTCTCAATCTATGATCTCAATTGATTCGTACATGAAGGTTCGGATTTTCATTGGTTTTGATCTCCTCAAAGGAATTACTAGGGTTTAGTTTGGTCGGCAAGCCTTGCGAATAAATATGCGGAATATCAGATGGTTGCTAGTGAGTCCTGAAGATAGCTCGGAGAGGGCTATGGAATCGATTCCTAACGAGGATCTCGAAGAGCCTAAGGTTCCACAGATTAAGTTTTTCCACACTTCCCAAGGCGTACTATATCTTTCCAAGGTAAAACCTCCAACAAGTGGGTACACTTTCACATGGTAGAGTAACTAAGGGTCCGACGGTTCTAAGGGAAACTTCTATATGAATCTAAAATTATAGTCGACGGAACCCAAGAATCGACAGGTTTCCATGGGTGTTCCCGGTGTCGACTAGTTCTTTATTGCCTTTGCTTTTGGAAGGGTTTACGAGTATGACTGCTTTGCTTATCTACGGACCAAGAAAATGGTTCGACCGAAGGGCGCCACTACTACTTCGTAGTGATTGTATCAAGCCCGGATTGCTGACTTGCACACATCGTGCTCACTGAGGTTTGGCTACGAGGAAATTCCTGGAATTAGGTCGATGTGAGACTGGACTGCACGTTCGGAAATAATTACCAAGAATTCTTTGGAAACAGTATTGGGGAAGGAATCATAGACTTCTCGTTTCTCGATGATCACTCGGACGAGAAATACATGGAAAGACTTTTTAAGCTTTCATGTACGAAGATCATGAAAGTCGAGTCGGAGGAAGGTTGGAACGAATGGCTTTCTCGAAATTATGAAAGATAGCATGAATGAGGCTCAGTCATTACATGCTAAAGGTGACATCAAAGCATCTCATAAAAAGTTTGCCACCAGGTCGAATGGAAAAAAAAATATCGCTCAGATTGAGAATACAATCTACGGATACGACACAAGCGTTCTCGCTCTCACGTGATAACCATCTCGAAGATATACATATTCGGTTACTCGCAAACGACGGGGTTAGAAGATGTTCAAATGGATGGTTAACGAATTTCTTTCGGTGCTAGAATCGAAAAGAATCACAGGCATATAAATTTAACAAGGGAAAATATACCTGTGGCAACGGTGGGATCGGCGGCTGTCCTTTCTTGCGCCATAGTTAGGACTCTCCCGGTGTTGCCAGACGTTACCGTCTTTGGACAGTTTCGCTTATAGTGCCTGACCTCTCCACAGTGGTAGCAGGTTTGACCAATACCTGCTCCGGAAGCTTGACTAGTTGACGGGGTTGGGGTTTTGCAGGTTCGTGTGAGATGACCTTCCTGGCCACAGATTCTACAGAACTTTGCACGACAAGGACCAGGGATGCGATGGTGGTAGTTACATCGGTCACACCACGGGAGGGTACCGACATATCCGGTAACAGGTACTTGAGATGTGGAATTGACAACATAAACAGCAGCAGGGGTAGTGGCAGCATGGACTGCCACTATTTGTTGTTTCCTTGAGGGTTCTAGGGAAGACTGACTCTTCTTCTTCTTTCTCCAAAACTTTCTTTTCTTGCCACTCTTTTCTATTGGCTCAGGAGTGGTGCCTGCTTCCTCTTGATCATCATTGTGATCGATCAAAGTTTGTGCCAAACACTTGGCGTTGTCATAGGTATTTGGCTTTGCTGCTATAACGTTCCCTTTGGTCGGTTGAGTTAATCCCCAGATGAACCTTTCTACCTTTTTGCTCTCTGGGGTAACCATTCCCGGACAGAGAAGTGCCAAGTCATCAAACCTTGAAGTGTAAGCGGCGATAACGGAACCTTTAATATTCAGGTTCCATAGCTCATGTTCCAGCTTCTGGATTTCACCCCGAGAGCAATACTCCGCACGCAGAAGTTCTTTCATAACTTCCCATCCCATAGCATTAGCTACAGGTAGAGTCAGGGATTTGACTCGGCCGTTCCACCAAGTCAAAGCCTTATCGGTGAGCGTACAGGCTGCAAATTTCACCTTATCAGATTCCGAACAGGCGCAAATCTCGAAGATAGATTCGATTCTCTCTAACCACCGAGTTAGAGCAATGACACCCCCTGTGCCATCGAAGAATGTCGGTTTTGCGTTCATGAAGTCTTTATAGGAACACTCCTTCCGGTATCCCTGATTACCTTCTTGGTTTTGGTTTTGGGAACCACCTCCTGAACCATTGGGGTTTAGTTGAGGTAGGAGAGCTGATATGGTGGCAGAAATGGTTGCCTGAAGTGTTTCTAGATCAATTTGAAGAGGAGGTGGTGGCGGCGGAGGGTTGTTGGTGTTCTTTGAGCTGGGTCTCTTTCTTGGAGGCATCTTGATCTAATAAGATCAAGGAAGAGAGGATGATAAGTCCTCTGAATTGAATCAAGAGATATGACAGATATATGATGAATAAGCGATAAAGCAGGATAGAGTTATCAAGACAAGAAAATTATCGCTAAGAGAATGATCAAAGAACAATGTATGAACGAGGATTTCTACCAAGATTTGGCTCGAGAAATAATCCCATAGTATTTCATGATTCGTTACGATGCTGGTTCGATGTTTGTGGTATTCGGGTAAGTTTTAGGCATGTCGCATACCACAGTCACTCCCAAGCACATGTTGGCCGTGTCTCGAATGAATATAGTTGGCCAGGCTATATTGATCCTAGACACGACTACATAACTGCCTAGGTTTAACCGCAGCGTACAACACCCATTTACTTATGTTCTGTTCTACTTGTAGTTACGGATCTCGACGGTCGGTATACTTGTATACTTTTAGAAAATACTTATATTCGTAGAGTATACTTTTAGTTCAGAGCACTTAGGCCCCTTTAATGTTTATAGTCTTATACCATGTAAGCTTTGGTATACCAGTTCACTATAAACAAGGGCTCTGATACCAATCTGTCACACCCCGAAAACCAAAGGCGGAAACATTTCCGGGGTTGACTCCACGTTGAGTATCAAATCCAATGCACATAGTAAAGCAGTAATAACAAAACATTACATTACATAATATTGTTTACATCTGTTTGAAAGTAAAGTTGTACAAGTGTTTTACATATTTAATATGAACAAAAGTAAAGACGAGTCTTCGGGACGCTCCTTCTTCTCCAAATGGTTGCGGTGTACCTATCTAACGCTGACCTGAGAATACAAGCGGTTTGAAAATCAGCATAAAGCTGGTGAGTTCATAAGCGGTTTAGTTTTGAAAAGAACGAGTTCCTTTACTTTCTGGAAAAGTTGTTGATCAATAAAATCACATATTTTCTTATGAAAACGGTTTGATTATCCTTTGTTACAATTTCGAAAACAGTTGGTTCTTAAGTCTGATTTCGAAGTACTAGTAATTACCATGTGAGTAGTATTAGTTATGTGTTCTAAACCCTTAGTTATTCTACATTCGGATGACCATAATCTACTAACTTAGTTGTATTTTCGAATATTTGGAATCACACAGAAGCGTACATTACAGTATTTTCGAAGTTCTGCTGATTTCCAAATGAGTATATTAGTTGTGTATTTGAAGCTCTGTCGACATTCTGAGGCGGATATATTTGAAACTCAGTAGAGGTCCAGAGTCGTATTTTCGTATTAGATTCGAAACTCTGGTGACACTCAAGGAGTACACTAACTATATATTCGAAGTCTTAGTGTCAACCAAAGGCGTCATTTCGCATTCGTAGTCGTATTCGTATTCATATTCGTATTCGTATTCTTTGATCTTAAATATGATTAGTATGATTTCTTATTCAAAAAGAATGTACTTAGAACTCTTTTTAAAAGAAATCTATGTTTAACCTGCAATTCGAAACGTCAGTTACCACAAGTATTTGGAAATCAAGACATTTAGTAAGTAAAACCATTGAGTTGAAAATCAGTTTAAGTACAAAATACACTTGTACTTTTTGCTTGTATTCCCCCCTGAAAACATTGAAAAACCATTGAAAACACGGAAAAAGTGTAGGGGTATGAACTCACCGGACTCAGAAATGCAACGATTTCAGACACTAAACGTCGATTTGGGGCCTGATTACTCACGATGTTCCTATGTAAAATGAAATAATGTCCATATATATCTAATTAGATTTACAATCACTAATTATATGGAACATTATACTCCAATGAGATTAAACACCTCAAAACGAGCGTTTGGAGTGACCCGGGTGACATCTACGGACATGTAATGGCACGAGGGACTTGGGATTTGAGTTTACTCCCCAAGAGTAAACATTTTAGGGAGTTTACAACCATAAAACACCTACATACATGAGTTCACGGCCATGAACTCATGTTGGTGTGATTTTGAGTGCTTAATGGCTTGTTTGGACTTGGAAATTGTTGGAATGGATTTCTAAAATGCCTTGGAATAAATTTATAGGACTTATACCATTCAAAAGGGAGTTCACGGCTGTAAACTTGGAGTTTACATCCGTAAACTCTCCCATGGTCATGAGTAATTATTTTGGGGCACAAGGGACAATCACATGTGATTCTAGTTAATTTTCCAAGCCTTGTTATGATTTTAGGGCATCATTTAACACATAATTGGGAGTTTACGGCCTAAGAGCATGATCTATGGCTGTAAACTCTTATATGTTGCATTTTGATATGTTTAAGACCCCCAAACTATTTTTAGATGGTTCTAGGATTTACCACAAGGCTATTGGTTAAGTTTCAAGGCTTTTGGACATGTGAAAAGGAGTTTACTCTCCATTTTTGAGGGGTTTACGGCCCAAGCATGTGCCTTGGCCGTAAACTCCTATTTACTCCCCAAAAATTATGTTTATGATGTTCTAAGGCCATTACCAATATTCTAAAATTTATATCTAAGCCTTGTTTGAGTCTAGGAAGGGTTTAAGGGCTTAAACCCCTTATAATTTAGTGTTTATGGCCTAGACACCTTCCTGGGCCATAAACTCATAATAATCCTTCAAAATCCATGTCTAAAATGTACTAAGTCCAATGCATGAAGTCATTTAGCCATATCTAAACTCTAGTTGTGGTTTGGAAGGGTTTTGTTGCTCAAAAAACCCCCCTTTAAATGAGTTTACGGCCTAGGATAGTTCTAGGGCCGTAAACACATGATAATGGTCCTAATCCATAGATTAATCTCGAATTTGAAGGCTAAAGAGGTTACATAACAAGCTAGGGAAGGTACCTTGGTGATTAGAAGCCTTAAACTTGAGATTTGGACCCTTAAACTTGGATTTAGGAGAGAGGTTGGAGTGAAAGTTGTAGAATGGAGCAAAAGCTTCAAAATGAAGACTTGGATCACTTTAAATAGTGTCCAAGTTCGGGACACGGTACAATTCTACCCGATACCGGCGTTAGACGGGGCTTTTGGTCGCAACCGGCCAATTTGCCGTAACCCGATATGGTTGATTCTAGAAATGTTCCGATCATTAATATGAGACGTTAGAATGAGTTCTAAGGGTATTAAGACACTTATTAAGTCATAAAATAAAATATACATTAATGACTTAATAAAATGTCGAAATCGGAAACGAAATCGGAAACGGCGATTAGATGATCGGAACGAGTCGCGAGTAGGGTTACATTTACGGATATGAATTTCGGGTTGTTACATTATCCCCCTGTTAGAGGGAATTTCGTCCCGAAATTCAAAGATTCGAACACAGATCACAAAGTGAAAAGAGATATGAGAGTGAATCTACTACTTCGGATCTTCAAGCTCCTAAGTGGAATCGGGTCTCCGCTTGACATTCCAGCGAACCCTCACTGTCAGGGTGTGGCTTTGTTACGCATGGTTAACCTCTCAATCTATGATCTCAATTGATTCGTACATGAAGGTTCGGATTTTCATTGGTTTTGATCTCCTCAAAGGAATTACTAGGGTTTAGTTTGGTCGGCAAGCCTTGCGAATAAATATGCGGAATATCAGATGGTTGCTAGTGAGTCCTGAAGATAGCTCGGAGAGGGCTATGGAATCGATTCCTAACGAGGATCTCGAAGAGCCTAAGGTTCCACAGATTAAGTTTTTCCACACTTCCCAAGGCGTACTATATCTTTCCAAGGTAAAACCTCCAACAAGTGGGTACACTTTCACATGGTAGAGTAACTAAGGGTCCGACGGTTCTAAGGGAAACTTCTATATGAATCTAAAATTATAGTCGACGGAACCCAAGAATCGACAGGTTTCCATGGGTGTTCCCGGTGTCGACTAGTTCTTTATTGCCTTTGCTTTTGGAAGGGTTTACGAGTATGACTGCTTTGCTTATCTACGGACCAAGAAAATGGTTCGACCGAAGGGCGCCACTACTACTTCGTAGTGATTGTATCAAGCCCGGATTGCTGACTTGCACACATCGTGCTCACTGAGGTTTGGCTACGAGGAAATTCCTGGAATTAGGTCGATGTGAGACTGGACTGCACGTTCGGAAATAATTACCAAGAATTCTTTGGAAACAGTATTGGGGAAGGAATCATAGACTTCTCGTTTCTCGATGATCACTCGGACGAGAAATACATGGAAAGACTTTTTAAGCTTTCATGTACGAAGATCATGAAAGTCGAGTCGGAGGAAGGTTGGAACGAATGGCTTTCTCGAAATTATGAAAGACAGCATGAATGAGGCTCAGTCATTACATGCTAAAGGTGACATCAAAGCATCTCATAAAAAGTTTGCCACCAGGTCGAATGGAAAAAAAAATATCGCTCAGATTGAGAATACAATCTACGGATACGACACAAGCGTTCTCGCTCTCACGTGATAACCATCTCGAAGATATACATATTCGGTTACTCGCAAACGACGGGGTTAGAAGATGTTCAAATGGATGGTTAACGAATTTCTTTCGGTGCTAGAATCGAAAAGAATCACAGGCATATAAATTTAACAAGGGAAAATATACCTGTGGCAACGGTGGGATCGGCGGCTGTCCTTTCTTGCGCCATAGTTAGGACTCTCCCGGTGTTGCCAGACGTTACCGTCTTTGGACAGTTTCGCTTATAGTGCCTGACCTCTCCACAGTGGTAGCAGGTTTGACCAATACCTGCTCCGGAAGCTTGACTAGTTGACGGGGTTGGGGTTTTGCAGGTTCGTGTGAGATGACCTTCCTGGCCACAGATTCTACAGAACTTTGCACGACAAGGACCAGGGATGCGATGGTGGTAGTTACATCGGTCACACCACGGGAGGGTACCGACATATCCGGTAACAGGTACTTGAGATGTGGAATTGACAACATAAACAGCAGCAGGGGTAGTGGCAGCGTGGACTGCCACTATTTGTTGTTTCCTTGAGGGTTCTAGGGAAGACTGACTCTTCTTCTTCTTTCTCCAAAACTTTCTTTTCTTGCCACTCTTTTCTATTGGCTCAGGAGTGGTGCCTGCTTCCTCTTGATCATCATTGTGATCGATCAAAGTTTGTGCCAAACACTTGGCGTTGTCATAGGTATTTGGCTTTGCTGCTATAACGTTCCCTTTGGTCGGTTGAGTTAATCCCCAGATGAACCTTTCTACCTTTTTGCTCTCCGGGGTAACCATTCCCGGACAGAGAAGTGCCAAGTCATCAAACCTTGAAGTGTAAGCGGCGATAACGGAACCTTTAATATTCAGGTTCCATAGCTCATGTTCCAGCTTCTGGATTTCACCCCGAGAGCAATACTCCGCACGCAGAAGTTCTTTCATAACTTCCCATCCCATAGCATTAGCTACAGGTAGAGTCAGGGATTTGACTCGGCCGTTCCACCAAGTCAAAGCCTTATCGGTGAGCGTACAGGCTGCAAATTTCACCTTATCAGATTCCGAACAGGCGCAAATCTCGAAGATAGATTCGATTCTCTCTAACCACCGAGTTAGAGCAATGACACCCCCTGTGCCATCGAAGAATGTCGGTTTTGCGTTCATGAAGTCTTTATAGGAACACTCCTTCCGGTATCCCTGATTACCTTCTTGGTTTTGGTTTTGGGAACCACCTCCTGAACCATTGGGGTTTAGTTGAGGTAGGAGAGCTGATATGGTGGCAGAAATGGTTGCCTGAAGTGTTTCTAGATCAATTTGAAGAGGAGGTGGTGGCGGCGGAGGGTTGTTGGTGTTCTTTGAGCTGGGTCTCTTTCTTGGAGGCATCTTGATCTAATAAGATCAAGGAAGAGAGGATGATAAGTCCTCTGAATTGAATCAAGAGATATGACAGATATATGATGAATAAGCGATAAAGCAGGATAGAGTTATCAAGACAAGAAAATTATCGCTAAGAGAATGATCAAAGAACAATGTATGAACGAGGATTTCTACCAAGATTTGGCTCGAGAAATAATCCCATAGTATTTCATGATTCGTTACGATGCTGGTTCGATGTTTGTGGTATTCGGGTAAGTTTTAGGCATGTCGCATACCACAGTCACTCCCAAGCACATGTTGGCCGTGTCTCGAATGAATATAGTTGGCCAGGCTATATTGATCCTAGACACGACTACATAACTGCCTAGGTTTAACCGCAGCGTACAACACCCATTTACTTATGTTCTGTTCTACTTGTAGTTACGGATCTCGACGGTCGGTATACTTGTATACTTTTAGAAAATACTTATATTCGTAGAGTATACTTTTAGTTCAGAGCACTTAGGCCCCTTTAATGTTTATAGTCTTATACCATGTAAGCTTTGGTATACCAGTTCACTATAAACAAGGGCTCTGATACCAATCTGTCACACCCCGAAAACCAAAGGCGGAAACATTTCCGGGGTTGACTCCACGTTGAGTATCAAATCCAATGCACATAGTAAAGCAGTAATAACAAAACATTACATTACATAATATTGTTTACATCTGTTTGAAAGTAAAGTTGTACAAGTGTTTTACATATTTAATATGAACAAAAGTAAAGACGAGTCTTCGGGACGCTCCTTCTTCTCCAAATGGTTGCGGTGTACCTATCTAACGCTGACCTGAGAATACAAGCGGTTTGAAAATCAGCATAAAGCTGGTGAGTTCATAAGCGGTTTAGTTTTGAAAAGAACGAGTTCCTTTACTTTCTGGAAAAGTTGTTGATCAATAAAATCACATATTTTCTTATGAAAACGGTTTGATTATCCTTTGTTACAATTTCGAAAACAGTTGGTTCTTAAGTCTGATTTCGAAGTACTAGTAATTACCATGTGAGTAGTATTAGTTATGTGTTCTAAACCCTTAGTTATTCTACATTCGGATGACCATAATCTACTAACTTAGTTGTATTTTCGAATATTTGGAATCACACAGAAGCGTACATTACAGTATTTTCGAAGTTCTGCTGATTTCCAAATGAGTATATTAGTTGTGTATTCGAAGCTCTGTCGACATTCTGAGGCGGATATATTTGAAACTCAGTAGAGGTCCAGAGTCGTATTTTCGTATTAGATTCGAAACTCTGGTGACACTCAAGGAGTACACTAACTATATATTCGAAGTCTTAGTGTCAACCAAAGGCGTCATTTCGCATTCGTAGTCGTATTCGTATTCATATTCGTATTCGTATTCTTTGATCTTAAATATGATTAGTATGATTTCTTATTCAAAAAGAATGTACTTAGAACTCTTTTTAAAAGAAATCTATGTTTAACCTGCAATTCGAAACGTCAGTTACCACAAGTATTTGGAAATCAAGACATTTAGTAAGTAAAACCATTGAGTTGAAAATCAGTTTAAGTACAAAATACACTTGTACTTTTTGCTTGTATTCCCCCCTGAAAACATTGAAAAACCATTGAAAACACGGAAAAAGTGTAGGGGTATGAACTCACCGGACTCGGAAATGCAACGATTTCAGACACTAAACGTCGATTTGGGGCCTGATTACTCACGATGTTCCTATGTAAAATGAAATAATGTCCATATATATCTAATTAGATTTACAATCACTAATTATATGGAACATTATACTCCAATGAGATTAAACACCTCAAAACGAGCGTTTGGAGTGACCCGGGTGACATCTACGGACATGTAATGGCACGAGGGACTTGGGATTTGAGTTTACTCCCCAAGAGTAAACATTTTAGGGAGTTTACAACCATAAAACACCTACATAGATGAGTTCACGGCCGTGAACTCATGTTGGTGTGATTTTGAGTGCTTAATGGCTTGTTTGGACTTGGAAATTGTTGGAATGGATTTCTAAAATGCCTTGGAATAAATTTATAGGACTTATACCATTCAAAAGGGAGTTCACAGCTGTAAACTTGGAGTTTACATCCGTAAACTATCCCATGGTCATGAGTAATTATTTTGGGGCACAAGGGACATTCACATGTGATTCTAATTAATTTTCCAAGCCTTGTTATGATTTTAGGGCATCATTTAACACATAATTGGGAGTTTACGACCTAAGAGCATGATCTATGGCCGTAAACTCTTATATGTTGCATTTTGATATGTTTAAGACCCCCAAACTATTTTTAGATGGTTCTAGGATTTACCACAAGGCTATTGGTTAAGTTTCAAGGCTTTTGGACATGTGCAAAGGAGTTTACTCTCCATTTTTTAGGGGTTTACGGCCCAAGCATGTGCCTTGGCCGTAAACTCCTATTTACTCCCCAAAAATTATGTTTATGATGTTCTAAGGCCATTACCAATATTCTAAAATTCATATCTAAGCCTTGTTTGAGTCTAGGAAGGGTTTAAGGGCTTAAAACCCTTATAATTTAGTGTTTACGGCCTAGACACCTTCCTGGGCCGTAAACTCATAATAATCCTTCAAAATCCATGTCTAAAATGTTCTAAGTCCAATCCATGAAGTCATTTAGCCATATCTAAACTCTAGTTGTGGTTTGGAAGGGTTTTGTTGCTCAAACCCCCCCCCCCCCCCCCCCTTTAAATGAGTTTACGGCCTAGGATAGGTCTAGGGCCGTAAACACATGATAATGGTCCTAATCCATAGATTAATCTCAAATTTGAAGGCTAAAGAGGTTACATAACAAGCTAGGGATGGTACCTTGGTGATTAGAAGCCTTAAACTTGAGATTTGGACCCTTAAACTTGGATTTAGGAGAGAGGTTGGAGTGAAAGTTGTAGAATGCAGCGAAAGCTTCAAAATGAAGACTTGGATCACTTTAAAGAGTGTCCAAGTTCGGGACACGGTAGAATTCTACCCGATACCGGCGTTAGACGGGGCTTTTGGTCGCACCCGGCCAATTTGCCGTAACCCGATATGGTTGATTCTAGAAATGTTCTGTCACACCCCAAAACCAAGAACGGCGGAAACGTTCTGGGGCGGAGGACGTCATGTATAGTATCACAACACAGTAAATGTAAATAAGCAAACAACATCATTCATTGCATTAAATATATAATTTTAATACAAGTGTGTTCTGTACAGTTATAGACACCAAAAATAATGAAACACAAAATAATATGAGATGAGTCTTGAATGCACTCCATCTTCTCAAAAGCTGGCCTCGGTACCTGTCTACTGATGACCTGAGAATACAAGTTATTTTGAAAGAGTTTATCAGCATTAAGCTGGTGAGTTCATAAGTATTTTAGTGTCAATGTTTCTTGTGAAAAACGTTTGAACCTGTCTCAATGTATAAGTTTGTAAAAATGTAAGCAAATGTTTGAAAGTGTTTGTAAAAGTTTGAATCTCTCAGAAAATCCTATATTTTCTATAAAAGTAACCTTCTACCAAGGCTAAACTGTTTTGTCAACTTGTCTGTTGTAAAAGTGTGTAATTACCCAAGTATAACTATCATTTGTTAAAAATATAGTTTGTACACTAATGCTTAAGTGAGATTATCACTAAAATATGTAATGGGTAAATCATTGTAGTACTGTAGCTTTGTATAATAAGACTACTGCTGTACTAAATACTACTACCTTAAACCGGATTTATATTAAGGCATAATGTGATAAATTGCACCATGCTATCGACTGGTAACAACGACATAATGAATGGTCGTAATAAAAGAAATGACGTTTGGCACCCGCAGACCTGCAGGTCCGGCTGTAGCTAGCAGCAAGGTGTAGGATAGTTAATCCAGTATAGATCTATACGCAAACTCACGCTCTCCCTCCAAGAGAATTCTGGCTACAACTCGGGCCATGACATTTAAGGCATGCCCGATACAGTGGATCACAATTATTACGTATTTATGTATATGTATTGTTTCTCGTATATCTGTATATGTATTGTTTCTCGTATAACTGTATATGTATTGTTTCTAGTATATATGTATATGTATTGTTTCTAGTATATCTGTATATGTATTGTTTCTAGTATATCTGTATATGTATTGTTTCTAGTATATCTGTATATGTATTGTTTCTAGTATATCTGTATATGTATTGTTTCTAGTATATTTGTATATGTATTGTTTCTAGTATATCTGTATATGTATGATCCTGCGTTACCCCGATGGTAACCAGCTAATGATGTACTGATGAGTATGAATATGGAAGTACTTTTATGTCTATATATGTATATATGATATATAAGTAATATTGAAACGACCTTCGGATGGTCACCCGAAATCCCACCAGACCACATCTCAAGGCGCGAAAAGGAAATAGGGCGGATGGCCTTCCTAAGTCCTTTAAACATTATTTATACATCTATACATATATGGGCATGCAATTGAATATATATAAAGCATAAATAAGTTTTCATGAAACATTTGAAGCATAAATATGATTTCAAGAGGAGATCGTCTTGATGTCGATCTATAAAACAATTTGAAGGCATAGGTTAATAAAACAAATCAAGGATAAGAAGCATTTGTTTAAATCACAGTCTATAACTAAGTTTGGATAGTAAAACAGTTTGTAAAACATTTCAAAGTAAAACAATTTGATAAACAGTTTGAACAGTGGTAAAAATCGTTGTTTTCCTAGTTATTAATCACATATGATTAAATGCAATCACATGTGATTGAAGCAATATCTTATAAGTATTTGACTTGTATCCCCCCCCCATAAAGTATTTAAAACACTTAAAATCATTTCAAAGGTTGATTCAAGGGGTATGAACTCACTTGTGGTGAGTTGTCTGAATTGCAGTGTCGGCTACCGTGCTAGGTGGCAAACGGAGACTTGTTTACACGCACGAGCCTAGTTATCATATAATAAGCATATATATAACTAATTAGGCAAATAATAACTTAAATAAATAAGTTAAGACACTTAGAAAACATTTAAACACTTTTATGAGTGTTTAAGGTTCAAATGGTTGCATCTAAGTTGCTACGGGACAAGGCAAAAGGGTTTGAAACATCAAAAGGCCTTCTATAGGAGTTCACCACCCAACAAACCCCACACCTTGGAGTTTACGGCCGTAAACTCATGGGTTTATGGCCGTGAACTCCTCAAATGGTTTTTTTGGGTGTTTTGTGGTGCTATCTTGATCCTAGAACACTCCTAGCTTTATTGGAATAACACATGAAGTAGTTTAAGGCTTTAGAACACTCCATAAGGGAGTTTACGGCCTAAGGTCCTTCACCTTAGAGTTTACGGCCGTAAACTCTAGGAATTTAATTGATTTGAGGCATTTAAACATCAAGGATGGCTTCCATGAATTTATCTAAGGCTAATGGGGGCAAGAGGCACACTTTGGTGCCTTCACTTGGAGTTTACGGCCCAAGCCATGTTCCTTGGCCGTAAAATCCTTTCAAGGAGTGGTTTAGATGTGTTCTACTCTCCATTCTAGTCCCAAGGGTGCAAGGTAAATTGTCTAAAGGCTTAAGGGTAGCTTGGAATGATTTTTGTCCCATAAAAAGGGGTTTACGGCCCAAGGGAGTTCCTTGGCCGTAAACTCCTAGAAACTTATGATTTTGATGTCTTTTGATGCCTAAAATAAGCACAAGCAATTTAGGGTAAAGGTCCTTAAGCATTAGGGGGAGTTTAGGGCACTAATTGCCCTTGAAAAGGGATTTACGGCCCAAGGGAGTTCCTTGGCCGTAAACTCCTAGAACTTGTGTTTCTTGGATGTTTTTTGGCCTATAAAGATCATACCCTATCTCCTAAACAAGTTGTCTAACAAGGAATCGGGACTAGGAAGCCATAATGTTCCATTTTGGATTTTACTCCCCAAGAACGATCTTGGGCGGTAAACTCCCGGATCTTGAAATCTAAACATGTTATTGTTGTTAATAAGCATTAAACAAGTATTGAAACACATATAGAAAAGTAGACTCACAATCTGGGATGAAAACCCGAAGATCCGTCAGAGAGAATATGGCTTTTCTCTATTTGGAATTGTAAATAATGAATTAATTTCATTCAGAAACTATTTATAGTCCTGGAATATTTTGGCAGAAAATATTTTTATTCCTGACGTTGGACTGTAACATTATGAAACTTGAAATGCCCAAGTTTCACAAAACCAGGAGTATCCACTCTCCTGATATCATCTAAAACATAAACCCTAATGTACACAAACTTGTTCGGAAAAGCTTGAAAAATCACAGAAACTGAACTAGCTTCTATTGAATAGATGATGTTCGTACACTGGAAATTTCGGGTTGTCACATCATCCCCCTGTTAGAGGGAATTTCGTCCCGAAATTAGAATTTAAGCAAATAAAAGTTACAAACAATTAAGCGAAAAGATGAGGGTATTTCAACTTCATCTGATCCTCGCGTTCCCAAGTGAATTCCGGTCCTCGCTTGGCGTTCCAGCGAACCTTCACGATAGGGATACGACTTTGCTTCGTCTGCTTGACCTCACGGTCCATGATCTCTACAGGTTCTTCCACGAAGTTGAGGCTCTCATTGATCTCGATCTCGTCGAGTGGGATTACAAGAGTCTCATCGGACAGACACTTTTTCAAGTTAGATACATGGAATGTAGAATGTACGTTACGCAGTGTGTCGGGTAGATCAAGTTTGTAAGCTACGGGGCCGACTCTGGCAAGAATCTCGAAAGGCCCTATGTACCTCGGATTAAGCTTCCCACGCTTGCCGAAGCGTATCAAGCCTTTCCAGGGTGAGACTTTGAGAAGGACTCGGTCTCCCACCTGAAATTCCAAAGGTTTTCTTCGTTTATCGGCGTAGCTCTTCTGTCGGTCTCTAGAGGCTTTCAATCGTTCACGGATTTGAACGATCTTCTCTGTTGTTTCCCGAATGATTTCTGGACCAGTGAGAGTACTGTCGGAAGCTTGCCCTCTTGCTAATTGGGTATCACCAACCTCAGCCCAGCACAGAGGGGATCTGCACTTGCGGCCGTAGAGAGCTTCGAATGGAGTAGCCTTGATGCTCGTGTGATAACTGTTATTATAGGAAAATTCGACAAGGGGTAAATGAGTATCCCATGCCTTCCTAAAATCAATCACACAGGCTCGCAACATGTCTTCCAATGTTTGAATGGTTCTCTCACTCTGTCCGTCGGTCTGTGGATGGTGGGCTGTGCTCATGTCCAGCCTTGTTCCTAGGGAATGTTGTAGGGATTGCCAAAATCTTGAGGTGAACCTACTATCTCTATCGGAGATAATGGAAATAGGTACACCATGCAATCGTACAATTTCCTTAATGTATGTTCTTGTAAGTTTCTCCATCTTGTCGGTTTCTTTGATAGGCAGGAAGTGTGCAGACTTGGTCAATCTATCAACGATGACCCATATGGTGTCAAGTCCACCCGTCGTCTTGGGCAACTTGGTTATGAAATCCATAGTGATCCGCTCCCACTTCCACTCTGGGATCTCTGGTTGTTGCAGTAAACCAGAGGGCTTCTGGTACTCGACCTTAACCTTCGCGCAAGTAAGGCGTTTACTCACAAAGGTAGCAATCTCTGCTTTCATATTAGGCCACCAGTATAGCTTTTTCAGATCCAGATACATCTTATCTGAACCTGGGTGGACGGAATATCGAGTGTTGTGCGCCTCGGTCATGACCAAGTCTCGGAAACCACCGTTTTTCGGTGTCCAGATCCGGTTCATGAAATATAAGGCTCCGTCACCCTTGGCTTCGAAGTTCTTGTCCATTCCCCTAAGGGATTCACTCGACACATTTTCAGGTTTCATGGCCTCAAGCTGAGCCGCCTGAATTTGCTTAGTCAGGTGTGAATGGATGGTTATTGATAATGACTTGACTTTGCGACCAGAATATTCTTTCCGACTTAGGGCGTCTGCTACTACGTTGGCTTTACCCGGATGATAACGAATATCGCATTCGTAATCACTGAGTAGCTCAACCCACCGTCGTTGTCTCATGTTGAGCTCCTTCTGATCGAAAATGTGTTGTAAACTCTTATGGTCGTTAAAGATAGTTCTCTTCGTTCCATACAGGTAATGTCTCCAGATCTTCAGAGCAAACACTACTGCTCCTAGTTCAAGATCGTGGGTCGTGTAGTTAACCTCATGTGTCTTCAACTGTCTCGAGGCGTAGGCGATGACCTTACTTCGCTGCATCAGAACACATCTGAGTCCTTGATTGGATGCATCACAATAGACAACGAAGTCTTCTATTCCTTCGGGAAGGGATAGTATTGGTGCGGTGCACAAGGCTCGTTTGAGCGTTTGGAACGCTCTCTCTTGCTTCTCTTCCCAGTCAAAGGCCACGCCTTTTTGGGTCAGGGTCGTAAGAGGCTTTGCTATTCGGGAGAAGTTCTGAATGAACCTGCGGTAGTAGCCAGCGAGACCTAGAAATTGGTGAATTTCTGTAGGTGTCTTTGGTGCTGACCAGTTCTCAATGGCTTTTATTTTGGATGGGTCCACGTGGATTCCTTCTTCGCTAACCACGTGTCCTAAGAATTCGACTCTTCGGATCCAAAATTCACATTTCGAGAACTTCGCATAAAGTCTCTCCTTTCGTAGTGTCTCTAAAACTTGTCGTAGGTGATCACCATGCTCCTTCTTACTTCGGGAGTAGATCAGGATGTCATCAATGAAAACGATGACGAACTGATCTAAGTAAGGTCGGCATACTCTATTCATCAAATCCATGAAGACTGCGGGCGCATTGGTCAATCCGAATGGCATCACCATGAACTCGTAGTGTCCGTAACGAGTTCGGAAGGCTGTCTTCGGCACATCCTCCTCGAGCACTCGTAACTGGTGATATCCGGATCTCAGATCAATCTTGGAAAAATAGTTCGCCCCTTTCAGTTGGTCGAATAGATCATCTATGCGTGGCAGAGGGTAACGATTTTTGATCGTCAACTTGTTGAGTTCTCTGTAGTCAATACACATGCGGAATGATCCGTCTTTCTTCTTAACGAACAAGACCGGTGCTCCCCAAGGTGAGAAACTTGGTCTTATAAAGCCCTTGCTGAGCAGTTCGTTAAGTTGACCAGAGAGTTCTTGCATCTCGGCTGGTGCTAAACGGTAGGGCGACTTGGCTACTGGGGTAGCTCCTGGGACTAAGTCTATTCTGAACTCGACTTGTCGTTGCGGAGGTAACCTGGGTAGTTCTTCTGGGAAAATGTCGGGAAAGTCGCTCACTACTGGGAGGTTCTTTAGTTCTTTCGTTTCTAGGTTCGTGTCGACGACGTGAGCAAGAAATGTGTGGTATTCTTTGCGCAGATATTTCTGTGCTTGAATACTAGATATAATGCGAAGACTCGCACCAGGTTTGTCGTCGTAGACTATAAGCGTTTCGTTAGACGGGAGGTTTAGTCGGACTGCTTTCTCGTAGCACATGATGTCGGCGCGATGAGGACTTAACCAATCCATGCCGATAATAACGTCGAAACTTTTTATCGAGACCGGCATAAGGTCAATTGGGAATGAATGGTTATCTAAGGTTAGAAGACAACCTAAGTATATGCTATTAGTACTTTCAGTTTTCCCATTGGCCATTTCTACTGTGAATTGTTCATTAAGTGCGTGTGGTTGTTGCTTAAGCATGCGAGCAAATTTGTGGTTTACGAAGCTTCGCTCCGCTCCACTATCGAACAGAATGCATGCATAGGAGTTATCAAGGAGGAACGTACCAGTCACCACTGTCGGGTCAGCAACTGCTTCCCCGTGGCCTATTGCTAGTACTCTCCCTGCTCCTCCAGCATTCCTCGCCTTTGGGCAGTCCCTTTTAAAGTGGCCTGTTTCGCCACATCCATAGCAAGTTGGGCTCACGCCAGAGCCAGGAACTTAGGAGATCGGTTGCGCCGGGAACCTACAGAATCAGACGGTATGTCCTTTTCTGTGGCAGTTAGTACACTGCATTTCACGGCAGGCGCCGTTGTGGTGGAAGTTGCACTTGTTGCACTTCGGCAAACTTCCAGAATACTGCTTCCCTGGAGCAGTAACAGCAGTAGGGGCTACCGCAGCATGTACTGCTACGATTTTTTGTTTCTTTGAAGCACGCTGCTTCTTCTTCTCGTCCCAGAACTTCCGCTTGTTGCCAGCGGGTTTAGAGGGTTCCGGGATGGCTAGGGTGGTTGTAGTTGCAGGGGTCTTGACTCCATGGTCAATAAGTCTTTGTGCCAATCGCTTGGCACTGTCGAAAGTAGCAGGGTTGGATGCTAAGACGTTCCCCTGGTACGGAGGCACTAGCCCCCATATATACCGCTCAATCTTTTTCCCTTCAATGGGAACCATGTTGGGGCATAGGGCCACCAGTTCGCTAAAACGGGCAGTGTAAGCGATCACGTTGGTGCCCTTCATTGTCAGATTCCAGAGTTCATGTTCCAACTTTTGGACTTCGCCCCTAGGGCAGTACTCCTCAGTCATGAGGTCCTTCATCGTTGCCCAGCCCATGTCGTTAGCCACGACGAGAGTTAGGGCTTTGACGTGGCCGTTCCACCACGTTAGGGCTTTATCCTCGAAGGTGCACGCGGCATATTTCACTTTAAATGCAGCCGAGCACGAACATATTTCGAAGACTGATTCAGTCTTCTCGAACCATTGCGAGAGAGCAATGACTCCGCCGGTGCCATAGAAAGGCTTCGGCTTGCAGTTTGTGAAATCCTTATAAGAGCACTCCCTGGAGCGTACTGGGATTTCAATTGGGATAGATTCAACAGGGGTTCCACCTCTGCTAGCATCCGATGAGTGATACTGAGCCATGGCAGTTGCCACTGCTGCAGCTACGGCAGCATTCAGGGCTGCAGTATCGATGACTGCAGGTGGTGGAGGCGGTGGAGGTACAGGATTATTCCTATTTCTGGGAGACTTGCGAGGAGGCATCCTTCAGCTATAAGTTTATAAAAACAAGAAGGATGATAAGAATCAATTTGTAAGCAATGTGAGAGTGACCCATGGACTAATTACCCATAGCCCAACAGTTGAATGAGTGTTAGAAATCACCATAAGAAATATCAGTAGGAATACACAAGTGTACAAATTTTTCCCACAGATTAGGTAGATTTCAATAGTACGGGTATTACTGATGTAATAAGTTCAAGGAAAATCGACCTAATAGTAGGTCTTACATCATACCATAAGGACAATACTGACAGTCCTAGATTCCTAATTAGAGTACCGAAAGTTAGGAATATTTTACAGACAAGTGCTACTTAGAGCACATAAGTTCAAGGCTATCCCTAAATCAAAAGACAGAGATGTACTAGACATCATCTAATGGAGATGGGAATTCCTCGGGCGATCCCTGAGGTCGGACACTTGGCGAAACACCTCTTGAAGGTGTCGGTCCTGAGCTCTCTGACGAGCTCGAAGTTCTAAGACTTCGGCACGAGAGGCAGCCAGCTGTTGCTGCAGAGTTTCGTTGGTTCTCCGGGTCCGTTCCATGTCTTCTTCGAGACGGCGAATGCGGACTGTATTGACACCTGAATTGGCATCAATCTCCATGACCCGGTCGATGGCTGCTCGACCTTGCTCGACATTACGAGCTATTCTGCAGATGATCACCGGCAGAGCTCTGTCAGCAGAGCCACCATCGCTGATGTTGTAGAAGGTTCGGTCCCCAAAGTATGGTAAGGGCTGACCCTGCTCATCACTCCAGCGATTCAAGTCGTTTGCCCACATGGGAGTAGGGCCTGGAAATGCTGGCCGAGGGTTGTTGTTCGGAGATTGACCTACTAGCGGTAGGTTGTTGACTTCAGGCTCGGAGTCGGATCCATCCGAAAAGCCTTCTGCGAAGTGATCATCCAAAGGGATTGGATGCTCATCTTCAGGCTCTTCATTGATCCATCCGGCATTGCCTTCATTGGGAAAGTACGGGTCGCCATGATGAAATCCAGCCATTTAGATCTACGCGAGAAGAGAGGTATAAGAATATAGTATACGTGTAACTAATAGCACAAAATACTCCTATAGTATTTTAAGGTTAACTTCTACTGATCTTCTTGTGGTATTGTTGTTAAGTTTTTAGACTTGTTAACATATCACAACCATTCTAGGGCATATGCTAATCACTCCTAGGACCAGCATAGTTGATCAGGCTATGCCATTCCAAGGACTGACCATACATCCCCGAGCTCACTTGTGATATTCAACAATCGTAATACTTTTGTTCTTGTCATTGTGACACTGATTTTAGTATGAATGTAGACTAGTATACTTAATTAAATATTTTTTTTTATTTAAAGTATAGACTCTTGGTCAGAGTGTTTTAGTCCCTTTTTGGGTTTATAGATTAGTATATCTTTTATGGGTTGATATACTTGATTCACTATAAACAATGCTCTGATACCAATCTGTCACACCCCAAAACCAAGAACGGCGGAAACGTTCTGGGGCGGAGGACGTCATGTATAGTATCACAACACAGTAAATGTAAATAAGCAAACAACATCATCCATTGCATTAAATATATAATTTTAATACAAGTGTGTTCTGTACAGTTATAGACACCAAAAATAATGAAACACAAAATAATATGAGATGAGTCTTGAATGCACTCCATCTTCTCAAAAGCTGGCCTCGGTACCTGTCTACTGATGACCTGAGAATACAAGTTATTTTGAAAGAGTTTATCAGCATTAAGCTGGTGAGTTCATAAGTATTTTAGTGTCAATGTTTCTTGTGAAAAACGTTTGAACCTGTCTCAATGTATAAGTTTGTAAAAATGTAAGCAAATGTTTGAAAGTGTTTGTAAAAGTTTGAATCTCTCAGAAAATCCTATATTTTCTATAAAAGTAACCTTCTACCAAGGCTAAACTGTTTTGTCAACTTGTCTGTTGTAAAAGTGTGTAATTACCCAAGTATAACTATCATTTGTTAAAAATATAGTTTGTACACTAATGCTTAAGTGAGATTATCACTAAAATATGTAATGGGTAAATCATTGTAGTACTGTAGCTTTGTATAATAAGACTACTGCTGTACTAAATACTACTACCTTAAACCGGATTTATATTAAGGCATAATGTGATAAATTGCACCATGCTATCGACTGGTAACAACGACATAATGAATGGTCGTAATAAAAGAAATGACGTTTGGCACCCGCAGACCTGCAGGTCCGGCTGTAGCTAGCAGCAAGGTGTAGGATAGTCAATCCAGTATAGATCTATACGCAAACTCACGCTCTCCCTCCAAGAGAATTCTGGCTACAACTCGGGCCATGACATTTAAGGCATGCCCGATACAGTGGATCACAATTATTACGTATTTATGTATATGTATTGTTTCTCGTATATCTGTATATGTATTGTTTCTCGTATAACTGTATATGTATTGTTTCTAGTATATATGTATATGTATTGTTTCTAGTATATCTGTATATGTATTGTTTCTAGTATATTTGTATATGTATTGTTTCTAGTATATCTGTATATGTATGATCCTGCGTTACCCCGATGGTAACCAGCTAATGATGTACTGATGAGTATGAATATGGAAGTACTTTTATGTCTATATATGTATATATGATATATAAGTAATATTGAAACGACCTTCGGATGGTCACCCGAAATCCCACCAGACCACATCTCAAGGCGCGAAAAGGAAATAGGGCGGATGGCCTTCCTAAGTCCTTTAAACATTATTTATACATCTATACATATATGGGCATGCAATTGAATATATATAAAGCATAAATAAGTTTTCATAAAACATTTGAAGCATAAATATGATTTCAAGAGGAGATCGTCTTGATGTCGATCTATAAAACAATTTGAAGGCATAGGTTAATAAAACAATTCAAGGATAAGAAGCATTTGTTTAAATCACAGTCTATAACTAAGTTTGGATAGTAAAACAGTTTGTAAAACATTTCAAAGTAAAACAATTTGATAAACAGTTTGAACAGTGGTAAAAATCGTTGTTTTCCTAGTTATTAATCACATATGATTAAATGCAATCACATGTGATTGAAGCAATATCTTATAAGTATTTGACTTGTATCCCCCCCCCATAAAGTATTTAAAACACTTAAAATCATTTCAAAGGTTGATTCAAGGCGTATGAACTCACTTGTGGTGAGTTGTCTGAATTGTAGTGTCGGCTACCGTGCTAGGTGGCAAACGGAGACTTGTTTACACGCACGAGCCTAGTTATCATATAATAAGCATATATATAACTAATTAGGCAAATAATAACTGAAATAAATAAGTTAAGACACTTAGAAAACATTTAAACACTTTTATGAGTGTTTAAGGTTCAAATGGTTGCATCTAAGTTGCTACGGGACAAGGCAAAAGGGTTTGAAACATCAAAGGGCTTTGTATAGGAGTTCACCACCCAACAAACCCCACACCTTGGAGTTTACAGCCGTAAACTCATGGGTTTATGGCCGTGAACTCCTCAAATGGTGTTTTTGGGTGTTTTGTGGTGCTATCTTGATCCTAGAACACTCCTAGCTTTATTGGAATAACACATGAAGTAGTTTAAGGCTTTAGAACACTCGATAAGGGAGTTTACGGCCTAAGGTCCTTCACCTTAGAGGTTACGGCCGTAAACTCTAGGAATTTAATTGATTTGAGGCATTTAAACATCAAGGATGGCTTCCATGAATTTATCTAAGGCTAATGGGGGCAAGAGGCACACTTTGGTGCCTTCACTTGGAGTTTACGGCCCAAGCCATGTTCCTTGGCCGTAAACTCCTTTCAAGGAGTGGTTTAGATGTGTTCTACTCTCCATTCTAGTCCCAAGGGTGCAAGGTAAATTGTCTAAAGGCTTAAGGGTAGCTTGGAATGATTTTTGTCCCATAAAAAGGGGTTTACGGCCCAAGGGAGTTCCTTGGCCGTAAACTCCTAGAAACTTATGATTTTGATGTCTTTTGATGCCTAAAATAAGCACAAGCAATTTAGGGTAAAGGTCCTTAAGCATTAGGGGGAGTTTAGGGCACTAATTGCCCTTGAAAAGGGGTTTACGGCCCAAGGGAGTTCCTTGGCCGTAAACTCCTAGAGCTTGTGTTTCTTGGATGCTTTTTGGCCTATAAAGATCATACCCTATCTCCTAAACAAGTTGTCTAACAAGGAATCGGGACTAGGAAGCCATAATGTTCCATTTTGGAGTTTACTCCCCAAGAACGATCTTGGGCGGTAAACTCCCGGATCTTGAAATCTAAACATGTTATTGTTGTTAATAAGCATTAAACAAGTATTGAAACACATATAGAAAAGTAGACTCACAATCTGGGATGAAAACCCGAAGATCCGTCAGAGAGAATATGGCTTTTCTCTATTTGGAATTGTAAATAATGAATTAATTTCATTCAGAAACTATTTATAGTCCTGGAATATTTTGGCAGAAAATATTTTTATTCCTGACGTTGGACTGTAACATTATGAAACTTGAAATGCCCAAGTTTCACAAAACCAGGAGTATCCACTCTCCTGATATCATCTAAAACATAAACCCTAATGTACACAAACTTGTTCGGAAAAGCTTGAAAAATCACAGAAACTGAACTAGCTTCTATTGAATAGATGATGTTCGTACACTGGAAATTTCGGGTTGTCACATGTTCCGATCATTAATATGAGATGTTAGAATGAGTTCTAAGGGTATTAAGACACTTATTAAGTCATAAAATAAAATATACATTAATGACTTAATAAAATGTCGGAATCGGAAACGAAATCGGAAACGGCGATTAGATGATCGGAACGAGTCGCGAGTAGGGTTACATTTAGGGATATGAATTTCGGGTTGTTACACCACTGATCATAATATTCTGGAATCATTGGAATCTTCTTAGACGATCCAAGGAGATGAGAATATGATGTCATCGTGTTCATGTTAAAATTTGCCATGAATGTAAGGATTAATTATTAGAAAAACTTCATAAACATGAGAATTAACGGATGAATTTAACATAAAGAACAAGAAGAACGCTCGATTAAAAAAACTAGTTGCAGAATCGAATCACAACTGAAGATCAAGGATGATTTTCAGTATTAATGATGTGGAAATTTTTGAATCAACGATGCGACTCAAAAAACAATTGATACATAATGAAAATCAGATACTTGCAGCATGATTCCTTCTCTGATACCAATTGAAGTATTGATTTAATAGAGTATGAATGCAATCAGAGTAATCAAAGTAATATGAATACAGAGAGTAAATAAGATCTTGTTTATAGCTCACTTATTATTTCTAATACAGAAAGACTATTAGACAAAAGTACTTGGAAAAAGTTCTATCTATCTTTGAGTAAAACTCCTATTTATAGGAGAAAAAGAAAGTATACAAAGAATACTAAGGGCTAAACTGTTGGATTAGGTATCTAAGCCCATAACTATTGTTGGTATGTATTTGAACCGAGAGTAGCATGGTCCATTTGGGTTGCATATCATCAGGACAATTTGTTAGGACAGACTTTTAAGAGAAGGTTATTTATGGTTTATTAATATATTATAATTTATAATATATTAATATGAAATCATATGTTTTAATTAGTATCGATCAAGAATTAATTTCGTGGTCAAAAGAGACTAATTAAATCTATGGGGACTAATTATGATAAGTAGTTATATTCATATGTGTTAGGCTTATGATCCATGTTGGACCAAGTTTATGTATGGAGACATAATGAGTTGGGCCACATGAACCATGGATCATAAAACCCATGGGTATGGATTTGGGTTATATCCATGACCCTAGAAATCCTACATATAAATAGATACTTCATTGCCCAAAATCGCCACTTGTATCTTCTTGTCGTTCATGGTTTTTTTTGTGTGCATGGAATTCTCTCCCAAGTTCATCCTTTGTCCATGATGTGTTGTGATTCCATTTGAGGCTTCCACACTATTGGGGCTAAGCTCTTTAAGGCCAAATACACCAAGACTTCAAGCTCCAACAAAAGGTATGTTATGCTAACTGGTATCTTATATGGTTTATGTTAAATGCATGCTAGTTGTAAGATTAATACCTTGGAAACCATTTGCATGTATATTTAGTGAAAACATAGATCCAAGATATTTAGGGTTGTATGTGCACCATAGGATGTTGTAGTATACCAAAACCCAACAGTGGTATCAGAGCCATGAGTTGTTTTCAATTATACTTGATGCAAGTTGCAAAAAAAACTGAAAAAAATCGAAATTTTTGCTGTCTGGACAGCAGAATCGATGAGTCCATGAACAAATTCATCCAACTTGTAGAGTTGGTTCATGCACTCGACGAGTTGGACCCCCTGACAGCATATCTTCGAGTTTTTTTTGGCCTGTTTTGGATTAGAATCATTACCACAAAGTGTTTTTGTTCATAAAATTTGTTTTTGGTACTATGGTAATGTTTATTCTCATCCAAATAATGGATAATTGTCAAAGTATCAAGATTTATGTTAATTTATGTGATTATCTATGTTCTTGAAAATTTTTAATATGAATTGTTTTTGTTTATGAGTTAGTTTAGATTAATAGAAAAAAGTATGTGATAGTTGTTTTCAATCGAAATTAATCTAGAAGTTGTTCATAATATGTGTTTTTGTAACTTGTCCTCAAGTTACATGAAAAGTCACATTTATGAATTTTAAAACTCATAAAATTTCCATAAGTTATGAAAAATGAAGAGTCACATTTTTTAAATGCTTTTAAAGTCTTCCATAACTTGTCTACAAGTTATGGAACTTGAAGAGTTTTTCCATTAAACCACTTTAAAACTCATATGTTATGGAAACCATAAGTTTTTGAATTATTCAAAACTTTTCCTCAAGTTTTGGAATTTGTAAAGTTTCCCCCCATGAATACTTTAGTTCCAAGTTAGCCCTTAGAGTTTTAAAAGTTAAAATTCAACCCGTATCCTATTATAATATTAATAGTTAATACTTATATATATATATATATATATATATATATATATATGTATAAGAGTAAAGTAAGTCTTACCGTTAGTAGGCCTCATTCACGAAGCCAGTCTATAAGGGGGGTATAAGGTTACTGCCTATAAAATGGCAGTTTAATGGGTGCCAACTCTCACCCACCGCTTCCTTGAACGGGTTTGACAGGACTATAATTCTCCCTTCATTAAAAGTATTAATGATAAACACTAAGTAACTAAACACTTATAAATTCTCAATCTTAGTTACTTAGGAAAATGTGAATTTGGCGCTAACCCATGAAATTACACTTTTTACCTTACCAAGTCGTTGGTGGAGCGTGTGTGGGTAACCGACACACTAACATGGACTAGTAAGAGTGGAAAAGGGTGACTTAATGTTTATCATAGATCGGTGGAGCGCGTGTGGGTAACCGGCATATCGATTAGGTGATAAAATTAAGGGTACCAAGTCAATTTGCGTGGTTATTCACAACTTGTTTTGTGATCCTCGGCATCCTAGTCACAAAATTTGAGAGGTCACAATCGAGATTGAAACATGCCATTGAAAAGTTCAATGAATCTCAAAAGATCTAGGAGTTTTAAATCCAATTAAAACCTAATAAACTATTTTGTTTTTCATTGTGGAAATTGGTGAATCGTCATTTGCCCACCTTCAAATATCTTATAGCTTGGATTACGACATCCCTCTTCCAAGTTATAAAATGTTGTGTTAGGTCCTAGCCTTAATATTTCGTATCGGGTGTTATATTAAGGACTTAAAAAACAACTAACTTGAATATCTCCCATTGTAGATGTCTAGTTCAGACATCTATGATCTTCCCAAATCTCTTGAAATTTCACTTCCTCTACCCCATCCAATTATTCTCACTAACCCACAACTACAAGATCAGTCAAGCCCTATTGGCAAGCAAGGTCTATGTGTGATCACATCTTGGAGCTGAAGTCACATATTGACAAGCCAGAAGAGTTAGGTGTCAAAGTCTTAACAAAGTTGGATGGTCAATCACTATCTATGTCACATAGTGAGTTCCTTTGGGACTACTATGTGACAGACTATGACTTGACCCTTAATGATCTTACCTATTTTCTTGGTGTTGCTGAGTCAGCAATGATTTTGAGCACTGGTGAAGCAAATGGAAGATCGACTTCCCAAACATTCATGGACATTGACACTGGTAATATTGGAAATTCAGAAAAGCTTTTTCTTCCCAATGGAAAGGGATAAGCCATGGTCAAGTCGGCTGACCAAATGGTAAAGAGAAAGGCTAAGTCTAAGATAGTCTCGTGTACCATTTCCAAAGAGACCATATGTTTCTGTTTCCAAAGGAAGGGGCATTGGTTGCGAAGCTGCCCTATTTACCTGAAAGATCTTGAGGATGGTAAAGTCAAAAAGGTTAGAATCTACTTCGAGTAAAATCCACTATCTAACTCTATTAAGTTCCTATTTCGAGATTCTTATTACATGATGTGAATAAATCACATGTTGATTTTTTAAGAGTCAAAGAAAAGAGAGGAAGCTTAAAGAAAGTATATGTTGATTCTGATTGCGAAGATGTATTTCGATCGCATGGTTCGGTGATCAGAATTTTGAGCTGTTACTAAAGAGTTGTGACAGATTACTTAAGAATAGATAACAACAAGGTTTTCATATGGATTGTAAGGATAAGTTTTTCCACAAATTTTTAAAATAAAAGAAAATGGTTTTGATTTTATTTATTTTAAAATATCCTTACAATGGCATTTGTAAAAAAGTGTTGCTTATATGATTCCATTGACAACAATATTGGTAAGTGGATTTGATTCTTTCATTTGTGGTAGTGTCTAAATTTACCAAATAAGGAAAGATTCTCATTACCCAAGTTTCAATTGGACCGAAATTTGGAATCATGCAAGTTGTATAGTATGATGAATGGGAATTCTCTGCTTTGGAAAATTAAGACTAAGTCCTTGGTCACATGTATATATGAGTCAAGTGAAGGACAAAGGGATTGGGTACACTTGGGTGTGCGCTGATCAGGTCCAGCACAAAGACTATCCATCATGACTTACTAAAGTTTAGTAAATATGAAGAATCGAATTAGGCAGAAAAATATAAGTTTCTCAAATCTGAAAAGATGGGAGAGTACTTTAGTATCATGTTTTATGATCATATTAATGATTAAGATACCATATCATAATTGATCCTCTAAGGACATCTTAGTGCATTCTTATGGCTAAGAAGAGGAGTCATGAATTGTTGGAATGGTTAAATCAAGAAGATGAGTCATACTTCGTTCCAAAAACAAAGTCTTAGAGTCATACTCCAAGATTGTAACTTGAGTGACACATCTTAAAAAGGGTTTATTAACACTAGTCAAATGTAAGAGTAAAATGTTTTCTACTCTTGTACATTTGAAATTGGTAAGTTGTGATGTTTTGGATAAAACAGAGACCAACTTAGGCCAATTGCGTGAAGTGTTAGTCTTGATGAGAATCCGTACTATCCCTTGAATATTTGTTTTGTCAAGAAATGGTTCTTGACAAGAAAGTCTTATATGTCAAGAGGACAGTAGGAGTCTTAAAGGTCTTGAAAGTTTCAAGAACTAATCAAGGATAAAACCTATAGTTCTTCACTAGCACACGACTTGAGGTTTATAACCTATCATGTTGACATTTTTGTGCCCATTCCAGTTAAAGTTTGCTTTACATAGGATTTCTGAGAGTTCTCAATTGATTTCATAACTACTTGGAAGCAATGGAATGCCCTTGGGCTATCAGGTGGCAAGAAGTTAAGACTGCACAAATTCAATCCATATGAATTTGGAAGTGTCACTAACCTTGTCTTGTGATTATGGTTTTGACATAATTCACATGGATAGGAACACATACACCATAAAATCTAAGTGTCATAAGGTTTCTCTCCGATTCATGAAAATGATGGTGAGGAAATGCTTTCACTAAGTAGATTTTAAGTAGATAGTCATTGTGATATTTGCATTCTCAAAGTCGTTAGTGGAGCGTGTGTGGTTAACCGGCACACTAACATAGGCTTGTGAGAAATGGAAAAGGTCTAAACAATTGAGACTATGATTACGGCACCCCTTTTCATAGTTCTATAAAAATTGTTTAGACACACATGTGAGCTATCTAAGGAAAGGTGTATGATTTTGATAAAGTTTTATCAAAGCATCTAGTATCAGAAATCTGAACTTTGGTAAGACAGTCACCAAAGTATTGATTTCTATAAGTCCAGCTAATTTCTGGATACATGTCAAAGCTATTGGGAGCATAAGTGTTATGCTAATAATTATCATGTTAGTGGGAGCATGATTATTATGTCCAGGGTTAATTATAGAAAACAAAAGGGTTTCAATTGGGAAAAGTTGTTTTGCTATAATTAAGGGAGAGGAAATTATACTTCATTTCAATTCTAAAAGCTTAGATTGAGATTTTGATCATCTTTAGTCAGGGATATATATATGAATTTTGTGTTGAAATGGTTCAACATAAGGAAATTCTATATATATTGCGTTCTCAAAATTCGATTATGATTACGACATCCCTCTTCATAGTAAAATTTTGAAAATATGGCAAATAAAAAAATATTGTAGCAAAAGACTGGTCTATGATCACGTCTTTATGTGAGACATCATGAATCGCGTCGCATATGCTTCGGATATAGGATCGATTGCATGTGCTTTAATATTTATCCTTTCTATATTTTTCTGAATGCCTAAGGCATTAAGAGGAGAAAATGTCTAGAATTGGATATGACTAAAATGATTAAGCAATTGTCGAGGACAATCTGAGGTTTACCAAAGATTGGTTGCTCATGGACAGTTGGAAGTATAAGTGTTAATTTTGGAAGGACCATATTTACATATTCTGAAAAAAGGTAACTCTTGTTCAGAAGTGATAGTCAAAATGGGAGTCTGGAAAGGTTTCCATAGGTGGAAGTTGTTCTTTCTAATATGTGTAAGATTAGAAAGCTTAATGCAAGAAGGATGTTCAAAGTAATGTACTTTGAATCTGAGACTTCGTTTCGATGGAATTGATCTCCATTGGAATACTATGTAATGTCTGTTGACAAGTCTTTGTGAATTTGTGCATACTCATTACGAGAGGATCAATGCATATAAGTTTAGAATCTAATAGATTTCGTTAAATGGTAGGAATTTGGAACTCTTACATTTGCAATAAATATTTGGGATTGTGAAATGAGCATCATTGAGATCATGTTCAATTGATCTATTTCACAAAGTAAGGATCATAGACATACATAGTATGCATGCTTGGACCATTGCATGACTATTGTTTTAATTCAAGTATTAAGTTTATTAATCGAAACATAAATAATGAGTAATCAATATGCTGTTTAAATAAAAGGTGTTCTATTTACTCTCAAAGGTGCTTGGGACCATAAAGGATTAGTATTATTCTTTTTTTTAAGGATCGTGGATTAGTATTATTCTTGTGTTTCACTTTGCATGTTTTGACTTCCAGAATAACTAGGTTATTCTTTCCGAATGACTAAGTTATTTAAACCATCCACGGTCGATAATACGTTGGAAGTAGGTATTAAGGAAAGACTGTCATGAATCGGGTTTGTAGATGTCCAAGGTAGTGGACATAGTAAGAGTTACTACACCATTCATGAGTACTCCTGGAATAGGGATTCGAGTATTGGATTCAACCCACGCTCATTTGAATTACTTCATGGATTTTATCACGAGTGATCATGAGACGATGGACATGTCATTGATTTTATCACGAGTGATCATGAGAGAATGATTATAATCCATGTCTCAGTCCATATGATATCTAAAATGGAGGAATATATGATCCCTTATCTAATGGACATGTCATTGATTTGTTCAGAGTTCGACAGCGGCTTTTAAGAGCTACGATTGCTAGTCGGCATCTTGGAGTCATACTTGAATAATAGTTTTAGACTTATCCAAGTGGGAGACTTTTGGATTAGGTGTCTAAGCCCATAACTATTATTGTTATGTATTCGACCTCAGAGTAGCATGGTCCATTTGGGTTGCATATCACCAGGACAATTTGTTAGGATGGACTTTTGAGAGAAGGTTATTTATGGTTAATTAATATATTATAAGTTATAATATATTAATATGAAATCATATGTTTTAATTAGTATTGATCAAGAATTAATTTGGAATTAATTTAGTGGTCAAAAGAGACTAATTAAATCTATGGGGACTAATTATGATAATTATATATATATATATATATATATATATATATATGTTGGGCTTATGATCCATGTTGGACCAAGTTTATGTATGGATACATAAAGAGTTGGGCCACATGAACCATTGATCATAAAACCCATGGGTATGGATTTGGGTTATATACATGCCCCTAGAAATCCCACATACAAATAGATACTTCATTGCCCAAAATCGCCACTTCTATCTTCTTAGAGTTCATGGTGTCTTTTGTGTGCATGGAATTCTCTCCCAAGTTCATCCTTTGTCCATGATGTGTTGTGATTCCATTTGAGGCTTCCACACTATTGGGTCTAAGCTCTTTAAGCACAAATACACCAAGACTTCAAGCTCCATCAAAAGGTATGTTATGCTAACTGGTATCTTATATGGTTTATGTTAAATGCATGCTAGTTGTAAGATTAATACCTTGGAAACCATTTACATGTATAATTAGTGAAAACATAGATCCAAGGTATTTAGGGTTATATGTGCACCATAGGATGTTGTGGTATACCAAAACCCAACATAAACATCATGACTTTGAAACCTATATGCCTTATTAAATAGATAAGATAACATTGGAAACTGACTCAAATCACTTCGACACATTACAACACATTTGACTCTAGCAATCTGGTGCACACATCAGTGGCAATAATCAAGAAGGTCAAGGTAACTGATTTTCAGTCAAGAGATTAAGAGACTCACTGTAACATTCAGTATAAAATAAAATAAATAAAATAAGTAAATAAATAAATAATAAATCCTAAAACCCTGAGATGTATTTTATATTTTAGCGCGTATTAAATTATCAGGGTGTACACCTTGGGGTGTTAAAAGTTATATTTTCTGGATATTCAGGGTTAAATTGTAACATATAGACTAATATTGAATAGATTTTTGGAAGCAGGGGACTAAAGAGTAAATTATGGACTTGAATGGAAAAGAAAAGAGAAGGAGGGGCCGAAAGTGTAAAATTTAATTTGAAGTTTGAATTTGTGGACGAGGACTTAACCCCGTCACCCCACGCCCCCTTGTTCCTTTTTTAAGAGTGCAATACCTCAAACCCTAACCCTAAAACTTAAAGTCGCCGTCACCCTTATCAATCCACACCTGCGGCCGCAAAAACACCATTGATGCCATCGCGAACCACCGAAGCCAATTGTGAAGATAGATGTCGAACATAAACCCAACTTGTGTTTTGAAACAAGGATCTTCAAACGTGTGTGTGTGTGTATATATATATATATATATATATATATATATATATATATATATATGTATATATATATATATATATATATATGCTTGTGTCCATTGAATGAGGGATTTAAAAAAGGTTTGAGGGATTTTCTTTAATTTGATGGTACGTTTTTGAAGGGTCCCTTTCCTAGAAAAATCCTCAGTGCAGTTGGGCTTGACTTAAACAATGACATTTACCCAGTTGCATAGGTCATTTTAGAAATCGAAAATATTAACTCTTAGACATGGTTTTTGTAACACTTAGGTGATGACATGGATTGAATTCTTAATTAAACTTCACCTTCATTTTAGATTGGCAAAAGGTACCCTCTTACTTCAACAAACTTCACTTTATTATTTTCATTTACTAACTTATGTTACTTGTACTAACAGGGAACCTTAGCTGCATTAGAAAATCTTTTTCCATCAGTTGATCAAAGAATCTATTGAAGGCATGTTTTTGACAATATGAAATTGCAACACAAGGGATGTGAATTAAGGGAAGCAGTATGGTATTGTGGAAAAGCATATATCATTCTAAAATTTGATAGGGCTATGAAGAAACTAAAAAAGCTTAACCCACAAGCACATGAGCGGTTAACTAAAATTCCTTCAAAACATTGGGCAAGAACCTATTTCTCTGGTAAGTATGATACACTTTTCATTAACATATTCCATAACTGATCTGACTAATTCATTGTTTGGTTTTATACATAGGAAGGGAATCACTGATAGTTTGACAAATAACTGTGTGAGGTATTTAACTCCAAGTTAGATGAGGCCAGGAACTAGCCTATAATCACTTGTTTGGAATTTATTAGAGAATACATCACAAAGAGAATACTAAATTTTCATTAAGTACTAGAAAAATTCAAAGGTTCTCTAAGTATAACTGCAACAAAAATATTTGAAAACAAAAAGATAGAGGCATATCAGATGAAGGTTCTATTCACTGGATCTGATAAATATCAAGTAATTGGTCTATGGATTGAATAGAATGTTGTAAACTTGAAGGAGAGGAGTTGCACTTGCAGGAAATGAGACGTTACAAGTATTCCATGCCAGCATGAAATTGGTGCAATGTATGATAAGATGTTGAATGGGTCAGAATGTGGAGATCTTGAGGCTTGGGTGAACAAATGTTACTGGCTTAGTACATGGAATGATATGTACCAACACACAATTGACCCAATAAATGGAAGGAGCATGTGGCCTAGATTTGATTGTCCAACCACTTTTCTCCCACCCAAAACATCACAAATTGGTTTATTGATATACATGTTTTGCATAATTCAATTTGAAAATATTCACTAAACTTATTGATATGTATCCTTATAAATTTGTTTATAGGTTGGCAGGCCAAAGAAAAAAAGGAAAAGGGCAACTGATAAGCCAAGTCAAGGTACCAGTTTAAGCAGGAAGTACTTGATAGTCACTTGCAGCAAATGCCGCAACAAAGGTCACAATGCTAGTACATGCAAGGGGCAAGGAAGTCCTAGTGAAGTTGGAAAGGGGAGTGGAAAGAAGAAGGGGAAAACACCTACAGTTTTGTTTGTAGCTTTAAGTATGTTTTTGCTATTTTTTCTAAGTATTTAACATGTCTAATATATTTGGTTATGGTATGTTTGTAGAAACAATTACTTTTGATAGGTATTTCAGGTATTGTATGTTTGTAAATATGATATTGCACTTACATGCATTATGGTTAACTATATTTTGGTCTACTATGTTTGACCTAGTACACTTTCAATTTTGGTAATGCCATTTTGGTAACTAGTTTTTTGGTTATGTTATTGCACATTAACAATCAACTTTACACTTACATGCAATCAAATTGACAATTTGCTTCCTTGCTAATACCAGTT